>NW_027361683.1:38595000-39255000 GCF_039654945.1 Dendrobates tinctorius
GAGTATATGTTGTTCTTGAGCATGGCTTCACATTTTCTTGTTCAGATATTCAAAACTGATCATATGCTGGTAATGTCTTTAATCATGCCTAGATAAGTTAACCAACGTAAGTATATTGGGAATTTTCTCACCTTTTGCCACAAAGGCAAATTGTGAACACAGGACTTGTTGGTTATTCTTCAGGACAGAAGGTGAGAAAAGTACTTTAATGTCTAGTACTAAAAGTCTTTAAACGTCATTTGGATATTTACAAAATCACTACACCAATATTCTCCATCCTAAATAATTAAACCAAAAAAACGTATTCAACACCAAAAGAGAGAAGGCTTTTTATAGAAGGCAAGCAACATCTTTATTACAGTACATTAAAAAAGACAAGAATCATATAAGTACATTAAAACAGAAATACAGATATAAGAAAAAAAGGTGGGTATACCTTGGTAAAAATCTTGTATAATACACTGCTACGTCCATTTTGAGTCTATTAATTAAAATAGAAATTCATACCGTACAATGAAGACAGTGTCATTGGTACAAAATATAGTGACTTTTAATATACTTATGATTCAGAATTTTTTTAGTGTACTGAAGCAAAGATGTTTTTAGCCTTGTATAAAAGCCTCATCTCTCTTAGGCTAGGTACACAGGTTGTGTTATAATCAAAGTTATGCAAACAAAGCATGTTAAAGAGATAATCAAGTAGAAAAATTACTGAAGATAGCCAGGTCGGCAACCAGTAATAATGGGCCCTCCACTGAGTATGGACCCTACAAGCGACTTGGAGTCAAAAAAGCACAAAAATACAAATATATAAAAAGTAACAAAATGTATTGACATGAAAATACATAGAAAAGCATAAAAATACAAATTCATACAATAAAGAGTGCAACAGGAAGGAAGTGATGGCACAGGGTGTCACAAAATATGCCAACGCACAAACTAAAGTGTAGGGCATGGGCAAAAAATGTGTGTCCCCATAGATGAGGTATACTAATTGGTTCAATAGCCGGCATATGCATCAGATAATGAACAAATACAGTTGTGGCCAAAAGTATTGACACCCCTGCAATTCTGTCAGATAATACTCAGTTTCTTCCTGAAAATGATTGCAAACACAAATTCTTTGGTATTATCTTCATTTAATTTGTCTTAAATGAAAAAACACACAAGAATGAAGCAAAAAGCAAAACATTGATCATTTCACACAAAACTTCAAAAATGGGCCAGACAAAAGTATTGGCACCCTCAGCGTAATACTTGGTCGCACAACCTTTAGCCAAAATAACTGCGACCAACCGCTTCCAGTAACCATCATTGAGTTTCTTACAATGCTCTGCTGGAATTTTAGACCATTCTTCTTTGGCAAACTGCTCCAGGTCCCTGATAGTTGAAGGGTGCCTTCTCCAAACTGCCATTTTTAGATCTCTCCACAGGTGTTCTACGGGATTCAGGTCTGGACTCATTGCTGGCCACCTTAGAAGGCTCCAGTGCTTTCTCTCAAACCATTTTCTAGTGCTTTTTGAAGTGTGTTTTGGGTCATTGTCCTGCTGGAAGACCCATGACCTCTGAGGGAGACCCAGCTTTCTCACACTGGGCCCTACATTATGCTGCAAAATTTGTTGGTAGTCTCCTGACTTCATAATGCCATACACACGGTCAAGCAGTCCAGTGCCAGAGGCAGCAAAGCAACCCCAAAACAGGGAACCTCCGCCATGTTTGACTGTAGGGACCGTGTTCTTTTCTTTGAATGCCTCTTTATTTCTCCTGTAAACACTATGTTGATGCCTTTGCCCAAAAAGCTCTACTTTTGTCTCTGACCAGAGAACATTCTTCCAAAACATTTTAGGCTTTTTCAGGTAAGTTTTGGCAAACTCCAGCCTGGCTTTTTTATGTCTTGGGGGTAAGAAGTGGGGTCTCCTACCATACAGTCCCTTTTCTTTCAGACGCCGATGGATAGAGCGGGTTGACACTGTTGTACCCTCGGACTGCAGGGCAGCTTGAACTTGTTTGGATGTTAGTCGAGGCTCTTTATCCAACATCTGCACAATCTTGCATTGAAATCTCTTGTCAATTTTTCTTTTCCGTCCACATCTAGGGAGGTTCGCCACAGTGCCATGGGCTCTAAACTTCTTGATGACACTGCGCACGGTAGACACAGGAACATTCAGGTCTTTGGAGATGGACTTGTAGCCTTGAGATTGCTCATGCTTCCTCACAATTTGGTTTCTCAAGTCCTCAGACAGTTCTTTGGTCTTCTTTCTTTTCTCCATGCTCAATGTGGTACACACAAGGACACAGGACAGAGGTTGAGTCAACTTTAATCCATGTCAACTGGCTGCAAGTGTGATTTAGTTATTGCCAACACCTGTTAGGTGCCACAGGTAAGTTACAGGTGCTGTTAATTACACAAATTAGAGAAGCATCACATGATTTTTCGAACACTGCCAATACTTTTGTCCACCCTCCTTTTTATGTTTGGTGTGGAATTATATCCAATTTGGCTTGGACAATTCTTTTTGTGTTTTTTTCATTTAAGACAAATTAAATGAAGAATACCAAAGAACTTGTGTTTGCAATCATTTTCAGGAAGAAACTGAGTATTATCTGACAGAATTGCAGGGGTGTCAATACTTTTGGCCATAACTGTAACATCACATGATATTAAAAACGATGCAGTGGTCTTATAGTAATATTAGTATCAAATGTACTCTGCACATGGCAATAGGTAAAAAGATATATGTAAACCCAGTACAGAGTACTGTAAACCAAGTAATGATAAGCCACCTAAATGAAAATATGGGATCAATCAATCTTACCCATAATGACCCTTGTGAGGCAGCAAGGAAAGCAGCCCCTACACATATTTTGCATGGGCTTCCTGGTGTGCCCTTCACATCATACTCCATATTTGTGAAGGGCACACCAAACGAATGTAAGTACACTTCTCAAAAAAATAAAGGGAACACTCAAATAACACATCCTACATCTGAATGAAGGAAATATTCTCATTGACTACTTTGTTCTGTACAAATTTGAATGTGCTGACAGCAAAATCACAAAAATCATCAATGGAAATCAAATTTATTAACCAATGGAGGCCCGGATTTGGAGTCACACAAAATTAAAGTGAAATGTAATGTCCTTAAAACAAGTCAAAATGATGCTCAGTAGTGTGTGTGGTCTCCACATGCCTATATGACCTCCCTCAACGCCTGCGCATGCTCCTGATGAGGCGGCGGATGTTCTCCTGAGGGATCTCCCAGACCTGGACTAAAGTATCCGCCAACTCCTGGACAGTCTGTGGTGCAATGTGACGGATGGAGCGCAACAGGATATCCCAGATGTGCCCAATCGGATTCAGCTCTCGGGAACGGGCGGGCCAGACCATAGCTTCAATACCTTCATCTTGCAGGAACTGCTGACACACTCCAGCCACATGAGGTCTGGCATTGTCCTGCATTAGGAGGAACCCAGGGCCAACCGCACCAGCATATGGTCTCACAAGGGATCTGAGGATCTCATCTCGGTACCCAATGGCAATCGGGCTACCTCTGACGAGCACATGGAGGGCTGTGCTTTCATCTGTGAAGAGCACAGGGCGCCAGTGGCGAATTTGCCAATCCTGGGGTTCTGTGGCAAATGCTAAGCGTCCTGCACGGTGTTGGGCTGTGAGCACAACCCCCACCTGTGGATGTCAGGCACTCAGACCATCCTCATGGAGTCGGTTTCTAACCGTTTCTGCAGACACATGCACATTTGTGGCATGCTGGAGGTCATTTTGCAGGGCTCTGGCAGTGTTACTCCTTGCACAAAGGCGGAGGTAGCAGTCCTGCTGGGATGCCGTCGTATGGCCCTCTCCATGTCTCCTGGTGTACTGGCCTGTCTCCTGGTAGCGCTTCCAGCCTCGACACTACTCTGACAGACACAGCAAACCTTGCCACAGCTTGCATTGATGTGCCATCCTGGATGAGCTGCACTACCTGAGCCACTTGTGTGGATTGTAGAGTCCATCTCATGCTACCACGAGTGTGAATGCACAACCAACATTCAAAAGTGACCAAAACATCAGCCAGGAAGCATTGGTACCGATATATTGGTCTGTGGACCCCACCTGCAGAACCACTACTTTCTTGCGATGGCTGTCATCGTCTTATGACTAGTGTTGAGCATTCTGATACCGCAAGTATCGGGTATCGGCCGATATTAGCTGTATCGGAATTCCGATACTTAGTTCCGATACTTTTTTCATATCGAATACCGGAATCGGAAGTTCCCATAATGCTAGGAGCCCGCTCGATTTGATTCAGCCAATGGGGATCCTCAGAAGTGTGGGCATATCCTGTTAGGCATGTAGGCATGTTAACTACTGGCATGGCTGTGATTGGCTGCTGAAATGATGTCATGATGCACTATAAAAAGCGCAGCCGCCATTTCTGGTCACTCTGCTGTGAATTCAGTTAGGGACAGGCTGCTGTTGAAGACTGTGAGGGACAGTTAGAAATAGCGATTCCACAAAACATATAGTGCTTAACCCAGGCTATATAAACCACCACTGTAGCTTGCTTTTCCCTAGCAGCTCTGTTTTCACAGCTGTCTGCAAGGGCTGTGTGAGTGCAGACCCACGCTGTGTAGTGTGTCCTGCAGGCACGTCTGCTTGTAGGCCGGCCAGCGTGTGTCTCTGCCACATACACATTTTTCTTTTATTGCTGCTTTTTTTTCTCCTGTATAGTGTGCTTCCATACGTATCCATATACGTTGGTTGCAAACACTAAAGGAGTGGACAGCGGAGCCTTTCAGCAGCCTTTCAGTGCTATAGCCCATTTCTCTGCACTGTTTTTGGCTGTCTGATAGGTCTCTCTGTGTGTGAGTGCAGCTCACGTTGCAGTGTGTTCTACAGCCACCGCTAGCTGTAGTCCGCTCAGCGTGCGTCACTGCCTCATACATAGTCCTTTTTTTGCAGCTAATTTAGCCAGATTTTTGCTCCTATATTAGTGTGCTTCCAACCGCATCCATTGTCATTGGTTGGTTGCAAACACTATATAGGATTAGATAGAGGAGCCTTTTTGCTGGCTTGTGCCCTTCAGGGCCAGCCAGGCTAGTATCACCCTATTTTTTGGAGCCTCATCAATTGCATTGTAGGTTAGCTTCCTGCATTGTAATCGCTCCAAAAAGTTTGTGATACTATAGCTTTCAAACTTTGGTCACATCCTTTCCTTTCCCCCCACCCAAAAAAAAGGAAATAAAGTTCACCAAACACTCCACTTTACAGTTGTCTAGGCCACATTAGATCATATTAAAGTGTAGTACACACACTCTTAGCCAAATTAGTGTTTCTTATACTGGTTAGCAGGTGTTCAGGAATAAGAACACTAAGCCACCCCTTTTTTACTTTTCTGCCTATCTTTATCAGTCTACCAAGATGAAGAAGGCAGGGAGTAAGGCACGTGGTCGTGGCCGTGGAGTTTCAGCAGGGAGAGGACGGGGGGATTCAGCAGGGAGAGGATGTGGGGATTCGGTATCTGCTGCGGCCACCAGTGACCCGGCATCCCCCACTTTTACCAGGCAACAGTCCTTCATGTGCAGCTTTGTAGGACCTCGCCGTACCCCACTGCTGCGTGACAAATTGAAGCCGTTGGATGGATGGCAGCTAACGCATCCACTTCAATGACTTCCGCATCCTCCCAAGGCCAGAGCACTGAAGAGCAACCATCTGTCTCTTCACCACCTGCCAAATTGCCCAGGCAGTCTGAGAGCCCTGGACAGGAGCCATCTCAATCTTTACTTCTGTTCTCAGAATCTGTTGGCTTGGAAAGAGGTGGCCAGCCAAGCAGCATTCTAGAGCGTGAAGAAAAGGGAGTATGCAGTGATGCGCAACTGCTTTGTCCCTCTGAATCTGAAGAGGCGGGTGGGCCAGTGCCTATGGTCAGCACACCTCAGTATGCATCAGATGATGATGAGACTCAGTTGCCAATTTCTGGTGCGTACGGTGCTGGCGAGACAACCCAGGACCAGCCGGTGCTTGAAGAGGGGAGTGGAGATGATGAGGTCCTTGACCCATCATGGCGTCAGCCACAGGAAGGTGGTGGGAGCAGCTCTGAGGAAGAGATTCCCCGAACGGCCAAAAGAGGAGGGAGAGGGCGGGGGCAGACTTGGTTGCCTGTAGCCTCCACTTTGGCACCCGTGAGGCGCAATCCTCTTCCAAAACACAAAACGGGATAAAACTGGGGAAAGAAAGAGCGCAATAGGGTCTTATCTGGGTAACAGATGAAATAAATTCAAAAGAATCTACTCACCTTTTCCAGGAAGGATAAAAGCATGTAGGTCAATGTCAGCCTGCTGCACGCCCGAGGTTCACGTCCGTGACCACGGAGAGAAATCCTTTTGGATAAATTATTTAAGCTTACTTGTGCGCTGCTGAGACCAGGATAAAGTCACCACATGAGAAACTTTTTAACTCTTTATTCCCAACGCGTTTCGAAGTGGAAAATCACTTCTTCATCAGGGGATGACATAGACTGTCAAAACACAAAACGGGTGCTCCCAGGACTTGCAGTGCATGGTCTTTTTTTGACACAGTTGCAGATGACATTTGCTTTGTGAAATGCAAGCTGTGTCATCAGATAGTGAAACGAGGGAAAAATGTGACCAACCTCAATACCACAAATATGTGGAAACATGTGCGTGCCAAGCACGAGGGAGTTACACAGACACACTGAAGATGTAGGCCAACCTTCAGCAGCACCTACCACCTCTTCAGCTCGTGTTGGGGCCTCTTCCTCCAGCTCACACACAGCTGGTTCGGCTTCCTCACTGGACCGCCATGGAAGAACCACTGCCACTGTTGTCCAGAGACCCAGTGAAATTCCACCCACTGAACCACGTTCGCAGTCATCAGCACACTCCCAGGCCACTCACCAGCAATCGGTAGCACAGGCATGGGAGAAAAAGCGGCCATACTCGGCAAACCATCCCCGAGCACTGGCTCTGAATGCCGGCATTGCCAAACTACTGGCCCTTGAGATGCTGTTATTCAGGCTGGTGGAGACTGACACCTTCCGGAACTTTATGTCATTGGCAGTTCCACAATACAATGTGCCCAGCCGCTTTTATTTCAGCAGGCAAGCTGTCCCTGCCCTGCAAAAGCATGTGGAGGGAAAAATTAAAAATGCGCTACTAAATGCCGTCAGTAGCAAGGTCCACCTGACCACCGATGCGTGGACCAGTAGCCATGGACAGGGACGATACCTTTCCCTCACTGCCCATTGGGTCAATGTTGTGGAGCCGGGTACAGATCTGGAGAGTGGCTCTGTACGTATTCTGCCAACTCCAAGGATTGCAGGAATGCAGTCTGTACATATTGAGTCCTCCTCCTACTCTAGTTCCTCGGAATCAGCACTGCGTGAGCCTGTTAGGCCAGATATGAGCACAGGTGTGGCCAAACGTCAACAGGCCGTCCTTAAATTAATTTCTTTGGGGAATCGGAGCCACACAGCACAGGAGCTCTGGAATGCCATCAAGCAGGAGAGCGATGTGTGGTTTGTGCCAGCGAATCTCCAGCCAGGTTTGGTAGTGAGTGACAATGGCCGAAATCTAGTGGCAGCTCTGGGCCTAGGCAACCTCACTCACATACCATGTCTGGCACACGTGCTCAATTTGGTCGTGCAGAGCTTTCTGAGGGACTATCCGGATCTTGATGCACTGCTGCACAAGGTTCCCCTAAAGTGTGCTCACTTGCGGCGTTCCAGCATGGCAAGATCGCGCATTGCATCTCTGCAATGCCGATTCCGCCTGCCAGAACATCGCATCATATGTGACCTCCCCACCAGGTGGAATTCAACGTTACATATGTTGGAGCGGTTGTGTGAGCAGCAGGCAGCAGTAATGGAGTACCAGCTGCATCAGGCAAGTCTGCGCAACGTGCTTCCACACAAAGGCCCAGGCAAGGGGCACTTAGTGAGGAGGATGACGAGGAGTCAATGGAGGAGGAGGAACACATCTCTCCAGAGGAGGGAGGTACACAAGGCTCTAGTAGTCAGTGTGTACAGCGAGGGTGGGGTGATGCTGAGCAGGCAGAGATGCTGCCTCAAGCTGGGGACAGCGTTTCCGGTCCAGTTGGCAGTCTGCAGCACATGGTTGATTTCATGCTGCAGTGCTTGTTAAATGACCGCCGCATCGCCAACATTCTCCACACGGCTGATTATTGGGTGTACACCCTCCTAGATCCTCGCTACCGGGACAACTTACAAAGCCTCATACCACAGTTGAACCGGGAGCGAAAAATGCGGGAGTACCAAGAAACACTTGTGCAGGCCATCATGTTCTCCATTCCCCCCACAAGTGTTGCTGGTAGTGCTTTTCAAAGCAGCCATGTGGGTAGAGGCAGTGGAGGAAGCTCTGCACAAAGGTAGCAGAGGCAGTGCCGCAGGACAAGGCAAAGCCAGTATGGCACAAATGTGGAAAAGTTTTGTGGGACCGCCACAAACGGCTACACCATCACAGACGGCTCCAGTCAGCAGGAGGCAACATTTCCGTCAGATGTTGACAGACTACTTGTCGTGCCCTGTTAGTGTTCTCCCAGACGGCTCTTCCCCGTTCAAGTATTGGGTCACGAAGCTGGATACATGGCCAGAGCTTAGCCAGTATGCATTGGAGGTGCTGGCTTGCCCTGCTGCCAGTGTATTATCGGAACGTGTCTTTAGTGCTGCAGGTGGTGTGGTAACAGACTGTCGCACGCGACTATCCGCCGATAATGTTGACCGGCTTACTTTTGTGAAAATGAACAAGGCCTGGATCTCACCTGAATTTGCCAGTCCTCTTCCAGAATAAATAATTGGCTGGCAACAGGATCCAGGTCTCCTGTTGTGTTCATGTTTCTATGACCTGAACTTTATTTCCTGGGCTACAGCAACGCCCGTTGTTGCTCAGAAGTGCTGTCCGCACAGACAAAACACTTGCTCATGTGTAAGTGGGGTTTGGTAACGTCAGCTGATCCCCTGCTGTGTGTACGGCAAACTCTCCTGCTGCCTACAACTTCTGACTACCTCTGATTTAATATGTTCTCTGATTTGCCCTCTGTCTCCACTCTGTTTTGAGTATTTCCTCCGGCCTACAACACCGCCTGTTTCTGCTCTCAAGTGCCGTCTGCACAATCCACACTTGTTCCTGTGGTACCTGGGTCCTGTAACATCTGCTCATCTCCAGAGTTGAGCACGGCAATGTCTCCTGCTTTGTCTACATTCCCACTACTTGTAGTGGAAATGTGGACAGAGCAGGAGACATTGCCTGACTCACCTATAGGGAGAAGCTGCTGTTACAGAACCCCAGTAACACAGGAACAAGTGTGGGTTGTGCAGACGGCATTTCAGAGCAGCAACTGGCGTGGTTGGAAGCCAGAGGAAATACTCGAAACAGAGTGAAGACAGAGGCCTAATTGGAGTACGTTGACAGTTAGTAGTAGTCTAGAAACGATCGCAAACTGCCACCAAGTAGGCCTCGGCCTACTACCTGATTTTCCCTGGGCTCCGACACCACCAGTTGGTGCTCAGAAGTGCTGTCCGCACAGACAAAACACTCGCTCATGTGTAAGTGGGGTTCGGTAACGTCAGCTGATCCCCTGCTGTGTGTATGGCAAAGTGTCCTGCTCCCTCCACAGTCAAACAACCTCAGATTTACACCTGGCTCCAAGTAGGCCTCGGCCTACTACCTCATTTTCCCTGGGCTCCGACAACGCCAGTTGGTGCTCGGAAGTGCTGTCCGCACAGACAAAACACTCGCTCTTGTGTAAGTGGGGTTCGGTAACGTCAGCTGATCCCCTGCTGTGTGTACGGCAAACTCTCCAGCTGCCTACAACTTCTGACTACCTCTGATTTAATATGTTCTCTGATTTGCCCTCTGTCTCCACTCTGTTTTGAGTATTTCCTCTGGCCTACAACACCGCCTGTTTCTGCTCTCAAGTGCCGTCTGCACAATCCACACTTGTTCCTGTGGTACCTGGGTCCTGTAACATCTGCTCATCTCCAGAGTTGAGCACGGCAATGTCTCCTGCTTTGTCTACATTCCCACTACTTGTAGTGGAAATGTGGACAGAGCAGGAGACATTGCCTGACTCACCTCTAGGGAGAAGCTGCTGTTACAGAACCCCAGTAACACAGGAACAAGTGTGGGTTGTGCAGACGGCATTTCAGAGCAGCAACTGGCGTGGTTGGAAGCCAGAGGAAATACTCGAAACAGAGTGAAGACAGAGGCCTAATTGGAGTACGTTGACAGTTAGTAGTAGTCTAGAAACAATCCCAAACTGCCACCAAGTAGGCCTCGGCCTACTACCTGATTTTCCCTGGGCTCCGACACCGCCAGTTGGTGCTCAGAAGTGCTGTCCGCACAGACAAAACACTCGCTCATGTGTAAGTGGGGTTCGGTAACGTCAGCTGATCCCCTGCTGTGTGTATGGCAAAGTGTCCTGCTCCCTCCACAGTCAAACAACCTCAGATTTACACCAGGCTCCAAGTAGGCCTCGGCCTACTACCTCATTTTCCCTGGGCTCCGACAACGCCAGTTGGTGCTCGGAAGTGCTGTCCACACAGAAATACACACTTGTTCATGTGAAAGTGGGGTTCGGTAACATCAGCTGATCCCCTGCTGTGTGGCGGGCAAACTGCTGCTGCCTCCAAATTTTAGCTACTTCAGATTTAAACATTCTCTGATTTGGCCTCTGTCTCCACTCTGTCTCTAGTATTTCCCCTGACCTCCAACACCGCCAGTTCCTGCTCACAGTTGCCGTCCACGCATTCCACACGTGTTCCTGTGTTACTGGGGTTCTGTTACGTCAGCAGATCCCCCAATGTGTGTCCGCCACTGTCTCCTGCGCTGTCCACCTTCCCACTGCAAGCGGTGGGAATGTGGACAGAGCAGGAGACAGTGGCAGACACACATCAGGGGATCTGCTGACATTACAGAATCCCAGTAACACAGGAACACGTGTGGATTGGGCAGATGGCTACTGTACGCATAAACTGGCGGTGTTGGTGGTCACGTGAAATCCTGGAAACAGAGTGGAGACAGATGCCTAATTGGAGCACGTTGACAGCCTGTTGTAGCCTACAAACAATCTAAAACTGCCACCAAGTAGGCCTCGGCCTGCACCCTGGTTCTCCCTGGGCTCCAACAACGCTAGTTGGTGCTCGGAAGTGCTGTCCACACAGAAAAACACAGTTGTTCATGTGAAAGTGGGGGTCAGTAATGTCAGCTGATCCCCTGCTGTGTGGAGGGCAAACTGCTGCTGCCTCCAAATTCAAACAACGTCTTATCTTAAACTGCCTCCAAGTAGGCCTCAGCCTACAAAATGACTATCCCTGGGCTCCAACATCGTCAGTTGTTGCTCGGAAGTGCCGTCCACACAGAAAAACACACTCGTTCATGTGAAAGTGGGGTTCGGTAACGTCGGTTGATCCCCTGCTGTGTGGAGGGCAAAGTGTCCTGCTCCCTCCAAAGTCAAAATACCTCAGCTTTACACCTGGCTCCTAGTAGGCCTCGGCCTGCACCATGATTGTCCCTGGGCTCCAACACCGCCAGTTGGTGCTCGGAAGTGCTGTCCACACAGAAAAACACACTCGTTCATGTGAAAGTCGGGTTCAGTAACGTCAGCTGATCCCCTGCTGTGTGGAGGGCAAACTGCTGCTGCCTCCAAATTGTAACTACTTCAGATTTAAACATTCTCTGATTTGGCCTCTGTCTCCACTCTGTCTCTAGTATTTCCCCTGACCTCCAACACCGCCAGTTCCTGCTCACAGTTGCCGTCCACGCATTCCACACTTGTTCCTGTGTTCCTGGTGTTCTGTAACGTGAGCTGATCCCCCAATGTGTGTCCGGCACTGTCTCCTGCGCTGTCCACCTTCCCACTGCAAGTGGTGGGAATGTGGACAGAGCAGGAGACATTGGCAGACAAACATCAGGGGATCTGCTGACATTACAGAACACCAGTAACACAGGAACACGTGTGGATTGGGCAGATGGCTACTGTACGCATAAACTGGCGGTGTTGGTAGTCACGTGAAATCCTGGAAACAGAGTGGAGACAGATGCCTAATTGGAGCACGTTGACAGCCTGTTGTAGCCTACAAACAATCCAAAACTGCCACCAAGTAGGCCTCGGCCTGCACCCTGGTTCTCCCTGGGCTTCAACAACGCTAGTTGGTGCTCGGAAGCGCTGTCCACACAGAAAAACACACTTGTTCATGTGAAAGTGGGGGTCAGTAATGTCAGCTGATCCCCTGCTGTGTGGAGGGCAAACTGCTGCTGCCTCCAAATTCAAACAGCGTCTTATCTTAAACTGCCTCCAAGTAGGCCTCAGCCTACAAAATGACTATCCCTGGGCTCCAACATCGTCAGTTGTTCGGAAGTGCCGTCCACACAGAAAAACACTCGTTCATGTGAAAGTGGGGTTCGGTAACGTCGGCTGATCCCCTGCTGTGTGGAGGGCAAAGTGTCCTGCTCCCTCCAAAGTCAAAATACCTCAGCTTTACACCTGGCTCCTAGTAGGCCTCGGCCTGCACCATGATTGTCCCTGGGCTCCAACACTGCTAGTTGGTGCTCGGAAGTGCTGTCCACACAGAAAAACACACTCGTTCATGTGAAAGTGGGGTTCAGTAACGTCAGCTGATCCCCTGCTGTGTGGAGGGCAAACTGCTGCTGCCTCCAAATTGTAACTACTTCAGATTTAAACATTCTCTGATTTGGCCTCTGTCTCCACTCTGTCTCTAGTATTTCCCCTGACCTCCAACACCGCCAGTTCCTGCTCACAGTTGCCGTCCACGCATTCCACACGTGTTCCTGTGTTACTGGGGTTCTGTTACGTCAGCAGATCCCCCAATGTGTGTCCGCCACTGTCTCCTGCGCTGTCCACCTTCCCACTGCAAGCGGTGGGAAAGTGGACAGAGCAGGAGACAGTGGCAGACACATATCAGGGGATCTGCTGACATTACAGAATCCCAGTAACACAGGAACACGTGTGGATTGGGCAGACGGCTACTGTACGCATAAACTGGCGGTGTTGGTGGTCACGTGAAATCCTGGAAACAGAGTGGAGACAGATGCCTAATTGGAGCACGTTGACAGACTGTTGTAGCCTACAAACAATCTAAAACTGCCACCAAGTAGGCCTCGGCCTGCACCCTGGTTCTCCCTGGGCTCCAACAACGCTAGTTGGTGCTCGGAAGTGCTGTCCACACAGAAAAACACACTTGTTCATGTGAAAGTGGGGGTCAGTAATGTCAGCTGATCCCCTGCTGTGTGGAGGGCAAACTGCTGCTGCCTCCAAATTCAAACAACGTCTTATCTTAAACTGCCTCCTAGTAGGCCTCAGCCTGCACTATGATTGTCCCTGGGCTCCAACACCGCCAGTTGGTGCTCGGAAGTGCTGTCCACACAGAAAAACACACTCGTTCATGTGAAAGTCGGGTTCAGTAACGTCAGCTGATCCCCTGCTGTGTGGAGGGCAAACTGCTGCTGCCTCCAAATTGTAACTACTTCAGATTTAAACATTCTCTGATTTGGCCTCTGTCTCCACTCTGTCTCTAGTATTTCCCCTGACCTCCAACACCGCCAGTTCCTGCTCACAGTTGCCATCCACGCATTCCACACTTGTTCCTGTGTTCCTGGTGTTCTGTAACGTGAGCTGATCCCCCAATGTGTGTCCGGCACTGTCTCCTGCGCTGTCCACCTTCCCATTGCAAGTGGTGGGAATGTGGACAGAGCAGGAGACATTGGCAGACAAACATCAGGGGATCTGCTGACATTACAGAACACCAGTAACACAGGAACACGTGTGGATTGGGCAGACGGCTACTGTACGCATAAACTGGCGGTGTTGGTAGTCACGTGAAATCCTGGAAACAGAGTGGAGACAGATGCCTAATTGGAGCACGTTGACAGCCTGTTGTAGCCTACAAACAATCTAAAACTGCCACCAAGTAGGCCTCGGCCTGCACCCTGGTTCTCCCTGGGCTCCAACAACGCTAGTTGGTGCTCGGAAGCGCTGTCCACACAGAAAAACACACTTGTTCATGTGAAAGTGGGGGTCAGTAATGTCAGCTGATCCCCTGCTGTGTGGAGGGCAAACTGCTGCTGCCTCCAAATTCAAACAACGTCTTATCTTAAACTGCCTCCAAGTAGGCCTCAGCCTATAAAATGACTATCCCTGGGCTCCAACATCGTCAGTTGTTGCTCGGAAGTGCCGTCCACACAGAAAAACACACTCGTTCATGTGAAAGTGGGGTTCGGTAACGTCGGCTGATCCCCTGCTGTGTGGAGGGCAAAGTGTCCTGCTCCCTCCAAAGTCAAAATACCTCAGCTTTACTCCTGGCTCCTAGTAGGCCTCGGCCTGCACCATGATTGTCCCTGGGCTCCAACACCGCTAGTTGGTGCTCAGAAGTGCTGTCCACACAGAAAAACACACTCGTTCATGTGAAAGTGGGGTTCAGTAACGTCAGCTGATCCCCTGCTGTGTGGAGGGCAAACTGCTGCTGCCTCCAAATTGTAACTACTTCAGATTTAAACATTCTCTGATTTGGCCTCTGTCTCCACTCTGTCTCTAGTATTTCCCCTGACCTCCAACACCGCCAGTTCCTGCTCACAGTTGCCGTCCACGCATTCCACACTTGTTCCTGTGTTCCTGGTGTTCTGTAACGTGAGCTGATCCCCCAATGTGTGTCCGGCACTGTCTCCTGCGCTGTCCACCTTCCCACTGCAAGTGGTGGGAATGTGGACAGAGCAGGAGACATTGGCAGACAAACATCAGGGGATCTGCTGACATTACAGAACACCAGTAACACAGGAACACGTGTGGATTGGGCAGACGGCTACTGTACGCATAAACTGGTGGTGTTGGTAGTCACATGAAATCCTGGAAACAGAGTGGAGACAGATGCCTAATTGGAGCACGTTGACAGTCTGTTGTAGCCTACAAACAATCTAAAACTGCCACCAAGTAGACATCGGCCTGCACCCTGGTTCTCCCTGGGCTCCAACAACGCTAGTTGGTGCTCAGAAGTGCTGTCCGCACAGAAAAACACTCGTTCATGTGAAAGTGGGGGTCAGTAACGTCAGCTGATCCCCTGCTGTGTGGAGGGCAAAGTGTCCTGCTCCCTCCAAAGTCAAAATACCTCAGCTTTACACCTGGCTCCTAGTAGGCCTCGGCCTGCACCATGATTGTCCCTGGGCTCCAACACCGCCAGTTGGTGCTCGGAAGTGCTGTCCACACAGAAAAACACACTCGTTCATGTGAAAGTGGGGTTCAGTAACGTCAGCTGATCCCCTGCTGTATGGAGGGCAAATTGCTGCTACCTCCAAATTCAAACAACGTCTTATCTTAAACTGCCTCCAAGTAGGCCTCAGCCTACAAAATGACTATCCCTGGGCTCCAACATCGTCAGTTGTTGCTCGGAAGTGCCGTCCACACAGAAAAACACACTCGTTCATGTGAAAGCGGGGTTCGGTAACGTCGGCTGATCCCCTGCTGTGTGGAGGGCAAAGTGTCCTGCTCCCTCCAAAGTCAAAATACCTCAGCTTTACACCTGGCTCCTAGTAGGCCTCGGCCTGCACCATGATTGTCCCTGGGGTCCAACACCGCCAGTTGGTGCTCGGAAGTGCTGTCCACACAGAAAAACACACTCGTTCATGTGAAAGTGGGGTTCAGTAATGTCAGCTGATCCCCTGCTGTGTGGAGGGCAAACTGCTGCTGCCTCCAAATTTTAGCTACTTCAGATTTAAACATTCTCTGATTTGGCCTCTGTCTCCACTCTGTCTCTAGTATTTCCCCTGACCTCCAACACCGCCAGTTCCTGCTCACAGTTGCCGTCCACGCATTCCACACTTGTTCCTGTGTTCCTGGTGTTCTGTAACGTGAGCTGATCCCCCAATGTGTGTCCGGCACTGTCTCCTGCGCTGTCCACCTTCCCACTGCAAGTGGTGGGAATGTGGACAGAGCAGGAGACATTGGCAGACAAACATCAGGGGATCTGCTGACATTACAGAACACCAGTAACACAGGAACACGTGTGGATTGGGCAGACGGCTACTGTACGCATAAACTGGCGGTGTTGGTAGTCACGTGAAATCCTGGAAACAGAGTGGAGACAGATGCCTAATTGGAGCACGTTGACAGTCTGTTGTAGCCTACAAACAATCTAAAACTGCCACCAAGTAGGCCTCGGCCTGCACCCTGGTTCTCCCTGGGCTCCAACAACGCTAGTTGGTGCTCAGAAGTGCTGTCCACACAGAAAAACACACTCGTTCATGTGAAAGTGGGGGTCAGTAACGTCAGCTGATCCCCTGCTGTGTGGAGGGCAGTGTCCTGCTCCCTCCAAAGTCAAAATACCTCAGCTTTACACCTGGCTCCTAGTAGGCCTCGGCCTGCACCATGATTGTCCCTGGGTTCCAACAACGCTAGTTGGTGCTCGGAAGTGCTGTCCACACAGAAAAACACACTCGTTCATGTGAAAGTGGGGGTCAGTAACGTCAGCTGATCCCCTGCTGTGTGGAGGGCAAAGTGTCCTGCTCCCTCCAAAGTCAAAATACCTCAGCTTTACACCTGGCTCCTAGTAGGCCTCGGCCTGCACCATGATTGTCCCTGGGTTCCAACAACGCTAGTTGGTACTCGGAAGTGCTGTCCACACAGAAAAACACACTCGTTCATGTGAAAGTGGGGTTCGGTAACGTCAGCTGATCCCCTGCTGTGTGGAGGGCAAACTGCTGCTGCCTCCAAATTGTAACTACTTCAGATTTAAACATTCTCTGATTTGGCCTCTGTCTCCACTCTGTCTCTAGTATTTCCCCTGACCTCCAACACCGCCAGTTCCTGCTCACAGTTGCCGTCCACGCATTCCACACGTGTTCCTGTGTTAATCGGGTTCTGTAACGTCAGCAGATCCCCCAATATGTGTCCGCCACTGTCTCCTGCACTGTCCACCTTCCCACTGCAAGCGGTGGGAATGTGGACAGAGCAGGAGACAGTGGCAGACACACATCAGGGGATCTGCTGACATTACAGAATCCCAGTAACACAGCAACACGTGTGGATTGGGCAGACGGCTGCTGTACGCATAAACTGGCGGTGTTGGTGGTCACGTGAAATCCTGGAAACAGAGTGGAGACAGATGCCTAATTGGAGCACGTTGACAGTCTGTTGTAGCCTACAAACAATCTAAAACTACCACCAAGTAGGCCTCGGCCTACACCATGATTGTCCCTGGGCTCCCACAACGCCAGTTGGTGCTCGACAGTGTCTTTGGCACGGGGACTCCCTGTTGCCCAGCCTGGTTCCAGCACACCTGCTGTTTCCGGGTAGTGTCAAGGTCACTATGCCACCAATCCGTTGTCCTGTCGTCTTGCGGCCGGGTTAGCCGACTCTACGGTGCCTGCAGTTTAGGTGACTCCTATGTGGGCTGCGGGAACTGGCACTGAAGGCTGGATCCGTAGTGCCAATGGGACATGGACCCCCTGTAGGACTGTGGGTTTCGGTAAGTGCGGCCGGCTTGCGGCCTGGCTACTTTGCTTTCAATGGGTACCTTCTGCTACCCACCCGGGTTCCAGCACTGTCTGCTGGTTCTCACCAGAGCCTTTGGCCTAGGTGCCTCCATCTCGGTATCCGAGGTCCAGCACCGTCAGCTGGTCCTTTGTAGTGCTTTCTAGCACAGGTACCTCCTGCCTAGTAACCATGGTCCAGCACCGTCAGCTGTTCCTCGGTAGTGCCATTGGCTCTTGTAGCTTTTGCTACCCATCTGGGTTCCAGCACCGTCAGCTGGTTCTCGGCAGTGTCTTTGGCACAGGGACTCCCTGTTGCCCAGCCTGGTTCCAGCACGCCTGCTGTTTCCGGGTAGTGTCAAGGTCACTATACCACCAATCCGTTGTCCTGTCATCTTGCGGCCGGGTTAGCCGACTCTACGGTGCCTGCAGTTTAGGTGACTCCTATGTGGGCTGTGGGAACTGGCACTGAAGGCTGGATCCGTAGTGCCAATGGGACATGGACCCCCTGTAGGACTGTGGGTTTCGGTAACTGCGGCCAGCTTGCGGCCTGGCTACTTTGCTTTCAATGGGTACCTTCTGCTACCCACCCGGGTTCCAGCACTGTCTGCTGGTTCTCGCCACAGCCTTTGGCCTAGGTGCCTCCATCTCGGTATCCGAGGTCCAGCACCGTCAGCTGGTCCTTGGTAGTGTTTTCTAGCACAGGTACCTCCTGCCTAGTAACCGTGGTCCAGCACCGTCAGTTGGTCCTCGGTAGTGCCATTGGCTCTTGTTCCTTCTGCTACCCATCCGGGTGCCAGCACTGTCTGCTGGTTCTCGCCACAGCCTTTGGCCTAGGTGCCTCCATCTCGGTATCCGAGGTCCAGCACCGTCAGCTGGTCCTTGGTAGTGCTTTTTAGCACAGGTACCTTCTGCTTAGTAACCGTGGTCCAGCACCGTCAGTTGGTCCTCGGTAGTGCCATTGGCTCTTGTTCCTTCTGCTACCCATCCGGGTGCCAGCACTGTCTGCTGGTTCTCGCCACAGCCTTTGGCCTAGGTGCCTCCATCTCGGTATCCGAGGTCCAGCACCGTCAGCTGGTCCTTGGTAGTGCTTTTTAGCGCAGGTACCTTCTGCTTAGTAACCGTGGTCCAGCACCGTCAGTTGGTCCTCGGTAGTGCCATTGGCTCTTGTTCCTTCTGCTACCCATCCGGGTGCCAGCACTGTCTGCTGGTTCTCGCCACAGCCTTTGGCCTAGGTGCCTCCATCTCGGTATCCGAGGTCCAGCACCGTCAGCTGGTCCTTGGTAGTGCTTTTTAGCGCAGGTACCTTCTGCTTAGTAACCGTGGTCCAGCACCGTCAGTTGGTCCTCGGTAGTGCCATTGGCTCTTGTTCCTTCTGCTACCCATCCGGGTGCCAGCACTGTCTGCTGGTTCTCGCCACAGCCTTTGGCCTAGGTGCCTCCATCTCGGTATCCGAGGTCCAGCACCGTCAGCTGGTCCTTGGTAGTGCTTTTTAGCACAGGTACCTTCTGCTTAGTAACCGTGGTCCAGCACCGTCAGTTGGTCCTCGGTAGTGCCATTGGCTCTTGTTCCTTCTGCTACCCATCCGGGTGCCAGCACTGTCTGCTGGTTCTCGCCACAGCCTTTGGCCTAGGTGCCTCCATCTCGGTATCCGAGGTCCAGCACCGTCAGCTGGTCCTTGGTAGTGCTTTTTAGCACAGGTACCTTCTGCTTAGTAACCGTGGTCCAGCACCGTCAGTTGGTCCTCGGTAGTGCCATTGGCTCTTGTTCCTTCTGCTACCCATCCGGGTGCCAGCACTGTCTGCTGGTTCTCGCCAGTTTCTCAGCCTTCTTGTACCTTCTGCTACATTTCCAAGATCAAGCTTTTTGAAATTGTCTTTGGTAACCCTTATTGATCTCCATGACGATGACCCTGATGATGACGACCCTGAAGACCACACCAAAGAAGACCAGAAATATGACCCTAAATAATAAGACCAAGAGGACAAAGAACATGAAGACAACCACCATGATACAGAACAAAAGACAGAAGAACAAGAAGCAAAAGCAGAAGAACAGAAAGCAGAAGAACATTAAGCATAAGACAAAAAATCAGCATAGAAGAAATCAAAATTATAAGCAGAAGAAGACTAAGCAGTAAATGGGGGTGAGTCCGTTCCTCCTCGTGGTGCCCCTGGAAAATGCCTGCTGCTGCAAGCCAAACTGAACGCGGACAAATCCTGTTGTAAATCTTTTGTGACAGGCAGAACGTAAGGTGTAATCTTATAACTTTTATAGATAAGTACTACAGGAATGCCTGTCACCATAAGAAAATGAAGAAAAAGAAGAATAGGAAGAAGATGAAGAAATAGCATATGAAAATTAATAATAGCTGAATAAGAAGAATATGAAAAATGGAAAAAAAAAATTAATGGGAAGAAGGTGAAGAAGAAGAAGATGAATAAGGTGAAGAAAAAGTTGATGAAAAAAATGCTACTGCTGCGGATCATGAAGGAGAAAGTGTGGGAGAAGTACAAAAGAAGGTGAAGAGCATGGAAGTTGCGAAACATACATATCTGACTAAATATAAAAAAGTTAACATAGTCAATATCTTTTTAACTCCGAACGTCTTGAAAAAAAAATTGGAATTAATGCTATGCCATGTGATTTGAATAAACCACTATGCTTTTAATGTCTCCTCCACCTCCCACAATACATTCTACATGATTCTTATTTGTTTTCAATTATGTAGAATTAGCCAACAAGGAAATAAAGGCCTTTTTTTAATTCCGATACCGGAAGTCCCATTGACTTGAATGGGACTTCCGGTATCGGAATCGGCGATACCCGATATTTTTTTCGTATCGGGCGATACCATCCGATACGATATTTTTGGGTATCGAACGGTATCGCTCAACACTACTTATGACGTCATAGTTGGGACCTTTGTGGTGATCAAGTTTTGGAAAACTTTTAATATGTTGTTCCCCACATATAATAGTAATAAAAAAAAATCATAAAACGCTTTCTTGGAATTTGTTCCTGGTCAAACCGTATTTTGACTGGACTATATTGAGTGTGTCTTGATAATTGCCAATAATTTCCATCTGTTGTCTATTCCATTTGCACAACAGCATGTGAAATTGATTGTCAAACAGTGTTGCTTCCTAAGTGGACAGTTTGATTTCACAGAAGTTTGATGTACTTGTGTCATGATCCCAGTGCGGGTTTTTGAGCTGCACGTCAGGGGTTAATGTCTGGAGCTCAGCGCAGATTTTGACCTGCACACCTGGGGTTAATGATTGTGGCCTCTCTATGGTTCTGGGAGAGCTTCTTAAACCCCTGGGAAGCTCCAATCCCTGTCAGTTATACTTTTGCCTTTGGCCGAGTGTGGTGACCTCTGTGTGCCTGTGCCTGATCGCTATAGCTTGTTTATATGGTTTTGACCCGGTTCTGTTCCCCGTTGTGAGTTTGCCTGTTGATTCTGTACTTCGCTACCCTCCCTGTGTATGCCTCATTGCCTGTGATCTGACTACTCTCTGCTCGCCCCTCTTGTACCTTCCAGCTATCTCTGTGTATGACTCATTGGCTAAGTCCTGACTATCCTCCCTGTCTATGCCCCTTGGTAACTTTATCTTGCAGTTACCCTACTTGGAGTTCTCGTGCAGCTCCTAGCTCTCTGGAGTTTAGGCCACGCCCCCAGCAGTCACGTGCTTCAGGTCCTGCTGTTCTGAAGTACGCACCTACTCGGCTGCTGCCCGCTCAGTGAGCAAGTGCAGTGCGGTGTTCCTGACACTTGGAGTTATATTCTGTTTAAATGTTCCCTTTAATTTTTTGAGCAGTGTATAATAAAAGCAAAAAAATGCTAGGAGTTGTGTGATCAAATTCCAACTTTCATGACGTGCACATGTAAAAAATAAACATATATACAATGAATATAAGGACCTGCTGCTGTGTAAGTACTGACCAAAGAGGTGTAAAAAATATCTCAGCAGAAATAAAATGCATAATACATCGTGAATGGCTTAAAATCTATAAGGCTACATAGATTTAATAGTGACAAGAGGAAAATATAACCAAATGGGTATGGATTCAATACATATACTGTATAAATAAGATATAATACAAATATTTTTACATCCCACAATATTATTAAATAAACTCAAAGTGCAAAATTAACTACACAATGTATAAATGTGAGTCCTCATTACGGACAAGAAATATAGGAAGTGGACATAAATCCTATAAAATACGAGCACAAAGAAAACACTTTCCTATGTAATAGGACCAGCATAGGTCCATTAAGAGCATCGGAACCTTAGCATCATCCAGATTGACTTTCTGTTTTCAGATATATTCGAAAAGACAGGATGGTGCCATAACGTTTCTTGTCTAATTTCAAGAGGGTCCAGATATACCACTTCTTAGTGAATTTTTGTGTTAATCAAGAGAAACCTGATACTAGCAGAAAAATTAAAATAAAGAAGTAAAAAGACAAAGATTAAAAACACACAGAGTAAAAACCAAATCAAGAGTCACGAAAACTCAATAAGCACAAGGTCAAAAATCTACAAAAAGGAGGCAAAACTAACTTGCTCATTTAAACCTGCTGGTGTCATAGAACCGAGTGTGGTGATCCAACGGCATTCAAGCTGCGCAAGTTTCCGTTTTAAATCTCCCCCTCAGAATACCTCCTTGAACTCTACCTATGAGGGGGCAATTTCAGATCTTTAGGGCTAGATTAAAGGTATAACCTAAAGTGGAAGGGAATTGTCTTAAGGAGTGCATTATCTGTTGCATACCTTGCCGCCATAATATAACGCACGTGTTTGCAGGCCAAAGACTTTGGGGAGAGGTTTGTAGATAGGGGATACAGTGGGAGATGTATCACAAAGGGATATCGGCGCGCTAAAAATTGCAAGCGTAATGACATGCTTATTGTCTGTATCACCAAAAATCGAGATGACACTGGCATACGTTATATTTCGACCAACAACCAGCAGTGGGAAACTATGCATAAAATACTGACTCGTCACTGGCCAATATTGATGACGGAACCCACGCTTGAAATGAAAACAGAAAATCAATCTTGATGATGCTGAGGTTCACATGCTCTTAATGGACCTATGCCGGTCCTAGGAATGTGTTTTCTTTGTGCTCATGTTTTTGTTGCATCTTATAGGATTTATGTCCACTTCTTATATTTCTTGTCCTTAATGAGGACTCACATTTATACACTGTGTACTTAATATTGCATTTTGGGTTTACTTAATAATATTGTGGGATGTAAAAAAAATTTGTATTATGTCTCTTATTTATATATGTATTGAGTCCATAACCCTTTGGTTATATTTTCTTCTTGTCACTTTTATATCTATGTAGCCTTATAGATTTTGTGCCATTCACGATGTATTATGCACTTTTTTTCTGCTACTATTTTTTATGCACCTCTTTGGCCTGTTTTTACACGGCAGCAAGTCTTTATTCAGTGTATATATGTTTATTTTTTTTACCTGTGCACGTCATGAAAGCTTGGGATATCACACAACTCCTGGCATTTTTTTGCTTTTATTATACTTACATTCATCTGCCATGCCCTTCACAAATATGGAGTACGATGTGGACGCATCAGCGGTGAGTCCCACATTCGTCGATGTAGCCAACGGCGCTCAGTGATGACGCTTGTGGGTCATTGACGTCACGGGGGTTTTTCCCTCATACCCGCAGCATTGTGGTGAGCGCCGGAAGCAGTGTCATACACGCATTGGGATCCACACAGCTGATCTGTATTTACACAGCATTAAATCCTTATATATGGTGGATCTGACACACAGGTTACTACAGCCCCCCGAGAAAGCCCACACAAAATGCGCGTAGGGGCTGCTTTCTTTGCTGCCTCACAAGGGTCATTATGGATAAGATTGTTTGATCCCCTATTTTCATTTAGGTGGTTTATCATTACTTGGTTTGCAGTACCCTGTACTGGGTTTACATATATCTTTTTACTTATTGCCAGGGCAGCACGGTGGCTCAGTGGTTAGCACTGCGGCCTTGCAGTGCTGGAGTCCTGGGTTCGAATCCCACCAAGGACAACATCTGCAAGGAGGAGTTTGTATGTTCTCCCCGTGTTTGCGTGGGTTTCCTCCGGGTACTCCGGTTTCCTCCCACATTCCATAGACATACTGATAGGGAATTTTGATTGTGAGCCCCATCTGGGACAGTGATGATAATGTGTGCAAACTGTAAAGCGCTGCGGAATATTTTAGCGCTATATAAAAATAAAGATTATTATTATTTATGTGCCGAGTACATTTGATGCTAATATTACTATAAGACCTCTGTATGGTTTTTAATATCATGTGATGTTATTTGTTTGCTTTTTGATGCATATGCCGGATATTAAACCAATTAGTATACCTCCTCTATGGGGACACACATTTTTTGCCCATGCCCTACACCAGTGATCCCCAACCCTTTTGACCATGAGAGCCACATTCACCACTGAGAAAGGGTCGCGAGCCACATTCAACTCTGACAGGGGGTCACGAGCAACATCCTGCTCCTGTCCCCCTCAAAGTACTGTCAACCAAAGCTCCCATTACAGTTAGAATGATATCCAAAGCTTTTCCTCAGAAATCTCTCCAAAGCAGCACACTGAGATCCAGGGGTTCCTGCAGTACCCCCATTCAATATTCTTCCATCAAGGACTCCCAACACACTGTTGCATCCAACCTCCTCTAACAGGTAGTACCATTCTCCAGCGTACCATACCTAAAACATCTCTAAACTCCTAAGACCAGCATAGGTGCATGCAGATCTGCTCTTCTATGCAGAGCTACTCACAAAATTCACCATTTTGAGATGTACTCTTCATACCTGTCTGCTAGACCTGCAGCTAATGCACCAAGCTAGCAGACAGTCGCAAGCCACAATTCATGGGATCACGAGCCACATGTGGCTCCTGACCCACAGGTTGGGGACCCCTGTTGTTATGAGCTCATTTTCTGCTCCTCCACTTGAGAGTTCTTCCATTCTCCCTCTGGTGGTGACAGGAGGTAGTGAGGTTGGTTTAAGTGGTAGTGATCTGCCACCTGATGAGGACGATAACGATTGGATCTCTGGAGTATCAGACTGGATATAAGACAGCCGACGCCCTATCCTGTTGCTGGTGATTCAGTCTGCTTCTCAGGTCTTGGACTTCAGCTCTCTTCCAGTCTTCTTAACCCCTTCACCTCCAAGGGTGGTTTGCACGTTCATGACCGGGCCAATTTTTACAATTCTGACCACTGTACCTTTATGAGGTCATAACTCTAGAACGCTTCCATGGATCCCGGTGATTCTGACATTGTTTTCTCGTGACATATTGTACTTCATGTTAGTGGTAAAATTTCATTCAAATAACTTGCGTTTATTTGTGAGAAAAACGGAAATTTGGCGAAAATTTTGAAAATTTCGCAATTTTCCAACTTTGAATTTTTATGCCCTTAAATCACAGAGATACGGCACACAAAAAACTTGATAACTAACATTTCCCACATGTTTACTTTACATCAGCACAATTTTGGAACCAAAATTTTTTTTTGTTAGGAAGTTATAAGGGTTAAAAGTTGACCAGCGATTTCTCATTTTTACAACACCATTTTATTTTTAGGACCACATCACATTTGAAGCCACTTTGAGGGGTCTATATGATAGAAAATACCCAAAAGTGACACCATTCTAAAAACTGCACCCCTTAAAGTGCTCAAAACCACATTCAAGAAGTTTATTAACCCTTTAGGTGCGTCACAGGAATTTTTTTGAATATTTAAAAAAAAAATGAACATCTAACTTTTTTTCATAAAAAAAATACTTCAGGTTCAATTTTTTTTATTTTACCAAGGGTAACAGGAGAAATTGGACTGCAAAAGTTATTGTGCAATTTGTCCTGAGTACGCAGATACCTGATATGTGGGGGGGAACCACTGTTTCGGTGCATGGCAGAGCTCAGAATGGAAGGAGCGCCGTTTGACTTTTTCAATGCAAAATTGGCTGGAATTCAGATTGGACGCCATGTCACGTTTGGAGAGTCCCTGATGTACCTAAACAGTGGAAACCCCCTACAAGTGACCCCATTTTGGAAACTAGACCCCCCAAGGAACTTATCTAGATATGTGGTGAGAACTTTGAACCCACAAGGGCTTTACAGAAGTTTATAACGTACAGCGGTACAATTAAAAAATCATATTTTTTCCACAAAAATGATCTTTTCACCCCAATTTTTATTTTCCCAAGGGTAACAGGACCCTAAAAGTTATTGTGCAATTTGTCCTGAGTACGCTGATACCCCACATGTGGGGGTAAACCACTATTTGGGGCGCATGGCAGAGCTCGGAAGGGAAGCAGCGCCATTTGACGTTTTTGGCTGGAATTGAGATCGGACACCATGTCGCGTTTGGAAAACCCCTGATGTACCAAAACAGTGGAAACCCCCCACAAATGACACCATTTTGGAAACTAGACCCCCTAAGGAACTTATCTAGATGTGTGGTGAGAACTTTGAACCCCCATGGGCTTCACAGAAGTTTATAACATAAAGCCATACAATTAAAAAATCATATTTTTTCCACAAAAATGATCTTTTCACCCTCAATTCTTATTTTTCCAAGGGTAACAGGACCGTAAAAGTTATTGTGCAATTTGTCCTGAGTACGCTGATACCCCACATGTGGGGGTAAACCACTATTTGGGCGCATGGCAGAGCTCGGAAGGGAAGCAGCGCCATTTGACGTTTTTGGCTGGAATTGAGATCGGACACCATGTCGCGTTTGGAAAACTCCTGATGTACCAAAACAGTGGAAACCCCCCACAAATGACACCATTTTGGAAACTAGACCCCCTACGGAACTTACCTAGATGTGTGGTGAGCACTTTGACCCCCCCAGTGCTTCACAGAAGTTTATAATGCCCGGGCGTGAAAATAAAAAATTCGTATTTTTTCCACAAACATGATCTTTTAGTCACCATTTTTTTATTTTCCCAAGGGTACCAGGAGAAATTGGACCCCAAAAGTTGTTGTCCAATTTGTCCTGAGTATGCTGATACCCCATATGTGGGAGAAAACTACTGTATGGGCACACGTCGGGGCTCGGAAGGGAAGTAGTGACGTTTTGGAATGCAGACTTTGATGGAATGGTCTGCAGGTGTCATGTTGCCTTTGGAGAGCCCCTAATGTACCTAAACAGTGGAAACCCCCCACAAATGACACCATTTTGTAAACTAGACCCCCCAAGGAACTTATCTAGATGTGTGGTGAGCACTTTGACCCCCCCAGTGCTTCACAGAAGTTTATAATGCCCGGGCGTGAAAATAAAAAATTCGTATTTTTTCCACAAACATGATCTTTTAGTCACCATTTTTTTATTTTCCCAAGGGTACCAGGAGAAATTGGACCCCAAAAGTTGTTGTCCAATTTGTCCTGAGTATGCTGATGCCCCATATGTGGGAGAAAACTACTGTATGGGCACACGTCGGGGCTCGGAAGGGAAGTAGTGACGTTTTGGAATGCAGACTTTGATGGAATGGTCTGCGGGTGTCATGTTGCCTTTGGAGAGCCCCTAATGTACCTAAACAGTGGAAACCCCCCACAAATGACCCCATTTTGAAAACTAGACCCACTAAGGAACTTATCTAGATGTGAGGTGAGCACTTTGAACCCCCAAGAGCTTCACAGAAGTTTATAATGCCAGGGCATGAAAATAAAAAAATCGTATTTTTTCCAGAAACATGATCAATTAGTCCCCAATTTTTTCATTTTCCCAAGGGTAACAGGAGAAATTGGACCCCCAAAAGTTGTTGTCCAATTTGGCCTGAGTACGCTGAAACCCCATATGTGGGAGAAAACTACTGTATGGACACACGTCGGGGCTCGGAAGGGAAGCAGTGACGTTTTGGAATGCAGACTTTGATGGAATGGTCTGCGGGTGTCATGTGCGTTTGGAGAGCCCCTGATGTACCTAAACTATTGAAACTCCCCACAAGTGACCCCATTTTGGACACTAGACCCCCCACGGAACTTATCTAGATGTGTGGTGAGCACTTTGAACCCCCAAGTGCTTCACAGAAGTTTATAACACTCGGACGTGAAAATAAAAAAATCATTTTTTTCCACAAAAATGATATTTTTGCCCCCAATTTTTTATTTTCCTAAAGGTAACAGGAGAAATTGGACCCCAAAAATTGTTTTGCAATTTGTCCTGAGTAGGTTGATACCCTACATGTGGGGTAAAACACTGTTTGGGCGCATGGCAGAGCTTGGAATGGAAGGAGCAACATTTGACTTTTTCAACTCAGAATTGGCTGGAATTGAGATCAGACGCCATGTTGCATTTGGAGAGCCCCTGATGTGCCCAAACAGTGGAAACCCCCCCAATTATAACTCCAACCCTAACCCCAACACACCCCTAACCCTAATCTGAGCCCTAACCCTAGCCCTAACCCTAGCCCTAACCCTAGCCCTAACCCTTGCCCTAACCCTAGCCCTAACCCTAGCCCTAACCCTAGCCCTAAAGGGAAAATGGAGATAAATACTTTTTTTTTAAATTTTATTATTTTTCCCTAACTAAGGGGGTGATGACGGGGGGTTTGATTTACTATTTATGGCGGTTTTTATATTTGGCAGCTGTCGCACGCTAAAAGACGCTTTTTATTGTAAAAATAGTTTTTGCATCACCACATATTGAGAGCTATAATTTTTCCGTATTTTGACCCACCGAGTCATGTGAGGTCTTATTTTTTGTGGGACGAGTTGACGTTTTTATTGGTACCATTTTCGGGCACGTGACATTTTTTATTCCTATTTTTTGGACACATGAATTTCATGAATTTCTTTTGGGGGGGTGCGTTTACACCGTTCCTCGTGCGGTAAAATTGATAAAGCGGTTTTATTCTTCGGGTCAGTACGGTTACAGCGATACCTCATTTATGTCATTTTTTTATGTTTTTGTCGGTTTTATGCAATGAAAACTATTTTATATAAAAAACAATTATTTTTGCATCGCTTTATTCTGTGAGCTATAACTTTTTTATTTTTTCGCTAATGATGCTGTGTGGTGGCTCGTTTTTTGCGGGACAAGATGACGTTTTCAGCGGTACCATGGATATTTATATGCGTCTTTTTGATCGCGCGTTATTACACTTTTTGTTTGGCGGTATGATAATAAATGATTATTTTTTGCTTCTTTTTTATATTTTTATTTTTTAAGGGGTTTGCTAAAGGGGTTAACTAATGGGACAGTTTTATAGGGCGGGTCATTACGGACGCGGCGATACCTAATATGTGTACTTTTATTGTTTTTTTTTTTATTATTTCCAAAAAATGGATTTATTGGGGGAATATTTTTTTTTTTTTCTAATTTATTTGGTGATTTTTTTTTAATTATTTTAACACTTTTTTTTATTTTTTTTTTACTTTATTAAATAGTCCCAGGTGGGACATCACTGTCCTGTGACAGATCGCTGATCTGTCACATCACAGATCACTGTGACAGATCAGCGATCTGACACAGGCACTGCAGAAGGCTTCCTCATGCCTGCGCTTTGCAGGCACTGAGGAAGCCAGCTTCCTCAGGCCCCCGAAGGCCCCCGTCGCCATCTTGGATCCGGGGGCCTGGAGGAAAGGAGTCCCCCGCAGCAGCGCTGCACATTGCGCTGCCGTGGGGGGCTCAGGGAAGCACGGAGAGAGCCCCCTCCCTGCCGATGCTTCCCTTTAACCCCCGGTACACCGCGATCATGTTTGATCGCGGTGTGCAAGGGGTTAACGTGTCGGGGGCGGTCCGTGACCGCCCCTGACACATTGTGCCGGGTGTCAGCTGTGATAATCAGCTGACACCCGGCCGCGATCAGCGGCGCTCACCACGTGGGCGCCGCTGATCGCGCTAGACGTACTATCCCGTCCATGGGCATAGGGGCCCGGGTCCCATGGACGGGATAGTACGTCTCATGTCAGGAAGGGGTTAAGCTAAGTTTGTTTTTTGCTAATGTTCACACTTGCGCTTGTTGGTCAATTCAGTTTCTTGTGTGGTCAGCTTGCCCCTGCTGGGGCTATGCTGAACTTCCACTCCTATTTATCTGTATTTGCCAATTTGCCTTTTTGTCCCTTGGCCTCTTTTTGCTCTGTTTCAGAATATTTCAGAGTGCTGATATAGTGGGAGAAGTCTAGTGACTTCAGGATTAATTTTGCTATCAGACGTGTTGGACATTATTTTTGGTAGGGTTTTTTGGCAGATTGCAGACAGTGGCTTTCCTTTCCTGTCCTTTCTAGTTAGTCGGGCCCCATCGTTTGCTCAGCCTATTTTCCTGGCTGTGTATGTGTTTTCATCTTGCTTCACCGTCAATACATGTGTGGGGGCTGTCTTTTCCTTTGGGGTCTGCTCTGGGGCAGTCACTTTTCCCTATTCTTTCTTTAGGTTTATGCAGTCCTCCGGCGGTGACGAGGCGTCTAGGAACAACGTAGGAACGCTCCACTGCTACTATTAGTTGTGTGGTTAAGATCAGGGATCTGCAATCTGCATAGTGACCAACCTCTCTGGTTTTCTGGGACTTAGCTTTTTGTTGTTCCTCCTCGGCGACCCATTCATAACAGAATCACCAGCCATTCTGCAGATTCTAGGGTACTCAAAAGCAGGGAAAGATTGTTTAAAGAAAAAGAAAAAAAAAGTCAGAATTTTTTTTTTTTTTTTTTTTCTGGGGCCGTAGAAGGATTTTTTTTTTTCTAATGGAGATTAAGCAATTGTCTGATTGTGTGGAGCAACTTGCTGCTGAAGTGCAGGGAATTTCCACCTACCTCATTTATTCACATGCTGCTGAACCTAAGATTCCTACTCCTGATGTGTTTTCTGGGGATCGGTCTAAATTTCTGAATTTTAATAATAATTGTAAATTATTTCTTGCCTTGAAGCCTAATTCATCAGGGAGCTCTGTGCAGCAGGTTAAAATTGTAATTTCCTTGCTGCGCGGCGATCCCCAGGATTGGACTTTTTCTATGACACCTGAAAATCCTATTTTGACTAATGTGGATGCGTTTTTCAAGCCTTGGGGTTGTTGTATGATGAACCTAATGCTGTTGATCAAGCTGAGAGAACCCTGTTGGCATTAGACCAGGGTCAGGATCCTGCAGAGTTGTACTGCCAAAAATTCCGAAAGTGGGCGGTCCTTACTACATGGAATGATAGTGCATTGGCGGCTCTCTGTCGGAAAGGTTTGTCAGAGACCGTAAAAGATGTTATGGTGGGATTTCCTGTTCCTTCTGGTCTGGATGGCTCTATGTCATTAGCCATTCAAGTTGATCGGCGTTTACGTGAACGTAAAACTACACGGGAGGCGCTGCCACCTTTTGAACAAATGTCTGAACCTATGCAATGTGATGGGGCTTTGACTAGGGCGCAACGTCGTGCGTTTAGAAGGCGTAATAAGCTGTGTTTTTTCTGTGGAGACGCCTCTCATACTATTTCTGTCTGCCCTAAACGAGAGAAACGTTTTGCACACACATTTGCTGTGGGCAGTATACAACCTAAGTTCCTTTTGGCAATTACTCAGATCTGCTCCTTGTCCACATTTTCCACTAAGGCTTTTGTGGATTCAAGAGCAGCTCTGAATCTGATGGATTTGGACTTTGCTAAACGTTGTGGTTTGTCCATGACGCCTCTGCAGATGCCTATTCCTTTGAGCGGTATTGATGCCACTCCTTTGGCGGAGAATAAACCTCAGTTTTGGACCCAGGTGATAATTCGAGTTGCCCCAGACCACCAAGAAAATTGTAAATTTTTGGTGCTACATAATTTGCATTATACTATTGTTCTGGGGTTCCCCTGGTTGCAAACTCATAACCCAGTCTTGGATTGGAAATCTGTCTCTGTGGTGAGTTGGGGTTGTCAGTGCGTTCTTAGGGACGCTCCTGTTTTCTCCACCTCTCCTCAGTCTCATGATGTTCCTGATTATCTGGCTGATTTCTCTGATGTATTTAGTGAGAGTAAGTCTGCGTCTTTGCCTCCTCATAGGAGTTATGACTGTGCAATTGACTTGATGCCTGGGTGTAAATTTCCCAAGGGTCGGCTTTTCAACTTATCTGTACCCGAACATGATGCTATGCGATCCTATATTAAGGAGTCGTTGGAGAAGGGTTATATTAGACCATCCTCGTCACCTTTAAGTGCTGTTTTTTTTTGTGGCCAAGAAAGATGGTTCATTAAGACCGTGTATTGATTATCGTTCCCTTAACAAGATGACGGTTAAATATCAGTACCCGTTACCTCTGATGTCTGATTTATTCTCCAGAGTTAAGAGTGCCTGCTGGTTTACTAAGCTTGACCTCAGGGGGGCGTATAACCTTATTCGCATCAAGCACGGGGATGAATGGAAGACGGCATTTAATACTCCGGAGGGACATTTTGAGTACCTGGTGATGCCTTTTGGGCTCTCTAATGCCCCTTCTGTCTTCCAGTCCTTTATGAATGATATTTTCCGAGACTTTGTGGATAAGTTTTTGATCATCTATCTGGATGATATTTTGATCTTTTCTAGTGATTGAGATTCCCATGTGGAACATGTCCGGACTGTGTTCCGGATTTTGAGGGAGAATTCCCTGTTTGTTAAGGGATCGAAGTGCCTCTTTGGTGTACAGAAGATTTCATTTTTGGGATTTATCTTGTCTCCATCGACTATTGAAATGGACCCGGCCAAGATACAGGCCATTTATGATTGGGTTCAGCCCACTTCTTTGAAGGCTCTCCAGAAGTTTTTGGGTTTTTCTAATTTCTATCGTAAATTTATAGGTAATTTTTCTAGTATTGTCAAACCACTGACTGATCTGACCAAGAAGGGAGCTGATGTGCTGAATTGGTCTCCTGAGGCTGTCTCAGCATTTCAGGAGCTTAAGCGGAGATTTACTTCAGCTCCAGCTTTACGGCAACCTGATGTCTCACTTCCATTTCAAGTGGAGGTAGACGCTTCTGAGATTGGTGCAGGAGCTGTTTTGTCCCAAAAAGACCCTGTGACTTCTAAGATGAATCCATGTGCCTTCTTTTCTCGAAAATTTGCCCCATCTGAACGCAACTATGACGTGGGGAATTGGGAATTGTTTGCCATGTAATGGGCATTTGAGGAGTGGAGACATTGGTTGGAGGGAGCTAGACATCAATTTGTGGTCCTCACCGATCAAAAGAATCTGATTTATCTGGAGTCGGCCAAACGCTTGAATCCTAGACAAGCTAGATGGGCCTTGTTTTTCACGCTTTTTAATTTTGTGGTCTCTTTTCTTCCGGGCACTAAGAATGTTAAGGCAGACGCCCTTTCTAGGAGTTTCTTTGCTGATTCTCTTAATGTGACTGAGCCTACTACTATCCTAGGTGAGGGAGTAGTTCTTTCTGCCATTTCACCCGATTTGAGACGCGCCCTGGAGAAATTTCAGGAGGATAAACCTGAGCGTTGCCCTATGGGAAGATTGTATGTTCCTGACCAGTGGAGAAAAAGAGTGACGTCTGCAGGTCTCCTCTCCGCAGGCAATTCATCACTGCTAATGTAACAATTCTAGAACATAAACAGTCGGAGGTCTGCATTATACATCACATATTATGCTCTAAAGATGCTGTACTGCATACATTACATAGTAGATTCCGAGACTGCCGATTTACATCACATAGGATACACCGATACTGCTGTATGCATCAAAATAGGATACACTGATACTGCTGTATGCATCGAATAGGAAACACTGAGACTGCTATGTACACATCACATAAGATATACCGGGGCAGCTTTACATACATCACATAGGATACCCTGGGGCTGTTATACATACAGCACATAGGGGTATAACTGGGGTGGTTATACAGCTCTGGCAAAAATTAAGAGATCACTGCAAAATTTTCAGTTTGTCTGATTTTTCTCTTTATAGGTATATTTTTGAGTAAAATGTAAATTGCTCTTTTATTCTATAAACTACTGACAACATGTCTTTGAATTTCCAAGCACTAAATTTTGAATTTATTTTCAGAAAGATAAATAGTCAAAATAACAAAAAATGTAGTGCTTGCAGACTTAATGCTTAGAAAACAAGTACATAATCATTTAGAAACAACAATACTAATGTTTTAACTCAGGAAGAGTTCAGAAATCAATATTTTGTGGAATAACCATGATTTTTAATCACCGCTTTCATGCGTCTTGACATGCTTTCCACCAGTCTTTCACACTGCTTTTGGGTGACCTTATGCCACTCCTGGTACAAAAATGTAAGCAATTCTTTGTTTGATGGCTTGTGATTATCCAACTTCCTCTTGATTACATTTCAGAGGTTTTCAATGTGATTCAGGTCTGAAGATTGGGCTGGCCATGAAAGGGATTTGATGTGGTGGTCCTTCATCCACACATTGATTGGCCTAGCTGTGTGGCATGGCGCATTGTCCTGCTGGAAAAAACAGTCCTCAGAGTTGAGGAACATTGCCTAAGCAGAAGGAATCAACTGATTTTTCCAGGATAACCATGTATGCGGCTTGAGTAATACGACCTTCGTAAAGATTAACTTGCCCAATTCCAGCAAATTAGACTCATCAGAGAAGATAACCATACTCCAGTCCTCTATGGTCCAATCCTTATGGTGTTTGGCAAACTTCAGCCTGGCGCTCCTTTCCTTCTCATTGATGAAAGGCTTTTTTCTAGCTTTACATGACTTGAATTTTTTTTTTTTTTTAAACAGCAAATAAAAAGGCAGCAACACTTACCTGCCCAGATCTAGGAACAAATGCACTGCAATTGTATACTGGGCAGTCACCCCCTCCAGGAATGGGTAGGTGGAGAGTGGCTGTTAATCTGGTATTTTGCACCTGTGTTGCTAACATCTTGCTTTATGGGCTGGCTGCACCCTGCAGTGCATTTGTTCCTAGATCTGAGCAGGTAAGTGTTGCTGCCTTTTTATCTGCTGTTTAAAAATGAATTTTTGGAGACCTTGAGTCTTCTTTAGTGGCTTTGCTATTTAGTTACTTTATATGACTTGAACCCTGCCTCTAGGAGCCTGTTACGAACTGTTCTTGCCGTGCACTTCACCCCAGCTGCCATTTGCTATTCCTTTCGTAGGTCACTTGATGTCATCATGCATGATTGCTGAGTGACATTTGAATAAGATGACGGTCATCCTTGTCAGTGGAGAGTTGTTTTCGCCCTCTGCCATTCTGTAGCTTTGTTGTCCTCAATGTCTGCTGCTTGACCTTGTTGTAATGGACTGCCGTCTTAGAAATTTTAAGGATGGAGGCAACATGACACTCACTGTGTCCCTCTGCTAGTAAAGCCAGAATTGAGCCCTTCTTTTCCTCACTCAAGACTTTTCTTTTCAACTCCTTTGGCATGGCTGTTATTTTTTTCATTCCTATTACTTTTGGCATATTACCAGCAATTGTTTTGCCATCCAGCTTGTCCTATTGCAAGAGGATTGTGAACACCACAGCAGGGTATTTTATACTTTCCTTCGTTAAATAAGATTTGGTTCATATGATAACCTAATCAGAAGCACATTAAGTAGAATGAGGTGTGCTGTGGTTGGAATTTAACTGACACTGGACTGGAATGGCTGTCAGACATGTAGAGAAGCTGATTTTTATAAAACTGTGCAGTGGTCTCTTAATTTTTGCCAGAGCTGTATATCTAGCACATAGGAGACATTGGGGCTGGTTATATACATCACATAGGAAATACATGAGGCTGGGATGCAAACATCATGAAGACAGTGAGGCTGGTGTTCATACATCACATTGAATACACAAGGACTGGTATACATACAACACTTTTTGTGGGAAAAAAAACCTGGCACTCAGCGAGAAAAGTGACAAAAACAAAATGTTCCATTTATTGCATCCAGAATTAACGTTAAACGTTTTTGGTACACATCCGGACCATCATCAGAACTGATATGAGAAGACTGGGTTTTATGTATTGTTATGGATCAAATGAGGCAGCAAATGTATCACTCATTTGGGCAACTTCCCTAGTTCTGATGGTAATCTGGCAATGTGTTACAAACAGGTTCATCAAGTTCAACGTTGGGTCGCTCTTTAGCCATTATGTAGTTGTGCAGAACCACACACGCTTTGACAACATCATCGACTGTCTCAATTTTTAGATTAATGGCTGTTCCCAAAATGCGCCATTTCGAGAGACAAGCTTACCAAAGGCACACTCAAAGGCACTTAGAAACCATCTGTGTACCTTAGTTACCAGCGCGCTGATGCTGGGAGCTGGTAACCAAAGTAAACATCGTCGTCGCTGGTGCTGATCGCTGGTGAAGCTGCCTGTTTGGCAGCTCACCAGCGATCATGTAGTGACACACCAGCGATCCTGACAAGTTGATATCGTTGTCGGGATCGCTGGTGAGTCGCTATGTGTGACGTGGCCCTTAGGCGCTAGAGCTCAAGTCTGCCTCTTCGCTGAGAGGTCATTTGCATATTTTATTGCCAAAAGAAGCATTCAATGGCCTATAAATCTCCTTACATTGGCTTGGCACTCTTCATAAGGAGAAACTTGTCTTCTTTGACCCCCAGAGACCTATCACCTAGCCAAAATCAGGTGATCCGCTTTGCACTTTATGAAGGAGCCCCAAAGCATATCGTCAACATCTACAAATAGGCTGGTTTAGCTTCTTATCCAAAGGGCTCATTCAGATGTCCGATTTCTGCATATAAGAGCGATTCGTGATTTTCACGGATATCACTTGTACCTGTGATAATCTATGGAGCAATTCACATGTTCGATCGTGGAGAAATGTCCGATTTTTTTTTTTTTTTTTTTATCTGCGTGTCACATCAAAATCGGCAATGCCAGTTGCAGTGGGCCCGTGAGACCTCACTTGGATGATTTCTGAGTGCGGTCCTACTTTTCACTGACTTTCAGAATGAAGACGGTGGAGAAATTTATTGATGTAATTCATCAAAATAGTCATTCCGATTTTCTTGTTTGCGAAAAAAAAAAATCAACGTCTGAATGAGGCATAAGTCTTGTGGCAAGGTGCTTTAACCCCTTAACAACACATGACATTATGATATGTCGTATGTCTGCTCCCTGTCTTTAATGTGGGCTCCTGAGCACGGATCTTTCCAAGTAGACAATTGTTTTGCTGTTCAGCCATCATCTACTTGTTACATCTGCAAATGGAGCGGAGCTCTGCACGTGACTGACTGCAGCATTTAACAGGTTACCAATCTGTGACAGCTGCATTTACAATGTGTCACATGGGGAACACGCTTCTATCCCCCTATTGCATGAGACAGATTTTTGCTATACACATCAATTCTGTGGTATTAGATGATCGCGGGTTCAATTTCCCTAAAAGGATTACAAAATAGAGTGCGTTTTTTTAAGTGCAAGGAATGCGGTGAGTATTCATTCCCTGACACTGTGCGCTACTGAAGAGCAATGAATACTCACTGCTCTTCGTGTACACAGTCTTGTTGTGCAGAGCACTGAGTATTCCGGCAGCTGCCCTTCGGCTTGCAAGCAGCGCATGATGTCCCTGCCATGCACTGCTTACAAGCACAAAGCAGCAGCAGCTGCTGGCATCAGAACAAGATGCTGCGAGGGAGCGCTGGGAAGGTAAGTGTAATGGCTTGTTTTTTTTAATGTTTTCTGATGGGGCCATGCATACCAGGATGGGGGTGTCGGGGCCAATCTTACCAAGATAAGGATGGGACCATGCATACCAGGACTGGGATGGGGGCCAGTCATACCAGGATGCTAAAGAGAAATTAATATTCAATGCCCTCCACGCCCATGTGCGTGGAATGCAGTGAATAACCATTGCTCTTTAGCAGCGGGAACAGGTTTTAGCCACAGCAGCCGGCTCCTGCCTCTCTGACCTGCTGCTCCGCCGATGTCGCTCCCCCACCTCCCCGCCAGAGTCGGTACATCCGGACTATAAGACACTCCCCATTTTCCTCCACATTTTTGGAGGAAAAAAGTGCGTCTTGTAGTCTGAAAATTACAGTATGTGATATCTCTACCTCAGTAAAAGTTTGATCTATCAAATATAAAATGAATTAAGCATATCTAGTGATGAGCGAACGCGCTCTGATAAAGTGATATCCGAGCAAGGTCTGGTATCCAAGTATCTTGGGCGTGCTTGAATATGTTTGAGTCCTTGCGACTGCAAGTTTTACGGCTGTTAGGCAATCCCCACTTGCTCAGGCTATCTTCTGCTACAAAACATGCAGCAGCAGGGATTCAAACATATTCAAGCACGCCCAAGATACTCTGCTAACGCCAGAGCTTGCTCGGATAACACATTATCAAAGCACGTTCGCTCATCACTAACCAGATCCATAAACAATGTAGTTAAGAAAGAAAAAACACCAGAATTGTTTTTCCACCACAGCAACACCACAAAAATGCAATAAGAAGATATTAAAACAAAATATCTACTCCAAAATGGTATCAATGAAAATATCTGTTCAGTAGGCATAAAACTGGCCCCCAAACAGCTCCATCAACTGAAAATTAAAGTCATTATGGGTCTCAAAAAATGGCAACACAAATTTTTTTCACCACTTTAATAGAAAAAAAAAACTATTCTTACTTGGTACGACCATAATTGTACTGACCTTTTTTCTTAGCTTTACAGTGCATAACATGGTAAAATGGATGGTGTCATTCAAAAGTACAACTCGGCCAGCAAAAAAACAAGCCCTCAAATGTTTTACAGTGGCATGTATAAGTTTGGGCACCCCTGCTCAAAATTACTGTCATTGTGAACAGATAAACAAGATGAAGATGACATGATCTCTAAAAGGGTTACCTAGTAGCACCCACTTTTAAAAGTATCACAGCTTGTAAATGCTTTTTGTAGCATGCCAAGAGTCTTTCAATTCGTGTTTGAGGGATTTTCATCCATTCTTCATTGAAAAATTCTTCCACTTCTGTGAGATTCTTGGGTCGTCTTGCATGCACTGCTCGTTTGAGGTCTAGCCATATATTTTCAATGATGTTCAGATCAGGTGATTGTGAAGGCTATTGTAAAACTTCAGCTTGCACCTTTTTAAGGTAGGTTATTGTGGATTTTGATGTGTTAAGATCATTATCTATTTGTAGAAGCCATCCTATTTTCAACTTCAGCTTTTTTACCGATGAAGTTATTTTTGCATCAAGAATTTGTTGAAATTTAATTGAATCCATTCTTCCCTTTACCCACGAAATGTTCCCAATGCAACACAACCCCAATGAATGATTGATCCACCCCCAGGCTTGATGATTAGCGAGATATTCTTTTCCTGAAATTCTGTCCCTTTTTTCTCCACACATCTTTGATTATTGTGGCCAAAGAATTCTATTTTAATCTCATCGGTCCATAGCACTTGTTTCCAAAATGCATCAGGCTTGTTTTAGCTGTTCTTTCGCATCCTTCTGGCACTGAATTTTTGGTAAGGATGCAGGAGAGGTTTTCTTATAAAGACTGTCATAAAGGCCATATTTGTGTAGGTGTCTCTGAACAGTAGAACAATGTACCACAACTCCAGAGTCTGCTAAATATTTCTGAAGGTCTTTTGCAGTCAAGCAGGGGGGGGGAAGGTGGAGATTTGCCTCTCTAGGAACCCTACGAGCAGCTCACTGACATTTTTCTTGGTCTTCCAGACCTTATCTTTGACCTCCAATGTTCCTGTTAACTGCCATTTCTTAATTACATTTCGAACTGAGGAGAAGGCAACTTGAAAACGCTTTGCTATATTCTTATAGCCTTCTCCTGCTTTGTGGGCCTCCACCATTTTCATTTTCAGAGAGGTAGGTGGCTGTTTAAAAGAACCCATGGCTGCAGTTTTTTGGTACAAGGTTAGAGGAGGCTCGGTATTTATAAAGCTGGGAAATTTGGGGCACCTGGCCTATCTTAACGATGATAGTGATCAAGCCACAACCCTAACAGGATAATTAACATTTCAAACCTTGGTCAAAGTTATCTGAGCACACACTTCTCCAATGGTGCCCAAACATTTGCATTTTCCTTTTTATCATTTTTAAAATAAAAAATACTTTTTGCCTAAAATACAAAGGAAATGTAATCTTTAACTTTAGGCATTTTAGAGATCATTTCATCTTTAACTTAACTGTTCACAATAACAGCCATTTTAATCAGTGGTGTCCAAACTTTTACATGCCACTGTATGTCAACAAAAAATAAAGTAGGAAGCCAATAATGATAGTGCAGAACAGGAAACAATATATCAAAGTTATAAATAACTTTTATTGCAAAAAAAAGATTAAAAGACAAATTTCATAATTGTAACTGTCCCAACACAGACGGCACCATTGATGTGTGAACCAAAGGTCAAAGAACCCCTGGAAGAAGTAATCCAAGTAGAAAGGTCATTATTTATTGATTGCTTTATCTTATGAACAGCAGCAGAAGAATGGTATGCCAGACGGAAATTGTATTGAAGTAAAAAGTCAATCAATGTAAGGATGTATACATCCTGGCAGCCAACATGAAATTGACTCACACACCAAACAAACCCTACAAGCGTTTTGCGCTTTGTCAGGGGTGCTTGATGGTAAAAAGCTTGTCTCTAAGACACATAAATACATTGGGTGAAATAAGTATTGAATACTTCACCAATTTTCTAAGTAAATATGTTTCTGAAGGTGCTATTGACAGAAAATTGTCACCGGATGTCTAACAACCTATCCAATCCACACAGGCAAAGAAAATCAAACCATAGATGTTCATAAATTAAGTTGTGTAATAAGAGAAATGACACAGGGAAGAAGAATTGCACATGTTTCGTGAAATTTAATTAATATTTTGTACAAAAGCCTTTGTTGGTGATGACCGCTTAAGAACGCCTCCTGTATGGGGACACTAGTCACATGCATTGCTCAGGTGTGATTTTGGCTCATTCTTCCACACAAACATGCTTCAAATTCTGAAGGTTCTGTGGGCTCTGTCTTTGAACTTTGAGCTTTAGTTCCGCTGTGAGGTAGCGCTGTCATTCACATAGGGGATTCTCGCTTAGCCGCCACAAAACCAGATCCGGCACGGGTTTTCCATAAAACCATTATGGTCCATGCTGTTTATTTATGCAGCATAAACCAAAGCAAGCAACATAAAGTTCATATCAGCATAGCGTCCTTGACAGAGCTTCTCTCTGTCCTTCCTGTGGTCACACAGGTTGGCATACACAGGCTCTTCAGCCTCATAGTTATCTCACCCACGTCAGGGTTTCCTCATGGCTGTTTCTCCATGCTGCAGACATCCATTCCCTCCAGGGAATCATCAGGCACGTGCAGCCATTACACACAGCCACTCCACATGCTGTTAGCCAGGAGACACATCTCCCAGTGGGACCTTTCACAACGGACCAACCAGGTCCCTGCATTCACCACATGTGACCTACCCTGGCCACCTTATATGGTCCGTAGCCACACCCACCAGGTCACATGGCTATGACCTCATCACAGGTCCTTGAACCATTCATACACACTTTGCACTGGGTGGGTTTGTAAGTAACTGGGTCTGCCCGTCTCCCCAGCTACCTGGAGACTTCTCCCTGACACATTGACACAACACTTCAGCAGTATCACTGCTGATCAACACACACATCAGTCTCCATCTCAAGGCCACCCACCTTGAGATACATAACGGTCCTTCAGGATTCTGCCACTCATCCTCTCTCTTGGGACATCCACACAGCGCCCCCTAGCGGACACAGTGGTCATTACACCACATACCTCACCCCTCTGTTCAAACCTGTGGGGTTGAACACACAGCATAACCCCAGGATCTCGAGACCGGGCACTCACTACATCTTGCCCCACAGGTCGAGAGAACCGTCTCCATCTGTCATCTGGCCTCATCTCTACGTTAGGCCTCCCCCGCCCCCAGCGGTCAGCATATCGGCCCTGATCTTTGGCTCTCCAGTTACAGTCTGTCAGACACTGTTTAGTCATCACATTCCTTTCTCTCTGTTCCGTTCCCCGACCAGCTCCCTCGGTTGGTACGGTCATAAGTATTAGTTAATCCTACTGTCTGGCCTGAGTCTGACTCATTCAGCGTTTCACAGGAACTATGGTCTCTCAACGTCATCCTGCCAGTCGAACTACCACTTGCTGACATTCTTCGGTCATCTGCCATGTCACTTCTTGGAGGAACCGTTCTGGTCTTTACATCTTGGGTTGAAGGCGGCCGCCACCTGGTGTTCCGTACCTCTTTATTGATTCGCCGACGGTCCCGCCTCAACTGCTCAATCTCTTGCAGGTACCCCACTCGATACTCCACGAGCATCTGGTGGTTGGCTCCGTGGAGAGCCTGAGAGACTCTCAGGCTCTCCACAGAGCCAACCACCATGATGGGAATCCTACCCACTTCACTGGATACCTGGTCTTAATCATCAGGAGGGATCCTCACCACACCGGAGATATTGACAAGGTCTTGCATTACCTTCCCGAGTCTTCCAACGATTCTCCCAATCAGAGATTTGGGTACCGGAACCACATCTTTCCGCAAACCCAGCCGATCCATAGCCTCCTTCGCTAACTCTAGGCGTCGAGCAGCCTTCATATTGCTCCGCCTGCTGTTTGGCGTGGAGACATTGTAAATGCATCTCTTTCAGGACAGCTACCCGGTTTGCTGTATCTTCCCTGGCTGATATCACCAACTGCCGAGTCTCAGATGCCCAGTGCACCTTACACGCCTTGACCGCCACTTTGAAAGCCTCATGTACACCTTCCTCCACACAGGCTTCTTGCATGTCTTCAGGTACCTCGATTACAGATTTGAAGGTCGTGGTCTTGCTCTCTTCCTGGACACAATAATATTATCATGGAAAAATAACCCATTAATAAATAGTAAAACAAATACACTTATGTATCGTATTACCAACCAAATGGGTACAGTTTATCTGGACATAGAGGACAATCGCAAAAAAATATATACAATATATAGAGAAAACAGCGAAGAAAAGAAGTCCAATACAAAATTAGCAAATTTATAAACAATAATTTTATTCAAGTATATCAGTATTATCGAAAAAAGGGAAGAAGTGAGACAATGATGACCATAAAAGGTACATGGGCAAAAACAATAGGGCACACAGTGGTACATGGACATGGGAATGTACATAAAATTACAAATGTATCATACAAAGTTGAAATATACACCATAATCCCATATAAGGGGTATGGCCCCTTGATGAAGGCCATCTAGCCGAAACGTGCGTTGGGGAGGGCACACTTGGGTGGACTTATATCACAGACCAGTCTGAAGGTAATATGATGTTGTGTGACTATTTAGAGTTTATTTCGGTTTTAGCACATACCATGAGTGGTGGCTGGTTCCACAGCCTATGGTAGTGCTGTCCGGCTTTGATTAAGGGATACTGTGACTCGTTATTTTTCATATATGGGATTATGGTGTATATTTCAACTTTGTATGTACATTTGTAATTTTATGTACATTCCCATGTCCATGTATCACTGTGTGCCCTATTGTTTTTGCCCATGTACCTTTTATGGTCATCATTGTCTCACTTCTTCCCTTTTTTCGATAATCCTGATATACTTGAATAAAATTATTGATTATAAATTTTCTAATTTTGTATTGGACTTCTTTTCTTCGCTGTTTTCTCTGTATATTGTATATCTCTTCCTGGACATAAGACTCTGACTTTACCACGGACACTTCCCTCACTATAGTTGACCCGACAGGGTGACTGTCTTCTTCAGTCCTTAGCTCACAAACTTCACAAGAGTTTACCTCTTTCATGACCCTTGGCCACGATTGGTACTGGCAGTTTCGTCTTGTTGTCACTCGCGCTCACCCGCGGTAAGTCTTCGTCCAACTTCCTCTCCTGCCGAAGATCTCTTACAGTTTCTTTTGAGTTCTTCCATCTCTTCACTAAGGGTCTTGTTCACACTTTGCCAGGTGGACAGGTGACCTCTGAGCTCCAAGACTTCTTTCTCGAGCTCCTCGACAAAGTGCTCGGCCGTTTGTCTCAGGACTCTCTCATTTGATATGTCCATCCATCTCTTCTCTGAGGGCCTTATTCAGTGCTTGCCACGTTACCATGTGACCTTTGAGCTCAGAGACTTCTTTCTCTAGCCCTTCTATTCTGTGCTCCTTTTCTCTCTCAGAGCCACAGTCACCCCCAGAGATTGAGTCACCCCGACCTGCTGTGTCATCCCTCCAGTTACCCACTAACCGTGTGAATACTTCAGCCGTCTTATCAACCAGGTCACCGTCAGTCCTGTCACGAGATGTCAGGTCCGTCTGTTGGGCAGACGTACCCCTTCTTCCGGTTAATTCTACCTCTGACCTCTCCATATCAGGAGCCGTCACCGTCTTAATATCTGTTAGCCCAACTGTAGGAACGTCTCCATCCTCGTACCATAGGTCATCCAACACAACAAAGTTCTGGCCACCCTCCAAGGTATACACTAAGTCTGGTGGTATACTGCCTTCTTGGCACTCACTGCCTCTGGGCCCCTCAAACACCACTCTGTCTAGCGCATAGTTCACAGTGACCCCATGTTTACAGCGAACCTGGGCCATTTTCTCGGTCAGACAGAAAGTAAGAGGAGTTCCTACCAGAGTCACCTGACTCTTTGATTCCAACCGTCCCGAGATTACTTCTCGGTGCAGCATCACGGTACACACTTGTGGCCAGTCATCACCCGGAAAGAATATCCCACCTTCTGGAAACGACATACACGAACACTTCGGTTCCCCAGACATACCCACTGAGCCAACCAGTGCTGTCATTTGTTCCAACTCGGCCCCTTTCTGGACCACCACCCCACTTTGGGTCACCGCCTCCCTGGAATTGACCTAATTTTCTAATTTTGTATTGGACTTCTTTTCTTCGCTGTTTTCTCTATATATTGTATATCTCTTCCTGCACAGAAGACTCTGACTTTACCACGGACACTTCCCTCACTATAGTTGACCCGACAGGGTGACTGTCTTCTTCAGTCCTTAGCTCACAAACTTCACAAGAGTTTACCTCTTCATGACCCTTTGCCACGATTGGTACTGGCAGTTCCGTCTTGTTGTCATTCGCGCTCACCCGCGGTAAGTCTTCGTCCAACTTCCTCTCTTGCCGAAGATCTCTTACAGTTTCTTTTGAGTTCTTCCATCTCTCACTAAGGGTCTTGTTCACACTTTGCCAGGTGGACAGGTGACCTCTGAGCTCCAAGACTTCTTTCTCGAGCTCCTCAACAAAGTGCTCGGCCGTTTGTCTCAGGACTCTTTCTCGTTTGATATGTTCATCCATCTCTTCTCTGAGGGCCTTAATCAGTGCTTGCCACATTACCATGTGACCTTTGAGCTCAGAGACTTCTTTCTCTAGCCCTTCTATTCTGTGCTCCCTTTCTCTCTCAGAGCCACAGTCACCCCCAGAGATTGAGTCACCCCGACCTGCTGAGTCATCACTCCAGTTACCCACTAACCGTGTGAATACTTCAGCCGTCTTATCAACCAGGTCAACGTCAGTCCTGTCACGAGATGTCAGGTCCGTCCGTTGGGCAGACGTACCCCTTCTTCCGGTCAATTCTGGGTGGGTATGTAGGTAACTGGGTCTGCCCAGCTACCTGGAGACTTCTCCCTGACACATTGACACAACACTTCAGCAGTATCACTGCTGATCAACACACACACATCAGTCTCCATCTCAAGGCCACCCACCTTGAGATACATAACGGTCCTTCAGGATTCGGCCACTCATCCTCTCTCTTGGGACATCCACACAGTGCCCCCTAGCGGACACAGTGGTCATTACACCACACTGCCCATACATTTTCTATTTGATTCAGGTCAAGTGATTACCTGGGCCATTCTAGTAGCTTTATTTTCTTTCTCTGAAACCATTTGAGAGTTTTCTTGGCTGTGTGTTTGGGATGATTGTCTTGCTGAAATATCTACCCGCATTTCATCTTGATCATTGTTGTAGATGGCGCCATTTTTTTTTTTCAAGAATGTTTTGGTACTTTTGTCCATTCATCCTTCTTTCAATCATATGAAGGTTGCCAGTGCTGTATGCTGAAAAACATTCCTACACCCACCTTCAAACTTCACTGTTGCTGTGGTGTTTTGGGGGTGATATACAGTGCCTTTTGGCCTCAAAACATGGTGTGCATTACGGCATCCAAAGAGTGCAATTTTGGTCTCATCTGACCAGACTATATTCTTCCAGTATTTCAGAGGCTTGTCTAAATGTTCAGCAAAAACAAATTTTTTTTCTATCACTCACCATACTATTAGATAAATAACTTCTGTCTTATTTTGCTGGGTGGTACTCCATCTGACTTACATTTAGTCTGGCATAGTGAGTGTGCATACCAGCCATAAAGGTTGAGTGCGTTACTTTTTTTTCTGAAACAATTGTACCTTCTAATTCCAGGTCTTTCTGTAGCTCTCCATATGTAGTGCTTGGCTCTTGGACAAGTCTTTTGATTCTTTTCACTCCTCTGTCTGAAATCTTGTTCTGAGCACCTCTTCATGGCCAGTTTATGGTGAAAAGATGTTCTTTCCACTTCTGTATTATTTCCTCAACAGCTCTTACTGGAACCTTCAGTAATTTAGAAATTCTTCTGTAACTAATGCCATCAGTATGCTTTGAAACAATAAGGTTGTGAAGGTCTTGAGAAAGCTCACTGGTTTCGCCCATCATGAGATGTTTCTTTTGTGGAACCTTGGTAATGAGACACCTTTTTGTAGGCCATCAGATGAACCAGCTGATATTATTTTTCACTAATTGGCAGGATAGCTTTCTAATTACTGATATATTTCAGCTCGTGTCATGACTTTCCATGGATTTTTGGACCTCTCTTTGTTCATGTGTTCAATACTTTTTATCGGTGTCATTTCTTATTGTTCCACATAATTTAATTTATGGAACTCTGTGGTTTGATTTCTTTGCCTGTGTGGATTGGCTGGGTTGTTATCGACATATGGTGAGAATTCCATGTTAATGAAATATATTTACTTATAAAATTGTTGACATGTTTAATACTTATTTAACCCACTGTAGATAACACCTGTAGTGAGCATATGTTCCCTTAAAACATAATTTTATTATAAATATCAGTAAAATACACCAAAAACAAACTAAAAGCAAACTACATAAAACCCATGTGCAAAATACACAAAAATATACTATTGTGGATTACACATAGCCACAGGGGAGGGAACTGTCTGTACCCTATTTTTTGTCTTACTGCTGCACCTACCTACCAGCAAAGGTTGGCACACTAACATTTGAGATGATGCCCCCACTTAACTGCGGCTCTCCCTAATATCCCTGGTAAGGTTCTGTTCTCGATACAGCAGAAGGTATGAAGATAGTAGGAAAAGAGTACAGATACTGGATGAATCTGTATCTATATTAATAGGTGTATAATAGGTGTATAGTAACATGAATGCCATATATAGTGGTGGAAATTTAGGGTTCGTTATGTACATTGCACTGTTGTGATATCACTTTTCCCTTACTGATAGAGAAAATATAAAAAGAGGGGAAGAAAAATAACCTGTATCAAATTAGTCTAGTATGTATATTGCTATAGGTATAATACAGTAGGGCTATATAACAAAAAAAATTTGTATCTGAAAGACCATAAGTGCAGATGAATGATAGCAATATTTTCATTGACGCAAATTATGGTATATATTGCTATAGGCACATTATAATGGGTCTATATACTCAATCCACATGTTTCTCAAAAGGTCATAAGTACAGATAAACATTAGCAATGTTGTCATAGATAAAGAGAAATCCAGAATATGTTCAATAAGAGCTGTAACACTTATATTATAATAGTATTATAGGAATTCAGTAAATCACTTATCATTTCTATAGAAATACCACTTCAATAACGATTGTAATAATGATATATCATGATACTATTAACTCATCACTTCAATAAGCCATATAGTACTAATACATCATGACAGTGTTAACTTATCATAAATATGAAGATGCCTCTTCAATGACAGCTGTAACACTAATAAATCTTTGTAAAAAAAAAAAAAATCACTTATCGTTTATATGGCGTTTTCTCAATCCAGATAATGTATCAAAAAGAACATCACTAGCTAGGGAGATGGAATGAGATCTCATCACAGGTGACTCCTTATGAAGATCACCTTTACTCTTTGGCATCATTCTTTATCTTCTCATAACTGCCTGAATGCCTCCTGATTAACCAGATAATAAAATGGGGAAACGTGTTAAGGCAACTCCATATATGCGATAAGTGATTTTCACTTTCAGTACTGATTACACCTATAGAAACAGATAATTTGCTGATAAATATCTGTGTAAATCTAGTAGTGGGAAACAGCGCACAATAGGCAGATACCCTATGGAGGGAAAGTACGAGAGTGATGGTTACACTCACCTGATGAAGTTGTGACAGGCACAATTCCTATGTAGGCATGAAGATAAACAGCTTTTGCTGCCCCGTGGCTGGTGGATAAATCCTCCAGGAAATATTGGATTCAGTTGGACGAAAATATAGGTGGGCTGCGCTGCTGGGGTTAATCAATTTGTTTTAACGCCATACCTGTGTCTACATCAAGTGAAAAAACATTTGTTGTTTTCACTTGAAAAAGACGCCGTTATAAAGTTGAAACGTGTTGTGAATAAAAAGCCTTTTCCTCATCGTTTCTGAAGAATTTATTTACCCCATCAGTGCAGCCCACCTACATGTTCATCCAATTGGATCCAATAAATATCTTGGAACATATGCAAAATGCTTGCACAGAGTGCTGTGTTCTGACTGTGCAGTCATTTGACCTTGTCACCATAGAATCTAATTAGCCAATTGAATTACCTACGCACTATACAGTGCAGTGCAAATTAATTGGGACAAAGCATTTTTTTTAAGTAAAATCATAAGTTGGTTACCAGTCAGTGATTCAAACCAGTTTTAACTGCTTTGAACAGGTGTGAGTGCCTGTTCAAAGCAGTTAAAACTGGTTTGAATCACTGACTGGTAACCAACTTACGATTTTACTTAAAAAATTCTTTGTCCCAATTAATTTGCACAGCACTGTACGTGTGTATGCAAGTGACATTACTATATGTATGACCGGCAAATCAGCACCCTTTGTGTGTGCGCCGACGTTTCATACATGTTCATAGTTATCTAATCCCATCATGTGTGATATAGCCAACTGAGCTGCGTATCAAACCCCAACTCGTAATACACATGGTGTATTTAACCACAGCACATGATACAGTCCTCGTATTCAATCCCAGCACTTGATACACCATGTGTTTCTAATCCCAGAATCCGCGCTGCCATGTAATTGGTGACACTGTCCACATGTCAGTATCACTTTGTAGTCACCAACAAAATGTCTTCACACGGATCCTAAACTTCATCCTCCCTTATCCTTTTTGTGCAGTAAAATTCTTGGTGTACAAATTATGTAGTAAATAGAGATGATCGAATAGATCCTTTGCAAATTGCTTTAAGGGCCTGTCACACTAAGCGATATCGCTTTATAACTTGTGACGTAGCAGCGATATTGCTAGCGATATCGCTATGTGTGATACTTACCTACGACCCGCTCCCCCGCTGGTTATCACTGATCGCGCGAGAACGTCCTGGACTGTTTCTCATCGTCAGCTTCCTGCTGGGCTTCCTGTGGAGAGACGAGCGACGAGCGTGGAGCCGGGCGGGAGGATGTCAGGATCGCCTACTGTGACAGGTAAGTAGCGACCCCCGTCCCCAGCGATGTCCCTGGTGAGATCTGCCTGTGTGGCAGCTCACTAGCGACCACTTAGCGATGTACCAGCGATCCTGACCGCATCATATCGCTGGTCGGGATCGCTGGTGCATCGCTAAGTGTGACAGTACCTTTAGAGTCAAAAGTCTCTGCAAATTTTGAACAATTTTCAGTTCACATTGATTGCTTCCCAGAAAATGCTTGACATTGCTGAGGCGTGGACTCACATGACATCAGGTGTGGCTGTGCAGTTCCCCATTATAGCCTTGCAGCTATAACATCAACTATTAAAGATATGGCCAGAGAAAGTAGTGGCTATTTTAACCCCTTCGCGCCACAGCCCATTTTTGTTTTTGTGTTTGTTTTTCGCTCCCCATCTTCCCAGAGCCATAACTTTATTTTTCAGTCAATATGGTCGTATGAGGGTGTGAAGAAACCAGATTGTATCTTAATTTCCCAGACAACCATGTTTTTGTAAACCCACAAGAATTGACTTTTTATCTGTATATTGGCTTGTGGATTTAAGTGTTTATGTCTGGTGGGTCAAGAGGACAGACTTGCATACCATTTAACATACTGTGTAAGTCTGTAATAGTGACTTGTACATAGTGTGTGCTTATCGGTGTTTATTGTCAGCTGATATGCTAATTGTGTATTATATTCTATAACCAGTTTGTTGACTTCTAAAGTAAAAATGGAAAAGAATGTGAGGGTGTACTGAAGGACACTGGCTAATTCTAAAAATAGCTTACCTGCCTGGGGTATAAAAAGACCCTGAGACGGAGAGACCATATATCATCTCATATCATCACACAGAGAGCTACCAATCTGCACAACACTCAACGGACGAGAGAGAGGACTGCAGCCAATTCATCATGGCACCATCACGAGGGACACGGATCTATGATTCTAAGGAAAACAACCTAGGAGTGATCGGCTCTGGTTGGAAGGACACAGATCTGATCCAGTGACCATCTCTGAACCATGAATATGTTTGGAGAAAGCCAGGTTTTGGGACCCGCTGGTCGCCTGATTCCATGGAGATGGTCAGATAAGCCAGGTGGTGACTCTCGAGTCAATGGGCTTTGGACCTTGTATGGACTGTCACCTTCCTACACTTGTCGTGATCTCTTCTCTGTGTATATATCACAGGTGGAATAGCGACCCTGGGAGCTGTGGTGTTGTGTCAACTGGCTTTGGACCTTCTACGGACTCTATGGACTGTTCTCGGTCATCTCCCTATGTTTGTCAATATCTCTTCTCTGTGTGCTTATCACAGATGGAATATTGACCGTGGGAGCTCTGATGTAACATCAACCGTTATCCATGCGAGTCAGCGCATGGATTAGGCCCTGTAATGTGCACCATGTTGGGGGTAATTGCTGGGATTGTTCTGTTTGCTATTGGGTGTTGTGGTTCAATAAAGTATTGCCACACTGTTGTACACTAACCCTGTGTTGTCTGTGTAGTATGTTGCCCACGGGGAGATAGAGCGGGCGTTCAGTGGTATGAGCCCTGGTCCATGCAGTCTTTCTAAAGGCAGCCAGACCAGCGGACAACAGCACCCACTGACCCCATTTCTCCACACTTGGTGGCAGCAGTGGGATACTACTCAGCCCGGTGGAACCGGGGGAGCTGTAGGGGGCTGGTGTTCTCACACACCGTCCAGGGCTCCACAACCAGGGATGCATACAAACAGATCCAGCAGACCATTGATGAGGCATGCACAGCAGGTTTCGGATGCTACTATGTTCAACCCCATCAACTTGGCCATGGGAAGAAGACCAGAGAGAGTATTTGACCTCAACAAGAGACAGAAAATACAGGAGATGTTCCAGCTTCAACGTATTGAATGGGACTTAATCCAGGAGCCATGGAATGTGGAGGAAGCCATGCGTGGACCCAACGGATACCGGTTGCTACTCTTCAATTGAGTGTGGAGATTATTTTCGTAAGGAGGACATGGAATATGCTCTGCGGAAACTGGATGATAGAATGTTGTGTGTCATAAAGGTGAGACCTCTTACATTCGTGACTGTGCATAAAGACATGTTGTGGACTGCTCCCATTAGTGGAGAAGGATGACTGTAAGTCTATCATGTCTGGTTAATTAAGATGGGGGAGCAATGTGAAGAATCCAGATTGTATCTTAATTTCCGAGACAACCATCTTTTTGTAAACCCACAAGAATTGACTTTTTATCTGTGTATTGGCTTGTGGATTTAAGTGTTTGTCTGGTGGGTCAGGAAGACAGACTTGCATACCTTGCAACATACTGTGTAAAGCCCCTGTTATACATAACTATGTCCCAGCGATCCCAACAATGATCCAACATGATGGGATCGCTGGGACATCGTTAGGCTGATCGCTAGTGAGCTGTCACAAGACAGCCCCTCCAGCGATCAGGACCAGCAACGCTGGATGCTGGTTTCTAATGTAAACATCGGGTATCCAGGAGCCGCGGCTCCTGGATACCTGCTGTTTACCTTGGAAACCGGCGTACATGCTGGTTTCAAGGTAAACATCGGGTATCTAAGAGCCGCACTACTCCTGGATACCCGCTGTTTACCTTGGAAACCAGCGTGTATGCCGATTTCCAAGGTAAACAGTGGGTGTCCAGGAGTCGCGGCTCCTGGATACCCGATGTTTACATTAGAAACCATCGTCGCTTATTGCTGGTCTCTCGCTGCCACACGCAGCGATGCATGCTGGCTAGCGGGAGACCAGCGATTGAAAAATGGCCCAGGCCGATCGAGCACGATCAGCGTTACCCGGCAAGGGGGGCGGTCGCTGATCCCCGTCACACACAGCGATCTCGCTGGCGAAATCGCTGTGGCGTCACAAAATCAGTGATCTCGCTAGCGAGATCGCTGTGTGTGACGGGGCCTTAAGTCTGTAATAGTGACTTGTACATAGTGTGTGCTTATCAGTGTTTATTCTGAGCTGATATGCTAATTGTGTATTGTATTCTATAACCAGTTTGATTGACTTCTAAAGTAACAAGGGAAAAGAATGTGAGGGTGTACTGAAGGACACTGGGTAATTCTAAAAATAGCTTACCTGCCTGGGGTATAAAAAGACCCTGAGATGGAGAGACCATATATCATCTCATCTCACAGAGAGTTATCAGTCTGCACAACACTCAACGGACGAGAGAGAGGACTGCAGCCAATTCATCATGGCACCATCACGAAGGACACGGATCTATGATTCTAAGGGAAACAACCTAGGAGTGATCGGCTCTGGTTGGAAGGACACAGATCTGATCCAGTGACCATCTCTGAACCATGGATATGTTTGGAGAAAGCCAGGTTTTAGGACCCGCTGGTCGCCTGGTTCAATGGAGTTGGTAGGATAAGCCAGGTGGTGACTCTCGTGTCAACTGGATTTGGACCTTGTATAGACTATCACCTCCCTACACTTGTCGATATCTCTTCTCTGTGTGTATATCACAGGTGGAATAGCGACCCTGGGAGCTGTGATGGTGTGTCAACTGGCTTTAGACCTTCTACGGACTCTATGGACTGTTCTCGGTCATCTCCCTATGCTTATCAATATCTCTTCTCTGTGTGTATATCACAGGTGGAATATCGACCCTCGGAGCTCTGACATAACATCTACCGTTATCCAGGCGAGTCAGCGGATGGATTAGGCCCTGTAATGTGCACTATGTTGGGGGTAATTGTTGGGATTGTTCTGTTTGCTATTGGGTGTTGTGGTTCAATAAAGTATTGCCACACGGTTGTACACTAACCCTGTGTTGTTTGTGTAGTATGTTGCCCACGGGGAGATAGAGCGGGCGTTCAGTGGTATGAGCCCTGGTCCATGCAGTCTTTCTAAAGGCAGCCAGGCCAGCAGCCAACAGTACCCACTGACCCCGTTATTCCACAGAGGACTTATTTTTTGCGGGCCAAGTTGTACTTTTGAACGAAACCATTGGGTTTACCATGTCGTGTACTCAAAAATGGGAAAAAAATTCCAAGTGTGGTGAAATTGCAAAAAAAGAGCAATCCCACACTTGGTTTTTTTTTTCACCATGTTCACTAAATGCTAAAGCTGACCTGCCATTATGATTCTCCAGGTCATTACGAGTTCATGGACACCAAACATGTCTAGGTTCATTTTTATCTAGGTGGTGAAAAAAAAATTCAAAACTTTGTTAAAAAAAAATTGCGCCATATTCCGATACCCATAGTGCCTCCATTTTTCGTGATCTGGTTGGGTGAGGGCTTATTTTTTGTGCGCCAAGCTGACGTTTTTAATGATACCATTTTGGTGCAGATACATTCTTTTGATTGCCCGTTATTGCATTTTAACACAATGTTGCGGCGACCAAAAAACGTAATTCCGGTGTTTTAAATTTTTTTCTCGCTTTGCTGCTTAGCGATCAGTTTAATCTTTTAAAAGTTTTAAACTTTTTTTTACTTTTGGCATGCTTCAATAGCCTCCATGGGGGCTAGAAGCTGCCACAACTCGATGCTCAGATCGCCTATATGTAGCAGAAATACAGCATTGCTATGAGTGCCGACCACCAGGTGGCGCTCATAGCAATCCCGAATCAACAACCATAGAGGTCTCCAGGAGACCTCTGGTTGCTATGCCAACGCATCGCTGACCCCCGATCACGTGACGGGGTCGGCGCTGCGTGTATTTCCGGCTTGGTGGTCAGAAGTGCTGGTTAAATGCCGCTCTCAGTTTGACAGCGGCATTTAACTAGTTAATAGCCGTGGGCGGATCACGATTCCACTCGTGGCTATTGCGGGCACATGTCAGCTGTTGAAAACAGCTGACATGTCCCGGCTTTGAGGTGGGCTCACCGCCAGAGCCCACTTCAAAGGGGGAGATGCTACATGCGCCATACTAGTATGGCGCATGTCGCAAAGGGGTTAAGGTTTTATAGTCTGGAAGGTCAAGGCTATCCGTGTGCGCTACGTGTTTTTCACAGACCCATAGACTTGTATTGGCCCTTGTCATCCGTGCTGCATTAAAAAACAAACCTGTTTATATATTTTGCATAGAGACACAGTCTGTGTAAAAGGACGGACATGTGCATAGCTCCATAGCTTATAAAGGGTGGGTGTTGTATCAATTAGAAAAAACAGAGTGAGGCCCAAGTCTGTGTTCTGGTGTTCTGCTCACCGCATCGGCTGCCATAACACTTAATGTTGCAAATAGAAGAAATCTATGACACCTGTATTTGTGCTGCCCTGAGGTCCCTAACCACAGCACCCGTGTGGGGGGCGCGAAGGATAGCACTTCATCCGAACAAATTTTTCCAGTTGATTTATTGAAAGAATTAAACAGTCAGTTTTTGTACTCAAATGACATGAGAGTGCAGTTGAAGGAGGTTGTCACGACTACGACCGCGGACACAGCTGAGCCGGCGCCTCCACGTCGGCCGACCTCGCCGACGTGGGGCGAGCATCCCAGGTGGGGATGGAATGTGGACCCACTGGACCACAGGGGGGACCCGGGCCTACCTGGACTAGGGAAGAGTAGCGACCAGGGTCTGTGGCAGCTGAGCATGTGGACGAGATAGCAGAACGATGTGACACCGCACAACTTCAGGTATAGACATAAAGTTTACTTGAAGACAAAACAAAGTACAAGCACAAAACAATTATGCCAGGCTCCCGATTCCACACATCAGGGAAGGGTACACGTCTCAGGATAACAGACAAAGGAAGGAGGACATCACTGGTTGATGCAGTCCAGGGTTGTCTGGCACGGGCATACTAGGGCGGCCTCTCTCTCAGGCCTCAGGCGTAGCACAGGCTCAGCAGGAGAACATCAGACACTAACCTCAGACAGACTTCAGACGATGGCAGGGGTCATCATGGGTTGATGCAGTCCAGGGTCATCTGGCACAGGCATATCAGGGACAGCCTATCTCTCAGGCCTCAGGCATAGCACTGGCTCAGCAGGAGAACATCAGACACACCCAGGACAGATGTCAGACGATGGCAGGAGTCATCACGGGTTGATGCAGTCCAGGATCATCTGGCATGGGCATACTAGGACAGACTCTCAGGCGTAGCACAGGCTCAGCAGAACATCAGACACCAATCCCAGAAGGACGTCATCACTGGGTGGACCTCAGGGAATTGACGGAACATCAGGACACAGGCAGGACAGGAACAGGAACTCCGGCTTGGCAACACAGGTCATCGGCTGGTTAGATCCATGCAGGCTGGACCACCAGGGCCATGGACCAGACATCTGGACACAGGCTGGATGACCAGGACCACAGACCGGACATTGAGACACAGGCAGGGCATCAGGAACACAGACTGGACATCAGGAACACAGACACCAGGCAAGACACCAGGCAGGACATCAGGCATCAGGTCTCAGGCAGAACATCAGGACTCGGATCTCAGATAGAGCATCAGCACACTGGCATCGGACTCCAGACATTTTACCACGATCGACATCAGCCTGCGGACATCAGCTCCGGACATCAAGCCATAGTCATCAGGCTCCGGACCACTGTCAGCGATCGGCAGGCTCCGGACATCGGGCAGGGAAGCATAGGATCCAGACATCTGGCAGAGGACATCAGGCACAGCACATCTGGAAGAGGCCATCAGACACCGGACATCAGGCTGTGGTCATCAGGCTCCGGACAACTGGCAGTGACCTAGAAAGGAACCCAAGCGATCTGGTGCAAACCTCGCCGGGTTGGACTGGAACCGGCAGGGAATTGCACTGAATAGCCAGCTGAGCACAGAGTAGCAGAAACTCAGCGGACACACCGGACTCCTGCTTCCAAGATGAACCCAGGTTAAATCACAGAAAGTCAGGTAGCAAAGAGTCACAGTCACTGGGCACACGGAAGGACCTCAGGAACATCACACAAAGGACACAGTTCAGACAGGGTCAGGTACAGGAACAGATCCAGGATCAAGGATTCAGAAAACATGACACAACATGGACAGGCCTGGATATGCAGCTTCCAGGAAAGGCGATCTGGGTATTCTGCCCCCAGAGCAGGCGGAGATACAAGACACAGTTCACACAGGGACAAAGAGCATCAGCTCCCCCAGAACTGATCAGAATCAGAGCAGGAGCTGAACACACAAACTCACATGGCTAGGTTCAGGAACTCAATGCGAAGCTCTGGAAATACCCCACAGGGCAAGGAACTTTTATATCAGAGCTGGCTCACAGCGATAGGCTGGAGCAGCAATTGTAGCACACACCCATTCCTCATAAAAGCAGGGGAGGTGTGGCTGCGCACACCCTAAGCACAGCCAGACACTAATCTGCATTGCAAAGGACACCTGGCGAGAGCTGCAAGCCTGAACACACGTGGCAAGTCATACACAGTGCAGAGGACCTAGAAATCCACAGATAGGTTTCCACAGCGACAGCCAGGGACCGCACATGCGGGTGGTCATGCAGTGCAGCAGAGCCACACACACATGTACGGCTACGCAGCGGAGCAGGGAACTGAGCACCATCCATAAAGGTAACAGACAACAGTATCCCTGCTAATTAGGGGGAAAGGAGCAAAGGGTTAATGCAGAGACATGCAGAGTAACGCAGGGGAAGCAAAATACAAACACACTGGCGTTACAGTGGTGTTTTACTTGCCTACCTGTATTGCGGGCCCTGGTAGAGGCAGGGGTCCTGTCAGTGGTGATAGTGTAATGGGGTGAACAGGAATAGTGTCAGCGAACAGGAATAGTGTCAGCGAACAGAAATACGCTCTGGAGCTGGAACTATCGGGGCCATCATCGCTGTTGCAGGGGGTGACATGCCTGACTTGCCTGAGCAGGAAGAGCGCGAACACCTGACTGAAGGGGGCGTAGGGGACTTAAAAGGAGCGGAGTGCGGGAAGGGGGGAGACTTGGCGGGAAGGCAACTGCAGAGCAGGATAAAGGTTGACTCCCTCTCCTCAACTACTGCCACTGACACCAGCCATTTTCAGACTGTTCCCCCCTCGAGTACTGGATCCAGTGCCTTCCCACGTACGAGACCTGTAACGGGTAGTGCAGCAGACTTACCGACCTTTCCTGGATGCTGTGATTTTGTACAAGGCCTTGTCATACCTGCGGCCTGTACGACATCGTGCTCCCGGCGTGTCAAGTTTCAACAACCCACAGCAGGAACTTTATCCCAAGTTCAACGACCCCAAGACCAACAGATCGGGATACTTCGGCATGGTCAGGAGACAGTGCATGTTAAACTTTGTTAACCCCTTCTCTGCCTCCTGCTGTTCACTGCATCCGACGAACCTTTACATTTTTGGCATAATCAACAGGATGCAGTCTGGCAGCATGGAATCGACAAAACAGGCAGCCGGGCCCAGTACCAGTATCTCCTTGGGGGCCATGTTAAGCAATTTGCCCAAATTCATGGGGTCCAGCACCGTGTTGTGGAGCTGGACCGAGCATATGAGGGGTATGTTGAGAATGCACCCGATGACTCCCATGCTAGGGGCTGAGGTGGCCATTATGGCCCTGGACGGAGAGGCTAGGGACTCCGTGATGCTGCGCACCCCCCAGGACCGTGACACATTGACTAAAGTACTGCATATTCTGGTAGCAACCTACGGGGACCCCACTGACGTAGGGGAGCTCAGGACTCGCCTGTTTAGTCGCATGCAAAGGGAGGGGGAGACGTTGACGCAGTTTATGAATGCCATACAAGAGTTGCATACCGCTATTGTCAGAAAGGGCGGAGTGGGAATAGGGCCGACCGACGTCATGCTACATGATTTGTTGGTGATTGGGTTACGAGATGTCCTGACCAAACAGACCCTGAGGGAGCAGGTACGGGTGGACCCCCACATCACTTTTGCTGACATGGGAAGTGAGGCCTGCTTACATGATCAAGAGCAGAGGGTGACGGTCCCAGTAGGGAAGGTCCAAGGTGCGGAAGCAACAGTGAATGCTGTCACTGAACCCCCCTGCGTCGAAGAGATGAGGAAAGAGCTGCTAAATATCCAAGGAGAATTGGCCCAGATGAAGGAGAAAGTGAAAACTGGTCCGAGCACCAGTAATAAGGCCAGAAGATTCCAACGGCCGAGGTCTGTCACCTGCTTCAACTGTGGAGAGATAGGACACTTTTCTTGGGAATGATTGTTCACGGCGGGGCGGACCTCGTTCACGCCAGCCTTTAAACTAAAGGGCTCTGAGCCTGGGGGACATTGCCCCGAGCCAGAATGGAAAGGATGGAATAGTGAAAGTCCGACAAATCTAGTGTCCACGTGACTACTAGTCTGGGCTGAATTTGATGGGCGAGCAGTGCTAGTGCGCTGCGTCAACCTGAATGATCAAGATGTAGTACTACCTCCAAGGTGAAAAGTAGCACGGATCGTGGGGATGCCTGAGGAAATCGTTCTGCCCCAGGCGATACAGTTGTCAGTTAAACGGAAAGACCCTTGGTCAGTGACAGTCATCGCGTCTCCAACATCGGAGCCCCAATACATCCACAAGGGGCATCGCATATTGGAACAGATGCGTGCCGAGTTGTCCGAACTCACACCTGCTCAAGTTCAACAAGTGGAGACAGTGTTGGGGCGGTACAGGTCCATGTTTGCGAGTCATGAGGATGACTTTGGCTTTACTACGGATATCACCCACGAAATACCAACAGGAAACACAGCATCAATCAGAGCGTTACAGACAGATTCCTCCCCAGCTATATCAGGAAGTGCGAGAGATGCTCGGTCAGATGCTACAGGCAGGCATCATCAGCCAGAGTCAAAGTCCGTGGGCGGCCCCCATCATGCTGGTGCGAAAGAAGGATGGGGACATTGAGGTTCTGCATAGACTATCACAAGCTTAACACCTGCACCATGCGGGACTCATACCCCCTGCCTCGGAATGAAGAGTCCTTGTCTGCTTTGGGGAAAGCCAAATTCTTCTTGACGTTAGATCTTGCTAGGGGATAATGGCAGGTGCCCATGTCGGAGAAGGACCAAGCGAAGACGGCTTTTATCCTACCCATGGGACTCTTTGAATTCAACAGGATGCCCTTGGGCCTTGCCAATGCTCGAGGTATGTTCCAACGTTTGATGGAGAGGTGCCTGAACTTTGAGGACACGCTCATATACTTGGATAAAATCATAGTGCATGCTTCTTCATTTGAAGATCACCTGCGGAGACTAGAGCAAGTGCTGAGCCGCCGGCAAAAGTGCGGACTGAAGATGAAACCCCAGAAGTGCCACAAGTTCCGGACTCAAATTGAGTATCTAGGTCATGTCATCTCAGCGGATGGAGTGGAGCCGTCCCGGGAGAAGATCAGGGTGATCCAGGACTGGCCAACCCCTGAGACGGTGAAGAACGTCCGAGCGATCCTAGGATTGACGGGGTACTACTGAATGTTTGTGAAGAACTTTGCCCGTGTGGTGCAGCCCCTGCTGGAGCTCTTGAAAAGGGTACCCCTGTAGTAATGGCCCGGATTGGTGGGTGGTCCACTGCTTACCGCGAACAGACGACACAGACACGAAACGGAGGCAGATTTCGGGTACAACAGGTCCGAGTTTATTGGCCGTCCTCCTGATGACCGTAGCCATACACCTCAGCACTTTCACAACACTCCCCCTTGCTTTGTCTCTTGTCGTCCTCGACATTCGGATTCCCTACCTATGTCGTCCTGAAGCTTGTCCACCGTCTGTTGTCAGACCGGTTGTTGGGCCAAACCCGCCATACGCGGGGGGCCGAACCAAACTGGGAGCACCATGATCCGAGCAGCCTACAGCTACTCGCTGGTGCGCACGCCACATGACAACTTCTTTCGAGTTGGGCTAGGTCCACCCCAACTACTCTACGGCGTGTACCTCCCACTACTCTCCCCTTCTGTTACCCTCAACTGTCCGGAACACCATGACCGAGGCCCTACGCCTACCAAGTCAGCGTCAGCATCCGCCTATACTTTTGGGTGTGTCGGGACCTGACTGAAGGACCACTGTCTGGTTCAATGTCTTCCGTCCCTTTGTCCATCAAGTTAGAAAGTAATGGTCAGCGATTTTATCGTACCCTGTACCCGGGACCTGTTGCACATTCTTATACATATCACACATTAAATCAACTTTTTGTATACCGTATATACAGTTACCTTTGTTTTAATAACAATATGAGTAACTCAACAGGAGTAACCCCTTTTTCTTGGTTTTTTTTTTCCTTTCACCACAACATTTCTTTAAGCACAACATTTCAACAACAGAACTTGAATACTCCCCCTTCCTTTAACATAAGCACCTTCCCCTAGGCATCCCCGCTGTATCAGGAGAAGAACAGAAAAACAATTTCCTTATCTTGGACGTGAAACTGTCCTTTAGGCTGCACAACTGTGCATCGAAATCCTGGTAGTCCGGGCCATCTCCTGACGGTCAATGTTTCGCCAATCAGCAGGGAACTCCACAGCCGTGAAGTCCCCGGGATGCTTGAAGTGTCTGTGTGTATCCTTTTACGGGGGCTCGTAGCCTTCAGGATAGGCGACCACTGCTACAGCATAGTAGCCACGGGGGCAGTACTGTAGTAAGAGACCAGGTCTCCCTCCCACAGAGCCCGGCCGTGAGGAATGGAGGTCACATTCAGGTATACCTTTTGGCCGGTTGCGAGGTCCCGAATGAACCCGTAGCCCTTCTCCATGTTTGTATGTACGAGCCGCCGGGTGGAACGTGGAGCCGCCATGCCAGTCTCCCCTTTCTCGTGGAGCAGCCCCCAGATCTCCCGCTCTCTGGCCTTCTTTTGCTCAATGACCTCCGTAACCCAAGCGGAGGGTCTGGTGTAGGCCGCAGAGTACGGTGGGCGGGCCGCGATCGGGGTTGAGAGCGGGGCAGAGGCGGCCGCAGATTCCGGCGGCCCAGCTGCAGCTGGGGCCGGGCGATGGGCAGTGCCAGCCGCGGATCCCAGTGAGTAGGCCGCAGCTCCGAGTGAAGTCGGAGTGGCCGCGTGGGAGGCCACAACTGGAACCAAGGCGGCCGCGGGCACTGGCGAGTCGACCGCAGTCAAGGCCGCAGATAGAAGAACAGCGACCGCAGATGCCGGTGAGTCAACCAGCGGCCCGATTACAGCAGTGACCAGGAATGGGGCCGATGTGGCGGCAGGCCCCGATGGGTGGGCCGCCGCTGAACGCTGGAGCGCAGCATGGGCGGCCGCGGGTTGGTTCCACACCGGCGACACAGGATGAGGTGCCACCAGGCGGGGTGGCTTGGGGTCATTGTCGGGGGTGTCAATCGGACCGACAGGGGCCATGGAGTCGTCCGGAGCCGGGATCACTGAAGAGCGGGAGGTCGGGCGGGGAGGCCGAGGGCCAGTGTCGGGGCCCCGAGGCCTGTCTTGTGCACGGAGCGTGGGAACGGGATCTGCCTGCGATGCCACCGGCGAGGCCGGGGGAACGATCACCTTCCCTGGTGCCGCGGCTCCCAGCAGGCTTTCACGCAGCTCCTCCAACAGCCGTGGATCTTCACCCTGCCGCCCGGCAGGGCCAGTCTCCAGACCCTATGATTCCGCTGGGAGGCTCCCTGAAGATTCCTTCGGTGGCTGCTCCAGCGGGGCCCGTCGTCGCTCCTCTTCTCCGACCGATGTCCGGGGTATTGTCAGTGACTCCCAGGGGCAGGTCTCCCGACAAGACTCGATTTCCTGGCGCCACTGCCACTCAAGCGTCTGAGACCACGGCAGCTGCAGCGTCGCATTCCGTCGGGGGTGTCCAGTAGCTTAATGGCGCCAAACAGCCGCAGCGGGTCTCTCCACCTGGGCCACTCTTGGGTGGGGCGGTGGTCGGCCTCTCCATCCATCTTCCAGGGTCCAGCATGAAGGGGCGGATTCTAAATAGCCCCAGATCGTCCAGTACAGCTGCAAACGTCTGTGACTCATCCTGACGTTGGCGTACCACAGCCATTTTGTCCAGTTTTTGTACCGCCCTGGATCCTCTGATGACAGCCAATGATCCTGAACAAAGTTTCAAATTTGTAATCCACAAGTAAAGCAACTCGAGTCCTTTTGGGTTCTTCTGACGCAGGCTTGCCGCTGAAGTTGAAGTATTGGCGGTGGCGATCCTGCCGACTACGCCAAATGTAGTAATGGCCCGGATTGGGGGGTGGTCCACTGCTTACCACAAACAGACGACACAGACACGAGACGGAGGCAGATTTCGGGTACAACAGGTCCGAGTTTATTGGCTGTCCTGACGACCGTAGCCATAAACCGCAGCACTTTCACAACTCTCCGTTTTCAGGCCCGGGTACCTGCACCTTCCTTCTGTCGTAGTGACGTTCCTCGTGGCTCTTTCACTGGGGATGCCCTAGGCCTACCTACCGCCAGCGCTTCACCAATCCGAGGTCGTCATCCATTTGGTACTCCCGGGGCCTCGTCTGTTCTGCGGTTCTTCGTGTCGGGGCCACCCCCCTGACTGTCTTTTCTCCTCAGTCCCCTGGTTGAGCTCTCCACTGCTGTCCTTTCTCCTTCACTGTCTCTTCTCCTCCTGAGCTCCTCCCAGGACTGGAACCCTCTGGAACCCTCTGCTGTCCTATTTATCTCCCTCCTCGGGAAATCCCCTCCTGGGTTCCTGTCTCCCCATCCCCCATGACTAAGCGTTTTAGTTGCCTTAAGCTGCTGTCAAGTCCTGTTCTCACGCTCCCTCCTGCCATCTTGTGGTCAAACTAAGGTACTGCACTCCTTTGCCATATTCCCCAGCTGTTTCCCTTCTGTCATTACAAACATCCGTCTACAGTGCACAAACCGTCCCTTCTCCCTACAGACAAGTCCGTCCATCAGGTCACCTTCCCTACACCCCCGAATGCAAAAGGCCGGCCCATCCGCTGAGAAGAGAAACAAGAAAAAGCTTTTCGGGATCTGAAGAAGGCGCTGACTGAGGCATCGGTGCTGGCCTACGCGGACTTTTTTGTGCCATTCATTCTTCACACTGACGGAACCTTACACGGGTTGGGGGCTGTGTTGTCACAGGTACAGCACGGGAAAGAGAGGGTGATCACTTACGCTAGTCGGTCTCTTCACGATTCCGAACGCAACCCAGACAACTACAGTTCTTTCAAGCTGGAGTTGCTGGCATTGGTGTGGGCTATGATGGAGAGGTTCGCAGAATATCTGGCCAGCTCGGAAGTGTTGGTGCGCACCGATAATAATCCGTTGGCGCATCTGGAGAACGCTAAGTTAAGGGCCCTCGAACAACACCGTATAGCGACAGCTGTCAGTTACGTAAGGGCTGTGGCAAGTCATACAGGCGGGCATATTGCATGTGCGAGTTCTTTTGCAATTTGCTACTCAATGATTCTTTGGAAGTTTACAGGCTCTGCAGAAAGAAAATAAGCCATGGACTACGCCTGAATGTCAGCACAATAAGCAACAGTTGAGAACTAATCTTTATGTTGTCCTACCCCTTCTCTTTGTGGTCATCTTTCTACCAGCCAGGCTCCATTCTCGTGTAGAAATATGGAACAAAGAGACTACTTCTCAAAATGATCAAATCTTTATTATACAGTCATATGTTAAGTTTGGGCACCCCTATTAATGTTAACCTTTTTTCTTTATAACAATTTTGGTTTTTGCAACAGCTATTTCAGTTTCATATATCTAATAACTGATGGACTCAGTTATATTTCTGGATTCAAATGAGGTTTATTGTACTAACAGAAAATGTGCAATCTGCATTTAAACAAAATTTGACCGGCGCAAAAGTATGGGCACCTCAACATAAAAGTGACATTAATATTTCGTAGATCCTCCTTTTGCAAAAATAACAGCCTCTAGTCGCTTCCTGTAGCTATTAATGAGTTCCTGGATCCTGGATGAAGGTATTTGTGACCATTCCTGTTTACAAAACAATTCCAGTTCAGTTAAGTTTGATGGTCGCCGAGCATGGACAGCCCACTTCAAATCATCCCACAGATGTTCAATGATATTCAGGTCTGGGGACTGGGATGGCCATTCCAGAACATTGTAATTGTTCCTCTGCATGAATGCCTGAGTAGATTTGGAGCGGTGTTTTGGATCATTGTCTTGCTGAAATATCCATCCCCTGCGTAACTTCAACTTCGTCACTGATTCTTGCACATTATTGTCAAGAACCTGCTGATACTGAGTTGAATCTATGCGACCCTCAACTTTAACAAGATTCCCGGTGCCGGCATTGGCCACACAGCCCCAAAGCATGATGGAACCTCCACCAAATTTTACTGTGGGTAGCAAGTGTTTTTCTTGGAATGCTGTGTTTTTTAGCCTCCATGCATAACGCCTTTTTGTATGACCAAACAACTCAATCTTTGTTTCATCAGTCCACAGGACCTTCTTCCAAAATGTAACTGGCTTGTCCAAATGTGCTTTTGCATACCTCAGGCGACTCTGTTTGTGGCGTGCTTGCAGAAACGGCTTCTTTTGCATCACTCTCCCATACAGCTTCTCCTTGTGCAAAGTGCGCTGTATTGTTGACCGATGCACAGTGACACCATCTGCAGCAAGATGATGCTGCAGGACTTTGGAGGTGGTCGGTGGATTGTCCTTGACTGTTCTCACCATTCTTCTTCTCTGCCTTTCTGATATTTTTCTTGGCCTGCCACTTCTGGGCTCAACAAGAACTACCTGTGTTCTTCCATTTCCTTACTATGTTCCTCACAGTGGAAACTGACAGGTTAAATCTCTGAGACAACTTTTTGTATCCTTCCCCTGAAAAGCTATGTTGAATAATCTTTGTTTTCAGATCATTTGAGAGTTGTTTTGAGGAGCCCATGATGCCACTCTTCATAGGAGAATCAAAAAGGAGAACTACTTGCAAGTGGCCACCTTAAATACCTTTTCTCATGATTTGATACACCTGGCTATGAAGTTCAATGCTCAATGAGGTTACAAAACCAATTTAGTGCTTCAGGAAGTCAGTAAAAAGTAGTTAGGAGTGTTCAAATCAAGAAAATTATAAGGGTGCCCATACTTTTGCACCGGTCAAATTTTGTTTAAATGCAGATTGCACATTTTCTGTTAGTACAATAAACCTCATTTGAATCCAGAAATATAACTGAGTCCATCAGTTATTAGATATATGAAACTGAAATAGCTGTTGCAAAAACCAAAATTGTTATAAAGAAAAAAGGTTAACATTAATAGGGGTGCCCAAACTTTAACATATGACTGTATAGTCATTTACAAAGCATTAAAACACAATAGAAAAATTAAAATGGTAAAGTTTCACAATTCCGAGTAACAATAACTTTGCAGGTGACATACACAGTATAAATCAAATAACGTATTTTAACACAGAATTAATTAAAGAATCCCAATTGATTGAATATTGCACTTATTGATGAATAAACTTCAGAAGTTGCTCCCCCTTGTGGGAATGTCTGCAAAGTGCATCTACACTATTGAGCAAATGCCAGCCAATCCTATAATAGCTGAGGATTTCTGCAGAGCGGTCACACTACCAGATCTGCGCTGTGCTGGGTGTTGTGGTGCCACAGAAGCCTGTGACACCACAATCCCTCACTGCTAAAGAAAAATAGAACAGAGAAGAAAGAAGAGAGAACTACTGTAAGTGTTTTGATCCCTGATCCCTGCTCGATCTCTCCTCATCCACCCCAATCCCCCTCTTCCCCCTTCCTCTTTTTACCACCCTGCCCATCCCCCTTTGCACCACCTCTGTGCGCACATCCAGCAGCCGCCGAGCGTTGATTAGTGATGCAGTTGACTCATCAGAACTCGTGCATGCTGTTTTACACTTTTCTTTTCACTGACTTTTTTCTCCCCCATTGCTGCTTTTTTCTTTTAGATTTTTCTTTTCAAACAAAAAAGTTTACACCAATCAATCTCTCTCACACACACACACACACTGACACAATCACCACATACATAAAAAAAAATGCCATTCCGCTCGTCCTAAAAACGCTATTCAATGGAGGAGGCATATGCTTTCCTTGCCTCCAACACTGATAACGGGGAAGAGGATCCCACTTTTCTTTATTTTTCAGACTCGTCCTCCTCCTTGTCTTCCTAATACGGTGCTGCTGAACCGTCATGCAGACATTCCAGGACAGAAGGTGAGCAGCACCCCCCATTCCAGATGAATCAATGCCCCCCGTTACTGACCCCGTATGGACCTCGCCCCCAAAAAATTATGAGACACTGATTCCTAATTTTGTGGCACAATCAGGAATCAAGTTTGACACCACCAGCCTCACAGAAATAGACTTTTTCAAGTCTTTTTCTCTGAGGATTTTGTTAACCTCATGGTGGGCCAAACTAAATTTGTACTCTCATGAATTTTTGGCTCAAAACAACGATTCATCATTTTTTATCTGGTCTTCTGTAGACGTAGTCGAAATGATGCAGTTTTGGGGCCTGGTCATTCACATGGGGTTCCTGAAGAAGCCAGAATTTCGGTAATATTGGAGTGTTGATGTTTTATACAACACTCCAGTGTTCCAAATGGTCATGGCCCGGACACGTTTTGAGGCCATCCACAAATTCCTGCATTATACCGATAATGCACGGTGTCCTCCCCGAGATGACCCCAACTTTCATCGTCTGTTCAAAGTTCCGCCTGTCATCAAACACTTCAACTAAAAGTTTGCTGAAGTTTACATGTCCCAAAAGGGACATCTGCATGGATGGGTCCCTAATTCATTTCAAGGGGAGGCTCAAATTCCCTCAGTAACTACCCAGTAAGAGGGCCAGGTACAGAATTAAACTATAATAGCTGTGTGAGAGTACCTCAGGGTACACCCACAAATTTAGAGTTTATGAAGGGAAGGACACCAGGATTGAGCCCCTGAATGCTCCCCTGTCCTGAGAGTGAGTGGGAAAATTGTGTGGGATTTTGTGCACCCACTGCTGGATAAAGGTTATCATCTCTACGTGGATAACTTTTATACCAGCATCCCACTCTTCAAGTCCCTCTCTGCACAAGGTACTGCAAAAATCAGAAAGGACTCCCAAAAACCCTAATTGGACAAATGCTCTGAAGAGGTGACAGCAGAGCTCATTGTAGCAACCACCTGCTGATGGTCAAGTACAAGAGGGATATTTTTCTTGACCACCATACATGTTGATGGCTGCACCCTCAGCACTGTATGAGGAACCTCTGCACAGATCTGCAATCTGAACTGTGACAGCACCACGGAGAGAGGTGATCCGCCCTTCAGGGACAGGAAACCTACAGATAAAAGGGTGGTACCTCTCCCTCGCATCAGTTGGTTTACAGAGCATCAGAGGACCTCCAGGTTAGTGACAACAACACAAATATATATACATTATAGTATTGCTTATCAGTAGAAAACACTGTGTTTATACAAAAACACGCTGCAAACAATAAAATGTGCTCACCACACACGTGATGGGAGGGAATAAGCGGGTGCTGTCATGGGCTCTGAGAAACACCATTATCGGTAAGTAACTAAGTTTTTCTCAGTTCCCCATGACAGCACCACGGACAGAATTACAGAGATTGGAAGAAGCTTAGGGAGGGACCACAGCCTGAAGGACCCTTCTTCCAAAGGTCAAGTCAGACGCGGCGGTTAGATCTAGTCGATAGTGTTTAAAAAAGGTTGAAGGTGATGTCCAAGTGCCCACCTTACAGATTTGTTCCATCGATACCTCGGACGTCTCTGCCCATGAGGTCACTATGGCCATTGTGGAATGAGCTTCCAACCCCTCTGGAATGACATTCCCGGTGGATGAATAGGCCAGGGCTATCATATCTCTTATCCATATTGCCAGGGTACTCTTGGACGCTTTGAGTCCCTTTCTAGGCCCCAGGAAACACACAAAGAGAGATCCTTCCCTCCTACACCTCTAGGTGGACTCCAGGTAATGAACCAGACATCTTTTAACGTCTAGGGTGTGGAACCTTTCCTCTTTCCCATTTCTAGGATTTGGGCAAAAGGAAGGAAGGACTACATCTTGGGACCTATGGAATCGAGATGCTACCTTTTTGTAAATAGGCCAGGTCAGGCTTTAGGATAACTCTATCATCTAAAATCTTTGTAAAAGGAGGCCCGCAGATAGGGCCTGAATGTCGCTTACTCTGCGGGCCGATGTTAGAGCTGCCAGGAGGACGGTCTTTAAGGATAAGATCTTGAGAGGGGCTGCATCTACACCATGTTACAAATTATTGTGCAAATTATATTTTTCGCTGATTTTCCTAAGTGGTCGGTACAAATGACAGTCAGTCTAATAAAAGTCATCACCCGTTAGAGTATACATCGAATTTTATTGAAGAAACCTCCCAATGATAACAGTATAATCTCCAAAATGAATAAAAACTCAAAATGCACTGTTCCAAATTATTAGGCACAGTAGAATTTCTAAACATTTGATATGTTTTAAAGAACTGAAAATGCTCATTTGTGGAATTTGCAGCATTAGGAGGTCACATTCACTGAACTAAAAAGCTATTTAACTCCAAAACATTCTAACAGGCCAAGTTACATGTTAACATAGGAACCCTTCTTTGATATCACCTTCACAATTCTTGCATCCATTGAACTTGTGAGTTTTTGGAGAGTTTCTGCTTGTATTTGTTTGCAGAAGGAAGGTTTCTGCCAGGCAAGTTCATCGGATTAAGAGAGCAGCTCCTAAAAAGCCATTACAAACCAGCAAACAGATATTTGACCTGCCTGCTGTGTTCCTTGGTCTTCATGATGCTCTCTGTGCTTCAAACAGAACCCTGAGACTATCACAGAGCAGGTGCATTTATACGGAGACTTGATTACACAAAGGTGGATTATATTTATCATCATTAGTCATTTAGGACAACATTGGATCATTCAGAGATCAACAATGAACTTCTGGAGTGAGTTTGCTGCACTGAAAGTAAAAGTGCCGAATAATATTGCACACCCCACTTTTCAGTTTTTGAATTTCAACAAAAATTTAAAATAACCAATACATTTCGTTCAACTTCACAATTGTGTTCCACTTGTTGTTGATTCTTCACCAAAAATTTACATTTGGTATCTTTATGTTTGAAGCATGATATGTGGGAAAAGGTTGAAAAGTTCCAGGGAGCCGAATACGTTCACAAGGCACTGTATATCCCACTGGAGATCTCTTGAGTGTAGCTGTGCACACTGGACTGCTGGTAGACAGGTGGAAAGGGAGCCTAGTAGTGACATCGCCTTCCTCAGTGTCATGGAGGGGTTCCGTAAGGCCTTTGCCACTATGTGCATGATTTTTTCTTTTTTTGCGGATTGGGAGGCGACACTCTTGTTTTTGAGAGTCCAACATTAGCTCTAGGAAATCTTGGATTCTGCTAGGTTCCAACCTTGACTTCTTTAGATTTAGAAGCCAGCCCAGGGTGCTCATTACTCTGTCCCTCTGCTCTCTGCAGTTTTGGGCCGAGTCGAAAATCGTCCAAGTAAGGGATTATTAAGATATCTTGCTCCCTCAGATGAGCCATTATTTCTGCTACTAATTTTGTGAATACGCGGGGACAGGGCCGGACTGGCTATCTGGCAATTCTGGCAAATGCCAGAAGAGCCTGTCTCGTCATTGGCCACCTTGTCTGCTGTGTTGTTAACAGAGTTGGTGTGCTCAAGATACCCATACTATTAAGAGTTGTGACGGAGCACAAAGTCGCTGATTCCATCACTTATCCCAACAGGCCACGGGTATCATTAGAAATATTGATAATATTGTAAATCTTGCTCTCCTCCATCCAGAGTAATATTAGTAATATATTCCATATGGCATTTGGGGACAGGGACAGTATAGGCCTGTGTGATTTAAAATGCCAGGGCTGAATTTCAGTCCCAGTCCATACCTGCACGGGGGGGCTGTCAATATTCTGAAGGGGAGGGCTTTGTATTTGAATTCTCTTATTTCCCTATTTATGGAAACTGCTAGTCTGAGGAATTTCCGGGATTGCTTGTGGATAAGGACGTGATAATATGCGTAGCTGAGATCCAAGACGGTCATAAAACAGTTCGGGAACAGTATTTTGATGGTGGACTTTATTGATTCCATCTTGAATTTTTGATTCCTGACATAGCCATTCAATTTCCGCAAATTTATTACTGTCCGATAGGTGCCGTCTGGTTTGGACACTAGAAATAGTGGGGAGTAGAACCCCCCCTCCCCGTTTCTTGAGGGGGAACTTCCTGAAGGACTGACTTCTACAAGGTTTAAGACTTCGCTTTTTAAGGCTTTTTGTTCTTTTGTTCTCGTGCCGAAGATCTTAGGGGAGTCACCATGTCATTTTGAGGGGAGGAGGGGAAGAAAAATCTATCCTCAAACCAGACTTGATGAGATTTAAGATCCAAGGGCTGTTTGATATTCTTTCCCAGGCCGGAAGGAAAAGGGTTAATCTTCCCCCCACCCTGGGGAAGACCGTCACTTCGAGGGTTTTTTGTCTCGGGAAGAGCTGCCAAAGAGGAACCCTCTATCTTTCCTTCTTCTCTCATCCCATCTGTTTTGCTCTCTGGGGGTTTTTTAATGGAAAAATTTCTTGCTCCGAAAGAACCGTTTAAATGACGTCGGTCCTAGGTTTGGGAATCCCTTCTTCTTATCCCCCACCTTTTGGAGGATATCACCCAAAGTTTCTCAGAACAAAAATTTTCCCTCACAAGGAATCAAGCATAATTTAAGTTTTGTTTGTAAATCCCCTGGCCAGCATTTAAGCCATAGAGCTCTCCTGGCCGCATTTGAGAGGGCTGCAGATTTAGATGTTAAGCAGACAGAATCAGCCGATGAGTCTGCTAAAAAAGCCGCTGCTCCTCTTATCAAGGGAATGGATTCTAAGATCTTATTTCTGGGTGTCCCTTCCCTCAGCTGTTTTTCCAGCTGATCCACCCATATCATTAGGGATCTGGAGATACATGTTGCCAGTATGGCTGACCTAAGGTTTCCCCCTGATTCCCAGGCCCCTTTAAGGAAGGTGTCAGCTTTTTATCCAAGGACTCTTTAAGTGTACCCATGTACTCAAAGGGGAGGGCAAACTTTTTAGAGGCTTTGGCCACAGCAACGTAAAGCCTAGGGGCTTTGTCCCAAGATGTGGGATATTTCCTTTTAAGAGAAGGTACTGAAGAGTTTTTCCTATCCATCTAGATAAGTTCCTTGGGGGTTCTAGTTTCCAAAATGGGGTCAGTTATTGGGGGTTTCCACAGTTTAGGCACATCAAGGGCTCCGCAAATGCGACATGGCATCTGATCTCAATTCCAGCCAATTTTGTTTTGAAAAAGTCAAACAGCGCTCCTTCTCTTCCAAGTATTTTTTCCCCATATATTGGGTATCGGCATGTTCAGGAGAAATTGCATTACAAATTTTGGGGTTGAAATTTTCCCTGTTAACCTTGTGAAAAAAAAATTAGCTAAAGTTACATTTTAGTGAAAAATAGTTAGGCCGGTTTCACATTAGCGCTTTTTAAGCGCACGCACGGCCGGGGGTAGCTCCGCCCCCGAGCCGGCTCTCTGCCCGGCGTGCCCGCCCCTTGCTTGTAGCGCCGCCTACTAGCGGACAGCGGCGCCTACGATCGGCGCACCCTATCTTTAGCATAGGGTGCGCAGATCGTGCGCAGGCCGTGCGCTAGTTGCGCTTTGACCTGCGCTGCGCACTTTTGACGGTGCGCCGTGCGCGCCAAAATCCGAAAAGTTTGATTTTGGCGCGCACGGCGCACCGTCAAAAGTGTGCAGCGCAGGTCAAAGCGCAACTAGCGCACGGCCTGCGCACGATCTGCACACCCTATGCTAAAGATAAGGTGCGCCGATCGCAGGCGCCGCTGTCCGCTAGTAGGCGGCGATACAAGCAAGGGGCGGGCACGCCGGGCAGAGAGCCGGCTCGGGGGCGGAGCTACCCCCGGCCGTGCGTGCGCTTAAAAAGCGCTAATGTGAAACCAGCCTACAATGTTCATTTTTCCTTTCACATTCCATTAATTCCTTTCTTCTCCTCTTTATATAAATATGCTGAAATAGTCCATTTTATTCTTAAAGCATACCCTTTGGGAGGCTTTATCATTCACTAAGTTCTTAGCATTCCCTGTTCTCCAGGTCCAAATTTTTCCACTAAAATCTTGCTCCTCTTCTTTACCTTTCCCACCCTCACCACCCCCTTTCATGTCCCTTGGTTAGTTTTCCATGTTATGATTTATTTCCTTCCCCCTTCTTATGTTATCATTATGTTGGCTATTACCAGATTACACTGCAGGTTCTTTCCATATTTGTATAATTGCATCTTATTGTCATCTTGATGTAATTACTTTTTCCTTCTGTGCTCCTTCTTTGTTCATGAAAATTTTTCAATAAAACTTTAATGAGAAAAAAATGATGAGTACAATAAGTGCAATATAGGGTGAAGATTTTATATATATAGATTATATATATATATATATATATATACAGTATATACAGTCATATGTTAAAGTTTGGGCACCCCTATTAATGTTAACCTTTTTTCTTTATAACAATTTTGGTTTTTGCAACAGCTATTTCAGTTTCATATATCTAATAACTGATGGACTCAGTTATATTTCTGGATTCAAATGAGGTTTATTGTACTAACAGAAAATGTTCAATCTGCATTTAAACAAAATTTGACGGGTGCAAAAGTATGGGCACCCTTATCATTTTCTTGATTTGAACACTCCTAACTACTTTTTACTGACTTCCTGAAGCACTACATTGGTTTTGTAACCTCATTGAGCTTTGAACTTCATAGCCAGGTGTATCAAATCATGAGAAAAGGTACTTAAGGTGGCCACTTGCAAGTAGTTCTCCTATTTGATTCTCCTATGAAGAGTGGCATCATGGGCTCATCAAAACAACTCTCAAATGATCTGAAAACAAAGATTATTCAACATAGCTTTTCAGGGGAAGGATACAAAAAGTTGTCTCAGAGATTTAACCTGTCAGTTTCCACTGTGAGGAACATAGTAAGGAAATGGAAGAACACAGGTACAGTTCTTGTTAAGCCCAGAAGTGGCAGGCCAAGAAAAATATCAGAAAGGCAGAGAAGAAGAATGGTGAGAACAGTCAAGGACAATCCACAGACCACCTCCAAAGACCTGCAGCATCATCTTGCTCTAGATGGTGTCACTGTGCATCGGTCAACAATACAGCGCACTTTGCACAAGGAGAAGCTGTATGGGAGAGTGATGCGAAAGAAGCCGTTTCTGCCAACACGCCACAAACAGAGTCGCCTGAGGTAAGCAAAAGCACATTTGGACAAGCCAGTTACATTTTGGAAGAAGGTCCTGTGGACTGATGAAACAAAGATTGAGTTGTTTGGTCATACAAAAAGGCGTTATGCATGGAGGCTAAAAAACACAGCATTCCAAGAAAAACACTTGCTACCCACAGTAAAATTTGGTGGAGGTTCCATCATGCTTTGGGGCTGTGTGGCCAATGCCGGCACCGGGAATCTTGTTAAAGTTGAGGGTCGCATGGATTCAACTCAGTATCAGCAGATTCTTGACAATAATGTCCAAGAATCAGTGACGAAGTTGAAGTTACGCAGGGGATGGATATTTCAGCAAGACAATGATCCAAACCACCGCTCCAAATCTACTCAGGAATTCATGCAGAGGAACAATTACAATGTTCTGGAATGGCCATCCCAGTCCCCAGACCTGAATATCATTGAACATCTGTTGGATGATTTGAAGCGGCTGTCCATGCTCGGTGACATCAAACTTAACTGAACTGGAATTGTTTTGTAAACAGGAATGGTCACAAATACCTTCATCCAGGATCCAGGAACTCATTAATAGCTACAGGAAGCGACTAGAGGCTGTTATTTTTGCAAAAGGAGGATCTACGAAATATTAATGTCACTTTTATGTTGAGGTGCCCATACTTTTGCACCGGTCAAATTTTGTTCAAATGCAGATTGCACATTTTCTGTTAGTACAATAAACCTCATTTGAATCCAGAAATATAACTGAGTCCATCAGTTATTAGATATTTGAAACTGAAATAGCTGTTGCAAAAACAAAAATTGTTATAAAGAAAAAAGGTTAACATTAATAGGGGTGCCCAAACTTTAACATATGACTGTATATATACTAGATGTGTGCCCAATGCTATCGCATCGGGAGGGCAGTAACATCATGATGGGAGCAGCTTTGTGGCGCTGGTGGCCCACCCACTTCCGTGCAGTCACAACCGGCAGGAAAGACGGTGTTTTGCGATCTGTGCTGGAGATGGTGTGTGGCGCCACCAGAGGGTGGCCGCACCCAATCTCCAGCACAGGCCCCAAGACACGGTCTTTCCTGCCTACTGTGACTGCACGGAGGTGGGTGGGCAGGCAGCGGCGGGATCCGGCGCGTGTAGTCAGGCAGTGGGTCCTGGCAGGGGTCTGGCGGTATCCCTCTCATTACTCCCCCCTCATTACACCCTCTCATTATACCCCCTTTATTACACCCCTCTCGTTATACCACCTCATTACACCCCTTTCACAGCCTCATGATCGCAGCAGTGGCCTGGATCCGAGCGGCAGCTGGGATCCAAGCGGCGGTTGGGATCCAATCAGTGGTCGGGATCCCAGCGGCGGTCAGGATTGCAGCGTCGGTCGGGATCGCAGTGGCAACCTAGATCCAAGCGGCAGCTGGGAACCCAGGGGCGGTTGGGATCACAGCGGTGGCCTGGATCCGAGCGGCAGCTGGGATCCCAGGGGCGGTTGGGATCGCAGCGGTGGCCTGGATCCGAGCGGCAGCTGGGATCCTAGGGGCATTGGGATCGCAGCTGCGTCCTGGATCCGGGCGGCATCACTTGGGTGTACCAAAATGGCGGTCAGCATACTTCCGGTGTGGCGCAGTGGATTGTGGGATTCAGGGACATCCAGATGGAAGTGGATGACAGACAATTTAAGGCAATTATATATAGATATATATATACATATATATATATATATATATAGATAGATATATATATATATATACACTACTGTTCAAAAGTTTGGGGTCACCCAGAGCAATTTTGTGTTTTCCATGTAAACTCATACTTTTATTAATCAAATGAGTTGCCACATGGATTTAAAATCTAGTCCAGACATTGACAGGGTTCGAAAAAAAAGACTTTTATTTGAAATAATAATTTTCTTCTTCAAACTTTGCTTTCGTCAAAGAATGCTCTGTTACGGAGTGTGTTTCGGATGGCAAAAAATAAGGAGAGCAACACGGAGTGGACCCTCTGGGTCACGGCTCCAGAGCCCCTGCGGACGAGCTGGACCAGGTGGAGCCACCCCCTATACAGGGAGTGTTAGGGGCAGGCCCACAAGGGATGGAACCGTGACAGCCGGAGCCAAAGGGACGACTGGGTGAGCACCAGGGGAACTAGGGTGGAGAGTCAGCGGAGCAGCGGCACGGGAGAACAGTGGTAGGAGCCAGAAGGATGCAGAGACTGGGGTTCGAAGCAGGTAGTGGCTGGAGGCTGCAAGAGAGAGAGAGGGCATGGACAAGGAGTTAACAGGGGCGCAAGCACACCGGAAAGATGGCAGGGAAAACAGAACAGCCAGAGGGGCAAACCCAGAGAGAGAACAGCAGAAGAAACCTAACTAAGCGGGGCTAGGAGGTGCAGCGTAGCAGGGCCTGAGAGCGTACAGAGCACTGGCCAAAAGGACAGCAGCCCGGGAACGATACACAGGCATCTTACCTGGGGAGACGCCTGCCAGAAATAGGCGATGGGCGCCGCCATGTTGGGGGCGGAGCCACCGCGTCACATGGGGCCGTCAGAGCTCCGGCCAGAGGAGCGTGGGAGCGACGTCGGGGAGGCCGGAGGTCAGCAGCGGGGACGCGCCGGGGAGCGGGTGCGCACCGGGAGGTGCGCACAGGACCCTGCAGGTGAGTATCAGCAGTGGCCGTGACAGTACCCCTCCCTCTACTCCCTCCTCTCCTAAGGTTGTCGAGAAATCATTTCATGATCCGAGGAGCATTAATGTTTTCTCGAGGTTCCCAGGACCTCTCCTCAGGGCCGAAACCCTTCCAATCGACCAAAAACAAAGTTCGACCTCTAACAGTCTTAGTGGCGAGTATATCTTTAACCTCAAAGGTATTATCAGAACTGCTGGGTTGGAAATTTTGCGAAGCGGTTGAGTGGTAGTGATTAAATACCGCAGGCTTGAGGAGGGATACATGAAAAACATTGGGAATTCTTAGCGAGGCAGGCAATTTTAATTTGTAGGCCACGTCATTGACGCACCTTAGAATCTCAAAATGACCGATGAAACGTGGACCCAACTTACAGGAAGGAACCTTTAGTCTGACATGCCGTGAGGAAAGCCAGACCTTCTCCCCAGGGGAGTACGGAGGAGCATCTAAACGTCTCTTATCGGCGTAATCCTTCATTTTGCGACTGGCTCTCTCAAGGGCCTCCCTGGTGTCCCTCCAAATCTGGGAGAAATCTATCGACACAGCATCCGCCGCCGGTACACCCGAGGTGGGGGAAACGGGAAGGGGAATGCCGGGATGTTGACCAAAAACCACAAAAAAGGGGGACTTGGTAGAGGCTTCACTGGGGTGATTATTGTACGCGAATTCAGCCCATGGAAGAAGAGAAACCCAGTCACCTTGGAGCGCGTTACAAAAATGCCAAAGGTATGAAGTCAGGACTTGATTGACCCGTTCCAGTTGTCCGTTAGACTGGGGATGATAGGCCGATGAAAAATCCAGAGTTATCTTCATCAACCCGCAGAGAGCTCGCCAGAATCGAGAGGTGAATTGGACTCCTCTGTCCGAGACAATGTGCTGAGGAAAGCCATGGAGACGGAAGACGTGGAGCAAGAAAATCATCGCCAACTCGGGGGCAGAAGGCAGACCAGACAAGGGAACAAAGTGAGCCATTTTTGAAAACCGATCCACGACCACTAAGATAACCGAACACCTCGAGGACTCTGGCAGATCAGTGATGAAGTCCATAGCTATGTGGGTCCAAGGAGTCGTGGGTATGGGTAATGGGTGTAGGAGCCTATAAGGTCGGGATCGAGGAACCTTGTTCCTGGCACACAAAGGACAGAAAGCGATGAAGTCCAGGACGTCTTGGCGAAGCGATGGCCACCAATAATGTCGAGAAACGAAATAGAGAGTCTTCCTAATTCCAGCGTGTCCAGAAAATTTAGATGAGTGCCCCCAGTGTAAGACCCTAGCCTTGTCCCTACCCGGAACGAAGGTCTTACCGGGTGGTGGAGAAAGTGCGCTTAGGGGAGCCACAGTGATAATCTTAGCTGGATTGATGATGTGTGCTGGGTCATCTTCACTGTCCACAGGCGAAAAGGACCGAGACAGGGCGTCAGCCTTGACGTTCTTATTCCCTGGCCGGAAGTGGAGCTGGAAATCAAAGCGCCCGAAGAACAAGGACCATCTAGCTTGACGCGGGTTGAGCCTTTGGGCGGTCTGAACATAAGCCAAATTCTTATGATCCGTGAATATGGTAAACGGATGGACAGCTCCTTCAAGAAGATGGCGCCACTCTTCAAGGGCGAGTTTAATGGCCAGTAGTTCTCTGTCTCCGATAGCGTAATTACGTTCTGGGGCGGAGAAAACCTTGGAGAAGAACCCACATGTGACCACGCGTCCAGAGGAGGTTTTTTGTAGAAGAACGGCTCCTGCACCCACAGACGAGGCATCAACCTCCAGAAAAAATGGCCTACTGGCATCTGGACAGTGGAGTACTGGGGCTTTAGCGAATTCCTGCTTTAAATCTTTAAAAGCGACTTCAGCCTCCCGCGGCCAGGAGTGGAGATTAACCCCTTTGCGAGTGAGAGCAGAGATAGGCTTGACTAGGGAGGAAAAATGCGGAATGAATTGCCTGTAAAAATTGGCGAAGCCCAAAAAACGCTGGATTGCCTTCACTCCTTGGGGACGCGGCCACTTGAGAACGGCAGAGACCTTTTCAGGATCCATCTCCAAGCCAGTGCTCGAAACGATGTAGCCAAGGAACGGTAGAGAGGACTGCTGAAAGAGGCACTTCTCCAACTTAGCGAACAGGAAATTCTCCCTGAGACGATGTAGAACCTGACGGACATCTCAGCGGTGGGTAGACAAGTCGGGAGAGAAAATCAAGATGTCGTCCAGATAGACCACTACACAGACATAGAGGAGATCTTGAAAGATGTCGTTGACGAGTTCTTGGTAAACTGCAGGAGCGTTGCAGAGTCCAAATGGCATCACTAAGTACTCGTAATGCCCGTCCCGTGTGTTGAATGCGGTCTTCCATTCATCCCCGGACCGTATACGAACTAGATTGTAGGCTCCTCGCAGATCCAGCTTGGTGAAGACTCGTGCTCCTCTCAGGCGATCGAAGAGTTCAGGAATCAATGGAAGCGGGTACTTGTTTTTTACCGTGATGCGGTTAAGGCCCCGATAATCAATACACGGACGAAGAGTCCCGTCTTTCTTCTTCACAAAAAAGCCTGCACCAGCAGGTGAGGACGATTTTCGAATGAAGCCTTTGGCTAGGTTCTCTTGGATGTACTCCGACATAGCCTGCGTCTCGGCTAAAGAGAGAGGAAAAATTCTGCCGCGGGGAGGAGTGGCACCAGGAATGAGCTCGATAGGGCAGTCATACGGTCGGTGAGGTGGAAGAACTTCAGCCTCTTTCTTGTCGAAGACATCCGCGTAGACCCGATATGCGGGAGGCAAACTAGAGGGACCAGGGAGGAGATGGGGAACACCTACGGGATGCACCGGCTGCAGACACCGAGACCGACAAGAGTCCCCCCAGCACAAAACATTGCCGTTACGCCAATCCAAAGTGGGTTCATGGAGTCGCAACCAGGGAAGACCAAGGAGAATAGGATGAGAGATACCGGCTAAAACAAAAAACGAGATTTTCTCCTTGTGCAAGGCGCCAATCTGAAGCTCGACCTCGTGCGTAACTAACTTGACGGTCTCTTGCAAGGGATTACCGTCTATGGATGCAAGGACTTGGGGATTCTCGAGGGCCTTCACAGGGACCGAAAATTTGGAAACTACATCGAGTCTAATAAAATTCCCAGCGGCGCCAGAGTCCACGTAGGCTGCCAAGGAGACCCGCTTGCCACCCACATGCAATAGGACAGATAGAGAAAGGGGTTGAGAGGAATCATGCACACCTAGGGAGGCCTCTCTTACCTGACCTAGGCGGAGAAGTTTTCCGGATGATCCGGGCAGGCACGGAGCAAATGAGACCCGCTACCGCAATAGAAACATAAGCCGTGAGAACTTCTCTCCTTGCGTCGTTGTTCGGAGAGTTTCAAGCGATCTACTTGCATAGGCTCGGGTCCAGACGCGGAGGGAAAAGCCCTAGACCGAGGACTGGGTGGTCTGCGAGGAGATGGCAGCGGGCGCGCGAGTCTTCTTTCACGAGCTCGTTCCTGGAACCGCAGATCGATTCGGGTTGCCAACGAGATTAGATCCTCAAGAGCCGTGGGTGTGTCGCGGCCTGCCAACTCATCCTTTATCCGACCCAAAAGCCCCCTCCAAAAAGCTCCTACCAAAGCCTCATTGTTCCAACCCAAATCGGACGACAGAGTCCGGAATTGGATGGCATACTGCCCCACGGTTAGGGACCCCTTTAATAAACTGACCAGAGATTCGGTAGTGGAGGCGAGACGACCTGGCTCATCGAATACGCGACGAAAAGTGTCCAAAAAATTTGACAAATGAGTAACCAGGGGGTCATCAAGCTCCCAGAGGGGGTTTACCCATGCCAAAGCGTCCCCCTCAAGGTGGGAGATTATGAAGGCCACTCTAGAGCGATCCGTGGGGTATGCTTGAGGCTGCAACTCGAAGTGGAGGCGACACTGGTTCAGGAAACCTCGGCATAGTTTTGCGTCACCGTTATAACGGGGTGGTTTGGCCAACCGTGGAAGGGGATGAGGGCCAGTAACTGGAGGAGGAGCAGCAGCGGCTGCCTGGAGCGCAAGTAAGCGGCCATCAACTGAAGCCATGTAGCTGAGGATGTGACTTTGTGCGTCCCGCTGCTGCGCTAACTCTTGCTGTAAGCCAGCCAGCTGGGCCGCATTACCAGGATCGGAGGTTTGGAGAGCGGAGAGACTCGCGTCCATCGATTTCATAAAGGACATTATGCGCGTTTGATTCTCGCGTAAAAAAAAGTAACTCCTTCTGAGTAGCCGTGACTCCAGCGGGGTCCATGGCCTGTGTATCTGTTATGGAGTGTGTTTCGGATGGCAAAAAATAAGGAGAGCAACACAGAATGGACCTTCTGGGTCACGGCTCCAGAGCCCCTGCGGACGAGCTGGACCAGGTGGAGCCACCCCCTAAACAGGGAGTGTTAGGGGCAGGCCCACAAGGGATGGAACCGTGACAGCCGGAGCCAAAGGGACGACTGGGTGAGCACCAGGGGAACTAGGGTGGAGAGTCAGCGGAGCAGCGGCACGGGAGAACAGTGGTAGGAGCTAGAAGGACGCAGAGACTTGGAGGGTTCGAAGCAGGTAGTGGCTGGAGCCTGCAAGAGAGAGAGAGGGTAAGAGAGGGCACGGACAAGGAGTTCACAGGGGCGCAAGCACACCGGAAAGATGGCAGGGAAAGCAGAACAGCCAGAGGGGCGAACCCAGAGAGAGAACAGCAGAAGAAACCTAACTAAGCGGGGCTAGGTGGTGCAGCGTAGCAGGGCCTGAGAGCGTACAGAGCGCTGGCCAAAAGGACAGCAGCCAGGGAACGATACACAGACGTCTTACCTGGGGAGACGCCTGCCAGAAATAGGCGATGGGCGCCGCCATGTTGGGGGCGGAGCCACCGCGTTACATGGCGCCGTCAGAGCTCCGGCCAGAGGAGCGTGGCAGCGACGTCGGGGAGGCCGGAGGTCAGCAGCGGGGACGCGCCGGGGAGCGGGTGCGCACCGGGAGGTGCGCACAGGACCCTGCAGGTGAGTATCAGCAGTGGCCGTGACAGTACCCCTCCCTCTACTCCCTCCTCTCCTAAGGTTGTCGTGAAATCATTTCATGATCCGAGGAGCATTAATGTTTTCTCGAGGTTCCCAGGACCTCTCCTCAGGGCCGAAACCCTTCCAATCGACCAAAAACAAAGTTCGACCTCTAACAGTCTTAGTGGCGAGTATATCTTTAACCTCAAAGGTATTATCAGAACTGCTGGGTTGGAAATTTTGCGAAGCGGTTGAGTGGTAGTGATTAAATACCGCAGGCTTGAGGAGGGATACATGAAAAACATTGGGAATTCTTAGCGAGGCAGGCAATTTTAATTTGTAGGCTACGTCATTGACGCACCTTAGAATCTCAAAAGGACCGATGAAACGTGGACCCAACTTATAGGAAGGAACCTTTAGTCTGACATGCCGTGAGGAAAGCCAGACCTTCTCCCCAGGGGAGTACGGAGGAGCATCTAAACGTCTCTTATCGGTGTAATCCTTCATTTTGCGACTGGCTCTCTCAAGGGCCTCCCTGGTGTCCCTCCAAATCTGGGAGAAATCTATCGACACAGCATCCGCCGCCGGTACACCCGAGGTGGGGGAAACGGGAAGGGGAATGCCGGGATGTTGACCAAAAACCACAAAAAAGGGGGACTTGGTAGAGGCTTCACTGGGGTGATTATTGTACGTGAATTCAGCCCATGGAAGAAGAGAAACCCAGTCATCTTGGAGCGCGTTACAAAAATGCCGAAGGTACGAAGTCAGGACTTGATTGACCCGTTCCAGTTGTCCGTTAGACGGGGGATGATAGGCCGATGAAAAATCCAGAGTTATCTTCATCAACCCACAGAGAGCTCGCCAGAATCGAGAGGTGAATTGGACTCCTCTGTCCGAGACAATGTGCTGAGGAAAGCCATGGAGACGGAAGACGTGGAGCAAGAAAATCTTCGCCAACTCGGGGGCAGAAGGCAGACCAGACAAGGGAACAAAGTGAGCCATTTTTGAAAACCGATCCACGACCACTAAGATAACCGAACACCTCGAGGACTCTGGCAGATCAGTGATGAAGTCCATAGCTATGTGGGTCCAAGGAGTCGTGGGTATGGGTAATGGGTGTAGGAGCCCATAAGGTCGGGATCGAGGAACCTTGTTCCTGGCACACAAAGGACAGGAAGCGATGAAGTCCAGGACGTCTTGGAGAAGCGATGGCCACCAATAATGTCGAGAAACGAAATAGAGAGTCTTCCTTATTCCAGCGTGTCCAGAAAATTTAGATGAGTGCCCCCAGTGTAAGACCCTAGCCTTGTCCCTACCCGGAACGAAGGTCTTACCGGGTGGTGGAGAAAGTGCGCTTAGGGGAGCCACAGTGATAATCTTAGCTGGATTGATGATGTGTGCTGGGTCATCTTCACTGTCCACAGGCGAAAAGGACCGAGACATGGCGTCAGCCTTGACGTTCTTATTCCCTGGCCGGAAGTGGAGCTGGAAATCAAAGCGCCCGAAGAACAAGGACCATCTAGCTTGACGCGGGTTGAGCCTTTGGGCGGTCTGAACATAAGCCAAATTCTTATGATCCGTGAATATGGTAAACGGATGGACAGCTCCTTCAAGAAGATGGCACCACTCTTCAAGGGCGAGTTTAATGGCCAGTAGTTCTCTGTCTCCGATAGCGTAATTACGTTCTGGGGCGGAGAAAACCTTGGAGAAGAACCCACATGTGACCACGCGTCCAGAGGAGGTTTTTTGTAGAAGAACGGCTCCTGCACCCACAGACGAGGCATCAACCTCCAGAAAAAATGGCCTACTGGCATCTGGACAGTGGAGTACTGGGGCTTTAGCGAATTACTGCTTTAAATCTTTAAAAGCGACTTCAGCCTCCCGCGGCCAGGAGTGGAGATTAACCCCTTTGCGAGTGAGAGCAGAGATAGGCTTGACTAGGGAGGAAAAATGCGGAATGAATTGCCTGTAAAAATTGGCGAAGCCCAAAAAACGCTGGATTGCCTTCACTCCTTGGGGATGCGGCCACTTGAGAACGGCAGAGACCTTTTCAGGATCCATCTCCAAGCCAGTGCTCGAAAAGATGTAGCCAAGGAACGGTAGAGAGGACTGCTCAAAGAGGCACTTCTCCAACTTAGCGAACAGGAAATTCTCCCTGAGACGATGTAGAACCTGACGGACATCTCAGCGGTGGGTAGACAAGTCGGGAGAGAAAATCAAGATGTCGTCCAGATAGACCACTACACAGACATAGAGGAGATCTCGAAAGATGTCGTTGACGAGTTCTTGGAAAACTGCAGGAGCGTTGCAGAGTCCAAATGGCATCACTAAGTACTCGTAATGCCCGTCCCGTGTGTTGAATGCGGTCTTCCATTCATCCCCGGACCGTATACTAACTAGATTGTAGGCTCCTCGCAGATCCAGCTTGGTGAAGACTCGTGCTCCTCTCAGGCGATCGAAGAGTTCAGGAATCAATGGAAGCGGGTACTTGTTTTTTACCGTGATGCGGTTAAGGCCCCGATAATCAATACACGGACGAAGAGTCCCGTCTTCTTCACAAAAAAGAAGCCTGCACCAGCAGGCGAGGACGATTTTCGAATGAAGCCTTTGGCTAGGTTCTCTTGGATGTACTCCGACATAGCCTGCGTCTCGGCTAAAGAGAGAGGAAAAATTCTGCCGCGGGGAGGAGTGGCACCAGGAATGAGCTCGATAGGGCAGTCATACGGTCGGTGAGGTGGAAGAACTTCAGCCTCTTTCTTGTCGAAGACATCCGCGTAAACCCGATATGCGGGCGGCAAACTAGAGGGACCAGGGAGGAGATGGGAAACACCTACGGGATGCACCGGCTGCAGACACCGAGACCGACAAGAGTCCCCCCAGCACAAAACATTGCCGTTACGCCAATCCAAAGTGGGTTCATGGAGTCGCAACCAGGGAAGACCAAGGAGAATAGGATGAGAGATCCCGGCTAAAACAAAAAACGAGATTTTCTCCTTGTGCAAGGCGCCAATCTGAAGCTCGACCTCGTGCGTAACTAACTTGACGGTCTCTTGCAAGGGATTACTGTCTACGGATGCAAGGACTTGGGGATTCTCGAGGGCCTTCACAGGGACCGAAAATTTGGAAACTACATCGAGTCTAATAAAATTCCCAGCGGCGCCAGAGTCCACGTAGGCTGCCAAGGAGACCCGCTTGCCACCCACATGCAATAGGACAGATAGAGAAAGGGGTTGAGAGGAATCATACACACCTAGGGAGGCCTCTCTTACCTGACCTAGGCGGAGAAGTTTTCCGGACGATCCGGGCAGGCACGGCGCAAATGAGACCCGCTACCGCAATAGAAACATAAGCCGTGAGAACTTCTCTCTTTGCATCGTTGTTCGGAGAGTTTCAAGCGATCTACTTGCATAGGCTCGGGTCCAGACGCGGAGGGAAAAGCCCTAGACCGAGGACTGGGTGGTCTGCGAGGAGATGGCAGCGGGCGCGCGAGTCTTCTTTCACGAGCTCGTTCCTGGAACCGCAGATCGATTCGGGTTGCCAACGAGATTAGATCCTCAAGAGCCGTGGGTGTGTCGCGGCCTGCCAACTCATCCTTTATCCGACCCGAAAGCCCCCTCCAAAAAGCTCCTACCAAAGCCTCATTGTTCCAACCCAAATCGGACGACAGAGTCTGGAATTGGATGGCATACTGCCCCACGGTTAGGGACCCCTTTAATAAACTGAACAGAGATTCGGTAGTGGAGGCGAGACGACCTGGCTCGTCGAATACGCGACGAAAAGTGTCCAAAAAATTTGACAAATGAGTAACCAGGGGGTCATCACGCTCCCAGAGGGGGTTTACCCATGCCAAAGCGTCCCCCTCAAGGTGGGAGATTATGAAGGCCACTCTAGAGCGATCCGTGGGGTATGCTTGAGGCTGCAACTCGAAGTGGAGGCGACACTGGTTCAGGAAACCTCAGCATAGTTTTGCGTCACCGTTATAACGGGGTGGTTTGGCCAACCGTGGAAGGGGATGAGGGCCAGTAACTGGAGGAGGAGCAGCAGCGGCTGCCTGGAGCGCAAGTAAGCGGCCATCAACTGAAGCCATGTAGCTGAGGATGTGACTTTGTGCATCCCGCTGCTGCGCTATCTCTTGCTGTAAGCCAGCCAGCTGGGCCGCATTACCAGGATCGGAGGTTTGGAGAGCGGAGAGACGCACGTCCATCGATCTCATGAAGGACATTATGCGCGTTTGATTCTCGCGTAAAAAAAAGTAACTCCTTCTGAGTAGCCGTGACTCCAGCGGGGTCCATGGCCTGTGTATCTGTTACGGAGTGTGTTTCGGATGGCAAAAAATAAGGAGAGCAACACAGAGTGGACCCTCTGGGTCACGGCTCCAGAGCCCCTGCGGACGAGCTGGACCAGGTTGAGCCACCCCCTATACAGGGAGTGTTAGGGGCAGGCCCACAAGGGATGGAACCGTGACAGCCGGAGCCAAAGGGACGACTGGGTGAGCACCAGGGGAACTAGGGTGGAGAGTCAGCGGAGCAGCGGCACGGGAGAACAGTGGTAGGAGCCAGAAGGACGCAGAGACTTGGAGGGTTCGAAGCAGGTAGTGGCTGGAGCCTGCAAGAGAGAGAGAGGGTAAGAGAGGGCACGGACAAGGAGTTCACAGGGGCGCAAGCACACCGGAAAGATGGCAGGGAAAACAGAACAGCCAGAGGGGCGAACCCAGAGAGAGAACAGCAGAAGAAACCTAACTAAGCGGGGCTAGGTGGTGCAGCGTAGCAGGGCCTGAGAGCGTACAGAGCGCTGGCCTAAAGGACAGCAGCCAGGGAACGATACACAGGCGTCTTACCTGGGGAGACGCCTGCCAGAAATAGGCGATGGGCGCCGCCATGTTGGGGGCGGAGCCACGGCGTCACATGGCGCCGTCAGAGCTCCGGCCAGAGGAGCGTGGGAGCGACGTCGGGGAGGCCGGAGGTCAGCAGCGGGGACACGCCGGGGAGCCGGTGCACGCCGGGAGGTGCGCACAGGACCCTGCAGGTGAGTATCAGCGGCGGCCGTGACATGCTCCTTTTGCAGCAATTACAGCATTGCAGACCTTTGGCATTCTAGCAGTTCATTTGCTGAGGTAATCTTCAGAAATTTCACCCCATGCTTCCAGAAGCCCCTCCCACAAGTTGGTTTGGCTTGATGGGCACTTTTTGCGTACCATACGGTAAAGCTGCTCCCACAACAGCTCAATGGGGTTGAGATCTGGTGGCTGCACTGGCCACTCCATCACAGATAGAATACCAGCTGCCTGCTTCTTCCCTAAACAGTTCTTGCATAATTTGGAGGTGTGCTTTGGGTCATTGTCCTGTTGTAGGATGAAATTGGCTCCAATCAAGCGCGGTACACAGGGTATGGCATGGCGTTGCAAAATGGAGTGATAGCCTTCCATATTCAAAATCCCTTTTACCTTGTAAAAATCTCCCACTTTACCAGCACCAAAGCAACCCCAGACCATCACATTACCTACACCATGCTTGACAGATGGCGTCCGGCACTCTTCCATCATCTTTTCAGTTGTTCTGCGTCTCACAAATATTCTTCTGTGTAATCCAAAAACCTCAAACTTGGATTTGTCTGTCCATAACACTTTTTACCAATCTTCTTCTGTCCAATGTCTGTGTTCTTTTGCCCATAGTAATCTTTTCCTTTTATTAGCCAGTCTCAGATATGGCTTTTTCTTTGCCACTCTGCCCTAAGGCCAGCATCCCGGAGTAGCCTCTTCACTGTAGACGTTGACACTGGCGTTTTGCATGTACTATTTAATGAAGCTGCCAGTTGAGGACCTGTGAGGCATCAATTTCTCAAACTACAGACTTTAATGTACTTGTCTTGTTGCTTAGTTGTGCAGCAGGGCCTCCCACTTCTCTTTCTACTCTGGTTAGAGCCTGTTTGTGCTTTCCTTTGAAGGGAGTAGTACACACCGTTGTAGGAAATCTTCAGTTTCTTGGCAATTTCTAGCATGGAATAGCCTTTATTTCTAAGAACAAGAATAGACTGTCGAGTTTCACATGAAAGTTCTTTATTCAGTTGATCACAGAAAATACACACCACAAGTTAATAAAAACAAGGACACAAAGCCCCCATCTGATGTTACAATCCCCCTGAACACTTAACGGCTGGAAACACAATGTACCTGATTATAACCTTGGTCATTGGGGATTGTTCTTGCCCAGAGACAGTTGCTAAGAAGCTGGAGGTGAGGCTAATAATGGTATGGGAGACCTGACGTACAACATTGCTGGTCAGGGCATGTTACATAGGCATGTTGTATGACCACTTAACATCTTTGGCACATACTCATTTTGCTATAAAGGAACATACATCATGGACCCTTTATACAGCATGCATAATTATTGAGAATAAAAATCATTGAAAAAATTTGCCGCATGTATGACTAAAACTATCATGTGCACTAAAATGCGGCGTCAAAATTATGTTTACACTACATGATAAAATGGTGCTGTATCCTCCATAGGGCTAACTGTAGCATGGGTATTTCCTTATTTGAAAAACGTGCATTTATTGGGATGCTGTGCTGCCTTGGATGTGGCAGTCTGTGCCCTTGCTCTGCGCAGTCTGGGCTCAGTGTGCTGTGTTTCTATAGCAGCTATTATCTGACAGGTCAAGCTGCAATCATAGGGTGATGTATGTGCCTTTGTACACACCCATGTCAGCACTTTTGCCTACCTCCTCTATGGATCTGGGCACATGCACTCTTCTAACCAATTGGCCATATTGGTACAATCTCTTTTTTTATAGACTGTGAATATCTGTCCTTCCTTGGTCATTGGAGATTGCTCTTGCCCAGAGACAGTTGCTAAGCAGCTGGAAGTGAAGCTAACAATGGTATGGGAGACCTGACGTACAACATTGTTGAGCAGGGTTTCTTACATAGGCATGTTGTATGATCTTCTCTGCCTTTTTTTTGTATTCCCCACTTTCGGGTTCGGCGCCATCTTGGTACACTGTCTTTTTACTTCTTATATTCCCCACTTAAGGGTTCGGCGCCATCTTGCTATTGCACAAGTCCACCAGTATGTATCCATGTGAAAGCTCCACGCAGCTACTGTAAGTTTGTTAATTATTTTGCTATAAATACTCAGTTGTCTGGTTATACTAGCACCTTTTCCCCTGACGAAGCCACGGAGGTGGCGACACGCATTGGGCTTCTGCCCCCTGACCCTCTGGTTTGGTAAACACCCTGGTCATGCTGAATTTATCTTGCTTGGTTCTTTTTATTATTGAGCTATTTGCATTGATCTATTTCTGATGCCTTGGCATTCTATTGGTCTGATCTATTTCTTTTGCTGTGTATAGAATCGTTTCCTTTCATTACTGCAGGTAGTTCTCTGCAGGTCAGCATAGTCCTATCTTCATATTGGTTCCACAGACGCCATCTAGTGGCCAGTCATTATATCAGACAATTATCTACTATAATTGGAGCCTTGCTGCAGCAGTTGTATTTATAGCCCTGTGTATGTATTGTTATTATATCTTATCCTCAGGCCTTTGGGGGATTTATGAGCATAATATGGTGACCATTGCATAAATATAATTGCTTATCCATCTCTCTGTATAAATCTTTTTGGTCCATTTGACCATATTAGCTCACATGGGGATTATAATCAGGTACATTGTGTTTCCAGCCGTTCAGTGTTCAGGGGGATTGTAACATCAGATGGGGGCTTTGTGTCCTTGTTTTTAATTGTTTTTATTAACTTGTGGTGTGTATTTTCTGTGATCAACTGAATAAAGAATTTCACAAGTTGTACATATTGGTGATCCCTGGTGCATAGTATGTCTCTTTCTCTTGTTTTTACATATATCTTTTGACATACTCCAGGCTTGTATCCCATTGTTTATATGGATCTGATGGTGCCCTCCACCCATAGCCTTCTTACACAGTTAGGCCTGTTTCACACTTCCGTTTTTGTGTCCGCCAAACGGATCCGTTTCCGTTTTTTTGACGGAAACTGATGCAAACGGATCCGTTTTTTTGACGGATCCGCGGTAACCGCTAATGGAAGTCTATGGGACAAAAAAACGGATCCTGCAAAAAATTGGCGGATCCGTTTTTTAACGGAAACCAACGGATTTTGACGGATTTGAAAAAACGGAAGTGTGAAACAGGCCTTAGCAAACACAAAGTACCATAAGAACACTGGAGTGATGGTTGTTGGAAATGGGCCTCTATACACCTATGAACATTGTCCTGTCTTCAGCTAAATGAACGGGATTCATATAACTTAACAAGCAGCTAAACCGCTATACCGGAGTCCAATAAGGGAGACTGTAGTTGAATCTGTGGATTATTGAGCCACAATATACATAGGCATACACAATCTGCACTACTAGCTGAAAGGGGGGAACTAACTAAGCTGACTAATATGAGAGATAGGGATGTATAGAGGGAACATATCACGTACCAGCGATGCTAACGCAGGGGGAGTAGAAGGATGAGGTTCTTCCAGTATGCAGACTTTATAGAAAATGGCAGACTGAAGAGAAAAAGGGGGCTGGAATAGACCATGGTACTTTACAAACTTACCCAGGATGCATTGGGAATTGTAGGGAAATAATACAGGAAATACAATGCATAATAACATGCAGTTATGACTTTGGCCACTAGATGGAGCCAAAAACACTAAACATTAAACTATAGAAATCTGAACATTCTATACATACGGCAATAATAATAATCTTTATTTTTTATATAGCGCTAACATATTCCACAGCGCTTTACAGTTTGCACACATTTTCATCACTGTCCCCGATGGGGGCTCACAATCTAAATTCCCTATCAGTATGTCTTTGAAGTGTGGGAGGAAACCGGAGTACCCGGAGGAAACCCACGCAAACACGGGGAGAACATACAAACTCCTTGCAGATGTTGTCCTTGGTGGGATTCGAACCTAGGACCCCAGCGCTGCAAGGCTGCAGCGCTAACCACTGAGCCACCGTGCTGCCCTGTTCAATCGTTCAATCATTGTTTGTTATCAAAATAGACAGTTCAAGAGTCATTAATTATGTCGGAGACAGAACACTCCCCGTCTGGCATTGAAAGGATATTCACCCATATGAAATGAATGTGAAGGGATTCTTAATCGTGATATATGTGGACCTCTGCTTATGCAGGTACTTTTTCCTTATTTTTGCGACACCACTGCAGTTCCTATATGATGGTTGTATCTATTTACTACACGTAAGGCTAAGTGCACACGTTGCAGAAAATTTCTGCTCAAAAACCTGAATCCCTTCCCAGCAACCGCACCTATTTTTACGCGGCCTTTTTTGCACGTTTTTTGCGCGGTTTTGATGCGTTTTTGATGCTTTTTTTTCCTCAGCGGTTTCTAAAAGCATGGGAGAAGCCTAAACTGCAGAAAAATCCGCAAAATTAATGTGCATGCTGCGTTTTTTACCGCGATGCGGTTTTTTCGCGGTAAATAAACGCATCAATGTGCACAAAAAGTGCAAAATGCATAGAAATGACTGTGCAGCTTATTTTTAGCAGTTTTATAGCGGTTTTATAGTGAAAACCGCTGTAAAAAACGCTAAAAAAACGCTGTGTGTGAATACAGACTAAAAGGTGGTTTCTGATGGATAGCAATTCTTTCTCATTTGAATTTTTTTCAAATATGTTTCACACCATGTGATAATACCATGATATGCTATGTTATATAATGTGACTGAAATATGCTGCAAGAATGTTTAGCATTTATATGGAATGTGTCTATATATATATATATATATATATATATATATATATTTTGAAGGACCTGATACTGCATGAGATTCATGCATGTCTTGTTATTTACTTTGTTTGTTTGTTTATTTTTTCAATTTTAGTATGTACTGGAAAATTTCCCCTCCCCTTCTTTTCCTTTTGTTTATGTGTTGTTTTTTCTGATTTTCTTGATTCAGATAAAATCTTGAGAAAGGCTGAATAGCCGAAACGTCGATATTTTTTTGTCTGTATTATCTTGGTCCAACGATACGTGTTTCTCTGGAAGAATAAATATTGGATTCATGCAATACTGTGTGCCGAGGTTTTTTCTATAATATGGCATTGAATGGATGCCACCATTCCTATCCTCTGAAGACAACAATAGTACCAGCTCAGTCACTGGTCTGGAGAATGTCTTAGGTCCATCTCCTTTGGCCATCCTGAGTTCGACTTTGCGGACATTGCCATCTTTACTCGGGGATGTAGCAGTCACTAGACCAAGTGGCCACTGGTTTCGATGGGCCTGACAGTCTTTCACAAGGACGAGGTCACCAATCCTCAGATTAGGCTTGGTAGATTGCCACTTCGTCTGTGGCTGCAGGGTAGACAAATACTGTTTGTGCCACCTGTCCCAGAATGTATTGGCAAGACTTAGGTCCTTAGCGTCGAATCCTCCTGGAGGGGCACTGGATAGTCCTGTTTTCTGGGTGAGGAGAGTAGCTGGAGTCAATAACAAGGGCTCCTCAGGGTCATTAGGAACTGGAACCAAGGGCCTTGCGTTGATTACACAGGTCAACGAAAAAAAATTTTTTTTCTGGTGTCCAAAATATTTTAATGAATTTGGGGTATTTTTGGGGTGCTGATTCTGAATATGTCATCAGTTTTGCCAGATTGGCTCAAGTTTTTGAGATTTTTGGTATCTTATTTATAGCACTTGTTGGTAAATGCGACGCATCATCTCATTAATTTCTTTGGATTAGTACTTGAACTGAGCAGTTCTCAATATAGTTTTGTGTTAATTAGTGTTCTAAAAGTTTGTTCATAGCTTGATTTTTGCACTAACTTTATGTTGTTGTCTGTTTTCCAGTGAAAAGCATGAACTCATCATGAAGAAGTTGTCTTAACGATCCAGACTCATTCTGTTACATTTGTGGTGAATATACACTGCCAAAACATAGAAGAAACATAACAGACTTCGTAAAAAAAGTGTATTTTGCCTATTTTGGGGTTATGCTTGGGGACCAAGACAAGTTTTGGGCACCACACATAGTGTGCAAAGCATGTATCGAATTATTACGAAAATGGAGCAAAGGACAAAGAAAAAGCTTCAAATTTGGTGTTCCAATGGTGTGGAGAGAGCCAAAAAATCATCATGATGACTGTTATTTCTGTGCAGTGCAAGTGCAAGGATTCAATAAGCATAAGAAACGAAAATGGGAGTAACATGGAATCTGCAAGAAGGCCTGTCCCTCATTGTGAAGATGTGCCTGTACCTGTGTTTACCATAAATAACAGTCATCATGATGATTTTTTGGCTCTCTCCACACCATTGGAACACCAAATTTGAAGCTTTTTCTTTGTCCTTTGCTCCATTTTCGTAATAATTCGATACATGCTTTGCACACTATGTGTGGTGCCCAAAACTTGTCTTGGTCCCCAAGCATAACCCCAAAATAGGCAAAATACACTTTTTTTACGAAGTCTGTTATGTTTCTTCTATGTTTTGGCAGTGTGTATTCACCACAAATGTAACAGAATGAGTCTGGATCGTTAAGACAACTTCTTCTTGATGAGTTCATGCTTTTCACTGGAAAACAGACAACAACATAAAGTTAGTGCAAAAATCAAGCTATGAACAAACTTTTAGAACACTAATTAACACAAAACTATATTGAGAACTGCTCAGTTCAAGTACTAATCCAAAGAAATTAATGAGATGATGCGTCGCATTTACCAACAAGTGCTATAAATAAGATACCAAAAATCTCAAAAACTTGAGCCAATCTGGCAAAACTGATGACATATTCAGAATCAGCACCCCAAAAATACCCTAAATTCGATGAAATATCTTTGGCACCAAAAATGCTGTTGACCAGTGTTATAGCTGTGGCTTCTGCCATGAAGGTGGTTAGGCTTTCGTGGATAAGTCTCGCTGCTCCTTCCTGAAGAAGAGTAGAGTCAAGAATTCTTCATACTAGACCGATCATTCGTTCCAAAGATCCACCCATGTGTGAGGAGTGAGGTGGGTTGAATGACCATGTGCAACTTTGGTCACTGGGGAACCTCTCGAGAGTCTTATGGTCTATATTTGAAGGTATGCCCAATTCCTTTGCTGCACCAATGAAGTTGGTACCTCTGTCTGAACGTATATGTTTGATGGGACCACAGATGGCAATGAAACGTCTCAAAGCATTGATGAAGCTTGAGGTGTCAAGTGACTCAATCAGCTCTATGTGGACGGCTCTGATTGACAGACAGGTAAACATGACGGTCCAACTTTTACTATTGGCTTGTCCACCTCTCTTGTGACGAGTAACAACTGACCAAGGTCCAAACACATCGAGACCAATGTTGGTAAAAGGATGGTCTGGGCTGAGTCTATCTGCTGGTTGGTCAGCCATCTTATGGGTTTAAGCGGAACTACGAAGCTTACGGCAGGGAATACATTTGGAGATGACACTACAGAAGAGCTTCTTTGCACTGACAATCCACAGGCCAGCAGTTCTGATGGCTCCTTCTGTGAATAGTCTTCCTTGGTGTTTGATCAGATTGTGGTAGTTTTGTACGATTAAGTAAGCAACGTGACATTTTCCAGGAATGATAAGAGGGAATTTCTCCTCAAACTCCATTTAAGCTTCTTTGAGCCAACCTCCTACTCTCAGGGTGGTTTCACATTAGCGCTTTTTAAGCGCACGCACGGCCGGGGGTAGCTCCGCCCCCGAGCCGGCTCTCTGCCCGGCGTGCCCGCCCCTTGCTTGTAGCGCCGCCTCCTAGCGCACAGCGGCGCCTGCGATCGGCGCACCCTATCTTTAGCATAGGGTGCGCAGATTGTGCGCAGGCCGTGCGCTAGTTGCGCTTTGACCTGCGCTGCGCACTTTTGACGGTTCGCCGTGCGCGCCAAAATCAAACTTTTCGGATTTTGGCGCGCACGGCGCACCGTCAAAAGTGCGCAGCGCAGGTCAAAGCGCAACTAGCGCACGGCCTGCGCACGATCTGCGCACCCTATGCTAAAGATAGGGTGCGCCGATCGCAGGCGCCGCTGTGCGCTAGGAGGCTGCGCTACAAGCAAGGTGCGGGCACGCCGGGCAGAGAGCCAGCTCGGGGGCGGAGCTACCCCCGGCCGTGCGTGCGCTTAAAAAGCGCTAATGTGAAACCACCCTCAGGAGGCCGTTGTTGTCGATGAATGGGTCGAGTTTTCTCAATGAGCTGCTCGCTGGTATTGGAGCTTTGTTAATGAGATATTGGATTTCCACAGAGTAGGTTTCTCTCTGAACTGTGGAGATGATGTGGTTTCTGGAGGATTCCAAGTCGGAGGGAACATACAGTACAGACCAAAAGTTTGGACACACCTTCTCATTCAGAGTTTTCTTTATTTTCATGACAATGAAAATTGTAGATTCACTCTGAAGGCATCAAAACTATGAATTAACACATGTGGAATTACATAATTAACAAAAAAGTGTGAAACAACTGAAAATATGTCATATTCTAGGTTCTTCAAAGTAGCCACCTTTTTCTTTGATTACTGCTTTGCACACTCTTGGCATTCTCTTGATGAGCTTCAAGAGGTAGTCACCGGAAATAGTTTTCACGTCACAGGAGTGCCCTGTCAGGTTTAATAAGTATGATTTTTTTCCTTATAAATGGGGTTGGGACCATCAGTTGTGTTGTGCAGAAGTCTGGTGGATACACAGCTGATAGTCCTACTGAATAGACTGTTAGAATTTGTATTATGGAAAGAAAAAAGCAGCAAAGTAAAGAAAAACGAGTGGCCATCATTACTTTAAGAAATGAAGGTCAGTCAGTCTGAAAAATTGGGAAAACTTTGAAAGTGTCCCCAAGTGCAGTGGCAAAAACCATCAAGCGCTACAAAGAAACTGGCTCACATGAGGACCGCCCCAGGAAAGGAAGACCAAGAGTCACCTCTTGTCACGCTCGCGCCTTGGCTGAATGGCGCGAGCCGGGGGGTTGTGGCCCCACTGTGCCACAAACCAGACTACCCTGGAAGGGGCGTAACTACGGCAGCTACCTTGGTCTTCACTGGAGCCTCTGATGGTGAGGTCAGGCTTGTGCGGCAGGTAGCTGCCGGGTGCCACTCCAGGGTGGTGTCTGGCTGTGGCTACTGATCCCACTCGGGAACAGGACACCTGGACAGGTGCGAGTGACAAGCAGGCTGAGACACAGGACAGTCGGGCACGGCTTGGAGACACAGGACAGGCGGGCATGGCTTGGAGACACAGGACAGGCGGGCACGGCTTGGAGACACAGGACAGGCGGGCACGGCTTGGAAACACAGAACAGACTGGCGTGGTATGAGAAGGGGCAGGTAGGGACCTGTTCACACAGCAGGTGTAGGCAGGAGGGAGTGGTGTATGATGGAACAGGATTTGGACCTGTTCACACAGGAGGTGCAGGTATGGATATAGGCAGGAGTGTGGAGTAGGCTGGGCGGCAAGAGAGCCGGGCAGGCAGAGCGGCTAAGGAGCCGTGCAGGCAGAGCGGCTAAGGAGCCGTGCAGGCAGAGCGGCTAAGGAGCCGAGCAGGCAGAGTGGCTAGGGAGGTGAGCAGGCAGAGCGGCTAGGGAGCCGAGCAGGCAGAGCGGCTAAGGAGCCGAGCAGGCAGAGCGGCTAAGGAGCCGAGCAGGCAGAGCGGCTAAGGAGCCGTGCAGGCAGAGCGGCTAAGGAGCCGTGCAGGCAGAGCGGCTAGGGGGCCGTGCAGGCAGAGCGGCTAGGGGGCCGTGCAGGCAGAGCGGCTAGGGGGCCATGCAGACAGAGCGGCTAGGGAGCCGTGCAGACAGAGCGGCTAGGGAGCCGTGCAGACAGAGCGGCTAGGGTGCAGACGCACAGATAGGGAGGACACAAGGAGAGACACAGCAGAGAAGGAACCACAGACAAAGAGACAGACAGACAGAGGTAAGACTGAGTTCAGACAGATAGACAGGAACAAAGACACAAGGACCAGGATATTCTGCCTCCTGGCAGGCGGACAGAGAACAGACAAGGCACTGGGAACAAGACTCAAGGGCCAGGATATTCTGCCTCCTGGCAGGCGGACAGGGAAATGCTAGACAAGGTACCAAAAGACAGAAATACGGATTAAGAGCCTTCAGAGAAGGCAAGACATAGGACAGGGTCTGGCTAGCTCAGCAGCAAGGAGCTAACTGAGTTTAGACATTGCACAGGCAATGTTTCAGTGGGAGTGGTGAAACTAAATAGTCAAGGGCTCTAGGTGATTGGTAAGGGACATATTACACAGGTGCACCCTGACTGCATAAGAACCAGAGAGTTCAGGCGCCGTCCCCCTATACACACAGTCTGGAAACATGGAGAGCAGAGGCACAGAGCTGGCAACAGACAGAATTCACAGCATGGCTTGAAGCACAAAGTAAGTTGGTGTGCGGGGGATGGGAGGCCATGCAGTGATGCCAGCAGGGTTGTTACAGTACCCCCCTTTACGGCCCCTCTTCCTCAAGCCTGCCAGAATGACCTGAAGAAGGAGTATGGGACCACACACAGTCCAGGTTGACACGACATCCTTCAGGTAGGGTGGAATATGTGTGCCCTCAGGAATCCCGGAGTGCCAAGCTTCTTGATGCCCGATGGAGTCAGCTTCCAAAACAGAAGGTATAAGGACTTGGATTTCTTTCTTCTGGGTGGCAGAAAGCAGGGACCTGGAAGCCTCAGACTTGACCCCTACATCAGCCGGCCAGCTGGAAACAGAAGAGACCTTCACTGAGACCAACTTCAGCCTGATATCCCAACTAAATTGGACCTCCTCCTTAGTATCTTCATTAGCCGGCCAACTAGAAGTTGAGGGTACCCACACTGGATCCATCCTTCGCCCATTATCAGAAGAGAACTGGACCTGTTCCTCTGGGTTGGTAAAAAGCAGACATACAAGAGCTTCTGCTCCAACTTCTTCATCCACCTGCCACAAGGAATCTGAAGGCATCCGTACAGGATCCATCTTCTGCCCATGGCCTAAGGAAAAATTTTCAAGCGACAGGGATGCTTCTGGGAACTGGTCACAGGAGGTGTGTGGAGAGGGCGCCACTGCTTCCTTTTCTTCAGTGACATCAGCACACCATGACTCAATAGCCAGCAGAACAGATGGGGAAGGTAACTCTGTAGCCTGACCTTGTAAGATTGGAACTAGATACCTTTGGTGACTAGGTAGCTCCAAGTGTGGCACCACGCTGGGTCTTCGGACCGGAACGGGCAGTAGAGTATCCGGCTCAGAAGGACCGATGGGCAAACTGGTCATCAAGTGTAAAATGAAGTTCTCCAAATATAATGCTCCGATTTGGAGCTGTAGTTGTCCCTTCGACACTCGACTGTTCATAAGTAGGGCACGACCATCACCAAACACCGTCACCGGATTCTGGAGCTGTGGAACAGGAACCCTATACAGACTCCGTCTGGCTTGCAGCTTTAACACATCTGCAGGGCCGAAGCTCCCACAAGGCACACTAACAGTCACCGATCTTAGTGAGGAGGAGGGACTCTTACCAAGGGCAGCCACTCCCACTGACCCAAGGTTTTGGAGCTTGCGCTCCTTCAGACAGTAGCCGTCCGGGTGTTCCACACAACCGCAGCAATACTGTATGCCCATCTTACGACTGGTTTCAGGCTGCTGCTTTGCCAGCCCACTCTTAACAGTCTTCTTGGGTTCAACTCGAGTAGCTGCTTTAACAGGTAGAGGAACCAGAGTGTCATGATCCAGTGTTGGATCTGGCGGTATTAAAAGCACAAAGTGAACTTTTTTTCCTTTGGTTCCAAAGTGTGTCGTGATTGCCCCCGGTGGCCATTAGAATTATCACGTGGTGTCGTTCATTCTAAGTTGCCCTGTGGTGGGGAATGGTATCGCACCTTAGGTTTAGGGTTGTTCACTTAATTATGGATTAGGTGTGACACCCTATATAGGTGTGCTCAGGGTGTTCACTCACTGCCTGTGATATTGTGAGATTGCTTTCACTTTGTGTGGGAGAGCCTGGAGGAAGGATGGAGCTGGTGAGGAGTCCTGCGCAGCTTAGCCAGGGGGGACGTGTTGCAGCTATGGTGTCTGGACGAAGGGCTCGCATGGCGTGGTGGGGTCGCAGTGATGGAGTCAGCGGGAAGTGTCTGCATGGTCTGGTGGAGTGGCTACTATGGAGAGTGGCACTCACCATGTGGGACTTGGCCGCTGAGCTGGACTCAAGCATGCTTGACTTCATGGCAGAAGCTGAACACTTCCTTGGGACTCTGGTACTAAGCAGCTGCAACTGGTGTTGGACTCTGCTCCAAGGCTGCACTAAGGTGGAGGATCCTGTTATGGTGATGGATCCAGGTGGAGGAGAAGATGCACTCAGGTGGAGGGCTCTGTTGCTAGGAGCGCACGCAACAGAGCAAAGCTAAGTGGTGTTTTCCCCTGTATTGTCTCTTTCCTCATGTGTGTTATTAGTGCAGTGGTGGGATTAGTCTCCGCACCGACCTATTCCCTAGTGAGGGTTTAGGGTCAGGGCGAGCTAGGGCTCTGAGGTACGCGTGCGGCGCCCGGTGCGAAACCGGCATAGGGAACGTTAGGAGTGCAGGGACACTGGCTCAGGGGAGCTCAGGAGGTCTCCAATTCCCGTTTCCCAGGTCCCCCTTATTATTTAAATTCACCATACTGGAGGCGGGGTTTCCAGAATGTTTATTAGCGTGTAATACCTAAATTCGCCAGGTGGAGGCGGTGTATCCATCTGCACGTATTATTATTTAAATTCGCCCCACTGGAGGCGGTGTATCCAGGGTCACGTGTGTTATGGGTTCGCCTTGCGGTAACATCTGCGTCCAGACACACGTGGCCATGACACAGAGGGTTTCGGACGGCGGTTGTGGTCTGACGAGGCGGTTTCTTCACTGGTTTCGCCCGTCTGGCGCGCCTCTCAGATCTGGAAAGGGAAGACTTGGCAGACGTAGCTGGACTGGGTACTTCAAAGGCTTTACGGAAGGCCACTAGGAAGGCCTCTAGGTCCGTGATTATAGGATCCCCTGCTTCCCAGAGGGAACAGATCCACATCAAAGCTTCTCCTGCTAAGTAGGACATTATATATCCCACTTTGACCCAATCAGAGGGGAAACAGGCTGAATTCCACTCAATTTACCGCAGGCACTGCTCCAGGAACCCTTGGCACTCCTTGGGATCTCCATAGAACCTTGGAGGATCTTCAGGGTCAAGCCTCTCATAAGCCAGGAGCTGGTTGTAGATGGCATTGGAGACAATGATGGGTTCAGAAGTCTCAACAATCGGAACCACACGGGGGGGAACAAATTCTTCCAGATGCTCATACTGGCAGAGAGAAAGTCCCTCATGCTCTGCAAGCAGAAGGACATGGGACTCAGCGGGGACCATGGCCTGTGCAAACTGTCACGCTCGCACCTTGGCTGAATGGCGCGAGCCGGGGGGTTGTGGCACCAACTGTGTCACAAATCAGACTACCCTGGAAGGGGCGTAACTACGGCAGCTACCTTGGTCTTCACTGGAGCCTCTGATAGTGAGGTCAGGCTTGTGCGGCAGGTAGCTGCCGGGTGCCACTCCAGGGTGGTGTCTGGCTGTGGCTGCTGATCCCACTCGGGAACAGGACACCTGGACAGGTGCGAGTGACAAGCAGGCAGAGACACAGGGCAAGCCGGCACGGCTTGGAGACACAGGACAGGCGGGCACGGCTTGGAGACACAGGACAGGCGGGCACGGCTTGGAGACACAGGACAGGCGGGCACGGCTTGGAGACACAGGACAGGCGGGCACGGCTTGGAGACACAGGACAGGCGGACACGGCTTGGAGACACAGGACAGACTGGCGTGGTATGAGAAGGGGAAGGTAGGGACCTGTTCACACAGCAGGTGTAGGCAGGAGAGAGTGGTGTATGATGGAACAGGATTTGGACCTGTTCACACAGGAGGTGCAGGTATGGATATAGGCAGGAGTGTGGAGTAGGCTGGGCGGCTAAGGAGCCGTGCAGGCAGAGCGGCTAAGGAGCTGTGCAGGCAGAGCGGCTAAGGAGCCGTGCAGGCAGAGCGGCTAAGGAGCCGAGCAGGCAGAGCGGCTAGGGAGCCGAGCAGGCAGAGCGGCTAGGGAGCCGAGCAGGCAGAGCGGCTAAGGAGCCGAGCAGGCAGAGCGGCTAAGTAGCCGAGCAGGTAGAGCGGCTAAGGAGCTGAGCAGGCAGAGCGGCTAAGGAGCCGTGCAGGCAGAGCGGCTAAGGGGCCGTGCAGGCAGAGCGGCTAGGGGGCCGTGCAGGCAGAGAGGCTAGGGGGCCGTGCAGACAGAGCGGCTAGGGGGCCGTGCAGACAGAGCGGCTAGGGGGCCGCGCAGACAGAGCGGCTAGGGAGCCATGCAGGCAGAGAGGCTAGGGAGCCGTGCAGACAGAGGGGCTAGGGAGCCGTGCAGACAGAGCGGCTAGGGAGCCGTGCAGACAGAGCGGCTAGGGTGCAGACACACAGATAGGGAGGACACAAGGAGAGACACAGCAGAGAAGGAACCACAGACAAAGAGACAGACAGGCAGAGGTAAGACTGAGTTCAGACAGAGACACAGGAACAAAGACACAAGGACCAGGATATTCTGCCTCCTGGCAGGCGGACAGGGAAATGCTAGACAAGGTACCAAAAGACAGGAATTCGGATTAAGAGCCTTCAGAGAAGGCAAGACATAGGACAGGGCCTGGCTAGCTCAGCAGCAAGGAGCTAACTGAGTTTAGACATTGCACAGGCAATGTTTCAGTGGGAGTGGCGAAACTAAATAGTCAAGGGCTCTAGGTGATTGGTAAGGGACATATTACACAGGTGCACCCTGACTGCATAAGAACCAGAGAGTTCAGGCGCCGCCCCCCTATACACACAGTCTGGAAACATGGAGAGCAGAGGCACAGAGCTGGCAACAGACAGAATTCACAGCATGGCTTGAAGCACAAAGTAAGTTGGTGTGCGGGGGATGGGAGGCCATGCAGTGATGCCAGCAGGGTTGTTACACCTCTGCTGCGGAGGATAAGTTCATCCGAGTCACCAGCCTCAGAAATCACAGGTTTACAGCAGCTCAGATTAGAGACCAGGTCAATGTCACACAGAGTTCTAGCAGCAGACACATCTCTACAACAACTGTTAAGAGGAGACTTTGTGCAGCAGGCCTTCATGGTAAAATAGCTGCTAGGAAACCACTGCTAAGGACAGGCAACAAGCAGACGAGACTTGTTTGGGCTAAAGAACACAAGGAATGGACATTAGACCAGAGGAAATCTGTGTTTTGGTCTGATGAGTCCAAATTTGAGATCTTTGGTTCCAACCACCTTGTCTTTGTGCGACGCAGAAAAGGTGAACAGATGGACTCTAGATGCTTGGTGCCCACTGTGAAGCATGGAGGAGATGGTGTGGGGGTGCTTTGCTGGTGACACTGTTGGGGATTTATTCAAAATTGAAGTCATACTGAATCAGCATGGCTACCACAGCATCTTGCAGCGGCATGCTATTCCATCCGGTTTGCGTTTAGTTGGACCATCATTTATTTTTCAACAGGACAATGACCCAAAACACACCTCCAGGCTGTGTAAGGGCTATTTGACCAAGAAGGAGAGTGATGGGGTGCTATGCCAGATGACCTGGCCTCCACAGTCACTAGACCAGATCCCAATCGAGATGGTTTGGGGTGAGCTGGACCGCAGCGTGAAGGCAAAATGGCCAACGAGTGCTAAGCATCTCTGGGAACTCCTTCAAGACTGTTGGAAGACCATTTCCGGTGACTACCTCTTGAAGCTCATCAAGAGAATGCCAAGAGTGTGCAAAGCAGTAATCAAAGAAAAAGGTGGCTACTTTGAAGAACCTAGAATATAAGACATATTTTCAGTTGTTTCACACTTTTTTGTTAATTATATAATTCCACATGTGATAATTCATAGTTTTGATGCCTTCAGAGTGAATCTACAGTTTTCATAGTCATGAAAATAAAGAAAACTCTTTGAATGAGAAGGTGTGTCCAAACTTTTGGTCTGTACTGTGTATATATATATATATATAATATATATATATATATATATACATACATACTATATAAAAAAGAAAAACAATTTTACATGGTCATAAGTATTCAGACCGTTTGCTCAGTATTGAGTAGAAGCACCCTTTTGAGCTAGTACAGCCATGAGTCTTCTTGGGAATGATGCAACAAGTTTTTCACACCTGGATTTGGGGATCCTCTCCGGTTCCATTAGCTTGGATAATGAACGGTGGTGGACAGCCATTTTCAGGTCTCTCCCGAGATACTCAATTGGGTTTAAGCCAGGGCTCTGGTTGGGCCAGTCAAGAATGGTCACAGAGTTGTCCTGAAGCCACTCCTTTGTTATTTTAGCTGTGTGCTTAGGGTAATTATCTTGTTGGAAGGTAAACCTTCGGCCAAGTCTGAGTTCCAGAGCACTCAGGAAGAGGTTTTAATCCAGGATATCTCTGTACTTGGCCGCATTCATTTTTCCATCAATTGCAACGAGTCGTCCTGTCCCTGCAGCTGAAAAACATCCCTATAGCATGATGCCGCCACCATGATGCTGCCACCACGTTTCACTGTTGGGATTGTATTGGACAGGTGATGAGCAGTGCCTGGTTTTCTCCACACATACCGCTTAGAATTATCAACAAAAAGTTCTTTGTCTCATCAGACAAGAGAATCTTATTTCTTATAGTCTGGGAGTCCATCTTGTGTTTTTTTTTTTTAGCAAAAATAAAAAGCCTATGCAGGCTTTCATGTCTTGCACTGAGGAAAGGCTTCCGTCGGGCCACTCTGCCATAAAGGTCGGACTGGTGGAGGGCTGTAGTTATAGTTATTGCTCACTTTGGCTGGACGGCCAGGTCTAGGAAGACTTTTGGTGGTCCCAAAATTCTTCCATTTAAGGATTATGGAGACCACTGTGCTCTTAGGAACTTTGAGTACTGCAGAAATTCTTTTGTAACCTTGGCCAGATCTGTGCCTTGCCACAATTCTGTCTCTGAGCTCCTTGGCCAGTTTCTTTGACCTCATGATTCTCATTTGGTTTGACATGTGCACTGTGAGGTTTCATATAGATAGGTGTGTGCCTTTTCAAATAAAGTCCTATCAGTTTAATTAAACAAAAAAGGAAGCACTCTGTGTAAGTGTAAACAGGTGCTTAACCTAGAGTCACCAACTCATATACATTCAAACAAAAAAGGAAGCACTCTGTAGCGCCACAGCATGCAAGCATGAAATATGAAAAATAAATTGCATTACTGCTTTAGAAATATGAAAAATTGAGAAAGCTTGGCGCATAAAATGACCAATTTATGTGTACCTGTTCACAATTAGGGCCCCGTCACGCATAGCGACTCACCAGCGATCCCGACAACAATATGACCTTGTCAGGATCTCTGGTGTGTCGCTACATGATCACTGGTGAGCTGTCAAACAGGCAGCTTCACCAGCGATCAGGACAGCGACACGTGGGTAACAAGCGACGCACGTCGCTTAGTTACCCGCAGTGTACATTAGATACCAGCGTGCTGGTGCAGGGAGCTGGTAACCAAGGTACACATCGGGTTTCTAAGCGCCGCGCGGCGCTTAGAAACACGATGTGTACCTTGGTTACCAGCTCCCTGCACCAGCGCTCTGGTAACCAAGGTACACATCGGGTTTCTAAGCGCCACGCTGCGCTTAGAAACCCAATATTTACCTTGGTTACCAGGCTCCAGCTCTGATCGCTGGTCTCCCGCCTGCCACACGCAGCGATGCGTGCTGGCCAGCGGGAGACCAACGATCAAAAAAACATCCAGGCCATTCGAGGACGATCAGCGATACCCGGCAGGGGGAACGGTCGCTGATAAGTGTCACACACAGCGATCTCGCTGGTGAGATCGCTGTTGCATCACAAAACTTGTGACTCAGCAGCGATCTCGCTAGCGAGATCGCTGTGTGTGACAGGGGCTTTAGTTTATGATTGGATGTGATGGTCAGTTTTTTGAAATTTCTATCAGTTTAATTAAACACAGCTGGACTCCAATGAAGGAGTAGAACATCTCAAGGAGGATCACAAGGAAATGGACAGCATGTGACTTAAATATGAGTGTCTAAGCAAAGGGTCTGAATACGTTATGACCATGTGATATTTCAGTTTTTCTTTTTTAATAAATTTGCAAAAAATTCTACATTTTTTTTTTCAGTCAAGATGGGGTGCAGAGTGAACAATAATGAGAAAAAAATGAACTTTTTTGAATTTACCAAATGGCTGCAATTATACAAAGAGTGAAAAATTTAAAGGGGTCTGAATACTTTCCATACCCACTGTGTGTATACATATACAGTATACATACATCACAATAAAAGGCTATATCACATTATATGCAGGTGATAAAATTTGATTATAGAAAAAAATATATAGGCCATATAGTGTACACTATAGCATGCTAATGCACCCCCAAAAATAAGCAAATCTCAGTATTGTAGAGGCGTCAGTGAATGAAAATATACCCTACAAAAAAAAACTATATAAAAAGACTGTATAAGATGTGTTTAGTCATGGTGAAAACCACATCACAACATAAGTGAAAAATGCACATATATACACTCATACGTATACATACACACTTGTGAGCAAAATGTACACAAGTATATAAAAAATATAAGAATTAAATGGAAAACTGATTGTTCAAGTAATATATAAACCTCAAAAACCATGCATGAGTGACCAAGTGATAATGGGTGTATGACTAATAAGTAAATGACCAAGTGATTAAATAATGTAACCCACACAAAAGTTACTGTAGAATTCAATTATAAGACCAATTGAAAAATAAGAGGACTACCAAAGAGCACAAAATAAAGTTTAAAAGGAAAAGTAAGATTATGGCCACATATATTGGCCATAAGTCAGGAATAAACGTGAATACTGATGTATAAATAAAAATGTGAGTGAAGACCAGAATAGAGAATAAAAAAACTGCAAAAAATGCAACAACAACTAAGCAAAAACTGCTTTTTTGCAGCAAGTTTCTTACTGCCACGAAAGCAAATTTTGCCTGAGGAAAACACAATGTGTGAACATAGCCATATGCTTCTGGAAAGAGTTTAATAATGTAATGTATATGTGAACAATACATACATATATTGGTGCTTCTCACATAATTAGAAAAAGTGAAACTCATTATATAGAGTCATTACAAACATAGTGATGTATTTCAAGTGTTTATTTACGGTATGTTAATATTGATGATTATGGCTAACAGCCAATTAAAACCAAAGTCATTATCTCAGTAAATTAGAATAATTTTTCAAGCTGGTGTTATAAAGTATTTTAAATTACGAAATGTTGGCCTACTGAAATGTATGTTGAGTTAATGCACTTAATACTTGGTCAGGGCTCCTTTTGCATCAATTACTGCATCAATGCGGCGTGGCATGGAGGCTATCAGCCTCTGGCACTGCTGAGGTGTTATGGAAGCCCAGGTTGCTCAGATAGAAGCCTTCAGCTCATCTGCATTGTGGGATTTGGTGTCTCATCTTCCTCTTGACAATTCAGTATGCCATAGATTCTCTGTGGGGTTAAGGTGAGGCGAGTTTGCTGGCCGAGCAAGCACAGTGATACTGTTGTTTTTAAACCAGGTATTGATATTTTTGGCATGTGGACAGGTGCCAAGTCCTGCTGGAGAATGAAATTTCCATCTCACAAAAGCTTGTCGGCAGAGGGAGGCATGAAGTGCTCTAAAATTTACTAGTAGACGGCTGCGCTGACTTGGGTCTTGATAAAACACAGTGGACCTACACCAGCAGATGACATGGCTCCCCAAACCATCACTGATTGTGTGGAAACTTCACACTAGACCTTAAGAAGCTTGGATTGTGTGCTTCTCCACTCTTCCTCCAGACTCTGGGACCTTGTTTTCTAAATGAAACGAAATGCAAAATTTACTTTCATCTGAAAACAACACCTTGGACTAGAGTTGAGCGACTTTTGGTTTTTTAGGGTCGAGTTTCGTTTTGTGAAACCCGACTTTTCCAAAAGTCGGGTCGAGCAAGATCGTCCGATTATAGGGAAAAGTCGGGGTCGTCCCGAAACACGAAACCCAATGTAAGTCAATGGGGAATAAAAGTCGGCAGTGAGAGGAGGACAGGAAACACACCTACAGTGCCCATTTGAATGCCAAAAGCATCAATTCTTCTTACTTAAGCTTGTCAACCTTAATTAACTTCATAATACAAGTTACGCACTGAAAAATGGGGGTTATTTGGCTAAAGTTGTGGGGGGGGAGGGCTGGCTGCAGGTTTTCATGTGCCCTGGGCGAAAGAGCGCCCCTTTAACACATACCACAACTCATCATGCTCCGATACGGCAGAGAAATAGCGGTATAGTACAATGAAAAATACCTCACTTTTTACATCTCATGACGAGGCCCATCTATTTCTCCATACAGAATCATTGGTCCCATATAATGTTTGAAACAGTATATGATGAGCTCCACATAATGCTACAGTATATGTTGGTCCCCATGGATGAAGCTCCACTGTCTTATGGGCCCAAATAATGCTCCAAACATAATGGGCCCCATTTCTAATGCTCTAGTGTATAATGGGCACTGTAAATGCTGCTCCAGTGTCTGATGTCCACCTTTGGAATGTTCCAGTGTATGGTGGGCCCCATCTATCATTCTCCAGAGTATAGTGCTCCCCAAAAATTGCTGTCCCAACATTGAAAACAATCAAATAAGTCTCCTCGCTAGGGAATCCCTGTACTAGTCTAGACTCCTCGTCGTCCCCATCTTCCATCTCACTGCACAGTATTTCAACTTTGCAAGTGCTGTGATCCTGGGCAAGCAGGGGGGCCCACTCGTTGGCGACGGCACTGGCACAGGGCCCCTGATAGTACGGTGGTGTGTCTGATGGCGGGTGGGCTGAACCTGCACTTTCATCTGCAGCTTCCTCTTTGTCACCGTGTAAGATGGAACTGTATATGGGAAGGGTAACCTGAGTTTCATCAGGGTCAGATTCAGGCCGGGTAGCGTGCGAGGGGAATGTAGTGGTTTGGGTCAATGTACCAGCAGATTCATCGAGCAGTGGCTGGGCATCAGTGCACTTGTGTCGCCCCCAGGAGTACGGTCGCCACAGTGGCATTACCTTCTTCCTAGGGAGTGTGATGTCATGCTTGGGAGCAACGAAGGATCTCTCTAGCAGGTTAACTGATTGGGCGGCGTTATTCCCACGAGTCATGACCCTCCAAACAGCGTTCATGAAGGCAAAGTGTTTGTTTTACGTGGGCAGTATGGTTGCAAAGCTGAACCTTAAAGGAATGTCCAGAAGGGCACCACCAGGAGTGGAGCCTACGGTTAAATTCGACTCCACCTGGGAAACCTCAACCATGCCAGCTACAGAACAGATGCACACATTGCAAGCTTAATTCCGTTAACGAACGAGACTCCGTCATGCCCCGCGGTCCGAGTCCGGCTTACTAGAGGGACACGTGAGGCTCTGGCACATGAGATTGGCCAATAACTGGTGTGTCATGCCCTTACATGTCCGTGGCTGCATGTGTGCTACACTGAAAAAGCCAGCGTTTGTCGCTTACAGGTGCAGATAACCCGCTGAACAACGTTAGTGATGGGGATCACTGATTACAATTATTACCCGCGAACATTGATTTCCCAGTAAGTGCAGGTCAACCGCAGTTCCGGAATTAGGCCTAACCGTCATTTCTGAAAAAATGAAAAACTTACGTGTGCAAACCACAGGTGCTGTAGCTTGCTTAACAGCTCGCCAGCCATTCTCACGCCCAGTATGGATTACACGTGATTGCACAAAGGTGAGAAAGGGTATCCCCAGATAACATGTATGGATAGCGTACACATTCAAAATATATGTCTCAGGAGGCAGGCTCAGACGGTGTTAGGCCCAGTATGGATTGCACGTGATTGCACAAAGGTTAGAAAGGGTACCGTATCCCCGGACAACATGTATGGATAGCATACACATTCAAAATATATGTCTCAGGAGGCAGGCTCAGACGGTGTTAGGCCCAGTATGGATTGCACGTGATTGCACAAAGGTTAGAAAGGGTACCGTATCCCCGGATAACATGTATGGATAGCGTACACATTCAAAATATATGTCTCAGGAGGCAGGCTCAGACGGTGTTAGGCCCAGTATGGATTGCACGTGATTGCACAAAGGTTAGAAAGGGTACCGTATCCCCGGAAAACATGTATGGATAGCGTACACATTCAAAATATATGTCTCAGGAGGCAGGCTCAGACGGTGTTAGGCCCAGTATGGATTGCACGTGATTGCACAAAGGTTAGAAAGGGTACCGTATCCCCAGATAACATGTATGGATAGCGTACACATTCAAAATATATGTCTCAGGAGGCAGGCTCAGACGGTGTTAGGCCCAGTATGGATTGCACGTGATTGCACAAAGGTTAGAAAGGGTACCGTATCCCCGGATAACATGTATGGATAGCGTACACATTCAAAATATATGTCTATACATCAGGAGGCAGGCTCAGACGGTGTCAGGCACAGTATGGATTTGACGGCCCAGATTACACAGCGAAGGAGCAGGGAGAGGTAAAGATTGCAAATGCTGGGGCCCTGCCCAAGCAAGGGGGGCCCACTCGTGGGCGTCGGTACTGGCACTGGGCCCCTCATAGTACAGCGGTGTGTCTGACGGCGGGTGTGCACCACCACCGTCAGAGACACTTGATTGCACTATGAGGGACCCTGTGCCAGTGCCCGCGCCCAAGAGTCGGCCTACCCACCTGTCCAGGGCAACGGCACTCGCACGGTGTCGTGCGCTAGGTGGTGACCCCGGCCATGGGGGGGGAGGCAGCACTGTTAGGGAGTTTTAGAAAGTGGCATATGTTGATGTTGGACATTCAGCTGATGCAAAAGGCGAAATAGGTGAAGTCCCAGGAAGAGGTGGACCAAAGCAAGCCATTTTTCTGTCACCCTATGTGTCATCAGGGGAAGGTGGGACAAAATCCTTGGAAACCCATGCATGGTTCATTTTAATGAAGGTTAGATCATCCACATTTTGGGTTGACAGACAGGTCCTTTTTTCTGTCAGGATTGATCCAGCTGCACTGAAGACTCTTTCCGATAGCACACTTGCAGCTGGGCAAGCGAGCTCCTGTAAGGCATATTGGGCCAATTCAGGCCAGGTGTCCAGTTTAGCGGCCCAATAGTCAAAGGGGAATGACCTGTGTGGGAGAACATCGATATGGGAGGAAAAGTAGTTTGTAACCATAGTTGACAACTGCTGTCTCCTGTCACTTTCCATCAATGCAGTATTACCAGTTGTGTGAGCGGTATTTGAAAAATCAGTCCACAACATTGTCATGAAACCCCTGTCTCCAACGCCACTTCTGCTGTGTGCACCACGAACACCTCTGCCAAGCTGCCCCCGGCCCGTACGGCTCGTGTGAGAACCATCACCGCTGCTGTGTGCTGGGAATGCCTCAAGCAACCGATTTACCAGAGTTGCTTGTTTATTAGCCAATATTAGGTCAAGGTTCTCCTGTGGCATGATGTTTTGTAATTTGCCTTTATAGCGTGGATCCAGGATGCTGGCCAACCAGTAGTCGTCATCGTTCATCATTTTGGCAATGCGGGGGTCCCTTTTTAGGATCTGCAAGGCATAATCTGACATGTGGGCCAATGTTCCCGGTGTCAATGATGCACTGCGAGTGCTGGGTGGAGGAGCACTTTCTGGCAAATCCACATCCCTCCAGTCACGCACAAACCCTGTACCAGACCTTGCCACGCCAACATTTTCACTTGCCCCACGAGATGCATCCTCCTCCCCTAAGTAATCATCCCCATCATCATCCTCCTCCTCCTCTTCTTCCTCCACCTCGTCCAGGAGAGGTCCCTGAGCAGACAATGGCTGAATGTTATCAAGGATTCCCTCCTCCTCTTCCTCCTCATCAACATTGGCTGCAGACGCCTGCTCCTTAAGGTGCGTCAAAGTTTGCATGAGCAGACGCATAAGTGGGATGCTCATGCTTAGGATGGCGTCGTCTGCGCTTACCAGCCGTGTGCATTCCTCAAAACACTGAAGGACTTTACAGAGGTCTTTCAGCTTCGACCACTGCACACCTGTCAACTCCATGTCTGCTCTCAAAGTGCCTGGCCGTGTATCCTCCCACAAACGCATTATGGCCTGCCTCTGCGCGCACAGCCGCTCCACCATGTGCAGGGTGGAGTTCCACCTTGTTGCAATGTCGATAATGAGGCGGTGGTTGGGAAGGTGGAGCAATCGCTGCAGCTTCTGCATACGAACGGAGTGTACAGGCGACCGGCGGATGTGCGCGCACAGTCTTCGCACCTTCTGGAGCAGGGCTGTTAACTCCGGATAATTTTTGAGGAAGCACTGCACCACCAGGTTCAAGGTGTGAGCCAAGCAAGGTATGTGGCTGAGTTTTGAAAGGGCTATGGCTGCCACAAAATTACGGCCGTTATCACTAACTACTTTGCCTGCCTCAAGATGTACACTGCCCAGCCATGACTCAGTTTGTCGCTTCAAGTACTCGGCCAGCACCTCGGCGGTGTGTCTGTTGCCCAAACACATCATCTGCAACACAGCCTGCTGGCGCTTTCCACTAGCTGCTCGATAGGGGGACACATCGTGTGCAACAGTGGCAGCTGCAGATGGAGTGCTCGTACGACTGCGCTCTGTGGAAGAGCCTTCGCTTCTGGAGGAGGAGGAGGAGGAGGAGTGTCGAACGCCTACAGCCAACTGTTTCCTATACCGTGGGCTAGGCAGCACTGTCCCACCACCGCTGTCCCCTGTGGACCCTGCATCCACCACATTAACCCAGTGCGCAGTGATGGACACGTAACGGCCCTGGCCATGCCGACTGGACCATGTATCAGTTGTGAGGTGCACCTTTCCGCTCACTGACTGCTTGAGTGCATGGACAATGCGGTCTTTCACATGATGGTGGAGGGCTGGAATGGCTTTGTGAGAGAAGTGGCGACTGGGTAGGTCATAGCGTGGTACTGCATAGGCCATGAGTTCGCGGAAAGCTGTGCTTTCCACCAACCGAAAGGGCATCATCTCAAACGAGATTAGTTTGGCAATGTGGGCGTTCAAACCCAGTGTACGCGGATGAGAGACTGAGTACTTTCTTGACCTACTCATAGTGTCTGGGAGGGTGAGCTGGACTTGAGAGCTGCATATGGTGGAAGTAGCGGTGGACAGGGCGGACTGAGAGAGGGTTGATGATGGTGATGGAGTTGGTGTTCTTTCTGATGGCCTAGAATCAGTCTTTCGTTGATATAACAGTGGGATTCCCTGACTGCTGTGGCCTTGCAACGACACCTCAACATTTGCTGCTGTGCTAACCGGTGGGCTTACAGTGGGGGAAACAATGTAGCGTTGCTGACTACCTTCGTTGTGATCAGTTGCACATGTGGCACTTGAGGTTTGGTGTTGTGTCCACGCTTGCAAGTGCATGCTGGTTAAATGTCTAAGCATGCAACTGGTATTCAAATTTTTCAGATTTTTCCCTCGGCTAAAGGTCTTTGCGCACTTCTTACAGATAACCTTGGCTTGATCATGAGGATTTTGTTCAAAAAAGTGCCACACTGCACTCTTCCTACTTTGGCAGACATTTTGCGGCCTAGCACGCTGTGATCTTTTGACCCTCTGGACAAGCTGTCCAGCAACTCTTTTGATGTTTGGAACCTGTCTTTGGAGTGCTACGGGCCTGCCAGATAACAGCTGTTGCGATGTCGATGTCTGCTGTGGATGCTCCTCATCTGAGCTATTGGAAGCAGCACCCTCTTCCCCCAATGGATGCCAATCTGGGTCAACAACTGGGTCATCCATCACCTCCTCTTCTATGTCATGTGCACCTTCCTCTGTGTCACCGTGTATGGTGGTATAGTGTGCGGGAAGGGGCACCTGAGTCTCATCAGGGTCAGAATCTGGCTCTGTACACTGCGAGGACAATGTAGTGCTCTGAGTGAATGTACCAGCAGAATCATCCATCAGCGGCTGTGCATCAGTGCACTCCATGTCAGATTCATCTTGGCCTGGGTAATTCACCATTTCACTTGATAATCCAGGCATGGTATGTGAAAACAGCTCCATGGAGTAATCAGTAGTATGGCCTGCGTCATCCTTCAATCTTGGTTGGGGTGAAGGACACAAGGAAAGGTGTGGTTCATGAACATGAGCCTCCAATGACGACTCAGTGCTTTTACTTTTTACAACTGAAGAAGAGGAGGCGATAGAGCTGGAGGCTAAGTCAGCAATGTAAGACAAAACTTTTTCCTGATGCTCTGGCTTTAAAAGCGGTTTGCCAACTCCTAGAAAACTAAGCGTTCGAGGCCTTATGTAGCCAGACGATGACGCAGGCTCAACACCTCCTGCATTCGGTCCTATTTTGCTCTTGCCACTACCATCAGATCCACCACCAACACCATCATTACCAGCTGCCAACCCCCGCCCAATTCCACGGCCTCTTCCACCAGCCTTCCTCATTTTTGGTAGAAATGTAGACAAAATCCAACAAACTATATAGTAATGTAAAACAAGGTACAAGGTGTCTATAGGGACGGGGAGATTTTGAATTTCTGCAGACACTTGTGGACACTGGACACTTTTGGATTGTGTGAGGCCCACTGATATCTGAGCGCTATGTGACAGGCTCGATGGCACAGCTGTGACCAAAGTGACTAGAGGATAAGGGAGATTTTGAATCTCTGCACACACTTTTGGACACTGGACACTTTTGGATTGTGTGAGGCCCAATGAATATCTGAGCGCTATGTGACAGGCTCGATGGCACAGCTGTGACCAAAGTGACTAGAGGATAAGGGAGATTTTGAATCTCTGCACACACTTTTGGACAATGGACACTTTTGGATTGTGTGAGGCCCAATGAATATCTGAGCGCTATGTGACAGGCTCGATGGCACAGCTGTGACCAAAGTGACTAGAGGATAAGGGAGATTTTGAATCTCTGCACACACTTTTGGACACTGGACACTTTTGGATTGTGTGAGGCCCAATGAATATCTGAGCGCTATGTCACAGGCTCGATGGCACAGCTGTGACCAAAGTGACTAGAGGATAAGGGAGATTTTGAATCTCTGCACACACTTTTGGACAATGGACACTTTTGGATTGTGTGAGGCCCAATGAATATCTGAGCGCTATGTCACAGGCTCGATGGCACAGCTGTGACCAAAGTGACTAGAGGATAAGGGAGATTTTGAATCTCTGCACACACTTTTGGACACTGGACACTTTTGGATTGTGTGAGGCCCACTGATATCTGAGCGCTATGTCACAGGCTCGATGGCACAGCTGTGACCAAAGTGACTAGAGGATAAGGGAGATTTTGAATCTCTGCACACACTTTTAGACACTGGACACTTTTGGATTGTGTGAGGCCCAATGAATATCTGAGCGCTATGTGACAGGCTCGATGGCACAGCTGTGACCAAAGTGACTAGAGGATAAGGGAGATTTTGAATCTCTGCACACACTTTTGGACACTGGACACTTTTGGATTGTGTGAGGCCCAATGAATATCTGAGCGCTATGTGACAGGCTCGATGGCACAGCTGTGACCAAAGTGACTAGAGGATAAGGAAGATTTTGAATCTCTGCACACACTTTTGGACACTGGACACTTTTGGATTGTGTGAGGCCCAATGAATATCTGAGCGCTATGTGACAGGCTCGATGGCACAGCTGTGACCAAAGTGACTAGAGGATAAGGGAGATTTTGAATCTCTGCACACACTTTTGGACACTGGACACTTTTGGATTGTGTGAGGCCCAATGAATATCTGAGCGCTATGTGACAGGCTCGATGGCACAGCTGTGACCAAAGTGACTAGAGGATAAGGGAGATTTTGAATTTCTGCAGACACTTGTGGACACTGGACACTTTTGGATTGTGTGAGGCCCACTGATATCTGAGCGCTATGTGACAGGCTCGATGGCACAGCTGTGACCAAAGTGACTAGAGGATAAGGGAGATTTTGAATCTCTGCACACACTTTTGGACACTGGACACTTTTGGATTGTGTGAGGCCCAATGAATATCTGAGCGCTATGTGACAGGCTTGATGGCACAGCTGTGACCAAAGTGACTAGAGGATAAGGGAGATTTTGAATCTCTGCACACACTTTTGGACACTGGACACTTTTGGATTGTGTGAGGCCCACTGATATCTGAGCGCTATGTCACAGGCTCGATGGCACAGCTGTGACAAAAGTGACTAGAGGATAAGGGAGATTGGATTGCTTTTAAAAAAGCAGTTTGCGGAGCAGTGGGTAAACAGCAATGCAGGAATGTCAGGAAGCCTTAGAAGGCAGCCCAACAACCAACACCACTGATACACCACTATATAGCCTCCCCTTGCACTGCACACACAGTGACTGGTGTGTTGTGCAGGCCAAATCGCTAGCAGCAGAAGCAGTTTTTTTGTCTTCTTCCCTGCCTAACGCTCTCCCTACAGAATCAGCAACCTCTCCCTATACTGAGATCGGCAGAAGTAAGATGGCGGTCGGCGTGCACGCCCTTTTATACCCCCTGTGACGCCCACCAAAGCAAGCCAATCACTTGCATGCCCTTCTGAAAGATGGTGGTGACCCCTGCCTATGTCATCACGTTGCCCACAGTGTCCGTGGATCCTGATTGGCTGAAAAAGAGCGCAAAACAAACTTTTGAAACGCGACTTTGGCGCGTAAGTCGCCGACCTCGTGGCCGACCTCATCCTAGGGTCGGGTTTCGTTTCATGAAACCCGACTTTGCCAAAAGTCGGCGACTTTTGAATTTTTTCGACCCGTTTCGCTCAACTCTACCTTGGACCACTGAGCAACAGTCCAGTTCTTTTTCTCCTTGGCCCAGGTAAAACGCTTCTGGGGTTGTCTATTGCTCAGGAGTGGCATGACACAAGGAATGCAACACTTCTATCCCATTTCCTTGCTATGTCTCTTTGTGGTGGCTCTTGAAGCAATTGCTCCAGCAGAAGTCCACTGCAAGTGAATCTCCCCCAAAATTTTGAATGACCTTTTCTTAACAATCCTTTCAAGGCTGCGGTTATCCCGGTTGCTTGTGCACCTTTTTCTACCACACTTCTTCCTTCCACTCAACTTCCCATTAGTATTCTTGGATACAGCACTCTGAACAGCCAGCTTCTTTAGCACTGACCTTTTATGGCTTACCCTCCTTATGGAGTATGTCAATGACTGCCTTCTGTAAATCTGTCAAATCAGCAGACTTCCCCATGATTGTGGAGCCTACTGAAACAGACTAAGGGATCTGTTTAAACGGTTAGGAAGCCTTTACAGATGTTTTTTGTTAAGTATTCTAATTTACTGAGATAATAACTTTTGTGTTTTCATTGGCTGTAAGCCATAATCATCAACATTAACAGAAATAAACACTTGAAATAGATCACTCTGTCTGTAATGATGCTATATAATGGAGTTTCACATTTTGTATTCAAGAACTGAAATAAATTAACTTTTTGATGATATTCTAATTTTGTGAGAAGCACCTGTAATATAATATATTACAATAGATTACACACCGATGTAATATAGTCATTCCCCAGTCTCTGGTTCTCAACCAGAGGCCTGAGAGTTTGAGGGTTCTGTGCAGGATCTTAGCTGTTCCCACCATTGTGCTTTTCTGGACAGAGAGTTCAGATGTTGTTCTGGGATCTGTTGTAGCCATTCTTCCAACTTATGGGTCACTGCTCCAAGTGCTCCTACCACCACTGGAATCACTGTCACCTTCACCTTCCACATCTTCTCCAGTTCTCCTTTGAGGCCCTGTTATTTCTCCAGCTTCTCATATTCCTTCTTTCTGATGTTACTGTCACTTGGCACTGCCACGTCTATTATCGTTGCTGTCTTCTGATCCTTGTCTACTATCACAATGTCTGGTTGGTTAGCCAACACCTGCAATTTTGAACTTAAGTGCAATAAATACAATGTAATATTCTTGAAAAGTGTCCTATAAAAAGCATAAGTCATTGTATAAACAGAAAACACCTAGATAAGGAAATAGAAAGTGAGAAAAATTAAAAGATAAAAAACGATTAAAATATGAATATAAAAGAACAGCGATTAAAAACATCAGTTCAAGAAGGGGGGCGAAGGACTATATGGATCATACTCATCCAACACAATAGGATATGGCGGAACAAACACATAGGAGTAAAGAACTGTAATACTATATAGCAATACATACATCTGCATGCACATGCATGTGCACAAACATATCATACATATAGAATGGGACATAGCGAGGAAAACATACATCACTAGTTTATATCTTAGGCCGGGGTCACACTGGCGAGGAATACGGCCGAGTGAGAGGCGCTAAAAGCACGCATTAGACACGGACCAATGATTCTCTATGGGGTCCCTCGCACCAGCCTTATATTTCTCATCCGTATTCTACGGTCCGTGCCAATCGCAGCATGCTGCGATTGTCAGCGTACTACGGCCGTAGTACGCCAATGCAAGTCTATGGGTGCGCAAAAAATACGGATTACACACAGACCACACATGTGACTTGCGAGAAATACGCACCAGGTGTCTTTTAGCAAAGCCGGCAATTTAGTGCGCTATACAGTAAACTCACACTGACAGTTTTAATAAAGAAATGAAAGAATAGATATAGACACATAGAATACATATATATATATATATATATATATATATATATATATATGCATTCTATGTGTCTATATCTATTCTTTGGTTTCTGTTTAGAAACCCTATCATAGGGCTCCATTATATGTCCATTTTGCAAGCCTGCTAGAAAATCTCGCCATACGGATGCCATACGGATTACATACGGATGCAGACATGTGCAAAATACGCAACCACACCTTGATTACGGATGACATACGGAGCACTGTTTAGGGGCCATTCATCCGTATTACGCATGTAAAATACTGACCGTATTTTGCGTCGGTTATTGTGACCCCGGCCTTAAAGACAAAAGCGGCACAAAACTATTATTGTCATTCAGGCAGACGAGTTAGGCTTCAAGGCAAAAAATAATTTACAATTATTTTTGAAATTCAAAAATTTAGACCGATCCCCAAAAAACACATCAGGAGTAGGGATTTTTGGTTCAGCAGCATGTGAATGAGCAAGGTAGGCGGAAATTCCCCGCACTTCCGCAGCGAGCTGCTCCACACGATCAGACAATTGCTTTATCTCCATTGAGAGAAAAAAAAAAATTCCCCCTACGGCCTCAGAGATATAGAGGAAAAAATATACACACCTTTTTTTTTTTTTTTACAATTCTTTCCTGCTATTGAGTCCCCTAGGATCTACGGTATGGCTGGTGATTCTGTTATGAATGAGTCACCGTAGGAGGCAAAAACAGAAATACTAGCTAAGTCCAGAAAACCAGAGAAGTTGGCAGCTATCGGATTGCAGACCCCTGAACCTATCAACAACAACTAGCAGTAGCCGTGGGGGGTTCCTACGGTGCCCTAGACCCCTCGATCACAGCCGGAGAACTAAATAGCCTAAAGACAGAAAGGGAAATCTAAACTGCCCCAGAGCAGACCCCAAAGCAATAGACAGCCCCCAACATATAATGACGGTGAAGCAAGATGAAAAAACACTAACACAGATAGAAAGATAGGCTGAGCAAATGATGGGGCCCAAGCTAACTAAATAGGACAGGATAGAAAAGCTGCTGTCTGCAATCCGCCAAAACCCTATCAAAACAAGAGCCAACCGACTGATAGGGAAAAAAGCCCTGAAGACGCTAGGCTTCAAAAAGACTATATCAGTACTCAGGTATTTTCTGAAGACAGAGCAAAAAGGAATTCAGCTCACCCCAGCAGGGAATGGCAGAAATCCAGAAAAACAAGGCAAAACAAAACCAAAACACAAATGCAAAAAGCAGAGCAGAAAACTTAGCTTTTGAGGAGCAGGAATCAGACTGGTCTCCTAGAATCCCTCAGAGAAATCACCAGCAAGGTAGAAGGGCGTCGGCAACCTTATATCCAGTCAGCAATTCCCATCACCCATTCATCATCATCCTGCTCAGGTGCTTTGTAATCAGCCTCACTACCTTCCTTCACCAGAAGAGGGAGTTAATCAGACCAATGGTGAAGGGGAAAATGAACTCACAACACACCCCCCATATCTCCACAATACTGTATTAATTGCTATACAGTATGTATGACCTATTGAATACAGCTACTGTACCTTTTTCTGGAGTTGCTATATTTGCTACATCGCTTTTGTGAAGGATGGCACCAGAGAGATCACGCAGAATCCCATCACTTGTGATGAACCTGCTCCTCACCACTTCGCCTGACGTCACTATTACATCAGAAGCATCACATAATGCTGTCTTCCCAACATGAAGTTCTGCTCCCCCTGATAACACAAGGGTGGCTTGGTACAGTTATACACAGACACGCTCTGTCCACAAGGGCCGAGGGAAGCAAGAGGAGTGAGGATGTGGCCAACGTATTTAATGACATGGCACCACACTAGCTCAAAACCCCGACAGGCTGAGAGGTCGGTTTCCTAGCATTAGTGAAACAGCGCCTGGTCAGCCCAGTAGGACAGTCACCAGTTCCTTGTTAGATATAAGCCTGGTCCGTTAATGGGATTCTATCGGGACAGAAACCAGCCCCGTTAGCATGGAAAGTTAAGCCGTGTTTTGCATATTTTTACATATTTCCCATAAGGGATGGGGGCATTGCTCTAGAATCACTGCGTTGAGAAACACGTGATGGTGTCTCCGCAGTGCATGATGTTGATCTCCATGAGGTCAATCATCCTCATTTTTCATAGTCTTCCACTAGGCATTGCTCCTACTAGCCAGTTTCCTACTCCACACTGATGAGGGGCAAATACCCCGAAACAGCTGTCTGTGGATGGATACCATGTTTTGGCATAGGTGGTTTCCTTCATTGGAGACTGCCCTTCCCGTGGTTGTTCGTTCCCGGTGAAAGACCTGGCTAGTCATTGCTTGCGTTGAGAAACATGTGATGGTGTCTCCACGGCTTCTGATTTGCAAGCTGAGAACACAGACATGTGGATTTGTGAATCGAGATATAAGAGCAGCCCAAGGTTAAATTATATATTTAATTGCCTTAAAGGCACACTAGACATTACACTACATATACAGTGGGGCAAAAAAGTATTTAGTCAGTCAGCAATAGTGCAAGTTCCACCACTTAAAAAGATGAGAGGCGTCTGTAATTTACATCATAGGTAGACCTCAACTATGGGAGACAAACTGAGAAAAAAAAATCCAGAAAATCACATTGTCTGTTTTTTTTTCATTTTATTTGCATATTATGGTGGAAAATAAGTATTTGGTCAGAAACAAGCAATCAAGATTTCTGGCTCTCACAGACCTGTAACTTCTTCTTTAAGAGTCTCCTCTTTCCTCCACTCATTACCTGTAGTAATGGCACCTGTTTAAACTTGTTATCAGTATAAAAAGACACCTGTGCACACCCTCAAACAGTCTGACTCCAAACTCCACTATGGTGAAGACCAAAGAGCTGTCAAAGGACACCAGAAACAAAATTGTAGCCCTGCACCAGGCTGGGAAGACTGAATCTGCAATAGCCAACCAGCTTGGAGTGAAGAAATCAACTGTGGGAGCAATAATTAGGAAATGGAAGACATACAAGACCACTGATAATCTCCCTCGATCTGGTGCTCCACGCAAAATCCCACCCCGTGGGGTCAGAATGATCACAAGAACGGTGAGCAAAAATCCCAGAACCACACGGGGGGACCTAGTGAATGAACTGCAGAGAGCTGGGACCAATGTAACAAGGCCTACCATAAGTAACACACTACGCCACCATGGACTCAGATCCTGCAGTGCCAGACGTGTCCCACTGCTTAAGCCTGTACATGTCCGGGCCCGTCTGAAGTTTGCTAGAGAGCATTTGGATGATCCAGAGGAGTTTTGGGAGAATGTCCTATGGTCTGATGAAACCAAACTGGAACTGTTTGGTAGAAACACAACTTGTCGTGTTTGGAGGAAAAAGAATACTGAGTTGCATCCATCAAACACCATACCTACTGTAAAGCATCGTGGTGGAAACATCATGCTTTGGGGCTGTTTCTCTGCAAAGGGGCCAGGACGACTGATCCGGGTACATGAAAGAATGAATGTGGCCATGTATCGTGAGATTTTGAGTGCAAACCTCCTTCCATCAGCAAGGGCATTGATGATGAAACGTGGCTGGGTCTTTCAACATGACAATGATCCAAAGCACACCGCCAGGGCAACGAAGGAGTGGCTTCGTAAGAAGCATTTCAAGGTCCTGGAGTGGCCTAGCCAGTCTCCAGATCTCAACCCTATAGAAAACCTTTGGAGGGAGTTGAAAGTCCGTGTTGCCAAGCGAAAAGCCAAAAACATCACTGCTCTAGAGGAGATCTGCATGGAGGAATGGGCCAACATACCAACAACAGTGTGTGGCAACCTTGTGAAGACTTACAGAAAACGTTTGACCTCTGTCATTGCCAACAAAGGATATATCACAAAGTATTGAGATGAAATTTTGTTTCTGACCAAATACTTATTTTCCACCATAATATGCAAATAAAAGGAAAAAAAAACAGACAATGTGATTTTCTGGATTTTTTTTTCTCAGTTTGTCTCCCATAGTTGAGGTCTACCTATGATGTAAATTACAGACGCCTCTCATATTTTTAAGTGGTGGAACTTGCACTATTGCTGACTGACTAAATACTTTTTTGCCCCACTGTACACAGTGGTTACACATCTACAATGGTCAGATATGCAAATACAGATAGTGGTAGGACAAAAGATATAAGCAGATGGATCATGTCAATTAGCGGGTTGATATTCGACTATGTGTGAGCTGGGCTGCAGGATACATGGGCAGCCAGCTGGTTCCTAGATCCTTCACAGCATGTTACTCACCGGGCCCTCCTTTCAATTTTGACCGCACGCATAAAAGAGAGAGGCCACTTGGCCTTACACTAGCCTTTATGCCCTTTGGGTCACTCCCCTCCTGCTGCCTGAGCTAAACCTACAGGCGTTTCTCAAAAAATTAGAATATCATCAAAAACGTTAAAGCGAACCTGTCAGCAGTTTTGGCTAATATAAGATGTGGCCACTGCTTTTCAGGGCTTATCTACACCATTCTATAATGCTGTAGATAAGACCCCGGTCAGACCTGAAAGATAAGAAAAATAAGTTTTATCATACTCACCCAGGGGGTGGTCTGGTCCGATGGGTGCGCAGGTTCGAGTCCAGCGCCTCCCATCTTCTTATGATCGCCGCTGACAGGTTCCATTTATTTCAGTTCTTCAATACAAAAAGTGAAATTCATATTGTATAGAGTCATTACAAACAGTGATCTACTTCAAGTGTTTATTTATGTTAATGTTGATGATTATTGCTTACAGCCAATGAAAACCCAAAAGTCATTATCTCCATAAATTAGAACACTTTATAACACCAGCTTGAAAAATGATTTTAAAATCAGAAATCTTGGCCTACAGAAATGTATCTTCAGTAAATGCACTCAATATAATAATAATAATAATAATAATAATAATAATAATAATAATAATAATAATAAATCTTTATTTATATAAGCGCCAACATATTCTGCAGGGCTTTACAATTTAAGTTTTAAACACAACAATCAAAAGTAAGTAACAACTTTATCAATAATACAGTGATTAAAGCAAAATAAGATGGCCCTGCTCGTGAGAGCTTACAATCTACAATGAGGTGGGAGAGATACAAAGTACAGGTGTGTATTTACAATGATGGTCCAGCCATCTCGAGATAGTGGGGGATAGAGATAGTGAATGGGCTACTCCCGCACACTTACAGTTGTGGCCAAAAGTATTGACACCACTGCAATTCTGTCAGGTAATACTCAGTTTCTTCCTGAAAATGATTGAAAACACAAATTCTTTGGTATTATTATCTTCATTTAATTTGTCTTAAATGAAAAAACACAAAAACGAATGAAGCAAAAAGCAAAACATTGATCATTTCACACAAAACTCCAAAAATGGGCTAGACAAAAGTATTGGCACCCTCAGTCTAATACGTACACAAACAAGAAGTATTCAGCTCACCCCTCTTCACTCCTGATCACACCTCCGACGCACGGAAACACCCTGACCCGGGTGTATAGTGCATGCACAACATAAAGGATTTTTCCAGCGTCTCCAAGAGATAAAATAATAATTGCTTTATTGAGAATATAAAATCTTCATACCATCAGGTAAAAACGACATAAAGAGGCGTATGGAGGGGAGCAATTTCCTATGCGTTTCACCCTGAAAGGGCTTAATCATGGAATGATACGTGGTTGCACAACCTTTAGCCAAAATAAATGCGACCAACCGCTTCCGGTAACCATCAATGAGTTTCTTACAATGCTCTGCTGGAATTTTAGACCATTCTTCTTTGGCAAACTGCTCCAGGTCCCTGATATTAGAAAGGTGCCTTCTCCAAACTGCCATTTTTAGATCTCTCCACAGGTGTTCTATGGGATTGAGGTCTGGACTCATTGCTGGCCACCTTAGAAGTCTCCAGTGCTTTCTCTCAAACCATTTTCTAGTGCTTTTTGAAGTGTGTTTTGGGTCATTGTCCTGCTGGAAGACCCATGACCTCTGAGGGAGACCCAGCTTTCTCACACTGGGCCCTACATTAGGCTGCAAAATTTGTTGGTAGTCTTCAGACTTCATAATGCCATGCACACGGTCAAGCAGTCCAGTGCCAGAGGCAGCAAAGCAACCCCAAAACATAAGGGAACCTCCGCCATGTTTGACTGTAGGGACCGTGTTTTTTTTCTTTGAATGCCTCTTTTTTTCTCCTGTAAACTCTATGTTGATGCCTTTGCCCAAAAAGCTCTACTTTTGTCTCATCTGACCAGAGAACATTCTTCCAAAACGTTTTAGGCTTTTTCAGGTAAGTTTTGACAAACTCCAGCCTGGCTTTTTTATGTCTCGGGGTAAGAAGTGAGGTCTTCCTGGGTCTCCTACCATACAGTCCCTTTTCATTCAGACGCCGATGGATAGTACGGGTTGACATTGTTGTACCCTCGAACTGCAGGGCAGCTTGAACTTGTTTGGATGTTAGTCGAGGTTCTTTATCCAACATCTGCACAATCTTGCGTTGAAATCTCTTGTCAATTTTTCTTTTCCGTCCACATCTAGGGAGGTTAGCCACAGTGCCATGGGCTTTAAACTTCTTGATGACACTGCGCACGGTAGACACAGGAACATTCAGGTCTTTGGAGATGGACTTGTAGCCTTGAGATTGCTCATGCTTCCTCACAATTTGGTTTCTCAAGTCCTCAGACAGTTCTTTGGTCTTTTTTCTTTTCTCCATGCTCAGTGTGGTACACACATGGACACAGGACATAGGTTGAGTCGACTTTAATCCATGTCAACTGGCTGCAAGTGTGATTTAGTTATTGCCAACACCTGTTAGGTGCCACAGGTAAGTTACAGGTGCTGTTAATTACACAAATTAGAGAAGCATCACATGATTTTTCGAACAGTGCCAATACTTTTGTCCACCCTCCTTTTTTATGTTTGGTGTGGAATTATATCCAATTTGGCTTTAGGACAATTCTTTTTGTGTTTTTTCATTTAAGACAAATTAAATGAAGATAATAATACCAAAGAATTTGTGTTTGCTGTCATTTTCAGGAAGAAACTGAGTATTATCTGACAGAATTGCAGGGGTGTCAATACTTTTGGCCACAACTGTATACATAAAATGACTGATTAGGGAACGCGATAGGCTGCTCTCAACAAATGTGTTTTGAGGGAGCACCTAAAACTGTGCAAGTTGTGGCTGGTCCTAATTTCTTCCAGAGGATTGGTGCAGCGCGGGAGAAGTCTTGGAGTCGGAAGTGGGAGGTATGGATTAGTGCAGAGGTTAGTTGAAAGTCGTTTGCAGAGTGCAGTGGTCAGTTAGGTAGATAGACAGAAATGAGGGAGGAGATGTAATGGGGTGCCGCACCATGGAGAGCTTTGTGGGTGAGAACAAGTACTTTGAATTGGATCCTATAATGAATGGGCAGCCAGTGTAACAACTGGTGAAGAGCGAATGCGTCCGCTCGGCCATGCGCTAGTATAGACTGCATTACCAGACTATGAGGAGTGTTGTATGCATGTATGAATGTCTCTGGTGAATGACTCATTAAGAAATGACTCATTAAGAATCATTAAGAATGACTCATAAATGACTCATAAATGACTCATTAAGAATGACTCATTAAGAAACCCCTACCCCTACCCATGTGTTGTGCAGCCTAGCCTGTTAAGCGCCCAGGCTTAGGTGCAGGTAGAGGGAGAGTCTGAGACTGGCATCAGTGTCCACTGGAGGCTCTGCACACCACGGTGCATGTGCGCGACACTCCACCATAGTCAGCATCTATAGTGGCGTCCGCAGGTGCGACGCCGCACGCTCAGAAGGTCTAGAGGTACTCTGACCCCGTGTCCTTGGGGCAGAGTTCTGTGACCGCATTCTGTGCGCTCCGTTGCCGAGATCTGTGAGCTAAACAGACCCCGGCATTTATGTTCTGTGGTAGTGCGGCTCTGTGAGGTAACAGAGTTCACCCTGTTCACACTGGGTGACGTTAACCCATGTGTGACCTTTTGTATAATGCTTTATACTTCCGCCATTACTAAGCAGCAGTTTACCACCCCTGCACGGTGGACCCCGGGCTGTGAACGCACCTATTATTTGGTGCGTTCCGCAAGCCCTAACATTATACTAGCGCCAGGGTCTGGCTAGTATGGCGGACGAACAGCGACTGCAACGGTACATCCAGCAGCTGGAGGGCAGGCTGGCGGCTCTTGAGCCCTCAGCCTCAGCTGTGAATGTTACCATAGTCGCTGTTCAGGCAGCCACAGAGGCTGTCTCCCGTGTGTTCCCTGCCATCCCTGCCCCGACTTTGTCCCGTCTCCCATTGCCCGAGAAGTTCTCTGGTGATAGTGCTTCTTGTAGGGGTTTCATGAGCCAGTGTACCATACAGCTGGAGCTGCTGGCTGCACGATTCCCCTCCGAGCTGGCTAAAGTAGGATTTGTTATTTCTCTTTTGTCGGGCAGGGCTCTGGAGTGGGCCACACCGCTGTGAGAGCGTGGTGATCATGTGGTGCAGAGTGCCTCGCGGTTCTTGGGCACTGAAGCAGGTCTTTTTGGGACCGCGAGTCACCCATGATACCGCGCTCCAGCTGCTGGCGTTATCGCAGGGCTCGTCTCTGGTCAGCCATTATGCCATCCAGTTCCGGACGCTGGCTTTAGAACTGGAGTGGTCAGATAAGACCCTCATTCTGGTGTTCTGGAAAGGTCTGGCTGGCCATGTAAAGGACGCCCTGGCCATCAGGAAGATTCCCGCCACACTGGAGGAGCTCATCACCATCTCCACCCGCATAGACCTTCGTTTTTCGGAGCGAAGGTTGGAGCGGTCCCAGTGTAGGCAGAGGTTTAGGTTGGCACCTAGTTTTACTAAACCTCCGGAACCTCCCAATCGGGCGTCCGAGCTCCAAGAGGCCATGGGGAATTCTTGCGCAGGACCCAGGTCCTGGTCCGCGCGAGCACCGGTGGTCTGTCACATTTGCCAGCAGTCTGGTCACCCTGCCAACAGGTGCCCACAACAGCCAGGAAAACGCTCGCGTCTAGTGGCTATTGGAGGAGGCCTACTAGATACTGCAACGTTTTCCTCCAAGCTGTCCTTTGAGGGGACGCTTGAGTTTGGCTCTTCCACTCTGACGGTGGAGGTTTGCGTGGATTCCGGGGCGGAGGGCAATTTCATGTCATCTGCCTTCGCCCACCGGCACCCAATTCCTCTGGTTTTACTACCATACATACCATATTATCAAAAACTACTATGGTTACATAGAAATTCTACATATGCCATAAATAGAAAACTGAATACTCATCATGTTGCCAACACAAAATAGGTAGGTTACATGGGACCCCCAAACCCTCTGACCTTGAGAAAGACACATTACTGTGTCGAGACGCGTGGGTTTGGGGGTCCCATGTAACCTACCCGGTGGCTTGTTTATCCTCAGAAACCAGGTGATATCATGCTAGGGAAAGGGGCTTGCTAATATATTATTTTGTGTTGGCAACATGATGAGTATTCAGTTTTCTATTTATGGCATATGTAGAATTTCTATGTAACCATAGTAGTTTTTGATAATATGGTATGTTAACTCTTTGATTCAAGGTCATGATTGTCATGATAGACCCTAGGTTATGATAACTAGCAGATACCTGGCATTACACTGAATGGTTGGTCTTGGGACCCATAGTATTTAACTATTTATCAATATGACCCATTGTCTCTGTTTTGTCATCAGTGTCTGTCTGTTCAGACTTTTTAATTGTTTTTAAACAAAGTGTTTGTTTGTTGCGTCCATAAATAAAATTAATATTTTTTGATTATCTGATTTTTGTGGTGATCCCTATTTGTGTGCATATACTTTTTTCTCCATGTGTTTTCATGTCCTTCCCATCAGGAGGCGCTATCTCTCCTTGTCATGCCCGAGGGTATCAACCAGGTCCTCTTAGGGGTCCCCTGGTTGCGTCATCACTCTCCCAAGATAGAGTGGTCCTCAGGGAGAATTCTCGGGTGGAGTAAATCCTGTGAGGGTAGATGTCAGAGGGAGTGCGTTCAAGTTGCCTCCACTGAAGTCCCCGCAGATCTTTCCTCTCTCCCCAAATGCTATCGATAGTATGCAGACATATTCTCCAAGAAGGTGGCGGAGACTCTTACGCCTCACCGCCCCTACGACTGTCCTATTGACCTCTTGCCTGGTGCTGAGCCTCCCCGGGGTCGAGTCTATCCCGTATCTCTTCCGGAGACAAGGGCCATGTCTCAGTATATCAGGGAGAATCTGGCAAGAAGATTCATTAGGAAGTCAGTGTCACCAGCGGGGGCGGGATTTTTCTTCGTCCAGAAGAAGAATGTAGAATTACGTCTCTGCATCAATTACAGGGGTCTTAACGCCATCACCATTAAGAATAAGTATCCTCTGCCCCTGATATCGGAACTGTTTGATAGGCTACGGGGAGCGAGAGTGTTTACTAAGCTTGATCTGTGGGGGGCTTACAACCTGATTCGCATCCGTGAGGGGGACGAATGGAAGACAGCTTTTAACACCAGGAATGGGCACTATGAATACCTGGTGATGCCCTTCAGGCTCTGTAATGCTCCAGCTGTCTTCCAAGACTTTTTAAATTACATCTTCCGGGGTATGCTCACTACCTCAGTGGTAGTCTATCTGGATGATATCCTAATCTACTCTCCAGATATTGACTCTCACTGGAGAGATGTATGCAAAGTTTTCGACCTCCTACAGGCAAACTCCCTCTACGCCAAGTTGGAGAAGTGTGTGTTTGAGCAGGAGTCTTTGCCTTTCCTGCGCTATATCATCTCCGCCCAGGGTTTGGCCATGGATCCTGCCAAGCTACAGGCGGTGATTGATTGGCAGGAGCCCCATTCTCTCAAAGCGGTGCAGCGCTTTATGGGGTTCATAAAGTATTACCGCCAATTGATCCGCCACTTCTTGACATTGGTAGCCCCCTTGGTGGCCCTCACCAAGAAGGGTGCAAATTCCAAGTTGTGGTCGGAACCTGTCTCCAAGGCCTTCTCCTCCATTAAGTCCCATTTCGCTAGCGCTCCCATTCTACATCGCCCCGATGTAAACCCTTCATTCTGGAAGTGGATGCCTCTTCTGTCAGTGCTGGAGCGGTCCTGTTTCAGGACACGCAAGGTCGGAAGCACCCATGCTTCTTTTTCTCCAAGACCTTCACACCGGCAGAGAGGAATTATTCTATCGGGGACAGGGAGTTGCTAGCGATGAAGTTGGCCTTCTCGGAGTGGAGACACCTCCTGGAGGGGGCTTGCCACCCTTTCCAGGTGTTCACCGACCACAAGAACTTGGTGTATTTGCAAACAGCCCAGCGGCTAAATTCTCGCCAGGCCAGATGGTCCTTGTTCTTCTCGCGGTTCCACTTCACCCTCCATTTTCTCTCCGGGGAGAACGTCCAGGCTGATGCTCTCTCCCGTCCCGTGGTGTCTTCGGAGGAGGAGCCTCGGCTGATCGTCCCATCCGATAGCCTGAGGACTGTGGCTCCGGTCGCCCTTGAGTCAGTACCTCTGGGCAAGACATTTGTCCCTGCCCATCTGTGACCGGAGGTCCTCTCTTGGGCTCATTCATCCAGGGTGGGTGGACATTTTGGGACAAAACGGACCTCTGAGCTTCTGGCGAGGACGTACTGGTGGCCGCATATGGTTCGTGACATCAGGGACTATATTCAGGCGTGCGTCTCTTGCGCCCAGAATAGGTCCGCTCGGCAGCGGCCCGCTGGGCTACTTTATCCCCTGCCGGTAGCGGACAGGCCCTGGGAGATGGTCGGTATGGACTTTGTGGTGGGGCTGCCCAAGTCCAGTGGCAGCACGGTCATTTGGGTTGTCACCGACCATTTCTCCAAGATGGTGCACCTGGTACCTCTCTCCCGGTTACCTTCTGCACGGAGCCTGGCAGGATTGTTTATTAAGCACGTTTTCTGCCTGCATGGCATGCCGGACAAGATTGTCAGCGACCGGGGTCCCCAGTTTGCGTCTCGGTTCTGGAGAGAGCTCTGTAACCTGCTCAGCATTGAGCTAAATCTCTCCTCAGCCTATCTTCCCGAGACAAACGGATTGGTAGAGAGAGCCAACCAGACCCTGGTCACATATCTACGACATTTTGTCTCGGCCAGGCAGGATGACTGGGCATCCTTGCTGCCGTGGGCGGAGTTTGCTTTGAACAACGCTGTGGCTGACTCCACCGGCCAGACTCCATTCCTCCTGAATTACAACCAGCATCCACGCGTCCTTGTGCCCATGCTCGTGTCGTCCACCGATTTCAGGGTGGCAGACTGGGTGGTGGAAGCACGTGACATTTGAGATCGCACTCAGGATGCTATCCGGGCCTCCAAGGAGAGAATGAGGGCCCCCACGACACACACCGGCGCCCCGCTCCGACCTTTGCTCCTGGCGACTTGGTGTGGCTCTCCACCCGTAACATCAGGCTGCGGATCGAGTCCACAAAATTTGCACCTCGCTACATTGGTCCCTTCAAGGTCCTTGAGCAGATCAACCCTGTGATCTGCCGTCTGGCCCATCCATCACATTTGGCTATCTCTGACACCTTTCACGTGTCCCTCCTTAAACCTGTCCTCATGTCCCGGTTCTCCGAGTCATCTGCCGGGACATCAGACCTGTCCTCGGAAAAGTTTGAGGTTAATGCCATCATGGGATGCAGGGTGGTGCGTGGTAAAAAGTTTTATTTGGTGGACTGGAAGGGTCATGGTCCAGAGGCTTGGACCAGGGAGCCAGTGGAGAACACCCGTGCTCCACTTCTCATTGCATTTGAGCGTAGCGAGGCTCAGAGAGGAGGGGGGTAATGTTAGGCATCGGGTTCCTGTCACTGCACAGCGGGAATCCCGAGCCTTGCTTCCGGTGGTCTCCCATTCCTCTTTAGCCGCAGAGGCTGCTCAGCAGACTCGTCGGTCCTGGCACTCTGCCCAGACCAGCTCTGTGGGTTTGGTTGCTGCTGCCACCTCTGGTCCAGCTATAGCAACGCATGCTGGTCAGCAGCGAGCTACTCCAGGGACTAAGTCCTCCTTTTGGTCCACTGAGCATGCCCGTGGGACGATCTCTCATTGGAGATCGGAGGTCACATGCTCAGGTCCTTCTCCAGCTCGGATTGGACCATCAGGAAGGTCCTGGAAGGACGCTGCTATAAAAGGTTCGCATGGCCGCTCGGCCATGTGCTAGTATAGACTGCATTACCAGACTATGAGGAGTGAGTGTTGTATGCATGTATGAATGTCTCTGGTGAATCACTCATTAAGAAACCCCTACCCTTGGTACGCATGTGTTGTGCAGCCTAGCCTGTTAAGTGCCCAGGCTTAGGTGTAGGTAAAGGCAGAGTCTGACACTGGCATCAGTGTCCACTGGTGGCTCTGCACGCCACGGTGCACGTGCTCGACACTCCACCATAGTCAACGTCTATAGTGGAGTCCGCAGGTGCGACGCCGCGAGCTCAGAAGGTCTAGAGGGACTCTGACCCTTGGGCCTTGGGGCAGAGTTCTGTGACCACATTCTGTGCGCTCCGTTGCCGAGCTCTGTGAGCTAAACAGACCCCGGCATTTATGTTCTGTGGTAGTGCGGCTCTGTGAGGTAACAGAGTTCACCCTGTTCACACTGGGTGACGTTAACCCACGTGTGACCTTTTGTATACCGCTTTATACTTCCGCCATTACTAAGCAGCAGTTTACCACCCCTGCACGATGGACCCCGGGCTGCGAAAGCACCTATTTCATTATTTGGTACGTTCCGCCAGCCCTAGCAATGGTGCCACCCACGGAGAGGCAAATGTCAGATTTAGGGAGGTTGGTAGAAGGCGGGAGTAGAAGTTCAGTTTTGGAAAGGTTGAGTTTCAGATAGAGATCAGACATGATGTTGGAGACTGCGGACAGTCACTGGCGTTCTGTAGTACAGCGGGGGTAAGGTCAGGGGATGACATGTATAGTTGTGTGTCATCAGCATAAAGATGGTACTGAAAGCAAAATCTGCTGATGGTCTGTCCAATTGGGGCCGTGTAGAGAGACGAGAAGGGGGCCATGGACTGAGCCCTGAGGTACCCCGACAGCGAGAGGAAGAGGAGATGAAGTGGAGCCAGTGAATAAGACGCTGAAGGAGCAGTCAGAAAGATAGGAAGAGAACCAGGAGAAAGCAGTGTCCTTAATGCCTAGTGACTGGAGCCTAGACAGTAAGAGATGGTGGTCAACAGCGTTGAAAGCTTCAGAAAGGTCGAGGAGAATGAGAAGAGATTGGTCACCGTTACATTTTGCTGTCAAAAGGTTGTTGGTCACTTTGACGAGTGCAGTTTCTGTCAAATGTAGGGGGCAGAAACCGGACTGTGATGGGTCCAGGAGGGAGTGAGTGGAGAGGTAATGGGTAAGGCAGGAGTAAACCAGATGCTCCAAGAGTTTAGAGATGAAGGGGAGATTGGAGACTGGGCTGTAGTTGTTTGTGCAGGATGGGTCGAGAGCAGGTTTCTTTAATAATGGAGAAATGATAGAGTGTTTGAAGGAGGAGGGGAAAATGCCCAAGGAGAGGGAGATATTAAAGATTGCAGTTAGGTGAGTTGTGACGACTGGAGAGAGACTGGAGGAGATGTGAGGGAGTAGGGTCAGTAGTGCATGTAGTCGGACAAGAAGAAAAGAGGAGCCTGGAGACTTCATCTTCTGTGATGGGATCAAATGTGGAGTGAGCCAGGCGAAATGCAGGGAGGGATGGGAGTCACTGCACTTGGTGGTTGGGAGCAGATTTCCTGATGGATATTATCTATTTTCTCTATAAAGTGGGAGGCCAGGTCATCAGCACAAATGTCTGTGACAGAGGCTTGTGCTTTCGGCCTGAGTGAAAGGTGCCAAAGTTTCTTGGGGTTGTTGGATAGTGAGAAGATCAGGGTGGTGAAGAAGGTCTGTTTGGCAAGGTGAAGGGCAGAATTATAGGTTCTTAAAATAAATTTGAAGTGGATGAAGTCTTCTGGTGTGCGAGTTTTCCTCCATAAGCGTTCAGCACTCCTAGAGCATCGCTGGAGAAGTCGAGTTTGCGATGTGAGCCAGGGCTGTTTTACTCTGTGCTTGGAAGTTTTGCAGGTGAGGGGAGCTACTTGGTCAAGGGTGCTTCTGAGCGTGTTGTTGTAGTGATGTACAGCCAGATCAGGACAGGAAAAAGGAGATTAGGGACAATGATGAGTGTAGGGAGTCTCAAGTGTATGAGGGTTAATGGCTTGTAGATTTCTGAATGTGTGGTAGGTAGGAGTGAGCTGGGGTGGGCGAGGTTTTGTTAGCGTGAAGGAGAGAATGTTGTGGTCAGAGAGGGGAAGCGGTGAGTTATGTAGGTAGGAGATTGAACAGAGCTGGACAAAGACCAGGTCAAGTGTGTTACCATTTTTGTGTGTCTCAGAGGTTGAGAGCTGTGAGAGGCTGAGAGAAGTGGTTAGTGATAGAAGCTGGGATGCAGATGTGGAAGTGGGGCTGTTAATGGGAATGTTGAAGTCTCCCAGGATAAGGGTTGGGCGTTCTGAGGACATGAATTGCGGCAGCCAGACTGAGAAGTGGTCAAGGAAGTGGGTGGGTGAGACTGGGGGCCGGTATATGACCGCTACTCTGAGGGAGAGGAGATGGTAGAGCCTGATGGTGTGGACCTCAAAAGAAGGGAATGAGAGTGATGGAACAGGGGGGGATGACCTGAAAAGTGCATTGTGGGGACAGGAGTATGCCGACTCCACCACCAAGTCTGTTAGTGGGTCTCAGGGAATGGGAGAATTGTAAGCCACCATGGGAGATAGCAGCAGGGGAGACAGTGTCAGAATCCTGAATCAAGGTTTCAGTGAGGGCCAACAGATTAAGAGAGTTGTTCAGAAAGTAATTATGCAGGAAAAGAAGCTTGTTACATACAGACCGTGGATTCCAGAGGGCACAATTAAAAGGAGTGCAAATAATATTAATAGGGTTAGTAAGGTTTCGATGTGAGGTAGGGTAGGGGTTGAGGGATGTTGAACCAGGGTTGGGGGAGATGTCCCCTGAAATCAGTAGGAAGATAAAGAGCAAGTAGTTATTGGAATTGTAAGAAGTTTTTTTGTGCGATGTGTTTGGGCTGAGGTTTTTCAGGAAGGTGAGAAGTGCATGGGAGCTGCACATGGGAGAGGGAAGTATAGAGGGGCTGATGTGTATGAGTCGTGATGGAGGGGGGATGGAGCGGTGAATGTGAAAGGCAATAGAACTCAAAAGGATAGAAATAAGGCACATGGATAAAAGGAGTGCAAAGTTTGGTTACCTGACTCCTGCCCTAACTTCCACGGACTAACTGCTTCTGAATGCTTAGCTAATGGGATGTCATGGAATAACTGCTTCTTCTGGATGGTTAGCTAATGGGATGCTTTGCTGAGGGGATGCGCGTGCAAGCACCCCACACTGCGTGCACCCCTTATTTTCCTGCCTGTGTTTGTGTTTTCATCTTATTTCACCGTCAATACATGTGTGGGGGCTGTCTATTCCCTTGGGGTCTGCTCTGGGGCAGTTAGTTTTCCCCTTTTCTTGCTTTAGGCTTATTTAGTCCCCTGGCTGTGACGAGGCGTCTAGATTCATTGTAGGAACGCTCCACGGCTGCTGCTAGTTGTGTGGTTAAGATCAGGGGGTCTGCAGTCTGCATAGTTACCAACCTCTCTGGTTTTCTGTGACTTAGCTTGTTTAGTTTTCCTCCTCGGTGACCCATTCATAACAGGCCACACTACAGGGTCAGGAGAAAGGGATTGTGGGATCTGGTTTGGGATAATTTGGCAGCTGGAGCCAGCACACCAGGGGGTGGTTAGATGTTCAACGACACTAGACCTGGCTGCATCTATATGCTATAGCACCTTCCACCAGATAACAACATCTAGAGTGATCCCAGTCATGAATATAAAGTAGTATTAAATACAATGCAACAAATGAATTATACTAAAGATTTAGCAGGCACATTAAAATATGCTGCAACATGGTAAAGCAGCAGATGACAGACAGCAAGACGAGGTGAGGAGGTGCACCATTAGAATATATTGCAGCATATGAGACAGCAAGCAGAGGTGGGGAGTTGTACCATTAGAATATATTGCAGCACATGAGACAGCAAGCAGAGGTGGGGAGTTGTACCATTAGAATATATTGCAGCACATGAGACAGAAAGCAGAGGTGGGGTGTTGGTCGGGGCTCCATTTGAATCATTTACTGCATCAATGCAGCGTGGCATGGAGGCGATCAGCCTGTAGCTAAGGTGTTATGGAAGCCCAGGTTGCATAGATAGCAGCCTTCAGGTCATCTGCATTGTTGGGCCTGGTGTTGCTCATCTTCCTCTTGACAATACTCCATAGATTCTCTATGGGGTTAAGATCAGGCGAGTTTGCTGGCCAATCAAGCACAGTGATACTGTTGTTTTTAAACCGTATTGGTACATTTGGCAGTGTGGACAGGTGCCAAGTCCTGCTGGAGAATGAAACTTCCATCTCCAAAAAGTTTGTCGGCAGAGGGAAGCATGAAGTTCTCTAAAATTTCCTGGTAGACGGCTGCACTGACTTTGGTCTTGATAAAACACAGTGGACCTACACCAGCACTGTGAAACTTCACAGTAGACCTTAAGCAGCTTGGATTGTGTGCCTCTCCACTCTTTCTCCAGACTCTGGGACCTTGATTTCCAAATTAAATGTAAAGTTCACTTTCCTTGTTGAGTGGGTCAGTGACTGACTTCTGGACATCTGTCAAGTCAGCAGTCTTCCCCAAATCATAATCATCAACATTAAAAGAAAAACACTTGAAATAGTAATGTAATGACTCGTTTCACTTTTTGTATTGAACTGAAATTAACTTTTTGATGATATTCTTACTTTGTGAGAAGCACCTGTGAATACCATCGGATTGCCTCTAGCAGCTAAAAACTTTAAAACCTAAGATGGGTCATAACTCCTTAATAGACGGTCCTACGAAGGCAGTTTTGGCGCCATCGGATCCGGCCGAGCCCCTGCTACGTGTTGAGAATAAACAAATCTTTGCTATCTGATTCTTACTAGCCATTCTAGGTTTCTCCCCTGTGGTGATAGAACAGATAGATATCCTGGAATGGTTAAGTCCGGTCCAGAGATCTCGAAAATGTAACCAGCATGTGACCAGGACGTACGATAAGTCCATATTCTTCTTATGAAATCATAGCTCAAATCAAAACAAAGCTGGACTACGAAAATGGTTCCAGCGCCTGCGCAGTTGCACCCATTGGAACATGATATTGTTATCAATTTTTTCTTCGCCGCCCAATGGTATACAATTCTGAGACCCACCTGTGGTATCAATATGATCTCTACACCCTTAGATTAATTCATTGAGATGTATAGTTTGTAACATTGGGTTTCTTATGAGGGGATTCTGCTACCTCAGGGACTCTGCCCATGTGACATGGCACCCTCAAACCAGTGCAGCAAAATCTGAACTTCAAACATGACGCTTCTTCCCTTCCCACTTTGATGCCAGTTCTGATGCCCACAAACCATTTGGGCTAGGCTGAAGAGACCTGTTTTTTTATGTGTTTCTCCCTGCTCTATATGTCTGCAGTGTGATATCAGTGGTCCAAAATCATTTAACCCTTTCATTAACGCTCTTTGGTACCCACTTTGATGCCCATTTTTGTGTCAGTTTTATAGCTTGTGTAGCTGATTTTAAGTGTATTCACATCAGGGCATCTCGCTGCATTGTATGTTATTATTGTGATGCTTATTTTTTGCTGTGAAACCTATAAAAAAAAAAATGCAGAATAAGAAACTGACGAATAAGAAACTAACTTCAGACTCTGAAAATCTGCTTTTCGCCCACCTTGATGCCAATTCTGATGCCCAGAACTCATTTGTGCCAGACTGGAGAGACCTGGTTTTGATATGGGGCTCCGTTTTATATGTCTGCAGTTCGAGATCAGTGGCCCAATGTCATTTAACCCTTTCATTATCGCCCTTCGGTGCCCACTTTGATGCCCATGTTGTGCCAGTTTTAGAATTTTGTAGCTGTTTAAGTGTATTCACATTAAAGCACCTCACTGCATATGTTATTATTGTGATTATATTTTGTTGTTAAACCTGTAAAAATACAGAAAAAAAAATTGCCGAATACGAAACCAACTTCAGCATAGTCACAGAGGGTTGACAAACTTTTTGGATGTGGTTTTGAGCACCTTGAGGGGTGTAGTTTTTAGAATGGTGTCAGTTTAGGGTATTTTCTGTCATATAGACCCTGCAAGGTCACTTCTAATAAAAAATAAGATGCAGTTAGGGTGGTTTCACATTAGCATTTCAGGCTGCAGCGTCGGCCGGAGCACAGCCGCCGCTTAGCCCCGCCCCCTGCCGCGCCTCCTCCGGCAGCTCCGCCTACGGGCGCATGACGCTGCATGCGACCTGCGTCCCCTATCTTTAGCACTGGGGATGCAGGCCGTGCGCAGGTATATGTTTGGTGGCGCATGCATCCTTTTGACGGTGTGCCGACCAGCGCCTAACGCAACCTGTTGCAACTTGGTGCACTCGGCGCACCGTCAAAAGGACGCATGCGCCGCCAAACGCATACCTGCGCACGGCCTGCGTCCCTAGTGCTAAAGATAGGGGACGCAGGTCGCATGCAGCGTCTTGCGCCCGTAGGCGGAGCTACCGAAGGCGCAGCAGGGGGCGGCCTGAAACCCTAATGTGAAACCACCCTAAGAGGCGATTAAAACATTACGTGGACCCAAAACCGGTATCCGTTAAAACATCAGCTAAGGGTGTAAAAACAAGTCGTGACAAAGCCCCAGATCCCGAAAAATGAAAACATTACAGGTCTCAAGAAAATGGAGACAAATATATTTTTTCTTCAACAAATTTGATTTTTGTTTCACCACTGAAATATTCTAAAACAAACTATATATTCAGTAACTGCTTAATCGTACCGACCATGAGAATCATGCTGCCAGGTCAGTTTTACCCCCATAGTGAACAAGGCAGACAAAAACTGTGGAGTTGCGCTTTCAATGCACTTGGAATTCCTGCTTCCCACTACATAACATGTTAAAATGAATGGGGTCATTTCAAATGACACTCTAGGAAAAAAAATATAAGCCCGCGTAAGGCTGCGGGGCCAGAAAAATAACGGTATGGCTCTTGGAAGAAGAGGAAACAAACATGAAGGGGAAAGTGAAGCTGGCTGCAGAGGAAGGGGTTAAAAGTCATGGCTCCCAGCAGCTCATCGTCCGTGCATACAGAACAAGGGCAGTCAATTTGCAGCGAATCATCTACTGCTGATTGTTCTGTGCACATGGGAAGCCGGCTTGTGTAAACAGGCGAGCGACAACCGACCGCATTGTGTGTGTGACACATCAGGCAGCTAACGGCTCCCCGCCTGGGCTGCCGGCACAGGAGCCTGGCCTCCGTCTGAGTAGAAGGTGGCTGCCATTATAGACAAGGAAACACCTCACGGTCGCCATTTCTCATTACACTTGCCCACTTATTAGGAGTGGCTCAGCACCATGCTGCACATTTCCCTCACAGCGTATCACACGTGTATTGTTTCTAGTCTCCATTAAGCTTGAGCCGCCTTTGAAGGCTTAATTAACAAACCAGGTCGTGGCAGCCATTACACCAGGGCGGCAGCACACAGTGCGCGCCTTTTTCCCCTCATTCACTCGGCCACGCGAAATCTCCCCCCTGCCCCGCGCGCTTCAGTCTCCTCCCATTTCCCTTCCAGACGGACCCACCCACGTGTCAAAGCTCGACCAATCAGGTGAAACGCAGAGCGCAATCCGGATTTGACCGGTCGGAATCCGGAGGACCGGGTATAAAAGCCGAAAGCGGGGCCGGGATTCATTTCATTCGTTGGCAGTGACGGTTGTGCAGCTAACGTTCGGTGTTTGTGTGAGCGCGCAAGACCTTGACAATGCCCAAAAGAAAGGTGAGGATAATGCGTCGTATGGGTTGTTATTGCATAGAGAAAGTAGCGACGGTCCCGGAACGGCTGAAGAAAACCACCGCTACCATAATGGCGGCGTCTGGAGTCGCACTTCTCGTAGGCAAGGTAGAACTGCGACAGTTCGGCTGCTGGCTGCACGGCGGGCTATACCGGTCACCGTGCAGTTAATGGCATTAGGCACGGCAGCCGAACATTAATTAAGCAGCTGTTTAAACTAAAGCGCGGGAAGTGCCGGAGGGGGCGGGGCTTCCGCCAAAACAACGGCGCGAACCTGAAAGAAGGGAGGAGCCGCCAACGGCTGGTAACGATAGAGGTGAGGGTGGGGTGACTGAGTCCTGCAAGAAAAGTGGGGGACGGCCGGCTCCACTCGTGCACCCCCAGCTCACGTTATGAGAGCATCTCAGTCACGTGATGATGCGGGCACCGCCAGTTGGGCTTATAGCTCCGTATTCCAATGCTGTGCCTTCATGGCGAAAGACCTTGACAGAAACTTAGAGGTTATTGCCGCAGGCAGCTGAGGAATTGTAGAAAAGTTCCTTTCCTGTCAGGCCAAGCTGAATTATGGCCGCCGCATTCGCTGGTGGGAAGAGGAAGGTTAGCAAGACAATGCAGTGCAAGTGTCTTCTGGGGATCCCTCCCCCCGGGTGCGTGGGCTTATGCTGGCTCCTCCATGTGCCATGAGTGGTGGTGTCACAGACCACGTTCTCCACACAGCAACATGGTGACTCTGGGGGGGGTGCTTTTTTTTTTTTTTTTTGGGGATGGAATTCAAATGGTTCCTGAGTTTAATCACTTGTTAATACACTTATAGGTGATTCTAATAAAAACAAAGACTGCCATGGTGCATACAGCCTGTACACGTCGTCTTTGCACAGGACAATGACAAAAGCTCTTATTTTATGTATCCTTTCATAGTCACTGAGTAGCTTGTCATCCAAATATACACTATCCCTAATCTGCATTCACACAATGTTTTAACACAAACAGGACAATTTAAATGCTCTTTATATCCATTGACTTGATGGGTACAATGCACTGGCAGAATAGAATACAGCATGCTGCAAGTTTCATAGACCAGAGATCCAGATCCATTATTTTTTTAAATGGATGTGACTGCCTCTTTATCGGTCTGTGTGCAGTCAGAGAAATGAGAAAATGCTATATTTCTTAGAGAATGTGTTTATTCCTGTAGTAGCCTAATTTTGTGACGTTTGTACTGTATTACTACTTTGCCTTGTGCAGGTGAGTATCAGGCACATATCTGCAAGTATTTTACCAATCACCTAGGTTATTGCATTTTGCAGGCTGATGGAGACTCCAAAGTGGATAAAAGTAAAGCAAGAGATGAGGTGAGCTGTAATGTGGTTGAAAATGTAGGCACTTGTATACAGGTCTATGAATGTCTATGTACTTTGTTCATTTTGGTGGGAGGGGTGGAGAAAATATCCTGACCACATACTCCAATGGATTACTAGTCAACAGCCTAAGAAAATGTAATGGCTAATTAAGTTTTGATTTCTATTTAGCCACAGAGAAGATCTGCTCGTTTATCTGCTGTAAGTATGACTTGTTTTCTTGTTTATTCACTTTCCATGCAGTAGGCACCCTTACACTAGTATGTTTTTGCTTTCCAGAAACCCGCCCCTCCAAAGGCAGAGCCAAAACCCAAAAAGCCACCAGCACCAAAGGCAAGTACTCCTCTTGAATATAGCACTTATTTTATGATATGCAGGCTGTATTGGTTTTGGCAAAAAACTGAGAGAATTGTTGTGCTGCAGACTTCTGATGGCTTTACAAGGTTCAATTCTGCAAGGAAAAATAAGCATGTGATTTCAGAAATGTCATTCACTTTACTGCTCATATGGGATTTTTTTTCCCCAACAAATGCAACATGTTAACAAGCTCTAATGATGAGCTATAAGGAGGGGGGGGGGTCCCATTTTACTTCCTCAGTCAGGTGATTGGGTACGTGATTAACTGAAATTAAAAATTTAGTTCTCTTTTCACCTTCTGTTGGGCAGAACAACAAGATCTGTATCTGCAAATGAGTTGAGTTCTTATATGGCACTGTAAGCTTTTGACTGGGGTTCTTGTCCCTCTTAGTATCTGAATCATGTTACTCTGGTGCTATAGAAATTGTTAACACTATGCTTAAACACAATTGCAGCAATATTTTGTATAAATTTGCATCAGTGGCTTTTTTCCACTGTAAAAAGCCCACAGCCTTATGACTTTGGGCCACTGACTCCAACATTACATAGCGATCCCCCACATCAAACCCAGGTCCTTACAGCCTGCCTCAAATGGGTTCTTGGCATCAAAGTGGGTGAACGGCCAATTTTCAGATTTGAATAAGTGATTAAAAAAAGGGTTAAATGAGCAAGGGGGTTAGAGTTGGAAGGGACCTCCTGGTCCAACATTCTATGATTCTGTCTCTGGCAGGTTTAATGTAATGGCTTACAAACAATACCACTATTGGTTCATGTGCAGTTCCAATTGAAATGGGAGGGTGAAAATACTAACATTGACATTCTTTGAACTTTTAGAAGGCTGACAAAGCTCCCAAAGGCAAAAAAGGAAAGGCAGATTCTGGAAAAGATGCAAGCAATGCTTCAGAAAATGGAGACGCAAAGTCAGATCAGGTTTGTAGTTTGCAACATGCTTATTAAAGTTTCCATATTGCATACAAAGTACAAATTTTTTTTTTTCTCTTACCAGGCACAAAAAGCTGAATCTTCTGGAGATGCCAAGTGAGCTGTGTGAATTTTGATAACTGTGTACTTCTGGTGACTGTACAGTTTGAAATACTATTTTTTATCAAGTTTTTTAACAATGCAGAACTTTGTTTTACTTTATTTTATGCTATTTTGGCACATGATGCTTTTATGGGATTGGTTTCATTTAAGAGTAGAGTGGCAGCTTGGTCTTTGCTTGTTTTTAATAGATGCTTAAAGTCTCACTCTTATTCCCTCCATGAAATTGATGTTTAAACTGTCCGATCTTAAAGATGGGCAGCTAATGAATTGAAGTCCTCATGAAGTGTCCATCCTCCTAAAATGTGAAGCATCCACCTGGTTAATGTTGATGGGGTTTTTATAGGTAAATGAACTAAGGGGTTTGGCAAAGTGGCCTTTTATCATGTTTTGTCCTGCCTGATTTGCAATGCCTGTTAAATAAAATGAAAAATAAATTTCAGACTCTCTGCTGATTTTGTAAGTTCAGTTTTCTTTAAGACCTTGAGTATTTTTAGTTTGCAACCATCAGGAGGCGTTTGACTTTATTTTCCATATAGAATACTAGATGGTTCAAGAGTAGAGATGGCAAAATGTAAGTGAAATTATTTCTACTCTTAATCTTGCAAAATCTTCCCATATGATGTTGCTTTTTGGGCTGCTTGCACTAGTTAAAGACTTATCAGGAGATTACTTGATTAGCAAATCTGCTGCCAGGAAGATATATATATATATATATATATATATATATATATATATATATATATATATATATATATGCCCCACCAGTGATTGTCAGAAAGCTGCTAATCACTATGGGTAGTTATACAGAGCTCTGCATTCATTGATTTTATTTTTTTTTTTTCCCCATCAAAACCGCAAGCAGCTCTGTAAGGCTAATTTCACATTAGCGGTTTTGTGCAGTGCATCGTGCGCAATAGAAACGCATCATGCATTTGTTTTTTATGCACATTCGTTCTCTAGGGGTTAAAACCAGTGTCTACACATTTTTACACCAAAAACGCAGACAAATGCATGTCGATGTGCACGCCTGTGTTCCCATAGATGTAATGCGTTATTTTGTCACATTCCATGCGTAAGTGTTTTTTACGCCTTTTGGCAGACCCAAAATGCAACAGGTTGCATCTGGCACGCCTAGGTGCACACCTTGGAAAAAATGCATGCACACGAACTCATACGAACACAAGCAAAAACACAAGACCATGTGCATGCCATATTAAATATGGGTACGCATGTGCATGGATGCGCTGCACAAAAACACTAATGTGAAACCAGCCTAAGTGACACATTGCAACAATCATGGTCTCTGCCACTAACTACATTATTCTGCACTCAAATGTTGCAAAATCCTGGTGACAGATTCCCCTTAAACTATAATGCATACAGTAAACCATATTTTTTGCGCAATCTTTAAATGGCTTTGCCTATTTAACTGCACATACATTCTCTTGCATGTAGAGACTACATATAACAAGTGTAAACTCCAAAGTAAACACAAAAGCAATATACAGGCCATTTAACTAAACAAATTGTCAGGGTCTGTCAAAATGCATATATGGGTAATAAGTACATGAAACAAAGATGGTAAGCTGGTGAAATGGTGATGACTCAAATGTGAACATGGTTGACAAACAGGGCTGTGGAATCGGTAAGCCACAGTTGTGACTCCGACTCCTGGATTTTATCAGGCTCCGACTCCTTCATAAATGGCCAATTCATAACAAATTAACGGTTGTAAAATATTAAACATCGTGCTTATATGATGGTGAGAAACTGAATAAGTAATCAGACCACTTAGAGCAAAAACTACATTTATTAGAATACAATTAGAATATAGCAAATAACTTTTATAAACTTTTCTAAACTAAGTAAATATGCAATAAACACTTTTATGCAGTTAATAAGAAGAAATCTATAAATTTGTCCTCAGAAAAAGTATTGCCTCTGTCAGATCCTCCTTCATGGATGCCCTCAAATCTGATCTAATTATTTTGAGAGCAGAGAACATCCTCTCCACTAACTTGTGTTGGTGGCAAAGCAGTAACCACTCGGGCAACATCTCTGACAATGTCAGGATACAGAGGAATCGCTTGTTGCACTGTTATTTTTGATGAACGGTCAAATTTCTCAACTTCTTTTAGTGCACATGAAAAATTCTGCTGAAATGTACTGGCTGTGTTCCTTGATGGGGATGACTCTTCTATGTGGGAACGCTTTGCACAGTCCTTGTGATCCAAACATTTTTTTAAATTAAGTTCTTCATCAGTTGATGATGAGGGTGAAGATGTGGCAGGATGACCAAATTCTTCTTGTTCCTCCTGACTGTTCTGCAACCCTTTCATCCTTACTGCTATTTCAAACAGAGCTTCTTTTCCTTTACTTAGCTGTTGATCATCTAGAAGAATCCAATGCATTGGGTCTACATAAACAGCTGCCAAAAGAATGTTATTTTGTAATAGTAGCTCCTCTCTCCGTTTCATTGATGTAGCAATGCCACTTGCAATTAACCCTCTTTGGGACAGGCGAAACATCAGGTTCTTCCACTCCTTTAAGAAAATACCTGGAGTTAAGTCCTCTGCTTGTAATTTTTTAGTCACTGTAAATGGGTGCTCTAGCAATTTTTCCAGCTCTGTCACCTGATTCCACTGACTTTCATTTAGCGTCAGTTGAGGGTTAGCCATGTCTACAAGAAAGGTTTTCAGTTCAACCAAGCGCTGAATCATTAAGTAAGTACTGCCCCCATCGTGTGGCTTGATCAATTGCCCCTTTTCCAGCACGTCTCTTCAAAATTGAGTCAACTTCAGGGGTTCTGGCAACAGTAGCCAATTTTCTCACCTTGCCAATCAGTGCAGCAGCATGTCCTTGCAGACTGTCTCTTATAGCCAGCTGTAGCATATGCACAACTCAGCGCATGTGATGAATGAAAGAACATATTGACACAGTTTCAACAAGATCATCTAAACTATCATGTTGCTGTTCATCTGAAGAAACTTCAGTTTGCTCCTCAGTTACAATACTGTGTTCCTCTATTTCAAACATTTGTGTCTGTGGACCCAGAATGTTCTAGCTGCTGGTCATCATTGCTCTCATTCATTAGCTGAATAGTACTTATATTTGAAGCATTGTCAGTTACGACAGAAAGAACTTGCTCTTTTTTAAGTTCATAGTCTTGCAGAACCTTTTCCACCAAGACCTGGAGAAACTCACTGGTGTGATGAGCTTTGGTGTCTTTTACTGCCAATGTCTTGGTAACTATTTCATTTTTGTCACAAACAAATCGGGCATTGATGGCAAAATAGTTCACTCTGTGACGTGTGCAAGCATCCATTTTAAGAAACAGAAAGCGTCATGGGCTGTGGAGTCGGTAAGCCAAACCTGCGACTCCGACTCCTCAATTTCCCTTACACCGACTCCAACTCCGACTCCCACACATATTGCTTATATTTAAGTGAAAAATTTATTGTAGTACAATGTGAACCTCAGACATTTAATCATTTTTATGATCCAATAATCAAGATATTTAGATAAAACAATATATATTGGTGTACTACCCGGTTTTCATTCTTTTTGGTACAGATACGATATGGATAGACAGATATGGATAAATGGATATATAGAGCAGATTTCTAATCTGCTTTTGCTATTGAAAACATCTGAGCTCAAAAACCTTTCAGGTGATGCAGTTTTTTAAAAAGATGATCAGCTTTTGCAGCTGAAAAACGTATCCTCAAAAAACACAGGAAAAACGCTGTGTGTGAATGTAGCCTTAGAACAGGAATAGAACAGTCATTTATAGGACATTTCATAAGTTTCCCAAACTCCTATAAAAAAAATATTCAGCACATCCTGCATTGAATTACTGTACCCAATTTATTATATATTTTAGGAGTCGGAGTCGGTCCATTTTATACCGACTCCAACTCCGACTCCACCAAAATGAGCACCGACTCCACAGCCCTGGAAAGCGTCCCTTGAGAGTTTTTTTAAGTTCTTCCTTTTGTTTAAAAGCTTAGATTACTAATTTTCTAATACTCTCTCCAGAGAAACACCAAGCTTGTGGGCCATTTCCCCATTCAGACACACAAAAGCTGGTCGTGAAAATAATGAAATAGGCGCACTATCCTTTACAACAAGCTGATCTGTTTTTTAAATGTATCTACTGTCATTGTCACAGTAACTTTGTCACTGACAAAATATCTTGCAACTGATGGCTGCAGAGTTCTCTGCTTCCTTTGTTTGGCTGGAAGAGCTGGGCACTGGTTCATTGGTTTGGATGCAGTCTCTCATCCACTGCTTTCAGTACTTCTGAATGAAAGCGCTGTAAATGTCTCTTTAGATTAGAAGCTCTGGTAGGAGCATTTTTATCTTTGCCTGAATATGCACTTATCTTGGCTTCACAGCATTTGTTTTCGTTTGGATCATTTGTCATACACTGACATAATGTTTTCTATCTTGAGTGATGGTGAAATGTTCAAATACAGCTGATTTAATGTGATGCTTCTTTGACATTCTCAGGTTTTTAATTCTGCATTCACAATCCAAATGACAATTGTTTTTCCTAAAAACAATTGTACAAAATTATTGCCAGGTCGTACAACTGATATAGTGGTCAGTAATACTGTTATTATTCCTCATGTACTCACAGTTAACTGATGCAAAGTTTGTTGAAAGGATAATACTTCTTACAGTCTTCCTCATCTGAGTAGCAGGCAGCTGTGAGATGCTTGGAAGACGCACACCTAGTATGATCTAGTCTAGAGGAGGAGCTTTACTACTAAGAATTTGCAACACATTTTCACTTTCATACATTGTAAGTGGGGGGTTGGGGCAGCATGAGGTTAACCAAGTATAAGATTAGATAAGGGCAGTGGAGAACAGTGACACACAAGAAGTAAGAAATGTCTCTATCTCCAGCAGAACTGCTTATCACTGTTCATAGTTTGATAGAACATATATATTTGAGTAACATTTATAAAATTCATAGGAAAGTTCAATTCTGAAATATTAATACATTTTTTTTAAAGCTGGAGTCGGTACATTTCTACCGACTCCAACCAAAACTAACTCTGACTCCACAGCCCTGTTGACAAATATTGTAAGTACTTGGGTAGCAAGCAAAGTTTTTGTTCATGGATGTCACACATGCCCATAGATGGCTGATAACTAGTAACAATACGCAGACAAAATCCTTATGATCTAAAACTGGAACCTAATGCATGTTAAAGTGCCAATCCAGCAGTCTTTTACTGCACCACTTGAGTGTTGCATTAAATGTTAGTCTCCTGTCTGACACTCGCCTTCCGCTTCCTGCTAGCGTTTGTCTCCAGCCTTAAGTGACCTGCTAGGCCGCTCCACTATTTAATGGAGTGTGGTCACTTTTTTAATAAGTCTGAGGGCCTCTGGCTCGGACTTGCACTGAGCTTCAGTTAATGCAGTCATAAATAGGTTGTATATCTATAGAGAAGAAAGTGGATAGGCACAATCTGTCCCATGCAAAAACTTCCTTTAGAGAATCGTATTGCACTTCAACAGGTCATATGTAGGAAAAAGCTCACAAATATTCATATTTCCTTGATGCCACAATAAAGGAAATTTTTGCACAGGACGGATTGTGCCTATCCAATTCTCTATGGCTTTACAGACTATTTTCCTTGTAAGTGGCACCCGTATTCCCTGATGTGTGCAGCTTCGTTAACTTGAGGTCATACAGCTGTGCCTTTGTCCTTCCCTTTTTTTTTTTTTTGTCTATGGTATGTCATAAAAAGGTTAGCACCTCCAATTCAAGATGTGATGCTTTCAGTGATTTGTTTTTTTTTTTTTTTTTTACTTTTTATTTATCTCCATGTACTATGGTCAATTATTTTATAGTCAAATTTATTTGGTTATAACAATAAAAAGGTTAAACAAGCAATATAGGCATCTCTGCAAGCAGCCTAGAGGATAGTCAAACTATGCTGTACATAGTTCATAAGCATATAATGCAGTAAATATTACTGCTTATATGCTTTTGAACTAGTATATACTGTATTTTTATGGACCATAAGACACACTTTCCTCCAAATTTGGGAGGAAAGTAAAGGGTGCGTCTTCTGGTCTGAATGTAACGTGGGGGAGGGGGCAGCGGCAGAGTGGGATTGTGGGAGGCAGGAAAATGTCACTGCTGCAGGAATCCAGTGCTGGGGAAAACCATGTGGTCCCAGTGCTTAAAGTGAAGGACTATTCATTAGCTGCTTCCCCACCCACCTGTTGCCGCCGGGGAGCAGCGACTTAATATTCCTTCACTTAAACAGTGGACCCACGTGGTTTCCCCAGCACCAGGCTCCTGCAGTGGCTGGGGAAATCATGTGTCCTGTGGAGAAGGTGGCAGCAGGAGAGCACTGCAGTTACATACAGCACAGTGTGGGATGTGCTGATGCTGAGTGCTCTGTCATTATCGGACCTGTGGTGAGGTAATGAAGAGGGTGGGCTGGAGCATCACATGATAGCATAGAGCCCTCCTCATTTTGTTTTGTCACCACAGTTCCTACACACTAGAAACAATGCAGCTACCTCTTGCAGGACCTGTGGTGAGGTAATAAGAGGGAGACTCTGTGTAGTCATGTGATGCTCCAGCCCTTCATTACATCACCACAGGTTTTGTAAGCTGTAGAGACTTGTTGTTTTTATTTGGTCATCCATGACAGCACCCCCTGAGAGGGGATCCACCCTCCAGGAACAGGAAATCCTACAGATACATAAGGGCGCACCTCTCCCACACATCAGTTGGTTTCCTGTTCCTGGAGGACAGGATTCCCTACAGATCATGCTATCATGGACGAAGGAATCCCCAGGCCGGCTGTCCGACTCAGGTGGAGGTGGGGGTGGGGGGGGGGTCTCCTACCTCGGGCAGTGCGGAGCTCCCTGGAAGCGCCACGGTATCCTGCACAGGGTTTCGGGGCAGGTGGGAGCGGGGTCCGGTGGATGCCCGTCTCCTGGGATGGCGCTGGCGGGTAAGTAAGGCTTTCCCCCCCAGGATCCCGGTCCTTACCCCAGCTGGTGCAGCTCCCCTCGCCTAGGGTCGTGCGGCTGCGCTCGGCGTCCGGGGAGCACTATGTCGGCGGCGCTGATGGCCGGCTCATTCTCGTGTGGGCCGGGGGTCTGCACGTCCTCGCGTGCCAGGACCGGAAGGGGCAGAGCTGGTGGCGTTGATGTTGTGCGCCGGCCGGAAGTGGCAGGGCTGGTGGCGCCGGACCGGAAGTCGGGTACCGGCCGGCTTTCTCCCCGTGCGTCGCCGGCACAGTCAACGCGGTGGGGCGGGGGCATGGCATGGGGGGGGGGCAAAATCAGCCCCTGGCCACGTCACCTGCGAACCCGGATTTACGGGGGGAGAGAAAGGGCACAGATGCATTGCTGAGTGGCTTCAAGCTCAGGCAGGATAGACGAGCCAGAAGCTCCCGTGCCACAGCTGGACAAAGAGCAGGAACGTACCTCAGAGAGGTCCCAAACCACCTCCCAGCAAAAGAAGAAACAATATATTCACAAAAATTGCCCAAACCAGCTATTAATAAATAATACTGGATATAGTACCACAACATACCAATAATTACTTTTGTGGTCACCTCATAGAACAATGTACAAGAAGTTTCCACACAATGGTACCTTGTAAAAAACCATCTTTATTTAAATACCAATGTCACAATAAAAAGAACATTAAAAAGAAAGGTGCTGAATCAATATGAGAAACAAAACGCATGTAAACACCATATAATGATATATTCATGGGAGGCTGCAAAAACAATATGCAGTGTGAACACCAAAGAGAATAAAAAAAAAAAAAAAAATTTCACTAGTTCAATGTCAATTGTTGATTGACTATCATTAAGGAGTTGTTATACCCATATGCAGTGTGAGAACCAAGGAAAATTCACTTGCTCCATATCCATTATTAATTTAACATGAAAGGACTATTGAATCAATTTACAGTGTGCACCGGGGGAGATTTATGAAAATTCACTTGCTCCATACCAATTAGTCATCTGTAAAGAGGTGCAACACTAAAGGAGCATCCCATCCAACTGATACTTCACAATGCATAAAATAGGTTATCTAGTCTCATGAAACCAGTGTTTCACAGTGCATAGTTATAAACTAAGAAATGTAATCACTATATAAGCGTGACAAAAAGTCACTACAACCTACCAATAAATAAAGGTGCTTGCTGCAGCGTCCCTCATGCCCCGACACGTGTTTCGCAATGCTTCATCAATGGAGGCTTATCAGGGAAAAGGAGGTCCCATTATTTATACCCCAGCAGCTACCACTATAGGCTAATTTAATTTTCGCACCTGATTAAAAACACTTCCTCATTGCTGACATACAACTGCGCCTGTGCCCTACAGGTCCTATGGCTCCTAAGATATAAACCGTGCATATACAGAGTCACGTGGTTTTCAGCGGCCAATGAGGTTAGGGAACAGATGTCATGTGATTACAGGAAGGTCCTGTGCTTTATTATGCCGATCTAATCTGATGGAAACCGCTCATGTGCAAATCATCTAAGTTTCACAAACAAATGGAAAACTATACACACTTCCTTACTGTAGAAGCGCAACCGCACCTATAGCTCAAGGTCCTGAGACTCCTAAAATATAGTCCGCATATGGGCAGTATAAGCCTGCTTCCAGCGGCCAATGGGATTAGTGGGCAGATGTCATGTGATTACCAAAAGGTCCTATGCTTACTACAACTACCTAATGTGATGAAAGCCACACATATGTTAAATAATATAAGTTTCATAAGCCTAAAAGTATATCCACATCATTGTATAGAGCTTCCACACTGTTCTTTTGTGCCATTTAAAAACGTTACTATCGCGCTTACATGCATATAGGCTTTATAATATATTATATTCAATCTATATATAAGGACATAATTAACGCCCATAACAGAATGAGGAGTTAAAAGGATTATTCTAAATCCACCTATATAGGCATATTCGGCGCATGTGTCGAACTAAGGGGCCCGTGTAAAAATAAGGGATTTCACAGCGGTCTCGCGGTCCCACGAACACCAGGCACTACAGTCCCAGGTAATTCAAGGAGAAACGCTGTGGACACACCACGCATCCCTTACGGCTACCCACAGTGCAGACATGCGCACAGCCACAAGGCTAGTAATTCTGATGCATATAATGACATACTAGAATGTTTTCCTAAAGGCACAAATCATGCGATCAAGTAATCAACAAAGACCCATATATCAGCCACCATATCCCAACCCCTTATCCCACTAACATCATAAATGGCCATCTTGAAAAAGCAACAACCAATGCGACCGAAAAAACATGAAAGCACATAACAAATGGATGCCATTATCCTATATCATCCAAGGGAAGACAGGAAGAAATAGTGATAGAACCACATCCAAGTCCATCTTAACCCGAATTATCTTCATCATTCCTGACATTGTTAGGGAAATTTAACACTCTTTCAACTTCTTCTTTCTTCCATTTTTCTTTTTTTCTTCTTCCTTATTTCGCCATCCACAAGGACCAACAATGAGATGTGTTCAGCAATGAGCAAAGCTAATGAATAAAAAACAAAATTAAAATCACGAACGGAAAACAGAAAAAATCCTCCTTATTTCTACCCACAATTGCATCATCAGACTTATAAAAAGGCGCTAAATCCAAAGGACTCATTTAAGCCCTGGGGTGTGAGAGTTCCCAATCTAAAAATCCATTGGCATTCTTTCTTAGCAAGTCTATTTTGTAAATCTCCACCCCTAAGACCCAAATCCACCAAATCAATACCTTTAACAGTCAAAATGCTAGAATTACACTTATGATACCTCTTAAAGTGCCTAGGAAGGGTTTTTAAATTAGATTCATCGTTGGTAGTCTTAGCTTTTTCTATGTCTAGGCAGTGTTCATGCACTCTCACTTTGAGCTCACATGTGGTCATCCCTATATACACCTTGCCACAAGGGCTTTCTGCAAAATAAATCACACCCTTCGATGAACAAGTAATGTGAGTCCTGATGTTAAACTTCCTAGATTTATCAAAATTGAAAAAGAAAAAACTTTTTTTCATATTAGCACACCCTTTACATAGGCCACAAGGAAAAAAGCCCTCACGTTTGGCACTCCTCTGTAATTTTTCCCTCCCATTTGGATCATAGGTGCTATGGACCAAAATATCACGCAAATTCGGAGCCCTTTTGGCAACAAAAGATGGAGCAGATGGCAAGCATTTTTTGAGTACTGGATCTGTGAAAAGGATATTCCAATGTTTTACCACGCATTGCTTCAAATCATCCCATCTACTATTAAAGTTTGTAATAAATCTTACCTGCTGCTCTTCTTTATCCTGATTCTCAATAAGTAAATTTTTATGCAATAATTGTTCCCGTGGGGTAACTTTTGCTCGTATATACCCTCTTTGGATTACTCGACGACCGTATCCACGATCCTGGAAGCGCTCCCTCAGGACTTTTGCCTGTTCTTCGAATTGGGATTTTTCAGAGCAGATCCGTTTGGCTCTTAAAAATTGTCCAATAGGTATACCGGAAATTGTAGATCTAGGGTGGGCCGATGAAGCATGCAGGAGGGAATTGGTTGACGTGGGTTTTCTGTATATTGTAGTAGAAAGGCAGCCATTCGGGAGAGCTGTAATCAATAAATCAAGGAACTCTATTTTGCGTCCATACTTGTAGGACAATTTGATGTTTTGGTTATTAATATTCAAACTGTTCATAAATAGTTCTAACTCACAACTGGACCCCTCCCAAATGAAGAGGATGTCGTCGATGTAACGAATCCAATTATGGACACGATCAACACCGACGACACCCTCCTCCTGAAAAATGGACCACTCCCACGCCCCCATAAAAAGATTGGCATACGAGGGGGCACAAGAAGCCCCCATCGCAGTACCCCTCTGCTGCAAAAATATTTTTCCATCAAATGTGAAAACATTGTGGGTAAGAATAAACCTCAATAATGAGATAACAAATGATGCTGTTCCAGCGTCAATATTACTCTGCCCCAGATATTTTTCTACCGCCATCAGGCCATTGTTGTGATCAATGGAAGAATACAAAGCCTCCACATCCGCTGTGACTAGTAACATCTCATTTGTCAGCTGGACGTTCTCCAAATGTCCCAAAGCCGCTGTGGTATCCTTGATAAAGGAAGGTAATTGAGAGACTAGTGGCTTCAAAAAGTATTCAACCACATCACATATAATCTCACATAAACTTTCATTTGCTGATATAATTGGCCTTCCTGGGGGATTCAACAGATCTTTGTGGATCTTTGGAATCAAGTAAAAAGTGGCCAATTTTGGCAAGAATTTTTCATATATTTCCAAAAGTTTTTTAGGGATGACGTTGTCTTCATAAGCCTTTCTCAAAATCTCACAAATCACCTTTGTATTTCATATGGGGGTTAAAAGTGAGCTGTTTGTACTCAACTGGATTTTTAAGTAGCTTATATGCCTGAATTTCATACATGGCATGTGAATCCTTTTGGATAAAATATTTAGGCTTACTGTGCGCTGCTGAGACCAGGATAAAGTCACCACATGAGAAACTTTTTAACTCTTTATTCCCAACGCGTTTCAAAGTGGAAAATCACTTCTTCAGGGGATGACATAGAGTGAATAGATACAGCCTTCTCTGATTAAGTACATCCAACATTTAAATTTGGGCACCAAAAGTCCCATGTGATGAGGGGACAGATGTCAGAGTTCAAGGGTTAATGGAGTACAAAAGCCATTTACAAATGTTCTTATTATTTAACAATTATACTTTCTTAATTTCTATTTTACAGATCATATATGAAGATATACGGACAGAAAGGAAATTAATTGCAAATCCTGAAAAAAAGAAGAAAATAATATGAAAATTGAAACGAACCCATTGAAAAATTATATATGTATCACAGTCCGGAGCCTATACCGCTTTAGGCTCCGGACTGTGAAACATATATAATTTTTCAATGGGTTCGTTTCAATTTTCATATTATTTTCTTCTTTTTTTCAGGATTTGCAATTAATTTCCTTTCTGTCCGTATATCTTCATATATGATCTGTAAAATAGAAATTAAGAAAGTATAATTGTTAAATAATAAGAACATTTGTAAATGGCTTTTGTACTCCATTAACCCTTGAACTCTTGACATCTGTCCCCTCATCACATGGGACTTTTGGCGCCCAAATTTAAATGTTGGATGTACTTAATCAGAGAAGGCTGTATCTATTCACTCTATGTCATCCCCTGAAGAAGAAGTGATTTTCCACTTTGAAACGCGTTGGGAATAAAGAGTTAAAAAGTTTCTCATGTGGTGACTTTATCCTGGTCTCAGCAACGCACAGTAAGCCTAAATATTTTATCCAAAAGGATTTTCATCTGTGGTCACGGACGTGAACCTCGGGCGTGCAGCAGGCTGACATTGACTTACATGCTTTAATCTATCTTGGAAAAGGTGAGTAGATTCCTTTGAATTTATTTAATCTGTTATCCAGATAAGACCCTATTGCGCTCTTTCTTTCCCCAGTTTTATCTCATACATGGCATGTGGCCAGACCACAATATTACCCCCTTTATCAGCCATTTTAAAGACAACGTCATCCCATTTTTTCAACTGTTGTAATGCCACATTCTCAGCCCTAGTCAGATTCTTAAACGTCACATTTTTTGACCTCTTTAAGTTTTCAATTTCCATTGCTGCCATCTTAGTAAAAGTATCAACTGCTGGTACTGCAGTGAGTGGAGGGAATTTTTTAGATTTATTAAATTTCTTCATAGGAAAATCCATACTTACCATTTGATTATTTTCGTCAATTAATGACTCAAGGATTTCCAATGCTTGTTGTTCTTCTCTACTTGAAAGACTTCCCGCCTCATCTCCCCTGCAATGTAGCTTCTTCAGCACTAACTTTCTTGAAAAAAGGTGGAGATCTTTTATGGCTGTAAATAGATCAAGGTCAGTAGAAGGAGAGAAACTCAAGCCTTTAGACAATACACTTTGTTGTTCAGTTGTAAGCTGATGATCTGATAAATTGATTACCTTAATGCCAACTCTCTCCTTTTTCTTGAAAGATGAATGTTTTTTATACATTTGCCTAGTCCTTGGACCGAATCTCTCTTCAAACATCGACCCACCACCTTCACTCATTGATGAGCCTGAAGCAGAGGAGCTCCTGGAAAACTTCCTTTTTGTCGGTTCTTTTTTAATTTGCCAGTGGAATATTTTGTTGGCCTCAAAATCCCCCACATCTCTCTCATATTTTTTCTGCTTGTTCTGAATGATATTACTCTCCCATTTCTCCACATCCTTGTCTAAGTTTTTAATCATTTCCTGAAACTGATCTGCCTTTAGATCATGTCGTAATGTTTTCTGTAGACTCTCAATTTCCAATTCAATAGTCTTCAAAGACATAGTATTTTTCTCCACTATAATGGCAATAAATTCCAAAGAACATGCATTGGCTGCCCTAATCCAGCGATCAATCAAACTCTCATCACCAAGATCAAATGTGGGAAAAACATTAATCCTCAATCCCCTGGGTACAATCTTCTGGGCAATATAATTTTCTAATGTAATTTTTGTCCACCATATTTTAATTTTTTTATGTAGCGCACTCTTATACTTCTTGATATTTTCCTGATAATCATTACAATTGAGGGTAGACGAAAGACCAGCACCTTTCTGAAACATATTGGTTGCTTTCGCCTGCCAAGAACTTTCTTTGGCCTTAAAGTCCATCTTGCTGGGCTCTGTTAAATAACAGTAATCAACATTATATTCACAAAAATTGCCCAAACCAGCTATTAATAAATAAGAAACAAACTGGACAATCCGGCCACAGAAGTTCCTCCAGGCCGAAGGATCCAGCTCGCCCCCCCCCCCCGTGATCCGGTACCTACGCCTTCTGCTCAGGGTAGGAGATCTTTGAGAATTGTGCCCTGACGCGGTGTCCCCCTTATGTTTTTCCTCCTATAGGGGAAGTAATGTACTGTCAAGGCAAAAAACAGGGAATGCGCCCTTTGTAAATGCCCCTTGCCGGATGCCTACCCTAAGAAGCTGTGCCAGTCATGCATACGGCAAACTAAAAAAAAAAAAGGCGTAGTCCCAAAAAGTTACAAACATACTTCCTTGCTCTATCCCCCCTCCTGTAGGTGGCAGAAGAGACCCCTGACTTTGCTACAAGTCTAAGGGAAATAATCAGAGTGGAGGTTAAAGACATAAAATCCATACCCCAAGGTGAGTCGTCTAGGAAGAGAAAGAGGGCGAGCTTCTCGGAGTCAGGCTCTTCAGCAGATCCTAGAGGGAACGAAGACTCCTCAAAACCCTCCGCATCCTCTTCAGAGGAAGACGCCAGCCGTTTCTGCCTAGGTCTTGACCAAGTGGACAGACTAGTCAAGGCAGTTAGGGCTACCATGGGGGTAACAGACGCCAGACCTGAACGGTCAGCACAGGACCTAATGTTCGGGGGTTTAGACCCCAGGAAAAATAAGTCGTTCCCGTTAAACGACAAGGTCCAAAATTTGATTAATAGAGAATGGAGGAAACCTGGAAAGGAAAGGCTCCCTACCACCAGCCTTTAAACGGCGATATCCCTTTGAGGATCCTATGGTGAATAAATGGGACAAAGCCCCGAGATTGGATGCAGCAGTGGCTAAGGCGTCCATAAAATTCACGATTCCCTTTGATGACACGGTCTCTTTGAAGGATCCGCTGGATAAAAAAGCAGACTCCTACTTAAAAGGCACATGGGAAATGTCAGCTGGGGCCCTGAGACCGGCGGTTGCAGCTACCTGCACGGCCAGATCTATGATGGTCTGGCTGGACCAATTAGAAACACAGCTAGTGGACAGAGCCTCAAGGGAATCTATCCTAAAAACCCTACCTATCATCCAGGACGCGGCAGCCTTTTTAGCCGACGCTTCAGCAGACTCTGTGAGAATGGCGGCCAAGGCTGCAGGGCTATCAAATGCAGCCCGACGAGCTATATGGCTGAAATGCTGGCCCGGGGATATCCAGGCCAGATCCCGGCTTTGCTCCATCCCATGTGAAGGAGAATATCTATTCGGACCAGTCCTGGATGAACTCCTGGAGAAGGCGGGCGATGATAAAAAGAAATTCCCTTCCCTACCCACCACTCCCTATAGGCGTCCCTTTGCTAGGAAGAGATTTTTTTCGGAGGAGGTCGTCCAGGGACCGGGGCAGATGGGAAGAAAAGAAAAAGTACTGGTTTTATGTTTGGATGGGGACGCCAAGAAGCATGCCGTGAGTCCAAGAAACCTCCCCAATGACTAGAGGCCCCGGTGGGAGGTAGACTATCGGCCTTCTACCCAGCCTGGTCGCGGATCTCGAACAGTAACAGGATCCTGGGGTTGGTGGCCGCACGCCTAAAGCTTGAATTTGCTTGTGTCCCCCAGAACAGCTTTAGAGCCACTCCATTTAGATCTTCCTTGGCGGAACAGACTGCCCTAGAAACTGAGGTTATTGATCTATGCCAGAAGGTGGTACTGACAAAAGTACCAGAGGCAGAGAAGGGTGAAGGCTTCTACTCTCCCTTATTTTTGGTCCGTAAACCAGATAATTCCTACAGGACCATAATTAATCTGAGGGCGCTTAACAGATACCTAGTCATTCAACCTTTCAAAATGGAAACAATCAGATCCACAATAAAATTGCTGTTTGAAAATTGTTTTATGGTGGTGTTGGATTTAAAGGACGCTTATTACCATATACCCATCTATGCGCCTCATCAACGTTTCCTTAGAGTGGCAGTTCATTTGGAGGGGTTGTTACAGCATTTCCAATATATCGCCCTTCCCTTTGGTATAGCAGTTGCCCCCTGGGTGTTCACTAAAGTTATAGCGGAAGTTATGGCCCATCTACGGGAGGCAGAGATCCTAGTAATCCCCTACCTGGATGACTTCCTAATTGTAGGAAAAACAGCAGCCCACTGTCTGGATCAATTGCAGAAAGCAAAATTGGCTTTAGAAAGGTTAGGGTGGCTATTAAATATCAAGAAGTCCCGTCTACAGCCCATGAAGGTCCAGCAGTTCTTGGGCTTAACCCTTGATTCACAAAATCAGGAATGTCGTCTTCCTCCCAATAAATTGGTCCGCCTACGCCAGCAGGTCTTGAACGCCTCTAATGGCCCTTCCATGTCTCTCAGGAAGGCAATGTCCCTCCTGGGTTCTCTCTCATCCTGCATCCCCACGGTCCGGTGGGCCCAGTTCCACACAAGGGTGCTACAGGGCGAGGTTTTACGCCACCAAAAATTCCTGGGCGGGTATCTAGAAGGTCGGTTGACTCTGTCCCAACACACTTTGAGATCACTTGAGTGGTGACTAGACGAGAACAATCTAGCCAGAGGAGTACCCTGGGAATATAACATAACCCGGGTAGTCACCACGGATGCAAGCCCTACGGGTTGGGGGGCCCACATGGGGGAAACCTTAATTCAAGACCTGTGGGATAGTCAGCAGTTGGAAATGTCCTCCAACCTGAAAGAGCTAACAGCCGTAGAGCAGGCAGTTAAAAACCTTGTGTATCTACAGGGGCACCATGTTCGTATATTCTCCGACAATCAGGTCACCGTGGCTTACATCAACCACCAAGGCGGCACTCGGTCCATGCCCCTGATGGAGGTAGCAAAACGGCTGTTCCAGTGGGCAGAGCAACATCTCCTGTCTTTAACAGCTCTGCATATAAAAGGAAAGGAAAACACGGCAGACTTCCTCAGCTGCAACCTCCTAAAGCAGGGAGAATGGTCCTTAAAAGCGTCCATCTTCAACCAGATAGTACAGAAATGGGGACAGCCAGAAGTGGACCTCTTCGCCACCAGAGAAAACAGGAAGGTTCCACAGTTCTGCTCCCTGAATCCCAGGGAGAACCCTCTGGCAGTAGATGCTCTTTTAATCAAATGGGACTTCAGGCTAGCATACTCCTTTCCTCCCCTGACTCTACTACCCCTGGTGATGAGGAAAGTCAGGAAGGACAAAGCGAGGGTTATAGTGATCGCCCCATTTTGGCCCAGGAGGGCATGGTTCTCATGCCTGAGGACCATGTCGGTATCCGACCCTTGGGTCCTACCTGACATGTTTTTGCATATTTCCCATAAGGGATGGGGGCATTGCTCTAGAATCACTGCGTTGATAAACATGTGATGGTGTCTCCGCAGTGTTGGATGTTGATCTCCATGAGGTCACTCATCCTCATTTTCGCAGTCTTTTACTAGGCATTGCTCCTACTAGCCAGTTTTCTACTCCACACTGATGAGGGGCAATACCCTGAAACAGCTGTCTGTGGATGGATACCATGTTTTGGCATAGGTGGTTTCCTTCATTGGAGACTGCCCTTCCCGTGGTTGTTCCTTCCCAGTGAAAGACCTGGCTAGTCATTGCTTGCGTTGAGAAACATGTGATGGTGTCTCCGCGGCTGTTGATTTACATGTTTTTGCATATTTCCCATAAGGGATGGGGGCATTGCTCTAGAATCACTGCGTTGAGAAACATGTGATGGTGTCTCCGCAGTGTTGGATGTTGATCTCCATGAGGTCACTCATCCTCATTTTCGCAGTCTTTTACTAGGCATTGCTCCTACTAGCCAGTTTCCTATTCCACACTGATGAGGGGCAATACCCCAAAACAGCTGTCTGTGGATGGATACCATGTTTTGGCATAGGTGGTTTCCTTCATTGGAGACTGCCCTTCCCGTGGTTGTTCCTTCCCGGTGAAAGACCTGGCTAGTCATTGCTTGCGTTGAGAAACATGTGATGGTGTCTCCGCGGCTGTTGATTTACATGTTTTTGCATATTTCCCATAAGGGATGGGGGCATTGCTCTAGAATCACTGCGTTGAGAAACATGTGATGGTGTCTCCGCAGTGTTGGATGTTGATCTCCATGAGGTCACTCATCCTCATTTTCGCAGTCTTTTACTAAGCATTGCTCCTACTAGCCAGTTTCCTACTCCACACTGATGAGGGGCAATACCCCGAAACAGCTGTCTGTGGATGGATACCATGTTTTGGCATAGGTGGTTTCCTTCATTGGAGACTGCCCTTCCCGTGGTTGTTCCTTCCCGGTAAAAGACCTGGCTAGTCATTGCTTGCGTTGAGAAACATGTGATGGTGTCTCCGCGGCTGTTGATTTACATGTTTTTGCATATTTCCCATAAGGGATGGGGGCATTGCTCTAGAATCACTGCGTTGAGAAACATGTGATGGTGTCTCCGCAGTGTTGGATGTTGATCTCCATGAGGTCACTCATCCTCATTTTTGCTACCAAACATCCCAGACCTCCTGTCCCAGGGCCCCAGTTTACCATCCTCAGGTAGTTGGCCTACATCTGACGGCGTGGATTTTGAACGGGCACTGCTAAGAGAGAGAGGTTTTTTCCCCGGCCCTAATTAACACCCTGCTTAAAAGCAGAAAGCCGGTTACAACAAAAATCTACGTCAGGATCTGGAAGAAATTCCTTCAGAGTTCAGGGGTAGTAGCTGGACAGCCCACTCCTATTGCGCAGATCTTAGAGTTCTTGCAAAAAGGTCTGGATATGGGACTCTCCACCGGCACCCTCAAGGTACAGGTGTCGGCTCTTGGGGCACTATTCAACTGCAACATTGCCAGCAACCATTGGATCAGTAGGTTTATTAAAGCAACAGGCAGGTCCAGACCGTTAGTGAAAAATAAATTTATGCCATGGGATCTAAACCTAGTTCTTACGGCCATGACAGAGGCCCCGTTTGAACCTATATCATCAGCCTCCACGAAAAACCTATCCCTTAAAGTGGCCCTCCTGGTGGCGTTGACATCTGCCCGTAGAGTGAGTGACATCCAGGCACTATCTAGACTCCCTCCTTACATACAATTCAGGGATGATAGATAGGGTAATTCTTATGCCCGATCCGGCATACCTGCCTAAAGTAGCCTCCAGTTTCCATAGATCTCAGGAGATAGTTCTTCCATCCTTCCTCCCTAATCCCACGAACGATAAAGAAAGAAAATTACACACGCTAGATGTTAGGAGATGTCTCGTAGAGTACCTGACAGTTACCGACCCCTGGAAAAAAGATAATGCCTTAGTTATTTCCTATCAGGGCACTAGGAAGGGCCGTAGGGCTTCAAAAAGTTCGCTAGCGAGATGGATTAGGGAGGCCATTTCTTTAGCATACACCTCAAAAGGCAAACCAGCCCCTGGCAAGCTGAGGGCGCATTCCACCAGGGCCATGGCAACCTCGTGGGCCGAGATATCAGAGGTCTCAATCGACCAAATATGTAAGGCAGCTACTTGGTCCACTCTGAGCACCTTCTACAACCATTATAGACTAGACCTGGGTGCTTCCTCAGACCTCTCCTTTGGTGTCAGGGTTCTGCAGGCTGTACTCCCTCCCTAAAGTAATTATTACTCTCTGTAATTCTCTCAGGTGGTGCTGTCATGGACGACCAAATAAAGTCATAGTTACTCACTTGTTAACGGTATTTTTCGGAGTCCATGACAGCACCTGTACATTCCCTCCCTTTAGTTTAATTTGGGTGTGCACTTCTTCCTCTTATATGTACATGCGTAATTGATAGTCATGTAGAGTACTGTATATAAATTATGCTATTAACCATTGCCGTCCTCTTGTGCTCTGTAAACCAACTGATGCGTGGGAGAGGTGCCGCCCTTATGTATCTGTAGGATTTCCTGTTCCTGGAGGGCGGATCCCCTCTCTCAGGTGGTGCTGTCATGGACTCCGAAAAATACCGTTAACCGGTGAGTAACTACGACTTTTTTTTTTTTTTTTTTTAGCGTGGCTGGCTGCAGGACCTGCACTGATGGGAGCACAGCCTGTACAAGTAAGGGTTAATTAAAAGTTAAGTGATTACGACACATAAAGCGCTCTGCCACTCCTGTTGTGAACTATAAGGCTGTGCGCACACGCTGCGGATTAGGTGCGGATTCATCCGCGCAGATTTTGTAAAATCCGCAGGTGAAACCGCAGGTCAAAATACCTGCGGATTGCTCTGCGGTTTTTCATCTCAATGGAGGAGATGGCAAACCGCAGGGGAATCCGCAGAAAGAATTGACATGTCAATTCTTTCTGCGGATTGAAAACCGCAGATAATCCGCGCGGAAAATTCCGCACCATCTGCATTGCGGTTTTTGATTCCCATAGGGAATCATGGTACTGTACACCACAGCAAAAACTGCTGCGGGTCCGCAGCGGCCAAAACCGCTACGGAACCGCAGCAAAATCCGCAGCGTGTGCACACAGCCTAAAGGTGTGTGCACACGTTGCGGACTTGGTCCTGTGGATCTGCAGCAGTTTCTGCTGCGGTGTACAGTACCAGTAAAAGCAATAGAAAATGAAAACCGCAGTGCACATGGTGCATAATTTTCTGTGTGGATTTAAATCTGCAGCATTTCACTTTGTGCGGATTCCGCAGTGGGTTGGCACCTGCTCCATGACAGGTGTCAAACCGCAGGTCTTTTGACCTGCAGATTTAGACAAATCTGCGAGAAATTCCGCAGCAGAATCCGTAACGTGCACACACCCTCCCAGCATGCAGGACAGGCTGGGAGTTATAGTAATCCCATGGGATCTTAAAGCAGCAATTCAGTGCTGGATCAGTGCTTTAAAGGGAATCTGTCACCTCATTTTTGCCCTATGAGACGTGGCCACTGCCATCAAGGGCTTATCTACAGCATTCTGTAATGCTGTAGATAAGCCTATGATGTAACCTGACAGATAAGAAAAGTTAGATTATACTCACCCGGGGGTTTAGTCTGGTCCAGCGCCTCCCATCTTCTAGTGATGACATCCTCCTGCTGCAGGCATACTATATCTGCCCTATTGAGGGCAGAGCAGAGTACTGCAGTGCACAGGCACTAGGAAAGGTCAGAGAAGCCTGCACAGTGCAGTACTTTACTCTGCCCTCAATAGGGAAGCTATAGTACGCCTGCGCAGGAGCCGCAGCAGAAGTAAGGAGGAGAACGTCATCGTTAGAAAATGGGAGGCGCCGGACCGCGACACCCATCGGACCAGACCCCCGGGTGAGTATAATCGAACTCGTGTTTCTCACCCATGACAGCACCACGGAGAGAGGGGGTCCGCCCATCAAGAACAGGAACCTACAGATAAAACAGGCACCTCTCCTCCGCCACCAGTTGGGTTCCTGTCCTTGACGGGTGACCCGTGGAACCAGCAGCAGTTTACCTTGAAGAGGAGTCCAGGGCCGTCCCGTTCGCAGGTCTGACAGCGGGGAGGCTCCTGTCGCGGCGGGGTCGGTACCTGAAGCCGCCACCGCTGTAGCTGAAGGGCTGTACAGGGTGAGTGGGCGGGGGAGGACCGAGCCGCCGCTCCGGATGGGAGAATGGGGCTGGGGGACGCCGGTACACGCGCGGGCAGCGCCGTGGTACAGAAGTGTACCAAGATGGCGCTGCCCCGGAAATGAAGCGATAACTTCCGGGTCCCCGCGGTCGACGCATGCGCACTGCGCGCTCCCCGGGGCACAGCGTTGCAGGCTGGGAGGAGGAGGTGACGTCACGGCCGGGAAATTCAAAAGGAGAACGCTGGAGCTGCTCCATGCTGGAAGCGTCCTGTGAGCATGGAGGACAGCGACCAGCACGAGGAGCAGCCAATGCAGCAGAGGCAACACCACCATCCCCGACAAAAACAAAAGGACGAACGCGAGGGCCGGTCCAGCAGCCACTCCACGCAACGCAGCAAGTCGACTGCGAGGAGCAAGTCACCTTCCGTGGATCAACCCGTGAGGGATCTGAATCCACCTCCCGAACCGGTACCTGCAACCGCGCATACGGGGTAAGTGAGCTACGTGAATGTTCCCCATTCTAATAGACTTCTTTCCCTTATTAGGGAAAGAAGAAAGAAAAAACAAAGAACAGGGAATGCCCCACCTGTAAAAACCCACTTCCAGCCTCCTGGGATAAAAAACTCTGCGACTCCTGCATCCAGGAGGTTCTCTGAGGAAACCCCGGATTACGCCTCAGATCTAAGAGCGGTAATCCGTTCGGAGTTTCAGAGCACCCTTTCGTTCCTTAAAACAAAAAGGGAGGAGAAAAAGGGACACAGTAGTGGGATCTCAGTTTGAGGCCTCAACGTCAGGGGAAGTCACCTCCCATACTTTAGACACCGACTTGTCAACCTTGGATGAAGAGACAGAGGGTCGTCATTGTTTCCCCCTGGATGAGGTAGACACGTTAGTAAAGGCAGTAAGGCCTGTTTCACACTTCAGCCTTTTTGCATCTTTTTGCAAGTGTGAAACAGGCCTAAGATCTACCATGGGGGTGGCAGACCCTCGGCCTGATAGATCAGTCCAGGACATAATGTTCGGGGGGACTGGGACAGAAGAGACGGAGAGTATGTCCATTAACAAACAGAGAACGTACAGGGCCTGATAAAAAAAAATGGGAGAGACCAGATAGGAAGAACTCCACGGTTCCCTCTCTTAAAAGAAAATACCCATTTGACAAGGAAGCATCCACGTCCTGGGACAAAGCCCCCAAGCTAGATGTGGCGGTTGCTAAGGCCTCAAAGAAATTTGCACTCCCCTTTGAGGATATGGGTACTCTAAAGGACCCATTAGACAAAAAAGCTGACACCTTCCTCAAAGGCACTTGGGAATCAGCAGGAGGGAACCTTAGGCCAGCAATAGCGGCAACTTGTACCTCCAGAGCCCTCATGGTATGGGTGGACCGACTAGAAAGACAAATAAGGGAAGGTACACCCAGGGAGAAAATCCTGGAATCCATCCCAGTCATAAGAGGAGCGGCGGCTTTCTTAGCCGACTCATCAGCTAACTCAGTAAGGTTGTCTTCCAAAGTGGCAGCCCTATCAAACGCAGCTCGTAGAACGCTGTGGCTTAAATGCTGGCCAGGGGACTTACAGACTAAGATGAAGTTATGCGCCATCCCTTGTGAAGGGAAATTCCTATTCGGAGAAACGGTGGATGACATCCTCCAGAAGGCAGGGGATAAAAAGAAGGGATTCCCAAATTTAGGCCCAATGGGCTTTAAAGGGTCCTTTCGAAACAAAAAGTTTTTTCAGAGGAGACCCCCGAGAGAACAAAAATGAGACGACAAGAGAAGGGACAGGGGGTTCTTCTTTGGTAACTCGTCCTGAGACAAAAAAAAAACCCAAGTGACTGTTTGCCCAGGGTGGGAGGGAGACTAAGTTTTTTTTTCCCAACCTGGAGAAGAATATCGAGCAACCCCTGGTTATTAAATCTGATAGGATCAGGGTTAAGGATAGACTTTCTCTCTCTCCCCCCTCAAAAATATGTGGTAACCCCACTAAGATCGTCGATAATGGAAAAAGAAGCCCTCGAAAGAGAGGTCTTAAGTCTATTGAACAAAAGAGTCCTCCAGGAGGTTCCCCCGCGGGAGAAAGGCAGAGGGTTCTACTCGCCTCTCTTTCTGGAGAAAGGCAGAGGGTTCTACTCGCCTCTCTTTCTAGTAACCAAACCGGACGGTACCTTCCGGACAATAATAAATCTAAAGAGATTGAACGATTACGTCAAAAACGGAAAACTCAAAATGGAGTCGATCAAGTCGACCCATCAAAATTCTCTCCACATTGCTTTATGATAGTATTAGACCTCAGTGATGCGTATTATCACGTCCTCATCCACAAAGACTCCCGGAAATACCTCAGACTGGCGGTCTCCATAGGAGGCGAAGTAAGAGAGTTTCAGTACAGGGCCCTGCCATTTGGAATTTCTGTAGCCCCGCGAGTTTTTATGAAGCTAGTGGCAGAGATGATGGCGCACCTGAGAGAACAAGATATTCTAATAGTCCCATATCTGGACGACTTTTTAATTGCGAGCAACTCGGCCCAAAGATGCCGGGAACAAAGAGACAGAGTGATAGACACTCTACAAAACCTGGGCTGGCTTCTAAACCTAAAAAAACAAGGCTGGAGCACAAACAAGTTCAGGAGTTCCTAGGCCTGACACTGGACTCAAACACCCAGGAGTGCTACCTCCCTGACCACAAAAAAGAAAAGATTGCTCAGATGGTAGCAAGAGCGATACAGAACCCTTCCATGACACTAAAGAAAGCAATGTCCCTGTTGGGGTCCCTCTCCGCCTGTCTGCCAGCGGTCCAGTGGGCACAGATACATACGAGAGACCTCCAATGGGATGTATTGGCCAACCAGTTGGCATTAGGAGGTCACTTGGAGAGTCACGTTACACTAGACTCCAAAACTATTCATTCCCTAGCTTGGTGGGGGAACAGAGACAACCTATCCAAAGGGGTTCCCTGGGTGGTAAAAATCACACACGTAATCACCACGGATGCCAGTCCCAAGGGATGGGGAGCACATATGAGCAACAAGGTGGCTCAGGGAGAATGGGGGGCTCAGGAACTAGAAGCCTCCTCGAACCAAAAAGAACTATTAGCAGTAGACTATGCCCTAACACACTTCCTGCCGGTACTATGGGGCCATCATGTCCGGATATTTTCGGACAATCGGGTGACGCTGGCCTATATAAACCATCAGGGGGGAACCAGGTCTCGAAAACTAATGAACACATCCTCTGAAATATTCACGTTAGCCGAGGAAAACCTACTATCCCTCTCTGCACTACACATACGGGGAGCAGAAAACCAGAGAGCAGACTTTCTGAGTCGCACCCAGCTACATCAAGGGGAGTGGGTTCTAAAACAGTCCATTTTTCTACAGATAATAAAAATGTGGGGGACCCCGGACATGGATCTGTTTGCCGATTACAGAAACAAGAAAGTAAAAGCTTTCTGTTCCCTAAACCCCAGGGGAACCCACCGAACCCTGGATGCATTTATGCTTTCGTGGACATAGGGCCTAATGTATGCCTTTCCACCGCCCATTCTCATCCCGGCACTCATAAGGAAAGTCAGAGAAGACGGGGCAAGAATGATACTAATAGTCCCGTTCTGGCCAAAAAGAACCTGGTTCTCCTGGCTGAGAATACTTTCAATAACCGACCCCTGGGTTCTACCAGATCTCCCCGACCTTCTGTCCCAAGGCCCCGTGTTACACCCTCGAGCAGTGAACCTCCATTTAACAGCATGGAATTTGAAAGGACACTGCTAAGGGGAAGGGGGTTCTCGGAAAACCTGATCTCCACTCTACAAAAAAGTAGGAAACCGATAACAACCAGGGCCTACGGGAGAACTTGGAGGAAATTTCTGTCCAGCTCCGGGGCAAGGGTTCAGGATGGAGTTCAGGTGGAAAAAAATCTTGAGTTTCTGCAAAAGGGGCTAGAGAAGGGGTTGGCGACCAGTACATTGAAGGTACAGCAGATAGCGGCTCTAGGTGCCCTTTATAACCAAGACGTGGCAGGCAACCCTTGGGTAGCACGGTTCATGAGAGCCGCAGCCAGGTCTAGACCAATAATCACCCAAAAATTACCAGCATGGGATCTAAACCTAGTGTTATCAGCACTAACGGGGCCCCCACTCGAACCCATCCAGTCCGCACCCAAAAACCCTATCATTAAAAACTACTTTTAGTGGCCCTAACATCCGCTCGCAGAGTGAGCGATATTCAAGCTCTCTCATCGATACCACCATTCACGAAAATCCTAGATGATAGAGTCATATTGAAACCTGACCCGGCATATCTACCAAAGGTGGCGTCACACTTCCATAGGTCCCAAGAAGTAGTCCTTCCTTCCTTCTGCCCAAATCCCAGGAATAGGGGAGAGGAGAGATTCCACACCCTAGACGTTAGGAGGTGCCTAGTTCAGTACTTAGAGGCCACCAAGGGATGTAGGAAAGAAGGGTCTCTCTTTGTGTGCTTCCAGGGACCTCGGAGGGGACTCAAGGCATCCAAGGGTACCCTACCGAGCAAGGTGGATAAGGGATGCGATTGCCCTGGCGTATTCATCTAGCGGGAATACCGTCCTGGAGGGTTTAAAAGCTCTACAAGAGCAATGGCGACCTCATGGGCAGAAAGATCAGAGGTATCGATAGAACAGATCTGTAAGGCGGCCACCTGGTCAACACCTTCCACCTTTTTCAGGCACTATCGTTTAGATCTAGCCTCTACGTCTGACCTGACCTTCGGGAGAAGGGTCCTCCAGGCGGTGGTCGCTCCCTAAGCTACCAATCTCTGTAATTCTCTCTGTGGTGCTGTCATGGGTGAGAGAGAATACCTTAGTTACTCACCGATAACGGTGTTTCTCGGAACCCATGACAGCACCCGCTTATTCCCCCCCCCCCTTCACGTGTGCGGTGAACACAAGTAATGTGTGCAAAGTGTTTTTGTTAGGCACAGTACTTATCCATAATATGCAATATTATAATGTTATGTATATACTTTTGTTGTTAACTAACCGGGAGACCCTCTGATGCTCTGTAACCAACTGGGGGCGGAGGAGAGGTGCCACCTTTTTATCTGTAGGTTCCTGTCCTTGATGGGCGGACCCTCTCTCTCCGTGGTGCTGTCATGGGTTCCGAGAAACACCGTTATCGGTGAGTAACTAAGCTATTCTTATTTCAGGTTACATCGGGGGCTTATCTACAGCATTACAGAATACTGTAGATAATCCCCTGATGTCAGTGGCCGCATCTCATATTGGAAAAATGAGGTAACAGATTCCCTTTAAATATAAGCCCTGTGCCCCATACTTATACTCACCCTCCAGCGTCTTCATATAGTACTTTACAGATACCCATAGCTTCCAACATACTGTTATGTATAATATGTTATTAAACATTTTACCACATTTTTTCCTTCAAATACGGGAAAAAATACTTTCCACCTCTAAAACCTGGGTGCGTCTTAAAGGTCGAAACATACGGTACTCTCTGCCTGTGTCCGCTGGGCTGCTTGCTGAGAACTATCTTGCTTGTTTAACCTTTTCTATATTGTTAAAATCAAATATTGACTAATTTAAAATTGACTATTGTCCTTTATGTACAGATCCAAAAAAAATCTCTAGAAGTGTAATTATACTGAGAGCTTCAGTGTAAACATTTACCCCCCAGCACTCATGAAGGACATCCAGGAGACACAGTTTGTCATATCCACAGAGCGAAGTCAACTCCAAGGAGTTCACTTGGACAAAATGTCCAAGAGTACAAGGACAGCATCCAAACTTGGGTGAAGTAAAACTTTTATTCTGCTAAATACAGTGCAACGTTTCGACTAGATAAAAGTCTTCGGCAACCATACTAACAGTGAAAACAGCAGGTTTAAGTAATCCTGCTAATTAAAGACACCAGTGAGAACCATATCGCCTCCCCACTCAAACAAAGCTGCCCACCAATAAACACTAACTTAAAATGCTATATATATAATATGCAATACAGATAAAATGTCTCAAGTCAGGAATCATACAGGGACCTAATGAATTAAAGATTATAATTTTTAGTTTAACATAATACATTTTTTAATATGGCCTAAAAAAACCCAGACAATTACACAAATAGAAACACTGACAAATGTGTATCCAATCACCCTATGCTGCTCCTGTGCTTGAATACCTGCCTGGCAGTGGAGGTTGGCACCGTAGGGGAAGTGTGGTAAACCCACTTCTCAGCAGCTGTCCCTCTGTGGCCCTGATATATTCCCTATAACCAATGATGTGTCCCCATCTGAAATAAAGGAACCACTAAGGCTATGTGCACACACTGCGGATTGGTCTGCGGCTTTGTATCTGCGGAACCGCAGGTAAAATGACCTGCGGTTTATCACCTCTACAATGGAGGAGATGGTAAACCGCAGCAGAATCCGCAGAAAAGTGACATGTCATTTCTTTCTGCGGATTCAAAACCGCAGCTTTTCCGCAGTTAAAAATCCGCAGCATGTGCACAGCAGATTGTAAATCACTTAGATTTACATGCTACTGTACACTCTGCAGATCCGCAGCAAAAACCGCAGCGTGCGCACATAGCCTAACACTATACACATCATAATCCTGCAGCACTAAGGCTACTTTCACATTAGCGTTTTTTAGCGCTGCGCTTCGTGCGCAATAGAAACGCATGCGTTTGCGTTTTTAGACGCATGCGTTTTAACCAGTTTCTAGCCATGTTAACTTAAAACGCATGCGATTTTAAACGCAGGCGTGCGCACGCCTGTGTAGACTAACGCGTCATTTTGTCGCATTAGGCGCACACTACAAAAAACGCATGCTCATGAAAACGCATAAGTGCGCGTGCAAACACTAGACCATGCGCCCGCCATGTTAAACATAGGGGCACATGGACGCACACGATGCGCTGCGCTAAAAAACGCTAATGTGAAACTAGCCGATGGGAGTCTACACATAAAAAAATAAAAAAATAAAATAATCAGAGCCGATAGTATGATCTCTGGGTTAATAGGAACACGTTTTGCCCTGCTGCCTCATCAAGAGGTCCCATATTGCATGCAATATTTGATGCATGTGTTTGCTGGAGACCACATCTATTTATATTGCCTGCTTACCCACAAGACACCTCAAAATTGCATCATATCCTGTTATGCATCACCTGTTTCTGATTGCACCCCATTATGGAGCGCATAGAGGGCGGTAAAATCATACCTCTGGACCATGTCTAATCCTGTGGGTTGCACTATGTGCATAACCGGAAGTATAGCCCCTGTTTCTGGTGCATTCTAGGCAGGCACGCACAAGGGGATAAGAGATTTCTGCTGGGTCGCATATGCTCCTCAGGATTGTGCTATGCGCCCAACAAGAAATGTCCTAGTTCAGCATGTCCCATGACTGTCAGATGATGCTTCCAGGTCCCAGGGGATCGTTACCAGATGTATTGCGCATGATCAGTGATATCTCAGTACAGTGCATCATGCAGCAATATAGGTCAAGTACAATATGTCCTCTTTATGATATATGGCAGTCATGGTGGAACATATAAATAAACTGGGTTTGAGTCCCCATTTTTTTTAAGCTATCATTGAGGCATTAACTTATAACCAACATTCTACATCATAGGATCATATAAAGTAAATATGTACACAAAGGGGATGTGGTCTATAGGGAGATACAGGAAGTGTACATTCGCATAGTACCTATTTGTTGATACACATCAATATATGTGACCTTCAACTGAAGGGAAAAACTTTAGCAATTGGATAGTTAAACAGTTTGTGTGTAGAATACAATATGAAGGTTAAAGTTACAAAAAAACAGGCAAAATATATTTGTTCATTTAACCCTTTTGGTTTAAGTGAATCCATTCATTCTACCTTTTTAAAATGATTTTCAGAACATGGTGGTTGTTTTTTACCCCACAATGATCTATTAACCCAAAGATCATACTATCTGCTCTAATTGTTTTCTTTTAGTTTTTGATGTGTAGAGACTCCCTTAGTACTGCAGGATTGTGATGTGTATAGAGCTAGTGGTTCCTTTATCGCAAATGGGGACACTTCACCTGTTATAGGGAATATCAGGGCCGCCGAGGAACAGGGGTCGCCACAATGCTTCCCCTACTGTGCCAACATACATATTTGACAATATTTCTATTTATGTGTGATTTTCTCGTGTTTTTTCTTTAGGTCATAATGCTATATAAGGCTAGGTCCACATTGCGTTACGGGCCATGCGTTGAGCGCACCCGTTACATAGCGGCACTAGCGCTATGTAACGGGTGCGTTAACGCACACATTGGCCGCAATTATAGTAACGCATCCCGATATCGGCATGCGTTAGCGATGATGCGTTACTTTATGACGAACCCTCGAATGCGGTCTGCAGCGCTTTCGGGTAAGTCGGATCTAGCGCACAGTGAACGGACTCGTTTGCTGTGCATAGACCTGTAAGGCTAACGCATGGTAGCGAAATGCTACCATGCGTTAGCGCTAGGGCACAAAAGATGTAAAAAATGACATCAGCGTTAGCGCATCCGTTTAACGGATCCATTAAACGGATGACCCTAACGCAAGGTGGACCTAGCCTAAGGCATTTTTTTAAATGTTGAATTAAAGATTATAATTGTTAGTTTATTATGTAACTGTATGATTCCTGAAAACTTTAATATACATCAAGGCAAATCATAAACACAGCGCGGATCCCAGATAACAAAATAAATGATATATCACAAGATTTTGTCAATGCATCCGCATCTTTGTTATGGCTACAGGTCCATCAATCCAGAGGATCCCTGAATGTGAGGTAACAGTATACACACACCAATCCTGAACCAGATCACGTTGTGTCATATTGGCGTTCACATCACTCGTTATACTGAGCGGATACCGCCAACTCACTGACAAAGCTATATCGATACCATGGTGAGCAGATCATCTGACTACAAATAGCGGTCACATAACCGCAGTTCTTGTATCAGAAGTAGAAGAAATCCTTATACATATTAAAATACCGTAAGGGAAGAGGAATAAGACGGTAATTGTATTTCCCGGAGTCCATCCTGACAGCGCTATGGAGGTTGTCCTTCTTATCCTTGCTGGGACAGAAAACATAAGAGGTTAAAAAGACCCTCCCATCTCCACCCCTCAGTGTCTTTTCTAAGAACCACACCAGGATGGATGCAACAGAATTTTATTAAACATTCTTTATAGCCCTCTGCGTCTGTACTGTTACACACTTAACATTATGACTGGTCCGAACAATGAAGACAACTGTTAACACCCACCTTTTGTGTCTACCTTTTTTTTTTTCCTCATAGATTGTAAGCTTGCGAGCAGGGCCCTCATTCCTCTTGGTATCTGTTATAATCTATGTGATTATTGTTAATTATTATTATGCTGTAATGTCTATCATCTGTACAAGTCCCCTCTGAAATGTAAAGTGCTGCGGAAAATGTTGGCGCTATAGAAATAAAATTATTATTATTATTTATAGAAACGTTAAGTCACACGGTAAGTATAGAGCTTTTTCCAAGGGGAGGGAACTAACCGTGCTATCAGGATGGACTCCTGGAAATACAATTACCGGTAGGTCTAATTACTGTTTTCCAGGTCATCCCTCCGGACAGCACCATGGAGAATAGCAAAGTATGGTGCTAGGGTGGATCAACTGCATGAAGAGCCTTGCTACCGAAGGCAACCTGGCTGCCCCAAGACTACATCTAATTTGTAGTCTGGAAAAGGTGCTTAGGATGGACCATGTTGTGGCCCTACAAATTTGATCTGCTGAAGCTCCCCTCTCTCCACCCAGGAAGTGGATACTGCTCTATTCGAATGGGCGTTTCACAACTCTGGTGAATCATAAGCCATCCCTATTGTGGTTCTAATCCATCTTGCTATTGTAGACATACCTGCCTTCTTCCCCCTATTACTTCCCTCATATGGGACAAACACGTTTGGGTCCTGTGTCCAATCCCTGGTAGTCTTCAGGTAATGAATAACTGCTTGACATCTAAAGAGTGAAAAACCTGCTCCTTATGATTTTTAGGATGCTGGCAAAATTAAGGCAGGACAACCTCCTTTTTCATATTTGGGACGGACACTACCTTGGGGAGGAAGGCTGGGTCAAATCTGAGGACTATTCGGTCCTCAAAGATTTGAAGATAAGGCTCTCTGATAGAACCTTCAGTGCTATCCTTTTGGCTGATGTAATGGCTACTAGAAAAGCAAGTCTTAAACGAAAGCCTGCTAATATTTACAACGCTCACCGGCTCGTACGGGTGTTTACATAATGCATTAAGTATCAAGTTCAGAACCCATGTTGGGACAGATTTCCTAACCAAGGGCTTCAGTCTTTGGACAGCCCTGGAAAATCTAGCTATCCAAGGGTAGGATGCTAGAGGGAAATCAAAAAATACACTTAAGGTCGAAATTTGAACCCTCAATTACTTGACCTTAATCCTTTGTTGAATCCTGCCTGTAAAAAAACTAGAATTCTAGGTATATCTGGATGTGCTGTACAGGGCTGTGGAGTCGGAGTCGGTGCTCATTTTGGTGGCGTCGGAGTCGGTATAAAATGGACCGACTTCAACTCCTAAAATATATAATAAATTGGATACAGTAGTTCAATGCAGAATGTGCTGAATATTTTTTCATAGGAATTTGGGAAAGTTATGAAATGTCCTATAAATGGCTGTCCTATTCCTGATCTAAGGCTACATTTACACAAGAACAGGTTCTTGCTATTATAACAGACAATGCTTCAAACATGATAAGTACAATTAAACTAAAGAAGCTATAAAGAAAATTTAGGATTCAGTGTGTTTGAGATGGAAAGCCACAGGTGCTGTTCATGTAACTGAGGAACAAACATATTACAACAGAAGAAGAGCAAAATTATACTTTAGAAATAGATGATCTTGTTGAAGGTGCTTCAAAACACTTTCATATTCATCACATGCGCTGTGTTGTGCACACGCTGCAGCTGGCAATAAGAGATAGTCTGCAAGAGAGACATGCTGGAAATCTGATTGGAAAAGTGAGGAAATTGGTTATTGCTGTCAGAACCCCTAAAATTGATTCCATCTTGAAGAGACGTGCTTGGAAAGGGGCAATTGTCGATCAAGCCACTCGGTGGGGCAGCACTTATTTAATGATTGAGCGATTGCTTGAACTACAACCGTTTCTTATAGATATGATGAACCCTCAGGTAACCCTAAATGAAGGTCAATGGACACAGGTTGCTGAATTGAAGGAATTGCTTAATCACCCATTTACAGTGACTAAAAAATTACAAGCTGAGGATTTAACTCCTGGCATTTTCATAAGGGAGTGGAAGAACTTGCTATTTTGCCTGTCCCAAATAGGAGGTTTAATCGCAGATGACATTTCTGCTTCAATGAAACGAAGAGAGACACAGCTATTGGAAAATAAAATTTTTCTGGCAGCTGTTTATGTGGACCCAAGTCATCTTATACTGCTTGATGATCAACAGCTTACTAAAGAAAAATAAGCTCTTATTGAGGTAGCAGTTAGGATGAGTGGCCTACAGGAGGACTGCCAGGCGCAAGAGGACTTGTGTCCTGACAGTGCTACTTCTGCCATATCTTCATCCTCATCAGATGAGGCATTTGACTTTGACAAGTATTTGGATGACATGGAGCAGGCAAAGCGTTGCCACAAGGAAAAAGATTTCACTCCGTCTCCTATAGCTAGAAGATTGACCATATTTCAGCAAAATGTTTCACCTGCTCTCAAAGAAATAGAAAATTTCAACCGTTCATCAAAACTGACTATGCAAGAGGCAATTTCTTTATACCCGGGAATTGTTAGAGATGTTGCCCATGTGGTTACTGCTTTGCCTCCAACCCAAGTTAGTGTAGAGAGATTGTTCTCTAGCCTTAAAATTATTGGGTCAGATTTGAGGTCATCTATGAAGGAGGATCTGATGGAGGCAATTCTATTTCTTAGAACAAATTCATAGATTGCACAAATGTTATTTAGTTAGTAATTTATGTTTTTGTTTAAAACTGTTTTTTGCCACTTACATAGTTTATTACATAGTGTTATATATATATATACACACTATATATATATATGTAATCGATATTACATAGTGTATTACATATTTACAATTTATTACAGTTTTTTGTGTTCTAAAGTTGTATTCCAATAAATATATATTATGTTCTATCTAAATATCTTGATTATTGTATCATAAAAATGATTCAATGTCTGATGTTCACATTGTACTACAATAAATTTTTCACTTAAATATAAGCAATATATGTCGGAGTCGTGGAGTCGGAGTCGCAGGTTTGGCTTACCGACTCCACAGCCCTGGTGCTGTATCTGCTGAGGACTCCACACACTGCACAAATGTGACTAGCTTCCTACTTGCCTGTATGGTAGATATTACCTCATCAGACAATCCTCTTGATCTTAGGACCTGCCTTTCAGGATCCACACAGAAAAGTGCAACCTGTCTATGTTCTATGAACTACGCCCTGGAAGAGGAGATCTTCCCTCTGGGAAAGCAGGATAGACTCTTCCACAGACATCTTTCTCAACAGGGAAAACCAGCTCCTTCTTACCCAGAAGGGCACTGATAGTATTATCCTTGCCCGCTCCTCTGGCACCTTTCTCAGAACTCTTAGGATTAAGAGTAGCTGAGGAAAGGCGTAGGCCAGATCTTCGCTCCAGTCCTGAGAGTACATCTATCCCCTCGGGACTGTCTAGAGGATGCAATAAAAAGAATCAAACCTTCGCATTTTCCCTGGTTGAGAACAGGTCTATTCGCAGGAGTCCTCATGTTGAGACAGCATGTGGAACACTTCCACATTTAGTTCCCACTCTGGGAGATATTCTCTGCCTGCATAAGTAGTCTGCCTCCTGGTTCTGGGTCCCCTCTAGGTGATCCGCTGAAATGGACAGAACCATCTATTCTGCACACTGAAAAATGCTTTTCACTAGACACTGTTAAGGAATGTCTTGGACCCCACTGATGTCGTTGAAAGGCTACCATCATCATGTCTGACAGAATCCTCATGTGCCTGTTCTTGACCACCGCCTGACTTTGGCACAGGAAATCCCATATCGAGCACAGCTCCCTGTAGTTTGAGAACCTGGCCCGAACTTCCAGAGTCCATGTACCCTGGAAGAATCTTCCTTCCAGATGACTGCCCCAACCTAGCTGACTCACGTCGTTTGTAACCACTACGCAGGGGGAGAAAATCCATGGAAATCGTATTTCGAGGTTCTCTGGAATAGTCCACCAGACTAAGGAATTCTTTACTGATGGGGAGAGGGACATTACGACATCTAGGGTTAGTTGACGTTTGCCCTAGGCTAATAAAATAACCTGGAGTTCTTGCTAATGGAATTGACTCTACCACACACATGGGATGCAGGACGTCTTTACAATCAGATTTATTATTGCCCCTCTGATAGAGCAACAGTTCCCTAAAAATTGACAAATCCTGTCTCTTATTGAAGCCTGCTTTTCCTTAGGTAAGAAAGAGGTTCTTAGAGGGAGGGAGTTCTTCTTGGTTCTGGGTGTAAGGTCCGATTTTTCTCAATTTATCACCCAACCCAGGTTCTGAAGCATGTGGACAGAAGTTTGGCGATGGTCCATAAGCTCTTCTCTGGTGCTGGCTATAATTAGGAAATAATTTGGGGACTATGACAATACCTAACCTCAGATAGGCCACTATATCCGCCACTAGCTTTGTGAACACAGGGGGCTGAGGCGAGGCCAAAGGGGAGGCAATAAAACTGATAATGATGAACTTGAACTTGCACCTTTATTGCGAACCTCAGATACTGTTGATGGCAGGGATGGATGGGAACATGATAATACGCATTCTTTAAGTCCAGTGTGCACATCACTGTGTCCCTGTCTATCAGAGGAATTATAGCTCTGATTAATTTCATTTTGAATCTTCTGTGTCTTACCCAGCGGTTCAGGGGCTTTAGATTTATTATTGTACGGCCATTCCCTGAGGGTTTCCTGACCGAAAAAAAGACTTGAATAGTGGCCCCTAAGTCTTTCTCCCTCGGGGACCAGGACTCTTGCTCTGATTCTTAGGAGGTCCTGTACATCTGACCACATGGGGGAGGAGGCGGCTGAAGACCGGTAATCTGTTAGGACAAATCTTTCTGGCGGGGGCTGGATAAATTCTATCATGTAACCTGAAGAAATTGTTCCTATCGCCCACTGATTTTGAGAAATCTCCCGTCAACCTTCTAGATGCAACCCTTTTCGTCCTCCCACTCTCATGGCGTCATTGCCTTCCTGAGCCAAAAAAAGAGCCCCTACCCTTTAGGATAGCTCCACCTGCCCGACTTCCCCTTCCCTTTGTAGCTTGGCCTCTGGGAGGGTTGGGTTCTGTGAAAGGGCTGGTATTTCTTGGGCCTTTCCTTGGGAACCCTTTCTTTGTGTCTGATGCCTTCTCTAGAATTTCACCTAGAATCGGGCCAAACACTCTAGAACCTAGAAAGGGAATGGTACAGAGTTTATTCTTAGATTGAGTATCCCCAGACCACATATTTAACCAAATAGCCCGCTGGGCAGCATTTCACAAGGCACTGTTCCTGGCAGCAAATCTGACTGACTCCGTGGATGCATCTGCCATGAACCCTATAGCTAGTTTAAGCAACGGGAGGGATCTTAAGATAACCTCCCTAGGAGTTTTATCCTTTAAGTGTTCATCGACCCACAGGTGCATGGCTTTAGCAACCGAGGTTGCTGTTATATTGGCTCATATAGCTGCCGATGTCACCCAGGTTCTTTTAAGGAGATTATCTGCTTTCCTATCCATGGGTTCCTTTAGACTTGAGGAATCTTTGAACAGGATTAATGTTTTTTTCGTGACCTTGGCTACAGGGACTTCTAAGTTAGGGATGTCATCCCAGGGCTTAATGTCCTCCAGTTCAAAGGGTAGATGGAGTCTAAAGTATCGGGGCCATTTCTCCATGTCCTCCCACTCTTCCATAATCATGTTGCAGATGTGATTATTTACAGGGAAGACTACGTCTCATAAATCTCAGACCCCCAAACATCTCATCCTGTGTAGAATGAGACTTCTGGGCTTCATCCACCTGTTACTTCAAACCGCGCAAAGGAGCTCATCCGTATCTTCAGATGACGAGGTATTTCTTTTCCCTCTCTGGAGGGTCTGTAGTTGTTTCTCCCTCCTCCTGATCAGACCCACAGGAGTGAACATCTTCAGAACTCATTTCCATCTCCCATCTTAGCCTTTTGGCACGAGACTAACCTGGGACACTGGCTGAGAAGCATGCGGAGAAAGTAAGCCAGAAATAGAAGCCTGAAACTCTTTCCTGATGATGGATCTCATCTGTGAGCAAGGATGATTGCTGCTCCATGATGACTTTGGAAGTGCAGCTCTCATATAACTTTCATCCATGCCTCTGGCAATTTGATACTGCAAATAGCGCATTTCCTACACTTCCCTGATGCTTTCTTGCCATACTTTTTAGGTGCTGCCGCAGTGGTAGATGCTCCCTCCCTAAAATACACAGAGTATACACAGTGCTTTAGATAGGGGTAAGGGACTGTGAATGGGCTTGTATGTCTTCCTAACCAGACCCCTACCCCTGCTCCTGTTCAGATGTAACCTCTGTCCTGTCTGAGTCTTCCATAATGAGCGTACAGTAAGGCAGCAATACAGACAAATGGCATTGTATTTATGCAATACCATATGTGATGAGGCACCATGCAGGTCCCCTGTGATCTTCCTTCCTGTGTTCCACCGTGGAATGCACGCTGACTAAAAACCCGGAAGTTCACGCTGTCCAGCCCTGTTGAAGACGTTACCGGTAGTGTGCCTCACTCAGAATATTCGGCATTCATAAACTGGGAGCATCGCTTGACCGGATAAGGCTGAGGAGCCCCCCTTCAGGGGGTGTCGGCCACAGACCGCTTGATAGCGGGAAGGAAGAGGTTGGGCCCCCGATCCCTTTGAGTGTCCAGGTGCGATCATTTTTTCCTCTTGTCGTTCCTATCCTCACAGGGACAGGAAAAACAACGAGGTGTAGAGGTGGGAGGGTCCTTTCAACCTCTCCTGTGTTTCCTGGCCGAGCAAAGATAAGAAGGATGACCTCCGTGATCCTGCCAGGAGGGATGACCTTGAAAAAAACATTTAAACAAAAGAGGGAGGGGCAGATAAGAATTTTCACCAAAGCCACCTTCCACATAATCCTAGTCATCTCGCTCTAATGTCCCACAGGTGATAGTCTAAACATGAAAAAGCAAAACCATTAAACGTAATGATTCAGGTGACATGCCAGAATAAAAATAACATTGTAAACATCCAAGAAAATTATTTTATTCTTCTTACCACTCTGGGCGGAGGGGTGAAAAATAATCTTTCTTCAACATATTGCTACAGCTTACATGACCTAAGCAAGGAAAATTACCCATCCTAAGGATACTCAGTATTGATTTTTTTTTTACTAGACCCAATATCTGACAATTCTATCCTTTAAATTACTTCCTCATCTATATGATAAAAGGGGCAAGAGTAAGTCAAAAGTAACCAATGTTTTTTTAAGTATGTCAGCCATCTTTCCACTAAAAGGGCAATAAGTCAATACAAATGGAATCCTTACTTTTTATCAGGTCTACATTTATCTTTTAGAAGATCCTTGAGCTTCATTTCCAAGGGCTTAGTTTTCCACTTGGTTACTTGTTCCTATCAGTTGATTTTACAAATAAAATCAGTACATAGATGACCACAGTCTTTGTATACTAAAGTATCCAAAAATTTTAAGCTCACAGTAGAACTTGTTGATATGAACTGTAATTCTGTATAGACCATTAATTTGAGACTGGAAGGCAATGTGTTCCTCTGTGCACCCTTACCACAAGAGGAAAACATCATCAATATAGCTCCACCAGTTTCGGACATGGCATCACCTGGAGGAACTGTACACGAACCTATCCTTGAAGAAAGCCATGTAGATGTTATCATACGTGGGTGAGGGCCACATTGGACCCCATGACTGTCCCCCCATCGCTGCAGAAAGTACTCATCCCCAAAGAGGAAGTAGTTCCTTTGTAGTATGAACCCCAATGTCGAAAGGACAAGCTGTGCCTATTCTGGTGCCATGTCCGAGTTGGTGCATATAACAGCAACAGCTGACAAACCCTTGTCCTGTTCGATCAAAGTGTAAAATAATATCACATCAAAAGATGGCAATATTGTATTATCAGATACCTCTACAACTTTAATTTTATTTAGAAAATCACTAGTATCTTATGTATAAGTATGTATCTATTATGGTAAACAGCATCAGGCTCTCTCCCTTACCTGAAATCCGCTGCCTCGGAGTAACTCTCGACTCTGCCCTGTCCTTCAAACCACACGTCCAAACTCTTGCCACCTCCTGTCACCTCCAACTCAAAAATATTTCCAGAATCTGTCCCTTCCAGCGCCCTCAATCTACTAAAACTCTTGCACATGCCCTCATCATCTTCCACCTTGACTACCGCAACACTCTCCTCTGTGGCCTCCCTGCTAACGCTGTTGCACCACTCCAGTCTGTCCTCAACTCTGCTTCCCAACTAATCCACCTCTTTCCTTGCTACTCCCCTGTCTCTCCCCTCTGCAAATCCCTCCACTGGCTCCCAATTCCCCATCAAATCCAGTTAAAACTACTAACACTGACGTACACAGCCATCCACGACCTGTCCCCTCCCTATATCTCTGAACTAATCTCCTGATATCTTCCCCCATGTAATCTTCGATCCTCCCAAGACCTCCTCCTCTCCACTCTTATTCGTTCCTCACACAACCGCCTCCAAGATTTCTCCCGAATATCCCCCATCCTCTGGAACTCCATGCCTCAACACGTCCGGTTATCTACCACCCACAGATCCTTCAAAAGGAGCCTGAAAACCCATCTTTTCAGGAAAGCCTACAGCCTGCAATAACCATTCTGCCAACTCACCACCGCCCGAGCTGCCGCCTCACCACCGCCCGAGCTGCCGCCTCACCACCACCAGAGCTGCTGCACCCTCTACCTTCTGTCTCTTCCCCACTATCCCGTAGAATGTAAGTCCGCAAGGACAGGGTCCCCTCTCCTCTGCACCAGTCTGTCAATGTAAATTTGTTTACTGTTAACGATATCTATAACTTTGTATGTAACCCCCTTCTCATGTACAGCACCATGGAATTAATGGTGCTATATAAATAAATAATAATATGAGTGGGCATTGACCTCAAAATCCCAAAGGAGTCGATCCAAAAAAAATAGCCACCCTATTGAATAGTTAACCACATCCAGAGATAATAGGGTGGCATGCTGGACACTCTAAAAAAATTTTGAACTTTGGAAGGGTGTATAATATAGGAACAATAGGATATTCCACCAATAAAAATTCAGATAGCTGATCAATGAGTCCCATGGCAAGGGCATCATTGATCAGAAGCTGTAACTCAGTCAAAAACTTGAAAGTAGGATTGGAGGCTAGGCTCTCATAGACCATTTCATCATTAAGCTGTCCACAAAATTTCTTCTTTCGGGGTCTACCAAGCTGGGGTACCTCTTTCAGTACCACCCCGTGTTTTTGGAGGTCCGCTCTGCATTGGCTGGAGTCTGAATGAATGATGCTGGCTGGAATTCCTTGGTTACATGGGCGCATATAAAAGATCACTGCTTCTCCACGTATTTCCAGTCTGACAACACTTTACTCACAGAACACAGAATATATCACACAGATACAGAGGTCCGGCCAATAGAAAAGCGTCAGGCCAGACATGCATTACAAAAGCCGCAGGTGGCCGGAGCCTGCCGATGTTTACTGTGGAAATTACAAAGGTGGGGGGAGGGCGGACAAAAGGAGAATATCGTGTCCCCTCTCTCCAGGGGCACAGCCTGTGAACTAATGCATTAGGGCCATGCATCTCACATAGAACCTATTATACATACATATAACTGCACAACATATTCTGGGTGCTGAGTGGTTCTGTAGCACGTAACACAGCTCCCCTTTTCAGCGACGCGATCGGCATACACAGTCTGATCCTCAACGGATCGGTTTGGGGATGACCAAAGTTTATGGGGTTAGTACAAGTTCCGTTTGTCGACTTAGTCCATCGGTGTTACCGTTTTGTTTGCCGGGTCTGTGGTGGATGGTGAAGTCCAGAGATTGTAGGGCTAAACTCCACCGCAGCAATCTGGCGTTGTCTCTGGAGACCCGATTAAGCCAGACTAGGGGATTATGGTCCGTTATGAGGGAAAACTGTCGTCCATACAAATATGGTTGCAACTTCTTGAGTGCCCATACTACCGCCAGGCACTCCTTCTCGATGGCCGCATAGCTTACTTCACGGGGCAGTAGTTTCCGACTCAGGTGAGCTACCGGGTGTTCTTGGCCGTCCGGCCCGACTTGGCTCAGTACTGCCCCCAATCCAAACATAGAAGCGTCTGTGTGAACCAGGAAACGTTTAGTTGGATCGGGTGCGGCCAATACAGGGGTATTGGTGAGGGCGTCCTTTAGTTGGCGGAAGGCTTCTTCACACTCTGAGGTCCAGGTTACCTGGCGGGGTTGGTTCTTACGGGTCAGATCAGTGAGGGGCTTGGCTACGCTGCTGTAATTGGGAATGAATTTCCTGTAATACTCCGCTGTCCCTAGAAACGCCATGACCTGGGTTTTAGTGCGTGGGATGGGCCACTTGGCTATGGCCTCAATCTTGGCTGGCTCTGGTTGCTGTTTCCCACTTCCCACCCAATGCCCTAAATACTGAACCTCTGCTTTGCCCACGTGACACTTGTTTGGGTTCAGGGTGATTCCGGCCTGGTGGATCCTGTACAATACTGTCTAGGTGATTTAGATGCTCTTCCCATGTTGCACTGTAGATGGCGATGTCGTCCAGGTAGGCACAAGCATAGTCCTGGAGACCATCCAGAAGCCAGTCAGCCAGCCTTTGGCAGGTCGCCGGGGCATTCTTCATCCCGAATGGCATAACTCGAAACTGGAATAAGCCGAACGGGGTGACAAATGCCGACTTGAGAATAGCGTCAGGACTAAGGGGAATCTGCCAGTAGCCTTTGCATAGATCGATGGTGGTCAAATACTTTGCCCCCGCCAGCCGGTCTAACAACTCATCCACACGCGGCATGGGGTATGCATCCGTCACTTTTCTCATTGAGCCTACGATAGTCTACACAAAACCGTGTAGTCCCATCCTTCTTGGGCACTAACACTACGGGGGATGCCCAGGGACTATCTGACTCTTCAATGACCCCTAAACGCAGCATCTCTTGTATCTCTTGTCGTATCCCCTCTCGTACAGACTCAGGGACACGGAAGGGGTTTTGTCGCAGGGGGGGTCTGATCCTGGGTCTCAACCTTGTGTTGTGCCAGGCGGGTGTACCCTGGCCTCCCCGAAAACAACCTCTGTCGCTGCCTCAACAACTCCTCCGCCTGCTGTCTCTCCCGGGGGCCTAGGTCTTCACCCAAGTGTACCTGGTCCCATGTTTTAGACTGAGTCCTTTCCCCTAAGGCCTCTTTCACACATCCGGTTTTTGTCATCCGGCACGATGTGGCAAAATTTTTAATAACCGATCCAGCACCGGATCCGGTTTTGTCCCATAAGCTTTCATGGGCGCCGCATCGTGCCGGATGGTTATGCGTCGTGTCCGGTTGTTGCCGGACACGGCATAAATTAGTCGTCCGGCATCTGCAAAAAACGCTCCCTGCAACGTTTTTTGTCAGCGCCGGACCGGCTTTTTCCACAGCGCATGCCCGGACTCTGTGAATGTTAACCCCACAAGTGCCCGGAGAGAGAGAGAGAGATCTCTCTCTGTCACCCGGACACTTGTGAGAGATCTCTCTCGCCGGGCACTTGTGGGGTTAACACTCACAGTGTCTGGGTGAGAGAGAGAGATCTCTCTGTGGGGTTAACCCCACAAGTGCCCGGCAAGAGAGAGAGATTCTCTTGCCTGGACACTAAGTGTTAACCCCCCATGTCTCTCTCTCTCCACCCCCCTCCCCTCTCCTCCCCTCCCCTCTCCTATCCTCTCCTCCCCTCACCTCCCTTTCAGCAGCTGTCTCATTGGCTGCCTCTGTCCACCTCGTCCTGCGGCTCCTTTAATAATGTCCGAGCCGTATCGTCTCGCCGCACACACATCCGGTGTCACGGCTGCAGGCCGGATCCGGCGGCCCGGCTTTTCGCCGCACGCCGCCGGACCCCACACACCGGATGTGTGAAAGTAGCCTAAGACATCCGGCAAGGGAAGTCCGGCTAAATCCTCTGCTTCAGGTGCACAGATGGCCACTACCTCTTCAGGACGCTCCCGGTAGGGCTTCAGCATATTCACGTGGAACATGCGGATAACCCTGGGGTCGTCACAATCGGCGACATTATAGGTTGTGTCGGCTATTTTCCCCACTACCTGGTAGGGCCCCTGCCATGCAGCTTGAAACTTATTCTGATTAGTGGGCTCTAACACCAGGACCTTCTGTCCTATTTCCAAAGTGCGCTCTCTGGCCCTCCGATTGTACCATATGCACTGGCGCCGCTGGGTCGCCTGCATGTTCTCACATACAGCCTAAGTCAGCTCCTGTAGGCGGTCCCCGAATTCCAGCACAAAGGGTACAATAGGTACCCCTTCTATGAGGCCCTCCCCTTCCCAGTGTTCCAGCACTAAGTCTAGGGGTCCCCTTACCCGTCTCCCGTATACCAGCTCGAACGGGGAGAACCCCATGGATTCTTGGGGCACCTCCCGATAGGCAAACAGGAGGTGTGGCAAGAATTTCTCCCAGTCCCTGTATGTCCTGGTAAAAGTCCCAATGAGCTGTTTTAATGTCCCGTTAAAGCGTTCACACAACCCATTGGTTTGCGGGTGGTACGGGGCGCTTCTAATGGACTTTACGCCGCACAGCTTCCACAGTTGGTTGGTCACCTCTGCTGTAAACTGGGTACCCTTGTCCAAGATAATCTCCCGGGGAAATCCAACCCGTGAGAACACCTGGAGCAGGGCGGCCGCCACCGTCTCTGCCAGTATGTTAGGTAATGCAACCGCCTCTGGATACCATGTGGCATAATCTACCACTGTCAATATATACTTTTTCCCTGACGGACTGGGTTTGGCTAACGGCCCTATCAGATCAACCGCTACTCGGCTAAATGGTTCCTCCACAATGGGGAGGGGGCGTAATTTGGCCTTGCATCGATCCCCTCTCTTGCCAATGCGCTGGCAACTGTCACAGGTCTGGCAGTACTGACGAACATCATAGGTTACCCCCGGCCAAAAGAAGTTTTGTGTCAAACGATGCCTGGTGTGACTGACGCCGAAGTGCCCGGCTAAGGGTATGTCATGAGAGATTCACAGTAGCTCCTGCCTATACTTCTTGGGAACTACCAGCTGTCGTTTTATAGTGGGGCTCATCCCTGTGTGGTGCTGCTCTGTGATCCGGTAGAGGAGTCCCTGCTTCCATACAAACTGTTCCCCTTCCAGTACCCTTCTCCCCTCCTGTGCCTTCCCACGATATCCCTCTAATGAAGGATCCTCAAGTAACTCCCTCTTAAATTCATTTGGGGTGGCCCAACAAATGTGTCTGGCTATGGGAATACGTGTAGGCTGGGATGTCTTACCTGGGCCTCCTCTGAGTGTGATTCCGCCTCCGCCGCTCGAGCTTGTCTCCGGGTGGTCACAGGATATGTCTCAGCGAGAGGGGCCACCGAGAATGCAGACAACATGGGCCCCAAGTCATTTCCCAGCAAGACGTCTGCAGGCAAATCCTCCATCAAGCCGACCTCAACAAGGCCATCCCTGACTCCCCAGTTCAGGTGAATCCTGGCAGTGGGAAGTCGATGTATGGCTCCCCCTGCTACACGGACTGCCACTGTCCGGTCCGTCTTCTCTTGGTCCCGGACGAGATGAGGCTTCACAAGGGTCAAAGTTGCTCCGGAATCTCTTAGTCCCTGCATAGGTTTCCCATTAACCCACACGACCTGTCGATGCTGTTGTCGATTATCTGCCCAGGCTGCTTGCACGGGGTCTACTTCATGCAGCACTTCCTCCATCTCTTCCACCCCTTGGTTAGTCGTAGCCCCCAATGCCGGGTCAGCTTCGCCTTGGTAGCAGTGTACAACAGCCCGGCTGAAGGTAGCTGTTCTCGCCTTTGGCCACTGGGTATGCTGAGTCCGGTTGGGACATTGTCTTTGCAGGTGGCCCAGCTGACGGCAGGTGTGGCATCGCGCCCCAGGGGGACTGTGGTAGGCTGGGTTTCTAGCTGGTCCCCCTACAATCTTCGGTGGTTTGGGGCCCTCCAGGTCCATGGGCGGGCCCCTAGTGACCATCTTTGATCCGGACAACTGCGGCCTCCTGGCATCATGATGTTCATCGGCCAGACGAGCGGCTTCCTCAAGAGTCGTTGGCCGCCTGTCCCGAAGCCATTCCTGTGTCTCGGGGGTTAGTCCATTAAAGAATCGTTCTAACAAGAAGAGCTGGATGACTTCCTCCTTAGTGGTTGCTTGGCTCCCTTGTACCCACTGTAGAAGTGACCGCCGTAATTTGCAGGCCCATTCAGCGTGGGTATCGGTTACGCGTTTTATAAGTCCGCGGAACTTTTGGCGGTATGCCTCTGGTGTCAGCGCATACCGGGCCAAGATCACTTCTTTGATCCGCTCATAGTCCATACAGTCCTCATCAGGTACCGTGCGATAGGCGTCCACTGCCCAGCCTGTCAGCTTGCTGGCCAGAATCTGAACCCGTTCCTCCGGCTTCACTTGATGAAAGGCACACAGCCGCTCAAAGTCCTGCAGAAAGCAATCAATGTGTTCCTCTGCCTCCTCCAACTGTCGGAAGGCATTATACTGGATCTTTTTGTGGCTTACTGTTGAAGGTACCTGGTCGAAGGCCAGAGCTCCCCCTGCTCGCTGGCTCTCCTCTCTCCGCTCTGCCATCTCCATCTTGGCCAGCTCCACTTTGGTCCGCTCTGCATCTCCATCTTGGCTAGCTCTATCCTGGTCCGCTTGGCCATCTTTTCCTTCAGATCAGTACACACATCAGCCATCACCTCTCGTATGATCACTACCGCAGGGTTTGGGCCATAGAACGCCAATCTGTTCTTTACCTCTCTCTGGAATTCGGTCTCCTCCACGTTCACATTGGGGTGCGCTGCACTTTCGTGTTCCATGATGGCTGCTATCAAATCCGCTTTTGTTTTGTTGCTGGCGAACAACCCTCGGGCTTCCACCAGATCTTTTAATGTAGTCCTCTTTAACTTCTGGTAGTTGTTTTCCATTCATTCCTTTCCTCCTGTAGAAGGGGTATCATATCCCGCTGCTGCCACCAGTGTATCTACCAAGCTGGGGTACCTCTTTCAGTACCACCCCGTGTTTTCAGAGGTCCGCTCTGCATTGGCTGGAGTCTGAATGAATGACGCTGGCTGGAATTCCTTGGTTACATGGGCGCATATAAAAGATCACTGCTTCTCCACGTTTTTCCAGTCTGACAACACTTTACTCACGGGACACAGAATATATCACACAGATACAGAGGGCCGGCCAATAGAAAAGCGGCAGGCCAGACATGCATTACAAAAGCCGCAGGTGGCCGGAGTCTGCCGATGTTTACTGTGGAAATTACAAAGGTGGGGGGAGGGCGGACAAGAGGAGAATATCGTAAGTCCCCTCTGCCCAGGGGCGCACCCTGTGAACTAATGCATTAGGGACATGCATCTCACATAGAACCTATTATACATACATATAACTGCACAACATATTCTGGGTGCTGAGTGGTTCTGTAGCACATAACATCGATATTTACATGTATCCACAGCTATCGCCCCACCTTTATCTGCTTGCTTTATAGTTATGGATTTGTTACATCTCAATTCATTTTCTGTCTTTCGTTCTAAATTTGATACGTTACTAGAGTTGAGCGATACCGTCCGATACTTCAAAGTATCGGATCGGAATGGATCGGCCGATCTTAAAAAAAAGTATCGGTATCGCCGATTCCGATACCGGAAGTCCCATTCAAGTCTATGGGACTTCCGGTATCGGAATAAGAAAAACCCTGTTTTTCCCTTGTACAGCCTCTCTGGGGTCTGTACGGGCCTTTCGGGGGGCTGTGCCGGCCTGCCAGGGGGTCTGTGCAGGCTCCGGTGGTCTGTGCCGGCCTGCCGGGGGGCTGTGCCGGCCTGCCGGGGGGGCTGTGCAGGCTCCGGTGGGCTGTGCCGGCCTGCCGGGGGGCTGTGCAGGCTCCGGTGGGCTGTGCCGGCCTGCCGGGGGCTGTGCCGGCCTGCCGGTGGTCTGTGCAGGCTCCGGTGGGCTGTGCCGGCCTGCCGGGGAGCTGTGCCGGCCTGCCGGGGGGCTGTGCAGGCTTCGGGGGTCTGTGCAGGCATCGTCCGATGGGACTACAAGTCCCATCGGGCGATGCCTGCTACCATGACAGTGATTGACACATTAGCCAATGATGGGACAGTAGTAGTCCCATCATCCGGCTAATGTGTTGAATGTAAAAAAAAAAAAAAAAATTACATGCTACATACATGCTACATTCATACTACATACATGCTACATTCATACTACATATATACTACATGCAACATACATACTACATATATACTACATGCATGCAACATGCATACTACATATATACTACATGCTACATACATACTACATATATGCTACATATATACTACATGCATGCTACATACATACTGCATGCTACATACATACTACATACACTCACTGGCCACTTTATTAGGTACACCTGTCCAACTGTGTGTTAAGACTTAATTTCTAATCAGCCAATCACATGGCGGCAACTCAGTGCATTTAGGCATGTAGACATGGTCAAGACAATCTCCTGCAGTTCAAACCGAGCATCAGTATGGGGAAGAAAGGTGATTTAATAATAATAATAATAATTTTTATTTATATAGCGCCAACATATTCCGCAGCACTTTACAATTAAGCGGGGACATGTACAGACAATAAATTCAATACAAGTTAAGACAATTCAAACAATGACATTAGGAGTGAGGTCCCTGCTCGCAAGCTTACAATCTACAAGGAAATGGGGGGACACAGTAGGTGAGAAATGCTTGTTAATTCAGGTCTGGCAATTATAATAGGGATTTTCATATAAAGCTGCATGATCCGGTCATCAGCCCGTGTGTTTAAGTGCAATAGACAAGTATCAAGTGCAGTTATGTGCATGAAGGGTGTGGAGACAGATGAATAGTAGGGTGCAGATTCAGAATAATATTTGGAAGGAGGGAACAGGGCAAAGTTAGCTTGCTGAGTAGTTGATGTGATAGGCTTCTTTGAAGAGATGGGTTTTCAAAGCGCGCTTGAATAGGTCAGGGCTAGGTATCAGTCTGATCGTCTGGGGAAGTGCATTCCAGAGAGCTGGAGCAGCACGAGAGAAGTCTTGGAGACGGAGGTGCGAGGTTCGGATTACGGGGGATGTTAGTGATTTGAGTGCCTTTGAACGTGGCATGATTGTTGGTGCCAGAAGGGCTGGTCTGAGAATTTCAGAAACTGCTGATCTACTGGGATTTTCACGCACAACCATCTCTAGGGTTTACAGAGAATGGTCCGAAAAAGAAAAAAAATCCAGTGAGCGGCAGTTCTGTGGCCGGAAATGCCATGTTGATGCCAGAGGTCAGAGGAGAATGGGCAGACTGGTTCGAGCTGATAGAAAGGCAACAGTGACTCAAATTGCCACCCGTTACAAACAAGGTAGGCAGAAGAGCATCTCTGAACGCACAGTGCGTCGAACTTTGAGGCAGATGGGCTACAGCAGCAGAAGACCACACTGGGTACCACTCCTCTCAGCTAAGAACAGGAAACTGAGGCTACAATTTGCACAAGCTCATCGAAATTGGACAGTAGAAGATTGGAAAAACGTTGCCTGGTCTGATGAGTCTCGATTTCTGCTGCGACATTCGGATGGTAGGGTCTGAATTTGGCGTAAACAACATGAAAGCATGGATCCATCCTGCCTTGTATCAACGGTTCAGGCTGGTGGTGGTGGTGTCATGGTGTGGGGAATTTTTTCTGGGCACTCTTTGGGCCCCTTGGTACCAATTGAGCATCGTTGCAACGCCACAGCCTACCTGAGTATTGTTGCTGACCATGTCCATCCCTTTATGACCACAATGTACCCAACATCTGATGGCTACTTTCAGCAGGATAATGCGCCATGTCATAAAGCTCGAATCATCTCAGATTGGTTTCTGGAACATGACAATGAGTTTACTGTACTCAAATGGCCTCCTCAGTCACCAGATCTCAATCCAATAGAGCATCTTTGGGATGTGGTGGAACGGGAGATTCGCATCAGGGATGTGCAGCCGACAAATCTGCGCCAACTGTGTGATGCCATCATGTCAATATGGTCCAAAATCTCTGAGGAATGCTTCCAGCACCTTGTTGAATCTCTGCCACGAAGAATTGAGGCAGTTCTGAAGGCAAAAGGGGGTCCAACCCCTTACTAGCATGGTGTACCTAATAAAGTGGCCAGTGAGTGTATATACTACATGCATGCTACATACATACTACATATATACTACATACATACTACATGCATGCTACATACATACCACATACATACTACATACATACTACATACATACTACATGCTACATACATACTACATATATACTACATGCATGCTACATATATACTACATGCTACATGCATACTACATGCATGCTACATACATACTACATACATACTACATGCATGCTACATACATACTACATGCTACATACATACTACATATATACTACATGCATGCTACATACATACTACATGCTACATATATACTACATGCTACATACATACTACATGCATGCTACATACATACTACATACATACTACATGCATGCTACATACATACTACATGCTACATACATACTACATATATACTACATGCATGCTACATACATACTACATGCTACATATATACTACATGCTACATACATACTACATGCATGCTACATACATACTACATACATACTACATGCATGCTACATACATACTACATGCTACATACATACTACATATATACTACATGCATGCTACATACATACTACATGCTACATACATACTACATGCATGCTACATACATACTACATACATACTACATACATACTACATGCATGCTACATACATACTACATGCTACATACATACCACATACATACTACATATATACTACATGCATGCTACATACATACTGCATGCTACATGCATGCTACATACATACTACATACATACTACATGCTACATACATACCACATATATACTACATACATACTACATACAATACATTCATACAATACATACATAGACATACAGTACATATAACATAGAGTAACATACTTACCAATACTTGTCACATTGTTCCCCGAAGCCATTGTCTTTTAAAGGAATAAATATTAACATAACAAACCACAAAAATACTCACCCACGATCCGAAGCAGTCCACGAGTGTGTCCCATGACGATCTTGGGTAGAGAACTGCAGCATCAGCTGATGCCGCCGTTCTCTACGGGCTGCAGGAATCCAATGACGGAAGGTAGGTATCCTTCCGCACTGTATTCCTCCGCCACTTAAAAAAAAAAAAGTCCCTAGTCTCACTTTATGCCATTGCTGCGTGGGAAATTCCCACACAGCAATGGCATAAAGTGAGACTAGGGACTTTTTTTTTTTAAGTGGCGGAGGAATACAGTGCGGAAGGATACCTACCTTCCGTCATTGGATTCCTGCAGCCCGTAGAGAACGGCGGCATCAGCTGATGCTGCAGTTCTCTACCCAAGATCGTCGTGGGACACACTCGTGGACTGCTTCGGATCGTGGGTGAGTATTTTTGTGGTTTGTTATGTTAATATTTATTCCTTTAAAAGACAATGGCTTCGGGGAACAATGTGACAAGTATTGGTAAGTATGTTACTCTATGTTATATGTACTGTATGTCTATGTATGTATTGTATGAATGTATTGTATGTAGTATGTATGTAGTATATATGTGGTATGTATGTAGCATGTAGTATGTATGTAGTATGTATGTAGCATGCATGTAGCATGCAGTATGTATGTAGCATGCATGTAGTATATATGTAGTATGTATGTGGTATGTATGTAGCATGTAGTATGTATGTAGCATGCATGTAGTATGTATGTAGTATGTATGTAGCATGCATGTAGTATGTATGTAGCATGTAGTATATATGTAGCATGTAGTATGTATGTAGCATGCATGTAGTATATATGTAGTATGTATGTAGCATGTAGTATGTATGTAGCATGCATGTAGTATGTATGTAGTATGTATGTAGTATGTATGTAGCATGCATGTAGTATGTATGTAGTATGTATGTAGCATGTAGTATGTATGTAGCATGCATGTAGTATGTATGTAGTATGTATGTAGTATGTATGTAGCATGTAGTATGTATGTAGCATGCATGTAGTATATGTGTTATGTATGTAGCATGCATGTAGTATGTATGTAGTATGCATGTAGTATGTATGTAGTATATATGTGGTATGTATGTAGTATGTATGTAGCATGCAGTATGTATGTAGCATGCATGTAGTATATATGTAGTATGTATGTAGTATGTATGTAGCATGCATGTAGTATGTATGTAGCATGCATGTAGTATGTATGTAGTATGTATGTAGTATGTATGTAGTATATATGTAGTATGTATGTAGCATGTAGTATGTATGTAGCATGTAGTATGTATGTAGTATGTATGTAGCATGTATGTAGTATGTATGTAGCATGTAGTATGTATGTAGCATGCATGTAGTATATATGTTATGTATGTAGCATGCATGTAGTATGTATGTAGTATGTATGTAGCATGCATGTAGTATGTATGTAGTATATATGTGGTATGTATGTAGTATGTATGTAGCATGCAGTATGTATGTAGTATATATGTAGTATGTATGTAGCATGTAGTATGTATGTAGCATGCATGTAGTATATATGTAGTATGTATGTAGCATGTAGTATGTATGTAGTATGTATGTAGTATGTATGTAGTATGTATGTAGTATGTATGTGGTATGTATGTAGCATGTAGTATGTATGTAGCATGCATGTAGTATATGTGTTATGTATGTAGCATGCATGTAGTATGTATGTAGTATGCATGTAGTATGTATGTAGTATATATGTGGTATGTATGTAGTATGTATGTAGCATGCAGTATGTATGTAGCATGCATGTAGTATATATGTAGTATGTATGTAGTATGTATGTAGCATGCATGTAGTATGTATGTAGCATGCATGTAGTATGTATCTAGTATGTATGTAGTATATATGTAGTATGTATGTAGCATGTAGTATGTATGTAGTATGTATGTAGCATGTAGTATATATGTAGCATGTATGTAGTATGTATGTAGCATGTAGTATGTATGTAGCATGCATGTAGTATATATGTTATGTATGTAGCATGCATGTAGTATGTATGTAGTATGTATGTAGCATGCATGTAGTATGTATGTAGTATATATGTGGTATGTGTGTAGTATGTATGTAGCATGCAGTATGTATGTAGTATATATGTAGCATGTAGTATGTATGTAGTATGTATGTAGTATTTATTTTTTTTTATTTATTTTTTTTTTTTAACATTTAACACATTAGCCGGATGATGGGACTACTACTGTCCCATCATTGGCTAATGTGTCAATCACTGTCATGGTAGCAGGCATCGCCAGATGGGACTTATAGTCCCATCGGACGATGCTTGCACAGACCCCCGGACATCAGCACAGCCCCCCGGCAGGCCGGCACAGCCCCCCGGCAGGCCGGTACAGACCCCCACAGGGTGCACAGACCACCGGCAGGCCGGCACAGCCCCCCGGCAGGCCGGTACAGACCCCCACAGGGTGCACAGACCACCGGCAGGCCGGCACAGCCCCCCGGCAGGCCGGTACAGACCCCGGGCAGTCCACACAGCCCCCCGGCAGGCCGGTACAGACCCCGGGCAGTCCACACAGCCCCCCGGCAGGCCGGCAGAGACCCCCGGAAGGCCCGAAATGACGGCGCATCATGATGCGCACACACCGCGCATCATGATGACGTCAGGCTGTCAATCAACTTTGAACTTCCGATTCCGATGCCGACTTCCGATATTGAAAAAATATCAGAAGTCTGTATCGGAATTCCGATACAGCAAGTATCGGCCGATACCCGATACTTGCGGTATCGGAATGCTCAACACTATACGTTACTAATACATTTTCTAAATGGTCCTTTCTTAGCTTTTACCACCTCATTCTGTACCAACTCAACATAAGCTTCCACAAAATGAAGAGTAAAGGTAGGCTGAAAATGACTTATAAAAAGAACTAAAACCCACAAAGAAAGTGTATCCAATGATGTTACATTTTTTACCTCTTCTTTTTCTTTTCTATCTAAAAAAAAGGAAGTTAGTCTCAACCGTCTATAAAATACTTGTAAATCGTTCTCCAATTGAATCCAGTCTATATAGTTTCATGTGCAGTATGACAATCCATTAGACAAAATTTTAAGCTGTATATCAATCAGTGCAAAGGAAGAAACATTTACCACCGGATTCTCCTCGGTTACAAGGGCGTTTATTAAAGATTTCCCCTGACCCACTTCCTGTGGGCTGAGAGCAGATGACAAGAGAACACAAAAAGTCCATAGATGGGTATGTATTTATATAAATTTACCGTATATACTAGCGTATAAGCCAAGATTTTCAGCCCATTATTTTGAGCTGAAAGTCTCCCTCTCGGCTCATACGTGAGTCATATACCAGGGGGTCGGCCAGGGAGGGGGAGCGGGGGTGTCAGAGATCATACTGACCCCCCTGGCATGGTCTCTGCAGCCCCCCTGCTTGTTCCATGTTCTCGGCGCCCCTGCTCTTCCTGCGTTCAGCAGTCACATGGTACCACTCATTAAAGTCATTTATATGCGCATATACATGACTTTAATGAGCGGTACTACGTGACCGCTGAACGCAGGAAGAGCAGCGGTGCCGAGAACATGGAACAAGCAGGGGGTCTGCAGAGACTTGCGCCAGGAGGGGGTGAGTATGACGGGGGGAGCCATGCTGTCGCTCTGCTGTCTTGCGTCATCTGGCAGTGACGTTCAGGTCATAGGGTGCAATGACATAGTTAGTACGTGCCCTCTATCTGAACAGTCACTGCAGAGCTGGCAACGCTGATGAGCAGTGGGCAGCGACGGAGGTGAGTATATAGTTTTTTTTTAATTTGCAGCGGCATCTTATGGGGGCATAATCTATGGAGCATTTTATGGGGCATAATCTATGGAGCATCTTATGGGGCAGTATATGGGGCATAATCTATGGAACATCTTATGGGGCCATAACCTTTATGGAGCAGCATATGGGACATATTATTCTATGGAGCATCTTATGGGGCCATTATTAACCTTTGTGCAGAATTATATGGGGTGTATTTTGTATGGAGCATCTTATGGGGCCCATCATGAACTGTATGGAGCATTATATGGGGCTCCTGATTCAATATGGATATTCAAAAACATTTAACCTACTGATGTCTCAATTCATTTTACTTTCATTGGTATCTATTTTTATTTTTGAAATTTACCAGTAGCTGCTGCATTTTCCACCCTAGGCTTATACGCGAGTCAATAAGTTTTCCCAGTTTTTTTGTGGCAAAATTAGGGGGGTTGGCTTATACACAAGTATATACAGTCTGTGGGTGTATATATATATTAGTAATAATCGATAATACAAATAGTATAACCCAACAGACCGGACTATGTAAAATGAAAAGGACAGTCGGAAAAAATCACCATAGAAAAAGGGGGGGGACAGTAGAAACGGACCAAAAATGTCCCAATGATTACAAAAATGTCATTTATTGAAAGTAGGCAGTAACACGGGCGACAACACAATGAAACTTGGCACAATTATTAGTCCTTCTCTACTAAGGTGCCACTTAGACACACACACTTCTCCCATCTTTTTAAGCAACTGTAAACGCCTCACTTGTAGATGTCGACAGGTTGCTCCAAAAGCCACGTTGTGACTTTGGAAATCAGTCTCATCATCTGGAAAATGCTTGCCCTTCAAATAACTTAATCGTTGGAAAAAGATGGAAGTCTGATGGTGCGAGTTCAGGTGAATAAGGGGGATGCAGTCGAATTTCAAAGCCACAGGAGCATGCTTCAATTTGGGCAACATCTGAGTTGTGAATTGTTACATTGTCTTGCTTTGATGAGCATGCCACCTCTTTTGGTTTTGATGGCTTCCCGCAATTTCCGCAAAAGTATAGCATAGTATGCCCCAGTGAACATGATACCCTTTGCTAGGAAATCCATCAATACTACTCCGTGCTGGTCCCAAAATACTGTGAGCATGACCTTGCCTGCAGAGCGTTGGGCGCTTGCCTTCTTTGGAGGCGGTGAGTCATGATGCTTCCATTGCATCGACTGGACTTTAGTCTCAGGATCATAATGATGGGCCCAGCTTTCATTCTATGTGATCAATCTGTTGGAAAAGTCCTCCTGGTTTCCATGGTACATCATCAATACATCCTGAGAGCATTCAACTCATTTCTGCTTCTAGAAAGGTTTGAGCAGACGGGGAACTTGGCAAGCGGATACCTTATGCTTGTGAAGATGGTCTTAGATTACTTTTTCCACGGGCCCCACATTAATTTTGACAATTTGGGCTATGTGTTGAACGGTTACCTGGCGATTTTCTAAAATGTCAACCTCCACTTGCTGAATGGTGTGTTCATTAATAGCGGAGTGGGGTCGCCCAGGAATTGGAGCTGTTTTCACCGTAGTCTGATCACATTTGAATTGACGATACCATTTCTTGACCACATCATATGTGTCACGTGGACCCGTCCTGTGTGACATGACCAGCAGGCCGGTAACTGAAACAACAAGACACGGCACGTGAAACTGTCCTGTGTGACACGGCCCGCAGGCCGGTAACTAAAACAACAAGACATGGGGGAAGGGGAAACAGTTACAACGGTGGACCCTGCGATAGGGAACGGGGACGTGGAGACCTCCTGCACTCCCCTGAGTCAGTGTCTTTACACTCCTACGGATCCTTAGGCCGGTTCCGCACTGGGCGCCGCTCAGGATACCTTTAAACCCTAGTTCGCCCCCTGCACCTACCCCTTTCTAGTGAAATGGCCGGTGCAGAGACTAATCCCACCACTGCACTGAAACACACATAAAGGAAAGGCACAAACAGGGAAACACTACTTAACTTTGCTCTGTTGCTCTTGCTACCAGCAAGAGAGTCCACCACCAGAATGCAGCTTTCCTCCTGAATAGCTGCCACCAAGCTCTGTCAGAGCTGCAAGGAAATCCCCTCTGACTCCTTCCACAACAGGGCTCTGACTGAGCTGCCAGGACCTCTCTCTAGATCCTTCCTCCATCAAGGATGGTTGAAATGAACACTATCACCAACCGTGATTGCAACACCTGACACTCTTTTATAGCAGAGCCAGAGCAATCACCTGCTTTATAATCATGCCCTAAACTAAAGAAACCAGAGTGCAATAATGCTCACCACCACCGGGGCAAACTAGAACAAAAGACTCCACTGTGTAATAATCCTAATGGCCACCGGGGGCAAAACCAAAACTTAAGCACAAGCTTAAGGAAAAAAAAAAGGTTACATGTGCTTTTATCTGTCATGATCCAGCATGGATCATGACAATATGATGGGGAATCTGTCACATGGACCCGTCCTGTGTGACATGACCCGCAGGTCGGTAACTAAAACAGCAAGACACGGCACGTGTAACTGTCCTGTGTGACACGACCCGCAGGCCGGTAACTAAAACAAGACACGGGGGAAGGGGAAACAGTTACAATGGTGGGCCCTGCGATAGGGAACGGTGACGTGGAGACCTCCTGTACTCCCCTGAGTCAGTGTCCCTAACACTCCCAACGTTCCCTATACAGGCTCCTCACCTGTCGCCGAGCTGGAACCTGTCACCCAAGCACACCCTACACCTATCCCTTGCTAGGGAGCTGGGTCGTGCATGCACTGGCCCCACCGCTGTACTAATAAACACCAGGGAAAAATACAAACAGGGAAACACCACTTAGCTTTGCTCTGTTGCTATTGCTCCCAGCAACAGAGTCCACCACCAGAACCTCAGTACAGCTTTCCTCCAGAATAGCTGCTGCTTCACCAAGCTTTGTCAGAGCTGCAAGGAACTCTCTCTAGCTCCTTCCACACCAGGACTCTGACTGAGCTGCCAGGAACTCTCTCTAGATCCTTCCTCCACCAAGGATGGTAGAAATGAACACTATCACCAACAGTGAGTGAGAGTACAAGACACACCTATATAGTTAAACCAGAGCAATCACACCTGTTAGTGATAATCACATGCACTAAACTAAAGAAACCAGAGTGCAATGACCCTACCGGCCACTGGGGGCAAAACTAGAACTGAAATCACCACAGTGCAATGACCCTAATGGCCACCGGGGGCAAAACTACCTTAAATCCAAAGGCTTCAAGGAAAAAAAAAGTTACTAGTGCATTTATCTGTCATAATCCAACCTGGATCATGACAAAATCATCACCATAAACCTCTTTCATCTCATCGAATGTCTCCTTTGGTGTGCGGCCTTTCAAGTAAAGGAACTTGATGACTGCTCTGTATTCCTCACAACAGTTCAGCACCTGTAAAATCAAGACCGTTATCAGTTCTGAGTTGCAAATTGGCATGTAACCAATAGAGACTGTGAGACAGTGACTGGCATTGTCGTAAATGGCTGGTAGGTGTTGCAGCAGAGGATGTGGGTTAGCTGGAGAGCTGGGTGGGAGTGGCTAACCACACACCTCCCACTTATGGGGAGTGGTTTCAGCTACATAATGTGACTGGTTATGTTAGGGTCAGCGGAACGCACCAAATATAAATAATAGTAGGTGCGTTCACCGCCCGGGGTCCACCGTGCGGTAGGTGACAAGACCGCTGCTGAACAATGGCAGATGCACCTAGTAGGTGCGGTACTGCGCTCGGGTTAACGTCACCCGAATGCTAAGGGCGGCTCCGTACAAACACAGAGTCGCTTGGAGAACACTAAAGCAAAGGCGCGGGCCCTGTTAGCGTCACAGAGGCCTGCATGTGGCGTCGCAGCCGCGAACACCAATAGCTGCTGTTACTACAGCGCAGCGGCAGAGAAAGCCGCAAGCGTCGGCGCCGAGGACCGGGCGCCGACGGACGCTAGTGTAGGCGTGGAGCAAGTGGCGGGTAGCTTGCCACAACCCTGGAGCTGACTATACACACTCGGTCACCACTCGTAATATCAGAGGGTAGGGGTTTCATAATGAGTCAGACACCAGTCCATGCATCCATCACCATACACACACAGAATAATATGCTACACTAGCGGGGCTTTTATAGCCATGCGCTTCCGGGACCTTCCAATACTTTGGGAAGGACCAATCAGATCCGACACAGGACCTGCACATGTGACCCCTGCTCTCCACTGAGAGGGCATGTTGCGGGCATGCCCAGTAGCACGGCACGAGGACTTAGCCTCTGGAGCGGTTCCCTGCAAAGCAGGTTGCGCTACCATTGCTGCACCGGAGGTAGCAGCAACATCCACGCTCACAGAACGAGTCTGAGGAGAATGCCTGGCTCGCCGTGATTACTGAGCAGGAGTCTGAGCGGTCGGAGGAGAATGGGAGACCGCAGGATGTCTGGTTCTGGATTCCCGCTGTGCAGTGCCAGGAATCCGACGCCTAACAGGTTAGATCACATGATCTGTGTTGTAAGGTCCTGACAGGTGTCTGTGTGTTGCCTGTGAGTGCCTGTGGTCCTGTGAGTGGACCGAATTCCTGAAGAGCACATGGTGAGGCCATGTACCTGGATGGTCTCTGTGTTGGAAGGTCCTGCGAGTGGACTGGATTCATGAAGAGCGCAAGGTGAGACATGTATCTGCAGAGCCTGTGTTGGCTAAATGTGGTGGGGAAGCTACCGTCCATCTGAGAGTCGGGACTGTCAGGTTTGGCCTGTGGAACATGTCATCGTCAGGGACCGTGATCCCAGTTAGGCAGCTTCCCTGGAAGACAGGAGTGACAAGAAGTCAGCGTGTGAAGTGGAGCTCCTGGTAGGTAACCCAGAGTATGGGGGACTGTGTACACTGATGAGGGTCCGTTAATGAACTGTGTAGTTACCCACTGTAACTGGCCAAAGTGAGGTCCAGTGTGTTTGGAGGCTGCAATCTAATGTTGTGTGTCATAGAATAAAACTGTGAAAGAGACATTGGCATGGCGCATGGTCGTCCATGGTACCTGGACAAAAAGAAGTCCAGCATGTTTAGTGACAGCGACTTAAAGCCGTGTACTATGAAGTGCTATGGACTATGTGATGGGTAACATGGCTTACGGTGGTTTCTGCTGAGTCTAAATTGCACCAAATGATAATGAGGTGTGTTCGCAGCCTGGGGTCCACCATGCAGAGATGGTATACTGCTGCAAGGTAATGGCGGAGTTCTATATGAACACCGGCGGGTAACCACTGACCCAGTGTGTATAGGGGCGAACTCTGTTACTTCACAGAGCTGCTGTAAGTAAAGCCAGAGCCTGTTAACCTCACAGGACTCAACTGGGGAGCGCTGCTATATGGTCACAAGACCCTGACTCAGAGACAAGGGAAAGAGTCCCTCTAGACCAGCAGCACTCGGCACCGCAATTGCAGTGAGAGCGAGACGTGCAAGTGTGCACGGAGCCTCACTGGCATGCGCCACTAATCTCCCAAGGTTGGACTAAACAGTGCACAACTTGCGCATGGCCCTGCACTGGTGGGTGCTGACTTGGCGGGATACGGCAGTGCCTTGTACAGGATGACACCACCGGATGCTAGTGTGTGACAATGCTATGAGCACAGTGGCGGAAAGATAGCCACCCATTGGCGCTGACTCAGGTACCCTAAAGGCCCCATCACACATACAGATGCACCAACGATACGACCTTGTCAGGATCGCTGGTACGTTGCTACATGATCGCTGGTGACCTGTCAAACAGGCAGCTGCACCAGCCAGGACACTGGTCTCTACAGTAAATATCGAGTTACTAAGCGTCATGCGTCACTTAGTTACCCGATGTGTACCTTTGAAACCTGCGTGCTCGCGCTGGTAGCTGTGAGCACGCAGGTTTCTAAGGTACACATCAGGTAACTAAGTGACGCGCCCTGCTTAGTAACCCAATATTTACCTTAGAGACCAACTCCCAGCGCCTGCTTAGAGCACTGGGAGCGTCGCTGATCGTTGGCTCCCGCTGCCACATGCAGTGATGCGTGCTTGGCCAGCAGGAGACCAGCCATCAAAAAATGGCCCAGGCCGATCGAGCATGATCAGCGATACCCGGCAAAGGGGTGGGGGGGCGGGCTGATCCCCATCACACACAGCGCTAGTGAGATCGCTGTGTGTGACGGGGCCTTAACACATGCGTATCAAAGGAGGGGGGTAATATGATGATTCATGCACCAATGAATCACCAGATTCATGCATCCAGTCTCGCGTGACTCTAGCGGTCTCGCGAGATCGCTATAGCAACGCGAGACCAACGTCATCACAGGTCTCGCAAGGCATTACTGGGAACGCTGTGGCCCGGGATGGCAGCGCGGGACGTCGAAAGGTAAATACACCCCAATTTTTTATTTTTTTTTAAGCATTTTAACGTTCTATCTTTTACTATTGAGGCCGCAGAGGCGGCCTCAATAGTAAAATCCTGGTCACACTTGTCAAACACTATGTTTGACGAGTGTGACCAACTGTCAATCACTTTCCAAGCGATGCTTCAAATCACTTGGAAAGTGCTTGAATATCGCACGCGAAAATCACGGCAAAATCGCAGTAAAATCGTTGTGAAATTGTGCGGAAAAAACGCGCAATTTCTGGGAAGGAGTCCGGTTTTTAGTGTCCGGAATAAAACGCTACGTGGGCACATAGCCTAAGGGTTTAAAATCCTCTAGTTCCCTCAGGGTCCCCTTGCTCAAGAAGGCACATTTGCAGGCCTATCTAAAGTTTGCCAATGAACACCTGGATGATTCTGATAGTGAATGGGAGAAGGTGTTGTGGTCAGATGAGACAAAAATTGAGCTCTTTAGCATTAATTCAACTCGCTGTGTTTGGAGGAAGAGAAATGCTGCCTATGACCCAAAGACCACCGTCCCTACTGTCAAGCATGGAGGTGGAAACATATTTTGGGGGTGTTTCTATACTAAGGCCACAGGACTACTTCACTGCATCAATGGGAGAATGGATGGAGCCATGTACCGTAAAATCCTAAGTTACAACCTCCTTCCCTCCACCAGGACATTAAAAATGGGTTGTGCCGGAGGGGCGTGGCCTGCTGCACATGGAGACAGAAGCAGAGTAGAACTTCTCCGGTGCATACTGACCCCATAAAGCGGCACACAGCTTTGTACAGCAACGGCTCCAGACCCGAAAGACTGCGGATAGCAGTGGGAAGTGTGGGGCCATGAAGGACCTTCGCAGCAGCAGAGGAAAGGGTAGGAAAAGCCCCCTTAAACTCACCCAGTTTTACCCGGCGGCGGAGAGTGAACAAAATGGCGCTGGGAAGCACAGACACGGCATAGCGACACAGCGCTCATCCGCCCCACGCACAAGGGGTGAGGTAGGAGAATCCCCACGGAGGCATGCGGAGGGGAAAAATAGGGCGAGCAACCTACCCGAGTATACCAGGGAGGACCGGGAGGGGATTGATTCTGGAACCTCCACGGCGCAGAGGGATGGAAGCGGTGGGGAGGAATCAGAAATCCAGCCCCAGGCTTCCCCTCATGGAAGTGGCTCAAGGGCCTCAAGCGGCTCTAAAGAACTCAGACAAAGCAATGTATTTACCTCTGCTGGAGAACCACTAAACGAGCACACTATGAGACAACTTATGTCTGAAATAATGGCTACCTTTAAAAAAGATATGCAAAATATGCTTAGATCTATGCAAAAGGACATTAATGTTCTGGCAGAACGCACGTCCCACATAGAAGATAAGATGGCGGAGTTAACCGCTGCGCACAATGAGGTGGTAGACACAGTGGTGTCCACGGATGAAGAGGTGGATGCATTAAAACTGAAAATAGCAGATATGGAAGACAGATCTCGCCGCAACAACATCCGTTTGAGGGGCATTGCGGAAACGGTGAAGACTGATGACCTTAAAGATTTTCTTACTGACTATTTCTCATGTCTGTTGCCGGAGACCTCACAGCTCGATCTGATTATGGACAGGGCGCATAGACTGCCCAAGCCAAACCAACTCCCAACCGCAATACCGAGAGATGTTATAGTAAGAATCCATTTCTTTCATATAAAAGAAAAGGTGATGGAAGCTGCTCGAAGTTCACCATCTCTGCCTGACCGCTTTAAAGACATAATTATATTTGCGGACTTGTCAGCTTTCACTCTAGCACGCAGGAGAACATTTTCATCATGCACGGGGATCCTAAGAGAGCATAATATCCCGTACAAGTGGGGGTTCCCAGTGAAGTTGGTAATAACGAAAGATGGACGCAAGCATGTGGCGAACAACTTGGAGCAAGCTTTACGCCTTTGTAAAAAATGGAATCTCCCTCTCAAAGATGGTGAGCTGAGGGGGAAAAACACACTTCTACGACCAATCCTGGAGGAATGGTCTCAAGCGTGAGCAGCATGCAACAAGGAACTGGTTTAGTCTTCTGGAACAGAAAACGGAAATCTGGAGGAGGTCCTCTGGTGGTTGATATTTATCAGGGGAACTTTGATGGCTTCGTTCTTTTTGGTTATACAAATTGAGAGCAGTAAAACCTGTTGGGGTAGGACTGTCCGGGTCTGAGAAGCCGGGGGTCATTTATGGCAGGACCCCATTACTTACGGCTATCGGGACTTGGACATGGATCACTCACCAGGATCTTTGGAACTCTGGCTTTTGGTTTTGTGTTTGTTTTATTTTTTTCCTTATATGGAGATTTTTCATGCAGCCTTTTTGATTTTTTACTGCTTCCCAAATTTTATGGTTTTTTGTGCTGTTTTCTGCAAATTTGGTACTTTTTCTGGTACTGGTCCAAGTTTGGGACTTATGTCAGGGCCCAGGCTATTTGTGGCCTATTAAGCTTTTGCTGGGCTCCCGATACCATTGACAGGCAGCCTGCAAAGGCTCTCTGTATGTGTGCCTTAGAGGGCATTGTTATTAGTTTGAATGTTATTTGTGTTTGTGTTTACTGTTTTTTGGATGAGAAGCAATTTGTTCAAGCGGGCGCCAATGCCCAGGATAAGTATGAGTTTGTATGTTTCATGGTATGTTTGATTAGCCTGCACAGGGGAGTATATCCCACCAGTATACCTTATACACAGCAGCGGCACTTAGCATTCTTGGTCACACTCATAGATGGTGATTAAGTTTTTATCTGTAAATGCCAAGGGTTTAAATTCCCCTTACAAGAGGTCAATACTATGGAAAGAGGCATTGAGGTCCAATGCGGATATATTGTGTATTCAGGAGACTCATTTAAACAGTGAAGATACGAGTAGATTAAAACATAAAAGATTCCCTCATGTGATTTTAGCTCCGGCAAATAGGAAAAAAGGTGGGGTGTCGATTGCAATAAGTGACACGGTGGCCTTTTTAGATTCTCATGGAAGATACATTATACTACAGTGTTTAATCAACAACATCCCATACACACTGGTAACCATATATGCCCCCAACACAGGACAATATACTCACATTAAGAAAATAATAGCAAAAGCTATTAAAGTCAAGCAAGGTTCTCTTATAATAGTAGGGGATTTTAATGTAGCGTTGTGGCCCAATATGGATACTACAACCAGATCAAATAAACTCAATCCCAGCCCACTTGCCAAACTGTGTCACATGCAAGAACTGTATGATATTTGGAGACTTAAAAACCCATCTACACGAGATTATACGTTTCTTTCTCACCCGCATAATACGTACACGAGAATTGATTTTTTTCTACTTGATAAAACAATAATCCCGCGAGTATTAACCGCTAATATAGGTACTATAACCTGGAGCGACCATGCTCCTATCACACTGGAAATAGAAGAGAAGCATGTCATAGATAGATCCACAATTTGGAGGCTCAATACTTATATCCTGAACTACCCCACTTATGCTTCACACATGCAACAACCCATTCAAGATTATTTTATACAAAATGATAATGGAGAAGTGTTGGACGCAACACTATGGTGTGCACATAAGGCAGTAATGAGGGGGCATTATATAAAGCAAGCTTCCCATTATAAAAAATCTACGCAAAATGCAGTATATGATATTCAAACCAAATTGGGAAGATTACATAGATTGCACAAAAGATCATACTCTCCCATAAGGGCGGCTGAGATTTCAGACCTTCACAAAAGGCTACATGAGCTTAATTTACATACATACGAGAAAGCTCTTCAAAAACTCAAAATGAAATATTATTGGCATGGAAATAAATCTGGGGAATTATTGGCCGAACAGGTGAAAATACGTGCAGCAAAATCCCGTATCCCATATTTAAACGGCCCCATTAAGGGAAAAATAATAGATCCTCAGAGAATTGCAAACGAATTTGCCAACTATTATGAATCTTTATACAATTTAAAAGGAGATAATCAAACCCACCAACCAAGTGATGCAGAAATAGGGAGATTCTTAGATTCAATAATCTTACCCATGCTATCACCCATACAGATAGAAAAATTATCCCAGGAATTCACAATATTGGAAATTCATATAGCTATTGATACTTTGAAGCTAAATAAGGCCCCTGGACCAGATGGCATCCCAAACAACTATTATGTAAAATATAAAAATCTGATCTCTCCTTACTTGGCGAGAGTATTCAAAGAAGCCACCAAGAATGGTGCCTTTCCAGCAGAAATGCTGAAGGCTCATATTATTACCCTACCCAAACCAGGAAAGGATCCAAATACTCCGGCAAACTTTCGACCAATTTCGCTTTTGAACACGGACGTTAAACTATTTGCTAAAGTACTATCCTTGAGACTTCTGGACATCCTTCCCGAGTTGATCCACTGGGATCAGGTTGGATTTGTCAAAAATAGACAAACCAGTGACGGAACCAGACGCCTTATAGATCTGATTGCTGAGGTGGAGGGGAGTCGGGTGCCTTCTCTGCTCCTGTCATTGGATGCGGAGAAGGCGTTTGACAGAATCCACTGGGGATTTGTGGAAAGGACGCTTAGATGTTTTGGATTCGGGGGACCCATTCTGTCTTCCATCATGGCTTTATACTCTGGGCCTTCGGCCCAGGTATATGCAAATGGGTATCTGTCTCCGGGGTTTACTATCACAAACGGAACGAGGCAGGGGTGTCCTCTCTCCCCATTGATATTCGTCTTATTGATGGAACCATTCGCCCAGGCTATAAGATTGGAGAAAGAAATCTCCGTGATCAAAGTGGGTACTATGGAAAATAAGATAGGTCTATTTGCTGACGACGTTATATTATGTGTCACGAATCCTGAAGTATCCCTGCCCCACATATTTAGACTTATTACCCAATTCGGAAAGCTAGCTATTACAAAATTAATTTAAGTAAATGTTTAATCCTTGACATGGGTATCCCACAGACTACAAAGCAGAAACTAATGGAACAATATCCTTTGACATGGAGAGCTGACTCAATTCCATACTTAGGGATTCAATTAACCTACCCAATCAAAAATCTGGGGAAAACAAATTACACACGTTTACTGCAGAATATGCATAAGGAGTTGCAATCATTCTCCAAAGCAATGATTTCCTGGTTAGGCAGGATTTCAGTGGTAAAAATGATGGTATTACCTCAAATTTTATATTATTTTCGCAACTTGCCTGTCCAAGTCCCACTGCACACACTACAAAAAATCCAGTCTGCTTTAATGAATTACATATGGAACCAACGGAAAGCGAGAGTATCAGCGAAATTCTTGTATTTGCCAATAAGAAGGGGGGGGCTGGGTTGCCCATGTGTACGAGCATATTATCGGGCTGCGTTGATAGATCAGCTAAGATGTTGGTGGGATGGAAACTCTACAAAGGCTTGGGTAAAACTGGAAGCGCAAATAGTGGGGCATCCCTCTATGGCCTCGTATATGTGGCATCTCAGACTGGCCAAAAAGGTGCAATTGCCAAGACACCCTACGATACGAGCAGGAGCAAACACCTGGTTAATGCAGACGATTGGACAAAAATTACTCCCTACAAGAATACATAAGCTTCCTATGAATGTAGTGGGTAACTTTATCCAAAATTTGGATTTGGGAGACTGGATCGAGAAGGGACTATTAAAAGTTGGAGATATTATGAGTAACTCGGTCCTTAGACCGTTTAGTGATCTAGTTAGAATGTTTGGGGTACATCAGAGGGATTTTTATAAATACCTCCAAATTAGACACCTGTTAACAAGTATTAAAACAGATCATCAGGATTTGGTCTCACCATACGAAAACTTCTTTGAAGTCAACAAAGATACAAAAGGGGGAATATCTAGGGCGTATGAGGTCTTGAATGACGTGGGCGGTTCGCACTCCCTACCATTTGTGGAGAAATGGGAAATTGATTTAAAAACACATTTTCGGGAAGAACAATGGGATTACTCTTTCCAAATACACAAAAAAATGTCCCATTGTATTAATCATTTGGAGATATCAAGAAAAATTTTACATAGATGGTATTATACGCCAAAGCGTTTACAGAAAATTTATCCTCAATTATCAGACGGGTGCTGGAGGTGTAATAAACAGCCAGGCTCGTTGCTGCACATTTGGTGGGAGTGTGAGCTGATTCAGCCTGTATGGGTGGAGACACAACAATGTTTAAGCTCGATACTGGGCTATGGTGTGGAGATGGGGCCCGAAACTGCATTGCTGTCCATAGGCCTGGAAGATATGGATCATAACGATGCAATAATAACTGTACAATTTTTGACGGTGGTTAGAGGATGTATTGCGAGCAAATGGAAAACTTCGCAGATTCCTACTGTTCAAGAAATAAGGGCTAAGATGCGATATAATTGTAGTATGGAAAAGATGATAGCAATCAGTAATAATAAAGGGTATAAGTTTGAAGTTACTTGGGGAAAATGGCTGGAATACTCTGACTCTAGGCGAGATTAGGTCAAGGGGCATACAGGAGTTCAAGCTGTCTGATGTAGAGAGGGAGGCTCAATCATTGGGGTTTCAATGTTGTATAATGATTGTTAAATTTTGAAACCTGAAACCAGAAAAGAGATAATTGCTTACTATTATTATTAAAGATAACAGATTGGAAGACTGTATAAACGATTGTAACTGCCCATAATCTGTATGTTTATTTTCTATTTTTATTGTTAAACTTCAATAAAAATTATGGTTTAAAAAAAAAATGGGTTGTGCCTGGGTCTTCAAAGCAAGAAAATGACCCAAAACATACAGCCAAGGCAACAAATTAATGGCTCAAAAAGAAGCACATTGAGGTTATGGAGTGACCCAAGCAAGTCTCCAGACCTTAATCCCATAGAAAACTTATGGTGGGAATTGAAGTTCCGAGTTGCCAAGCGACAGGCTCAAAATCTTAATGATTTAGAGATGATCTGCAAAGAGGAGTGGACCAAAAATCCTGACATGTGCCCAAAACTCATCATCATCTTCAAAAAAAGTCTGACTGCTGTGCTTGCCAAAAAAGGTTTTGCCACCAAGTATTAAGTCTTGTTTGCCAGAGGGATCAAATATTATTTCTCACTGCAAAATGCAAATAAATTTATATAATTTATACAATGTGGTTTTCTGAATCTTATTTTTGACATTCTATCTCTCAATGTTCAAATTAACCTACCCTTAAAATTATAGACAGTTCATGTCTTTGTCAGTGAGCAAGCTTACAAAATCAGCAAGGGATCAAATAATTATTTCCTTCACTTTATATATTTGCGTTGTTGTCCCTGAATGGGTCTATCGCGCATCTGCCTCTTTGTGGATGGACCTTTAAACAGCTAACTATAATCTTTCATATCGCTAAACCATTTGGTAAGCTGAGTCTGTTCTATATGATTTCAATATTTGGACAGATTCTCATTGATTTTACCTTGCAATAATTGCCACTCCAAGGCAGCAATCTGTTCCAACAACTGAGTCTCATATTCAGATAATTTCTTTGCAATTACATCCATCACTATACATGAATACTCGATATTGAGGTGCATAAAGTAAAAAGCAAATTTGTGCAAAATAGACTCAAATTTTGCACAGAATTGTTGATTACTTGGCAATAAAGTGGGTGTAAAATGAGTTCTCAGTCCACGTGGTATTCTGCGTGCTCTATAATATTCCATTAAAGTGCTGATGTGCAATTTGAAGGAGATAAGTCTCCTCTAATTCTCTTATTTACATTTGCGCATGTCAGTAGTAGGAGTAACTTAAAAATGTTATGTCCATATTGAATCTTGATAATATCCTGAGTGCATCATCATCAGTATAATAAAAAGTATTAGCAGTCACTGACTCACACTTATCCAGAGTAATAAGTGGTTCCATATCCATAGGTGTATGCATTGAGGTGATATGGCTTCTCATTGGTGTGTCTTAGCAGTATTATTTAAGCCTGCTGTTTGCAGTGTGTTGGTATGCTTGACAAAGACTTGTATCTAGTCAAAACGTTGCACTATATTTGGCAGAAAAAAAAGATTTACTTACCGTATTTCACTCAAGTTTGGATGTTGCATTGTGACGTAGTTTTTGACTTCGGACCAGTCAGAAGCTACTGTCACAAGATGGCATCGGGGTACCGAAGTGGTGCTGAAAAATAGTGAAGACGCAGGAGAGTATATGATCGGGGTGCAAGGTAATGAATGTAATATATAGGGTCCAGTGACACACTAATAGATGTGAATACTGCCAGAAGTCAATCAAGTCAGATAGTATGGATAATACTTGTATAGAATAGCAGCAGACATGTATAAAGTGCTCTGTGCCTGCATATGTCAGTGTCCCCGACACGTGTTTTGTGTGGGCTTCCTCGTGGGGCTGAGAGTTGACATTTTTTATTTAATGTGATTGTTGCCTATTTACAATTATTTCTTTCACCTTCACAATAAAATTTAATTTTTTGTTGAATATGCCTCTATATTGCTTTTTTTATTTACTTTGGAGTTTATATACTTTTTTTATTCATCTGCTCTAATTGTATAGGGAGTTCCCCGTAATATTTTGGGGATTATGTTCACTTGTACTGTCCATGTTTCTGGTGCTTTTAAATTTAGTGAAATCTTCTTACAAGTGTATGTATGCTTTGGGAGGGAGAATGAGAAGCCAAGTATAGATAAAGAAATGAAAAAGTGTTCTTATTAATGTAAAATAGTTGGTGTCTGACCTTCGACTGTCCAGGTTTGTGGAAATAAAATGTTCTGCCATAAATGCATACTGGGGATTTGTAGTTTCACAGCTGCTCAACATAGGCCGTTTAGAGACAACTAATGAAATGTTTTAAACAATTATTAAATGTGCTTTACTCTTTATTGGAACTTGTGATTTTCATCCTCCAGTGGCAAAATCTCTATTTTTCTATATAATAAAAGACATTATTTAAAAATGTATATCTACCAAACAAGACATGATTGAACTATAATAAAACTAATAGGCTTTCTCTCTGATGGAATACTGAAAGGCTGCAGGCAAAGAGCAGAAACTATAGAATTAAAAATTTATTTTTTAAAAAAGAAGGGTTAATCCAGGTACCAAGTCACTTTTTTTCTGTGTAATTTAAACCCAAATCCTCAGAAATAGCCTTGTTGGATGTCTTCTGGGTGGTGCATGCATAAAGAACATGTATTATATCAGAAAACGTAACAAGAAAAGCAGCACTCACCCGATCCTTCTTTTAAGATGTGGTTTTAATCCATAAAATTGGTTACTTTGATATTTGCGGAAGTGCAGGTGTCAGGGGAGTTATTTCATGAACAGTGAGACATGCCGGACTATGGTCGTTTCACGCCTTGCTGGCACTTCTATGGACCCGTAGAAGTGCCAGCAAGGCGAGAAACGGCCGTAGTCTGGCAGGTCTCACTGTTCATGAAATAACTCCCCTGACCCCTGCACTTCTGCAAATATCAATGTAACCAATTTTATGTATTAAAACTACATCTTAAAAGAAGGATTGGGTGAGTGCTGTTTTTCGTGTTACTTTTTCTGATATAGAATTAAAAATCTCAGCATTCTTGTGAATGAAGAGGACTTTTAATAAGAGGTAAATTGCAAAATTGCTTGTTTTTACAAGATATTTGTAATGTTACCCATTTAAGAAGATGAGACAACCGTGTTAATGACTGTTAGTACACCTTCCCAGTAGCCTTCATTTTATATAATAAGAAAAAGATTGCCCTACAAATAAACTGTAAAATTTCTATGCCGGCTTTTAAATTATAGTCTGATCATGGGCGTATTATACACTTTCTTAAGCTGTGACCATTGTGGTCACAGTCCAGGTAACGGGAAGAGGCCGGGCTGACCTCTGCTGCTGCATCCCACCTCTCCTATTCACTGGTGATTTTGTGAGAGACTAAGGCTGATTACTGACATCCATGTTTCTTACTCGGACTGAGAATGGGTCTACTGACCTGAACTCAGCAGTCTCATATCTGTTTATGGGCTAGGAGACCCACGGACAGTCTGTACATAGTAGTACAGACTGTGAAACATGGATGTGTGAAACTGGCCAGAGGGAACACAGTCTAGCATCGATATGGAGAATAGTTCAAAATGTAGAAAAAACGTGCGACCTACAGATCTGGCAAAAATTAAGAGACCTCTGCACAGTTTTATAAAAATCAGCTTCTCTACTTGTCTGACAGCCATTCCATTCCAGTGTCAATTGAATTCCAACCAGAGTACACCTCATTCTACTTAATGTGCATCTGATTAGGTGATCACCTGAACCAAATCTTATTTAATGAAGGAAAGTATAAAAAAACCCTGCTGTGGTGTTCACAATCCTCTTGCAATAGGACAAGCTGTATGGCATAATAAGTGCTAGTAATATCCCAAAAGTAATAGAAATGAAAAAATAACTTTTGACCATGCCAAAGGAGTTGAAAAGAAAAGTCTTGAGTGAGGAAAAGAAGGGCTCAATTCTGGCTTTACTAGCAGAGGGATACACTGAGCGCCATGTTGCCTCCATCCTTAAAATTTCTAAGATGGCAGTCCATTACAACAAGGTCAAGCACCAGACATTGGGGACAACAAAGTTACAGACCGATAGATGGCACAAATGACTCTCCACTGACTGGGATCACCGTCATATTATTCAAATGTCACTCAGCAACCGCAGGATGAAAACAAGTGACCTACAAAATGAATGGCAAATGGCAGCTGGGGTGAAGTCCACGGCAAGAACAGTTCGTAACAGGCTCCTAGAGGCAGGACTCAACTCATGTAAAGCTAGAAAAATGCCTTTCATCAATGATAATCAAAGGAAAGCCAGGCTGAAGTTTGCCAAAGACCATAAGGATTGGACCATAGAGGACTGGAGTAAGGTAATCTTGTCTGATGAGTCTAATTTTCAGCTTTGCCCAACACCTGGTCGTCTAATGGTTAGACGGAGACCTGGAGAGGCATATAAGCCACAATGTCTTGCACCCACTGTGAAATTTGGTGGAGGATCGGTGATGATCTGAGGATGCTTCAGCAAAGCTGGAGTTGGGCAGGTTAATCTTTACGAAGGACGTATGAATCAAGCCGCATACAAGGTTATCCAGGAAAAACAGTTGATACCTTCTGCTCAGGCAATGTTCCCCAACTCTGAGGACTGGTTTTTCCAGCAGGACAATGCGCCATGCCACACAGATAGGTCAATCAATGTGTGGATGAAGGACCACCACATCAAATCCCTGTCATGGCCAGCCCAAATCTCCAGACCTGAAACCCATTGAAAACCTCTGGAATGTAATCAAGGGGAAGATGGATAGTCACAAGTCATCAAGCAAAGAAGAACTGCTTCATTTTTTGTACCAGGAATGGCATAAGATCACCCAAAAGCAGTGTGAAAGACTGGTGTAAAGCATGCCAAGACGCATGAAAGCTGTGACTAAAAATCATGGTTACTCCACAAAATATTGATTTCTGAACTCTTCCTGAGTTAAAATATTGTTGTTTCTGATTATGAACTTGTTTTATTAGCATTATTTGAGCAAGCACTGCATTTTTTTGTTATTTTGACCATTTCTCATTTTCTGAAAATAAATAGAAAATTTAGTGCTTGGAAATTGGAAGACGTTGTCAGTAGTTTATATAATAAAAGAGCAATTTACATTTTACTCAAAAATATACCTATAAAGAGAAAAATCAGACAAACTGAAAATTTTGCAGTGGTCTCTTAATTTTTGTCAGACCTGTATATGTAGGGAAAATATGTATATGTATGGCCGGCAGGTATTTAGCATATGTTTCCAGGCTGCAGCTTTTCACAAAGGTCACACATATGCTATCCTGAGAAAAGGCAGTTTCCTGGTCTCAGGGTCTCCAGCCTTCTTGACACACACAGAATTGGAAACATTTCACACCTGCTGACTCCTTTGAAGGGAGACACCAAATTGCAGCCTGACAATTTCTATTTACTATGAGAAAGCAAGGTTACACAAAGAGTGTTTAGAGAAAAAAATAATGTATTCATTGGTAAAGTAGCCATGGTCCAGTCACAAACCAGGAATTAGAATATTAACATGAAACCAGAAATCTCATCTCCAGGTTAAATCTATAAATTAGGCCTTTACCCATACACAAAGAAAGTCATTCACAGACTGAGGGACAGCCAAGCTGATGTGAGCCACTTCATATTCATCTCCCCTCAGGGAGCAGGATACCAGCCTGCAAGGTTTAGATATTTCTGTAAGTTTATCCATTTTGATTTTATAACTGTTTTACATATTTGTATGTCAATTTTTATTTCCATATTTTTATATCCTTTTATTGTAAGCACTGTACCTTCTCTATTAAAGCTTAAAACTTTAATAAGTTGAAACCTTGTATGCTCTAAAAGAATTCATAGCCTTAACATGTATGATCCTGGTGATTGGCATATAGTAGTAGTATTTCCGGGACTCATCGCCTGTGTGTTCAGTGAGTGGTGGCAGCGTGTATGAAGCAGGGGTGCGTAGTCTGTGTCGGGGTGTGATTTATGCTCCCATTGCAGCATAGGACAGAGGTTGAATGTTGAACTGAGTGAGAGGAGATAGATTAACCTTTGCAGGCATAATCCCAAGTCACGTGCTGAGAAGCGGGTACATGACACTATACTTAACTGGCAGGGAAGATACCTTGTTCACTAAGGGGGTTCTCCTAGGGTGAGGCCCATCCATTACACTCTGTGTATGCAGATCCCTGAAATTTCCTTAAATGCTGGAAGATTGACTGCATAATTTGTGGCAGTGAAACTGCTTTTGCACTTTCCTGTAAAAAAAGAACAAAACACACAATAAATTTTACATAATTTTTGTATTTTTCTAGTCAGGACTAGATTGAAAATTAAGAGCCAAGTTTTAGGGTTAGGGTAAACAGATGTGAAAACCTGGTAAAGTATTACAAATTGAGAGTCCTCAGTGTTTGATACTAGGGATGAGCAAATAGCTTTGGATAAGTGCTTATCTGAATAGCTATAGTGATTACCGAATAGCTGCATCGGGAACCTGGATACCTGAAGCGCTCCCGATAATCAGCTGTTCAACGCCGCAACTCCACCCACAGCTCGGTGACAGTCACAACACATGCATAACGAGCCCAAACAAAAAGGCTCTCCATGCATGTGTTGTGACTGTCACACAGCCACAACACATGCAGCTGCGGCGCCGAACAGCTGATTATCGGGAGCGCTCCAGGTATCCTGTTTCCGATGCAGCTATTCAGTAAGCGCTATACTGTAGCTATTTAGATCAGGAGTTATCCTAAGCTATTTGCTCATCCCTAGTTGATACCTTTTATTTATCTACTGGCCAACATGGTGCAAAGATATATTTTTCCCGTGTGAAAGCCTGGTGGCACTTAATAGAACTTCTACAGACAAACTTTGCAATAGCCACTCCATTTAGCAAGTCCATTGGTATGTAAGGGGGTCAGGGCCTAGCCCTGTAGAAGTGTATATTATCTGTATTCCTGACATGTCTGTGTGCAGTATGTTATGTGTATGTGTGTTTGCGGCCACATGACATTAGTTTGATAGATAGGTGTAGTGTGGGTAAAGGGACACTAGATGGGGGCACTGAGCACAATAGGTTGGGGCCATTCTGGAGGCCACTAGAAGGGTTAACTAGAGGAGTGGCTAGCCGGGAGCAAAAGGATAGAGATTTCCTGTTTACAGGCAGAGCAGAGGAGAGTTGAGCTGGGGGTAGCCATCCTGAGCAGAAGTGTGAAGAGCGTGCCTACAGCAGCAGCCAGTGAGTAGTATCGCTGGAGGCCCTATACCTAGAGACTGGGAACTAAAGGGCTAGGGAGACTAACAGGAGAAGTCTCTGAAGTCAAGTCAGCAAGAGAGAAAGAGCTGAAGTGACAGTAAAGCAAGTCTGTGGAAACCAGCCCATGTCTGGAATTGGTCAAGCCAGGGAGGTCAGTGAGTGAGCCCCTGTGGAAGTGGCAGCTCGAGTGCGGGAGCTGTTTCAGGAGTCTAATGAGCTGCAAGCCTGGTACACGTACAGGAGCAACAGTGCCACAAAGGGGTGAACGTTAACAGAGTAGACAGATACCTTCGTGGGCTGAAGTCGGTCGCAGGAAGAAGGGTCGAAGTGCCGTGTTCCGTGTGGCGTGCTCAGTTGCTTGTGTGTTCCAACCGTGTGTAACAGAAGAAGTAGTGTGCTGCTGTAGATGAAGATGTATTGCTGGTACCGTGTAAACAGTCCTGAAGCTGTTGTGGATGTGCTGTGCCCTGAAGAGAATAAAGTTGAACTGTTTAAGTTGTTTCCAGACTCTGTCTGCAGTCATTTGAGCCTCAAAAGTGAACAGCATAACGGAGAAGGAACAGCCTCCAGCACAGTGAGTACTGGAGCGACTGAGGAGGCTACCCCCCGGCGGCCGTGGTATTACAGGTACCCTAACCTTCACCTTTTAACCCCCTCACGACGTTGCCAGTTTCCGTTTTTGTGTTTCAGTTTTTTTCTTCCGAGTCATAACTCTTATTTTTCTGTCCACATAGACATATGAGGGCATGTTTTTTGAAGGAGGAGTTGTACTTTTGAATGACACCATTCATTTTATAGTGTACTGGAAAATTGGGGGAAAAAATCTGAGTGCGGTGAAATTGTGAATATAATGCAATTCTAACATTGTTTTTTTGGAAATTGTTTTTAAGGTGTACATTTTGTGATAAATGACCTTGCAATATGATTAGCCTCATCAATGCGATTATGACGATACTGAACATGTCCATCTTTTTTATCATTTTAATGGTGGGAAAAAAAATCAAAAGTTTCCTTAAAAAAATTTTGGGGTTGTGTCTGGGGATGAGCGAGCATATTCGTGGGTATTCGGTACTCGGCGAGTAATGCGGTACTCGAACCAAAGCGAGTATTTTACTACTCGCCTCGCTATTCGGTTCTCCCACCCAGCAGTTGCCAATCACAGTAATGCCGCACCCTTCTTGGTTGTGGGCGGCATTACTATGATTGGCTGGCCGCCCAGCTTCCTATGAGTCATCAATCATAGCCTGGCTCTAAGCCCTGCCTGCCGCCGCCATTTTCTGCACATTGCATGCAGAACACAGCTAGGGTAGGGAGAGTGTGAGCAGCTGCTAGGGAGAGTTGTGTTTTTTGGTTCAAATCAGCCAGAAATCCTCTGTGAAACCCAAAAGCTCTTTTCAGAGCTGAAAGTATAAGGTCAGGGACCGAGTAGTGACCATTTTCCCAGCTTTTTTTAGGTCACATTTACCCCTACAGGGCAGGCTTTTTGTGCTGCTGCCGTGCTGCATTCACAGCAAATAGCACGCACGGTACTGCACAACTAACACGCAGCCAGCACAATTGTCTTGTGTGGTGTCTGCGCGGCGTATTCTTGCCTTAAACCTCAGGGCAGTTTTTTGTGCTGCTACCGTGCTGCGTTCACATAATAACAGCAAATAGTACGCGTGCATGGTACTGCACAACTAACACGCAGGCAGCACCACTGTTTTGTGTGGTGTCTGGGCTGCGTATTCTTGCCTTAAACCTCAGGGCAGTTTTCTTGTGCTGCTGCCGTGCTGCGTTCACATAATAACAGCAAATAGTATGCACGCATGGTACTGCACAACTAACACGCAGGCAGCACCACTGTCTTGTGTGGTGTCTGGGCTGCGTATTCTTGCCTTAAACCTCAGGGCATTTTTTTGTGCTGCTGCCGTGCTGCGTTCACATAATAACAGCAAATAGTACACACGCACGGTACTGCACAACTGACACGCAGGCAGCACCACTGTCTTGTGTGGTGTCTGGGGTGCGTATTCTTGCCTTAAATCTCCAGGCAATTTTTTAGTGGCAGCACTGCTGTCTTGTGTGGTTCCTGGGGTGCGTAATCTCACCTTAGACCTCAGGGCAATTTTTTTCTGCTGCTGCGGTGCTGTTTGTAAAACACAAAGCACTAACTGCTCCTTGTTCCCCAATATCTGCATCTGAACATCTGGAACTATGGCAGAAAAATCCAAAATTCCTAAAAAGGCTGTTGTGAAGGGACAGGGACGAGGACGTGGGGTCGTTAGTGCCCAACAAGGCACAGAGTCTGGGAGATTGAAGAAGGTTGATGCATCTAGTTTCCTGACAAAATTTCCCAGCCTGGAACATAAACGGGCCTGAAAGCCAGAAGAAGAAGAGCAGATACTGTCTTGGATGGCTGACAAGGCCTCCACGAAATGTTCTAGCAGCACCCAATCGTCCATGACAAAACAGTCTACTGTCCAAACAGATAACGCTGGGTCATCCTATTCTCAACCTGTTCCTAGTTCATCACCCGGTCAGGAGTCACAGGAAACATTTGACCCCAACCTTGGTCACTCTGAGGATCTGTTTTGTCCATTTTCTTTCGTTGCCTCTGGCCTCTCACCATGCGACATTGAAGAGGTACGTGAGGGGGCATCGTCTGTTGAAGATGGCCAAATATTTGAAACCCCACGTCCAGAAGAAAGCCACTTTCATCCACGTGATATACCGGGTGAAGAGGTGGAGGCTGATGGTGATGACACACAGTTGCCATCTGTCCAGTCGCCAATATCAACATGGAAGGAGGATGACATGGACGACGAGGTGGTCAATGATGAGACCACCGATCCGACCTGGGCCGTTAGCACGCATAGCCAGCACAGCAGCACAGAGGATGAAGGTGGATACGTAGTACCAACAAAGGCACCAAGGGCTACTGGCTTGAGCAGAGTGCGAAGTGTGTCAACTGTTGCCAAGAGCAATCCCTCTTTGCCCCAAGTCAAGGCAAGGGTACGTTCAGCCGCTGTCTGGAAAAAATTTTCGATAGTCCTTCTGAACCAAATGTTGTCATCTGTAGCATCTGCCATAGGAAGCTGAGCAGAGGCCAGGGCAAAGGCAACCAAAGCACCACCAGTATGCGGAAACACATGGCAGCCAAGCACCCTAGTCAGTGGGCTGAACAACAGGGTACCAAATCAGTGTCTGCAACTGCGGGTCCAACCACTGCCATGTCACCTGTGATACGGCCTAACCAATCTGCTGGGCAGGAAGCAGGTGATCATCATACCTCTTGATCACAAGCTGCGGTTGCACAGACACAGGCCACAACAAGCTCATCCACTTGTTTGTCCCAGGAAAGCGTCCTATTGTCCGTTCCCCAGATGTATGAAAGGAGGCGTAAATACCAAGCCACGCACCCACAAGCACAAATACTGAACGCGCACATTGCCAAGTTGCTACCTGTGAAGATGTTGCCGTTTAGGCTTTTGGGGACACGGTCTTTCCGTGATCTTTTGGCTGTAGCTGCCCCACGATACTTGGTTCCCAGCTGGCACTATTTTTCCCGCTGTGCTGTCCCCGCGTTACACCAGCACGTCTTAAACAATCTAAAGCGTGCTCTCACTAACGCCGTACCCGGGAAGGTCCATCTTACAACTGACACGTGTACAAGTACTTGTGGCCAGGGACGATACATCTCTGTCATGGCACACTGGCTGAACCTGGTGGAGGGTGGGATAAAGTCTCAAACTGGACCATCAACACATATCCTACCCACGCCACGAATAGTGGGCCCATCCTCAATCAGGGTTTCTGCCTCATCATATACGTCCAGTCTCCCCTCTTCTTCCTCATCATCCTATGCTGAATTACCCTCCACATCACTCCCAAGTTGGGAGCTGTGCAAGAGCGCATCGGCAAAGCGCTCTGCTGAAGCTGATCTGCTTAGGTGACACACCACACACTGCAGCAGAGCTTTGGCAAGGAATAAAACAGTCCGATCAGTGACTCTCCCCACTGCAACTCCAACCTGGTCTGGTTGTCTGCAACAATGGTCGTAGCCTGGTGGCGGCTTTAAAGCTCGGGAAGCTGGTACAAGTGCCATGCATGGCTCACGTGCTGAACCTGGTGGTGCAGAAATGTATAAAAACATACCCTGACTTGCCGTACCTACTTGAGAAGGTGCGCCGTATTTGCGGCCATTTCCGCCACTCCTCAAGCGCTGTTGCCGGTCTTGCATCGCTTCAAAAGCAATGTAATTTCCCAAACCACAGACTGATTTGCGACCTGCCAATACGGTGGAACTCAACATATCATGTGTTGGCAAGGGTAAGTTAGCAGCAGAGGGCACTTTCTGAATACCAGCTTAAACATGCCCGTCACACTGAGACTCAGCCAAGACACATAACAACTGTCGAGTGGGTGTGGATCGCTGATATTTGTGAGGTGCTTGATAACTTTGAGTACTGCACCAAGCTTGTGAGCGGCAATCAGGCTATTATCAGCGTAACCATCCCTATGCTATGTCTGCTGAAAAAATCACTGCAGAATCAAAAAATGGAATCTTTGCGTGCCCAGCAGCTGGGTATGGAGCAAGATTTCACAATGGGTAATCCTACCCAGCCCAGCCAATATCATCAAGTAACATTGGGGGATGAAGAGGATGATGAAAATGAGGAGGGAGAGGACTTCTTTTTCAGTGGTACCGAGGGGACACGTCATGCTACAGAGGGGAATCCAAACCCCAGCTTCATGTCTGTACAGCATGGGTGGGCTGAAGAGGAGGTGGAGGAGGAGAGTCAGTGTGAGGAGAAGATGGGTATTGTTCCTCCTTCAGGGGTCACAGAAAATTTGCCTCTATGCAGCTTGTCACTCATGGCACACTTCATATCTGACTGTCTGTGCCAAGACCCTCACGTAATCCACATTTTCAATAGCAACCTATACTGGTTGGCCACCTTTCTAGACCCACAGTACAAGGATAAATTTCCTTCGCTACTGTTGCAGACACCAAGGGGTTTCACAACGGAATCCTTCAAGAAGGCCGTTGTCGATAATTTGATGGCAACATCACCCTCAGACACCACTGCTAGCAGAGATACCACCTCTGTGCAACAGCATGCATTATTGGGGAGAGATACACCAAGGAGGTCCAAAAGAGGTGGTGGTAAAATGTCCACAAACTGGGCCATCTTCAATAAACCGGCTCATCACCAAGGACTAGCTGCAACATTAGCAATGTCAAGAAGGGAGAAGTTGAACAAGATGGTCAACGACTATCTAAGTGACCATACCTGCGTCCTTCCTGACGCTTCTGTACCGTTTAATTACTGGGTATCCAAGCTGCATAGCTGGCCCGACCTCTCCTTCTATGCCTTGGAGGTGCTGGCCTGCCCTGCTGCTAGTGTGATGTCAGAGCGTATTTTCAGTGCCGCTGAAGCAATCATCACAGATACACGCACACGGTTGACTACAGAGAATGCAGACAGGCTGACTCTGATAAAATTTAACAGGGACTGGATTTTGCAACAGTATTTAAGCCCTCCAGATGACAGTATCCCAACCTAAAGTCACCCAACATGTTTTTTTTTAAAAATTGGTGATCACATCCATCCCATTCCATTCCCATACAAGTCCCTTTCTTCTTCTTACACATATTTTCAAAACCTGCTTCTGACACATGTACCTCATGGTCAATAAGCTAAAAACAATGTTACGTTAATTAATATTTCCCATCGGAGGCACTTGTGATGAGAGTGAGACCCTTCTTCCTTCATCAACCATGCTATCATGCCCCTTGGGCTAATTTTTGGAGACACTATTGCTATGCCTGAACACTGGGCACGGCCACCTCTATGCTAGTAGTCCGACTCCTAGCTTCATCATAATTGTTTGGCCCTTCAGACCTGCCTTGCTTCCTTCATGAACTATGATATAGCCCCATGAGCTAATTTTTGGAGACACTATTGCTATACCTGGACACTGGGCACGGCCACCTCTATGCTAGTAGTCCGACTCCTAGCTTCATCATAATTGTTTGGCCCTTCAGACCTGCCTTGCTTCCTTCATCAACCATGATACAGCCCCTTGGACTAATTTTTGGAGACACTACGGCTATGCCTGGATACTGGGCACGGCCACCTCTATGCTAGTAGTCCTGGCTTTATCATAATTGTTAGACCCTTCAGACCTGCCTTGCTTCCTTCATCAACCATGATACAGCCCCTAGGGCTAATGTTTGGAAGACACTAAATCTATGCCTACACATTGGGCAGTGGCACAACAAGGACAATAGTCCAAGCTTTATAATTGTGAATCCCCTGTGGTGATGATGATGATGGGTGGCTTCTTCCTGCGTTAACCATAACACAGCCCCTACCCCTAGGGCAGATTGCTCTCCTTACACCACTTACACACTTAGGTGTCAGTAGATTGCCTCCATCATCACTCGCTCTTACGGTACTTCTTCTGATATATCACTGGCACTGCGTAAATGGCGTACGAGTCCCGCTCTTCCGGCAAAAAACCAAAGGACTTAAAATAGTGTCTGTACATTCTAGTGAAGCAGTGGGGTAAAAACAATCGTGCAGCCCCTGACCAGGTGCCCTCATGTTATATACATTTGTTTACAGCATACATTTTTTAACATTTACACTTTTTTAGCGGTTTCCTCAGCCCCCAGACCGCTTTGAAGGGTCCAGCAGACAATTACTCGCATTTTCCATCGACTATCATTGGACTTGCTATTCGTACCGAATACCCGAGTATTAGGGTATACTCGGTACGAGTATAGCGAGTCCGAATACTTCAGTACTCGCTCATCCCTAGTTGTGTCGCTATTTTCCAAGACCCGTAGCATTTTCATTTTTCAGCTGATAGAGCTTATTTTTTGTGTGGCAAGATATTTTTATTAATACCATTTTGGGATAGATATGACTTTTTGATGCATTGTTACAGCATTTTTTGTGGAATTTCTGAGACCAAAAAAGCGTAAAGAAGAGACCAAGGAAGCTCCCTAATGAAAATCACGGGGTACATCAGCTGAGCCCATCAGCGACCCACGATCACGTCAAAGGCGCACCGATGGGTTAAGAGAATGACGTGCACGCATATCGGCACATCTTAAATTCCACTGTTATAGATTGTTAACCTGTTAAAAGCTGCTGTTAATCATGGGCTGAGCAACGCTCCACCCACAATTGTTAGCAGCAGGTCCTATCTGTAAAGCACAGCCATCACCTGCAAAGTATGTACGCAGCAAGCCTTCTCCATACAAATGCTTCTGACTTGCGCCATACATGTTCGGCGAATGTCATGAAGGGACTAAACGTTACAGCAAAGAAAAGACTCCTAGCTTGACTGCGACTGCATCGCCTAATGATGCTAGCAACATTTCTGATGCCAGTGCCATTCTCAGACCAGATGTGGAAAATCCTGTCAAGGAGAGGTCGTTAGAGCAGGATCAAACAAAAATGTATCCACAACTTCCACTTTTAGGAGGGATCTCTGAAAACTTAGGACGAAGTTTATCTAGTTGTCAGGATCCAGGATCTCTTCTGGACCATAATCTTTCCATCGAACGTAATGATCATCTAGCCTCATGAGAGTCAAGAAATGTTTGCACTTCATATTCTAAACTGGCTCTGATCATCACATTAGGAGAACAGGTGATCTACTTTAAGCAGAGATTTGTGAAACATTGGTTATCCTAAGGATGGAGAAGTTTCAGATGGAAAGATATATGGTTAAACCTGACAGCTGATACCTGGTGCCCGATCCACAGGCAGTATGCATCATACACTGGCCGCATGATTTCAGCCATATATGTTTTTAAACTCTTTTTATTGAAAGATTCCACAAAATATTATAACAAGCATATGACATTGCAGTGTAAAAGCAGAGTAATCCATCAAAACATCATCCACAATATCAGTTATAAAATCATACTTTCAATAATAAAATAAACGAACAACACAAATAAAATAGAACATTAAACATGATGTATTCTCAGCAGCATTGCATCACTAATCAGGAGATTCTTATCAGGGTTCTATGTTTTTAACAATTCGGGTTATAATAAGCAAATATTCCTGAGTCCACATAAAGCATCATATTTATGCATTAGCCAAGAGATTCCTCAAGGTTTATATCTCGCAGTTGAGGAGATTATGGAATCAGGGGCTAGGTGTGTTAAGGGTGAGTCACACCACCTTTTCCAAATTCTGTGAAATTTCTGGGGATATCCTCTGTTTCTGTATAATATGTTCTCATAGGGAATTATATTGTTCACTAATTTTATCCACTGATTGATCAAAAGAGACCGTCCCCCAATCCACCTCAGCGCTATCGCTTTCCTGGCCATAAACATAACCTCCCTGAGAAATATTCTGTCATAATGAGTCCACATTTCTTCATCCACAACTCCCAACACACACAGCTCTGGACTACATTGAATTGGTATCCCAATTATCCTTTCTAGTGTAAAAATTACATCCTTCCAATATCTTCTTATAATTCTACAATCTCAAATGAGATGGCAAAAATCCGCTCCCACCTCCCCGCATCTATGACATTCATCATTTACTCTTCTGACGAATTTATGTAGTCTACTCGGGGTTAAATAGGATTGGTGTAACATATATAATTGAATTAATTTGTTATTTGCCGCTGGAGACACCACCGTATGCGCTTCCAGTGCGTCACTCCACTGGTCATTGGTGATGGAAGGGATTAGGTGCCTCCATTTATCTTCCACAGCCAATTAGGTGGAAGCAATTTTGGAATTTAGCAAAAAGGTATACAGGGAGGAAATCACACCTGTAGGCCCTTGGGTTGACAATATTCCTATTAGTGGATATCTAGATATTCGCATTCTAGGAAGTGGGAATTGGTACATTATGGCATGTCTCAGCTGCAGATATCTATAAAACTCTCTATGAGGGATTCCAAATTTTATATGAAATTGTTCAAATGATAATAAAATTTGATTTTCAAAGATCTGATTGAGTGTTGTTATAGCATTTTGTTTCCAGAAATTTGGATCCTGTAAATTCTGGAGATGGGAAAATTCAGGATTATCCCATATCTGAATCTCCCCAACCTGATCGGAAAACTTTAAAGTATGTTTACTTTCCCGCCAAACCTGTATTGCCAAACTATGTGCAAACAGCAGTCCCTGAGGTGGTCTGTAGGAACCCTCCAATACCGCCCATGGTGTGTGCCCCCCGAGAAAATGAATGAGATGAGCCTCTGCATTATTGAGTCCATCATGGAGCAACCAATTTTTTAAATATCGTAGTTGACCAGCCAGATAATACAAAAAAAGGTCAGGTACTGCATATCCACCCTGCCTTTTGGGCCTTTGCAGGGAGCCAATATTTACTTTAGGTCTAGATGAGCCCCATATAAACGCTGCCATCAAGCTGTGCATTTTCGTGAAGAAACCCTTGGGGACCTTAATTGACGTATGTTCCAAAATAGAAATATGAGGAAATTGGGATCCAGCAAAAGGATGAAAGTTCACCAGATTTGTAAAAACTTCTTCTTTATTAATCCATTATGTCATAAAAAGTATGAGGAACTTCAATCAATTAGTAGCATTCCAGCAAGGGACTACATGTTTCACCACTATGTGCCTTCCTCACGGTCCTATTTAGAATAGATTACGCATCCATTTTTCCACAAAACTACTAGGATTATTACCTTCTGCTCTCTCCGGCAACCCTATTATACGAATATTGTTCCTCCTCAGTCTATTCTCCAAATCATCATGTTTCTGGATACACAATTCCAATTTTTGTTCTATGACTCTGAAACGCTCTGGCAAAGGTGCTGTTTGGTCCTCCAGATTCGAGATTCTATCCTCCGCCTGTCTGACTTTCTCTCCCAAATTAGACATGTCATTGCGGAGGAGACCTAAGTCAGTCTTTACCTCTTCGATTTTTCCAGTCAGTGAGGCTGTGCTACTCTCTGAATGGCGACCAGCAATTGTGCAGAGACCTGTTTCAGAGTGGGTTCTGGATTCAGCCATATATGTTTAAGCATGTTTTCACAGGTGGTTTTTGCCTTGTGTTCCCCGGTAGAAATGCAGCACTTTACTGTCCCAGCAAAATGAACTAAATTTCTGAACTCTCACATATACTGTATGTTGCTTATTTTTGCCTTGCACATTTGAAAGAGCCTCAAACCTGCAGCATATCATTCTTTCAGCGTTGCTGCAGCATTTTTCAACCATTTTTATAAATGGGGATAAATTACAAAAAAGTATTAAAACACACTCAAAAACATGGCCAAAATACTTGTGTTTTACCCAGCATTTTTCCTGCCAACACACCAGCATTTGTAAACGTCCTGTCCAACTAGTCTCCAATGCAACTCAGTCCCCAGCGGCTATTACACAATGTTTTTCTCTGAAACATAGCAGTATTTCAATATTTAACTTGTATGGTTGAAATTAAGCAGCCAGTGTCTGATACTTACTGCCTGTGGTTCGGGCAGCATGTATTAGCTGTCAGGTTCTCTTTACTAACCTCAATTATTTCACATGGACCAAAAAATTTGGGCTCCAACTTGACAGAAGGAAGTTTGAGTTTGATGTTTTTAGTGAATAAACCACACCTTGTACCCAACACCAAAACTTGGTTAACAAAAAATGTCTCTTAGTAGCATGTTTTCTCTGACTTTATATCAGACAAACTTTAAACTATGAATAGATTTATTGGTCCGCAGTTTCCATCTCAGATCTCAGAGACTGAAAAATAACCAAAATGAAAATGATACTCAAGATTACAGAAAAATTTAAAAATTCTGTCAACGGAACACCAAAGAGATTACTCGAGCATCTACAGTAAGTAACACGTTCTGCCTGACTATTGATCTCTGGTTGGTAGGCAAAAGAAAAAGGCAACTGACCTTATTAAACCAGAATGCCTTCTAGAATTTGGAAATGGACTTAGTGGCATGATTTGAAACAGTATTTTCTGGAATACCATGCAGACATAGAATATGTTTGACAAATGACTTACTTAAGGTGTGGAATTTAGTTAATTTGAACAGAGGCACAAAGTGATACTGTTTACTAAATCTGTCCACCACTACCCAGATAACCGTTTTCCTATAAAAGGATGGCAGGTAACTAATAAAGTACATAGAGAAGTGGGTCTCAGGGACTTTTAAGACTAGGACAGGACAGTACGATGTGTTCAGAGCATTTTGGCTCGGGCACAGATTCAGTGTAGGTGTAAGGAGATAGACCGGACCGCGGGTACCTGCATGCCGGGTCCGGAACTAGAAAGGCTGCATGCTTTGTTCCCGTGGGGAAGCCTGAGTGGGACGGACCTTCCCCTGCTGTCTGGGGGAAGTCTGAGAGAGGCGGACCTTCCCTGCTGCAGGAGGGAAGGAGGAGGGAGACAGAGCTTCCTGCTCACCGAGGAGAGCTGGGAAGGCGCACGCAGCAGCAGGGGGATAAAAGGGAGAAGCGCGCCAAAAAGGTCAGTCTGGCACCGGCGTAGAGCAGTGCGGAGGACAGCACAGAGAACAGCGCGCTCTGCTTCCTTCCTCCACCAGAAAGCACCGGTTTAGTGATGGGCTGTATAGAAAGAGCCCCGTCGCCTGCAGAGTGGAGCCGTGCTAGCAGAGCAGAGCTAAGCCGAGTGCCGTACCCGGCGTGATAGTGAGTACTGCACACGCTCTGCCCAAGAGTGACCTCATACTTGACAGACCCCTGCATACAGGTCCACCGTTTGTGGACAACCGACTGTCAGCTCACTGCTACCCTCCACGCTAGGAGGTGACCATAGTGAAGGCAGAGACTGCACTGTGATTGTGATGCACAGAGAGAGAGATGTAATTGAGCAAGAAAAAGTCAAACCCATAAAAGGGAGCACCTCAGTTGCATAAGAAATATTTATATACCAAATATATGTGTAATACAAAATTTGAATTTTTATTATTCACCAAAAGAATACATACAGAGACAGAACAAAACACATATAGTATAAAAGCAATTAAAATTGCATCTGTGTGCAAAGGAGACTTAATACCAAATGCCACACCTCAGTATAAAGGCAATGGCAAACCATCTCATCCCACACACTGGCTCCCCTTATCTCTGGTGGCGCTGCTGGCTTTTTTCATGTTTCTGGGACATACCATTGCCCTGATTCTCAGCTTCTCTGCACCTTAGTGTGTTTTTACACACTTATTCAGTCTTACCACCTCTTGGACATTTCTCTTCGTTATATGTCCTTCACATTTGACTCAGTGATAAAATTCCCCCCTTTGAGGGGTTACCATTGTTTCATATTAGCAACTGGATATTTTTTCAAACCAATTTCTGATCACAAATGCTGTTGGACCCTCTTTTGGTATTGTATACTCATTGTTAAATTTTGTAATTTGTCACTCTCTATATATGCAATTTTTTTGCACATATTATATCTATATAAGTTTTTTGTGATACATGCTTGTACATTTGTAGGCATACATTTCTAAAGCCAGTTATATTTATACATTCAGCGCCTTTTATGGGAGCCTGCTGTGGTTTACCATTACCTTTATACTGAGGTGTGGTATTTGGTCTTGAGTCTCCTTTGCACACAGATGCAATTTTAATTGTTTTTATACTATATGTGTTTTTTTCTGTCTCTGTATGTATTCTTTTGGTGAATAATAAAAATTCAAATTTTGTATTACACGTATATTTGATATATATATTTCTTATGCAATTGAGGTGCTCCCTTTTATGGGTTTGACTTTTTCTTGCTCCTTTACATGTTTACTTGCATACCCTGGTGAGACCTCTTGCTCTTACATATAAATATAAATTTTTCTGGTGGTGCCCTCCATTTACTGTGCACACAGAGAGAGAGAGACAGGCGGCTACGACAGAGCCTCACTATCAAGGACTTGTGTACACCGCGAAGCAAAATCCCATTCCGGCGGTCCCCCCCACACTAGACTCAGTACCGTGCTAGATACGTTTGAGCACTGGAAATATTCCTGCCTCCCAGAGACTATGTCGAGACATCCCGCACCACCGTTGTCTGTGCCACCGTTGGCTCTCCGCCTGTTACAGACCTCACCGAGACGTCACGTGCCGCTGTTGTCGGTGCCACCGTTGGAACCCTGAGGAGCTGCACCCAAGATGGCTACAGACTGATAAGTTTCACCTCTTTATTACTGAACTTTCGTTCATCCCTGACCTAGCATGCCACTCTCCCAGTTCTGCCCCATTCCTTATCATCACCCTACAATCCCTCACTCCCTTCCTGGAGTACTTTCCCCTGTAAATAAACCTGTTAACCCTTGCTCTGCCTGTGTCCTGTCACTGCATCCCGCATTCCTGCTTGTTACCTTACACTGTCACCAACTGTGGTTGGCCACCAAAAAACCTGGTTACAAGCCAAAGTACTAATCCCAGGGTGATTTACAAGTACTGAATAATGGAATTCCTGTAGGAACTAAATAAAAACAAACAATTTTTGAGTGAGAGCATTGTATGGGATTGTATATTGAGATCTATTGAACTCATCAACCAGATCTAAAAAAAATATGGACACAGCTATTCTTTCAGCATAAATGTGAACCTGCTCAAAGTTCTCAGTCTATGACGGACATAAATTTCAGGAAAGTTAGTCTGCATTTAAGTTTTTAGTGCCTGGCCTGAATGTCACCATAAAACTTAATCTCTGGGCTTATTGTAGATAAGTCAAATTTTTGTGAGCTGTGATTTTATATTTAGTACATTCTAGGAAATGATGTCACTCCTTGAAAGCCAACATGATAGCAATTAATTCATAATTAAGCAAATCGTTGTTTTTCTTGATTGATGAAAATTTTTGTGAAACATAGGCACATGGGAGAAGTTAAATGAAAGATGGGGTGGATTGAGGTACAACCACTGCAGCTCCAATCTCTGAAGCATCAATCTTTAAAACAAAAAGTAACTAGGTCAGGCTAAACAAACACATGGTCAGAATACAGTTTTTTATTTTTAGAGCACCATTGATTCCATAGTGCTGTACATGAGAAGGGGTTGCATACAAAATATAAATATAAATTACAGTCTAGAAACTAATAATAATATAATACAATATCATCAAATCAGACATAATCACCCAATCAATTGGAAAAAAGGATGGTCCTATACTTCCTTAACAGGACCGACAAATACAACAAGTATGTGGATACTCCTATAAAGGATGCATGCACAAGAATTCAAGTATATAGTCCAAACTGAAATATAAAAATATTTTAGTCATGATTAGACATACAAGGCAGCAATTAATATAAAAAATGTATCAAGAAACAAAGTAATTCAAGTAAGATAGTGGGTACCTAAAAGGGGGAAAGCATGAGTATCCAAAATATGGTTTAATGTAGGGGGAGCATAAACTGAATTTCAATTCTATGCAAAGTGACAGTGCAGCATAATAGTAAAGATCGGTGTACTAAGCTATTACGCAAGGGGATAGGGTCACATTATAAGTAGATAAACCCAAAATCCCACTGGCTGGTATTACTAATGGCTAAATACACCTATCAGTAAAGAGCTCTTACCCATATTTCAATTTGTGAGACCACGCGCACAGCCCCAACACGTGTTTTGTGTTGGCTTCTTCAGGGGGTCATAGTGAGTAAGGTATCCCCAATGACCCTTAGATATACCTCTACCAGGTGTAAGTAGGTGCGGCATATGTGTCAGACGACAAGCGCCGGAAGTTGCAGTATTAAGTCGAGGACTATCTTTTGTCCCCACCACAAAATTTGACCTTTTCCACTGGATTATGTACATTCACCTCTTTCTGAGGAAACTTAAGTGGAGAAAATTCTTTACCAATAATTCTTTACTAGGATTTCGACTGGGATAAAAGGATTATACAGCGAGAAACCAGGTGGATATTTTTTATGGAATCTATGTCTACTGGTGGATTATAGGAGCAACTCTGCTTTACTAGCTTTATTTAATTAATATTTTTTCTGTTATGTTTACCATATTTTCCATTACAGGAAATTTTAGCGTGGCATATACAACCCCTGGCAAAAATTATGGAATCACCGGCCTTGGAGGATGTTCATTCAATTGTTTAATTTTGTAGAAAAAAAGCAGATCCCAGACATGGCACAAAGCTAAATTAATTTCAAATGGCAACTTTCTGGCTTTAAGAAACACTAAAAGAAATCAAGAACGAAAAATGTGGTAGTCAGTAATAGTTACTTTTTTAAACCAAGCATAGGGAAAAAATTATGGAATCACTCAATTCTGAGGAAAAAATTATGGAATCACCCAGTAAATTTTCATTCCCAAAACTAACTCCTGCATCAAATTAGATCTGCTCCTTAGTCTGCATCTAAAAAGGAGTGAGCACACCTTGGAGAGCTGTTGCACCAAGTGGACTTGACATGAATCATGGCTCCAACACAAGAGATGTCAATTGAAACAAAGGAGAGGATTATCAAACTCTTAAAAGAAGGTAAATCATCACGCAATGTTGCAAAAGATGTTGGCTGTTCACAGTCAGCTGTGTCTAAATTCTGCACCAAATACAAACAACATGGGAAGGTTGTTAAAAGCAAACATACTGGTAGACCAAGGAAGACATCAAAGCATCAAGACCATAAACTTAAAGCAATATGTCTCCAAAACAGGAAATGCACAACAAAACAAATGAGGAATGAATGGGAGGAAACTGGAGTCAACGTCTGTAACCAAACTGTAAGAAACTGCCTAAAGGAAATGGGATTTACAGACAGAAAAGCTAAACTAAAGCTGTTGTGAATTGTCTCTCTGGCTTCCCTCTGGTGATTACTGAAGATAGTGGAGCTGGTCAGATTGAGAGTTCTCTTTCTGGGCCCCCTCTGGTGGTTACTGGAGGTAGTGGAGCTGATCTGATTGACAGAGGCTTACCACCTGATAATGAGAAAGATGATTGGAGATCTGGGGTTTCTGATTGGGATTTAAGACAGCTGACGCCCTCTATCCCTGCTGGTGATTTTTTTCCTGTGCCTTCTGAGGTCTGATGTCTCCTGCTCTTTCCCTGCATGTTCAGCTAAGTGGTTCATTTGCTATTCTTTTTGCATTTGATCTGGTTTTGTTTATCTCTGGTTTGTGCGTTTCAGCTAGCTCTGGCTGGGGCTGTGCTGAATCACCGCCCATATGTTACTGCATGTGCCAGTTTGTTTTGTCCCCTTTTATATTGGTCTCTTTTTGCTTTGCTTTCAGAATATACCAGAGTGCTGATATAGTGGGGGGACGCAGTCGTGTGACTTCAGTGTTTTTTTGCATCAGACGTGTTGGACTTTTGCAGGGTTTTTTTGCGTGGTTGCAGACAGTGTCTTTCCTGTCCTGTCTAGTCAGTGTGGGCCCCATCGTTTGCTCAGTCTATTTTTCTGCCTGCGTTTGTATTTTCATCTTATCTCAATGACAATATATGTTTGGGGGCTATCTATTCCTTTGGGGTCTGCTCGGGGCAGTTTAGATTTCCCCTTTCTTGCTTTAGGCTTAGTTAGCTCTTCGGCTGTGCCAAGGCATCTACGATCATCGTAGGTACGCTCCACGGCTAATGCTAGTTGTGTGTACAGGATCAGGGGTCTGCATCTGCTTAGTTACCAACCTCTCTGGTTTTCTGTGGCTTAGCCTGGGCCTGCTATCCTCCTCGGTGCCCACTCATAACATAAAGCCATCATTAACACTTAAACAGAAAAAAAGGTTACAATGGGCTAAGGAATAGCAATCGTGGACTATGGATGACTGGATGAAAGTCATATTCAGTGATGAATCGCGAATCTGCATTGGGCAAGGTGATGATGCTGGAACTTTTGTTTGGTGCTGTTTCAATGAGATTTATAAAAATAACTGCCTGAAGAGGACATGCAAATTTCCACAGTCATTGATGATATGGGGCTGCATGTCAGGTAAAGGCACTGGGGAGATGGCTGTCATTACATCTTCAATAAATGTACAAGTTTATGTTTATATTTAGGATACTTTCTTATCCCATCAATTGAAAGGATGTTTGGGGATGATGAAATCATTTTTCAAGATGATAATGCATCCTGCCATAGAGCAAAAACTGTGAAAACAGTCCTTGAAAAAAGACATATAAGGTCAATTTCATGGCCTGCAAATAGTCCAGATCTCAATCCAATTGAAAAATCTTTGGTGGAAATTGAAGAAAATGGTCCATGACAAGGCTCCAACCTGCAAAGCTGATCTGGCAACAGCAATCAGAGAAAGTTGGAGCCAGATTGATGAAGAGTACTGTTTGACACTCATTAAGTCCATGCCTCAGAGACTGCAAGCTGTTATAAAAGCCAGGGGTGGTGCAGCAAAATACTAGTGATGTGTTGGAGTGTTTTTTTTGTTGGTTTGTTTTTCATAATTCCATATTTTTTTCCACAGAATTGAGTGATTCCATAATTTTCCCCTATGCTTGGTTTAAAAAAGTAACCATTACTGACTACTACATTTTTTGTTCTTAATTTCTTTCAGTGTTTCTTAAAGCCAGAAAGTTGCCATTTGAATTGACTTTAGTTTTGTGCCATGTCTGTGATCTGCTTTTTTTTCTACAAAATTAAACAACTGAATGAACATCCTCCAAGGCCAATGATTCCACAATTTTTGCCAGGGGTTGTAGGTCCTCTGTGACCACGCCTTTTTGCTTCAAACTGAGGTCCTAAGCTATGAGGAACTGTTTCCACACATATCTGTTATTGTGGAAACTATTCAGTAAATTATACCGACCTAATTGTGGTCAACAGCATGTTGGACATTGTATATTGTTTCTCTCATCTTTATTTTCAGAGGAGTGCATTTAATTGATGTGGGTTGTTTCATTATGGGCATAATGTTATGTTGGAACGTTATTTATTTCCTAGTTTTGAATATTTATTCTTTTTTTTATTTTTGATATCATAACACATTAGGTGCTCTAACATTTGGATGGCTTTAACTTAATGCCATCTTATTAATAGTCTTTATCATCAATTCCGTTTGTGCCCCCACATTTTACCTCTCTGTATATCAATTGTGATGAAGTATAATAGTGCATTGAGCAATTGGTCCTTCTCCATTGCCTTGTCACTACAAGTGGGGTGTTTTTTTCTATTTGCTGGGAATGAATCAAATCTCCTCTGCTTTTTTGTCACTTCCAGTGACATGCATAGCCTTGATCCTTTGACTCTGACCCTCTCTCAGATTGCGTCACTTCTGGTGACATGATGATCATTCATTCTACTGCAATGAATATGACAAATTCCGCGGCATCATTTTGGGCATTGACTTCCAATTACATCACTGCTGGTGACATCTGAGGGTTTGAATACAGTGTGGACCACATTTGCATTCGACTTAGATTTGGATGACAACTTCAGCGGGACCTTGGCGGGAGTACTTTAAAAGAGAGACGATGGTAAGACATACAATGCATTTTAATTCTTTATATGCAGTTATCATGGGATGTTGCTCACTGCAGTAATCTCCTATTCACAAGCACATTTGATTCTCTGATGAACCCTGGTCTATCCTCCTGGGAGAAACATGTCGGGACAGGCTTGTATCATTGCATTGGATAAGTACTGTATATCCTTTTTGACTTACTGCAATTTTTGATCACTATTATGATCCTCGTGGATCAATTTTGCCTTGCCTCTCTATGTAATTTCAAAGGGGTTTGTTATTGCTTGAACAATTTGTGATGTCTTATTATTCATGTAGCTATAGCTATATATGTAGCTATATATATATATATATACTGTATATATATCATGGCTATTATAAAGACATTTTTGTTGAATTCCTTCTATATTTAAAAGAGTTTATTTCAACAAACCTTGTTGACCCCATTATCATAAGGGTTTGTTTCTCCCTTTGGTTTACTTTTGGTGCTCTCTGATAAAATAAGCACCAATAAGTATATTTGAGATATGACCACTGATTACTATATGCTTGTATTGTGTTCCCAATAGATATAGGTCATTGAATTGCACTATCGCAGTTTATTGTTATTGGTGTTGGTGATGGTTTTCTGTTAGTTTGTCCCTTTAGGGTCATAAGGGAGAGCCAACGTTGAGTGGGGGCGCAGTTTCGAACCACCACTCAGTGCAGAGTAAGGTAGAGCGAGTACATATCCCACCCCTTCTAGAGAATCATCACTATTATATTAAGATTGTTTTTGTTTACTACTTCTCTTTGATCCTATTATATAGGTATTTTAACCATAAATTAATAAAAGTAATATTTTATTTTTGTTTTGGCTATAATCTCTATATACACTCTTCTTTCAGATTTTTTTTGTTCTAATAAAAGAAAACTATCATACTAATACACTCACAAAACAAAAGAGTGGGAAATAGGGGAGGAATAGGAGGCACAAACCAAATTGGGGAGTATAAGAATAAAAACTCAAACCAACTCCATGCAGCAATCTTCTGAAAAACTTTTCAACTGCCTACTCCAAACACTGAACTTCTCCTTCAACTCTGAACCAGGAAGTAGAAATCTCATTAGCAACTCCCAAGTGCAGTGGCCAGCATATATACCAGAGAGGAGTGGCCAACACAAAACAGCTGAGACAATTCATGATGGAGAGCTCCAGGAGATCAACCAAACTTATTGACCTCTGCAATGACAGAGCAAGGAAAACCTGCACTGTTTAAAAGGATGGTGAAGCAGTTCTAATCAGTGCAGGAGTTTGTGTAACCAGGCGCAGCAATCTTCTGACCCCTCTTTTTTGCGGTATTCCTGTGACAGGAAAAATATATAAGGAGAACTTGTTGGCTGCCTCGCCTTCACCATCTTAATTTGATTTGGGTTGGGTGATTAAGGATGCCATGTTATCTGATGCAGCACTCTATCCCTCTCCTACATGGCCACATACGCCTTACAGCCTCAATGTGTGTTTTAGGTCAGTGTGCTGTTGCAACACAAATGTTCATCCCACTAAGTGCAAACTAGACGGGATAAAATGTCATTGCAGAATGTTGTAGTTGCAATGCTGGGTAAGTGTGCTTGAACTTGGAATAAATCACCAACAGTGTCACCAGCAAAGCACCCCCACACCATCATGCCTCCTCCTCAGGCACGGGTTGATAATCTGCCCCACCGGGCATTTTCCTGCTGGGCCACAATGTGTCCATTCATAGTGGGCAGCGGGCCGGTGGCACCTGGTCATCCAGCCGCCAGTCTGCTCATTTGTCCGCCAGCTTGTTTTTCCAGCCGCCGGCCCTTTAAATCTGCGGGCACAGCGGTTCCAGTGGTGCGTACACGCACATAGGGGAAAGAATGTACCGACGTTGGTGTGTGCAAGTAACGTGGGATGCAGTGACGGACAGGAGGCAGAGCAAGGGTTAACAGATTTATTAACGGGAATACCCCACGCAGGGAGGTAAAGGGTTAAACAGTGGATGAAACAGTATAAATGGCAAAGGATATTGTAAAGTGAACGATAAAGGATCAATTACGGCAGTTCCTGTGTAGCACTGGTGTCAGAAGTTCCTTAAACTGTAACTCCTGCTGGGAACTCAAAAGCGCTGGCAACGGCTGGCGCGGTGTCTTTTACAGGAAGGTCCTGTGGGCAACAATGCCCGGTCTTCTGGTGGCAACGGTTGGTCTCCGGTACCTTCCGCTGAGCCTAGTCCAAAAGTCTCTCTTTTTGCGGTCATCATTTAACCATTAATCCTTTGAAAATGGTCCCTGTATTACATGAAGTTAGGGATTTTATAACTTGAAGATCAAAATTTATTGTATATGTTATTTTTTTGCTCTTGCGGTTGCTTTTATATAAGCAAAACAATTCGTTTTTTATTTATCCGTTTCAGGGAACACTTATACTCACTTGTTAATAAAAAAGGCTCCCTCAGGTTAATTGAGCATGTAGTGGAACAGCACAATGCTGATCCAAACACCTTGCAGTTTGCAGGTTAATTGTCCAGTGAGAGATGGAAATCATAATAAGTACCTCTTAGGCCGGGGTCACACTTGCGAGAAACTCGCACGAGTCTTGCATCTCAATACCCGGTGATACACCGCTCCGTCATACTCACCCGGCCTCCGCTCCCACGCCTCAGCCGGCCTCCGCTCCCACGTCGCAATCTCTCTCCACCCGACGGCCACGGCGGTCACCTCTGACGGGCTCGCGGCCGATGCCATCCCTGCATGCAGTGCGCATGCGCCATAGGCCGCGGCCGCGCCTCCCTGCTGCTTCTTGTGCTCTGGCTGTGCCTGACCCGGAAGCACCTTTGGACCAATGGCAGACCAGATGGGGCTATATCAGGCTGCTTCCCCCTGAGGGAGGCGCCTGATCGTTGTGTTACCTTGCACACTGGGCCCTGCTTCCTCCAGTGCTCTCTACAGTCTCTCGGTGCCGTCCTCAGTGTTTCCTGCAGCAGCCTCACAGCCTGTCTTCCGTGTTCGCTAACAGTTATTCTCAGTCCTGCTCCAGTGTTCCTGTTTCCTCCGTCTCCTTCCTCCGGTGTTCCTATTCCATCCTGCTCCAGTCCTGCCGTCCTACTCCAGTCCTGCCTCCGGTGTTCCTGTTCCATCCTGTTCCAGTCCTGCCTCCGGTGTTCCTGTTTCATCCTGTTCCAGTCCTGCCGTCCTACTCCAGTCCTGTCTCCGGTGTTCCTGTTCCATCCTGTTCCAGTCCTGCTGTCCTACTCCAGTCCCGCCTCCGGTGTTCCTGTTCCATCCTGTTCCAGTCCTGCTGTCCTACTCCAGTCCTGCCTCCGGTGTTGGAGTTCCATCCTGCTCCAGTCCTTCCGTCCTCCTTTATTCCTGTCTCCTGTGTTCCAACTCTGTCCTGTCATCTACACTTCAGTTCCTCTACGTTACAGTCTATAGTCTTACTCCATTCCTGTCTCCTGTGTGCCAGCCCTCTTCTGTCATCTACACTTCAGGCCCACTGTCCTACTCCAGTCCATCTTGAGCCACCCCTCTCGGTACCAGCTACCGTGGTACTCGAACCCCTGGGTCTGCTCCTAACGGTCCCTGTATAGGGGTCGGTTCCACCTGGCAGCTCACCCGGGGCTCCTCGGTGCCACGGTCCAGAGGGTTCACTCCTGGAGATTCCGGCTCCTGACCACCCACGCTAACAGTACGATCAGGCCATGGACTCCACCGGTACTACTGCTGCCACTCAGAAAGAGTTGCTCTTCCTGCGGGAGAATCAGGGACGCATTATGTCGATCATGAAGTCTATGGACACCCGTTTGTCGGCCCTGCAGGTGGCCGATCCTGGAAATGCCACTCAACTGGCCAGTCTCCAACAGAAGCTGGGTCAGCAACAAGATACTCAAGCCCACATTTTGTCTACATGGCCTCCTTTGACAGTCGCTTGTCGGCCCTCCAGGCCGCTACCGCAGCCCCGATTCCTCCCTCCGCGTCTACAGCTCTCTCGACGCCCCACCTTGCCAAACTTCCTCGCTTCACTGGGGATCCCAAGCTCTGTAGGGGGTTCTTAAATCAGTGTAGCCTCCACTTTGAATGGTTGCCGCAGAATATCCCTCTGATCGGGCCAAGGTGGCCTTCATCATGTCCCATCTGGAGGGGGAGGCCCTGTCTTGGTTGAATCCCCTCTGGGAACGTGACAACCCTGTAGTCTCAAGTCTCCCGGTTTTCTTGGATACTTTTTGCAGGGTCTTCGATGAGCCAGGCCGGTTAGCCTCTCTCACTGAGTCACTCTTTAACTTACATCAGGGTTCTCTCAAGATCGGACAGTACGCTATTCGCTTTCGCACTGTCTCCTCTGAGCTCGGCTGGAATAACGCGGCTTTGGTAGGGGCATTCTGGCGCGGTCTTTCAGGCAGAATAAAAGATGAACTCGCAGGTCGAGATACCCCATCCACCTTAGAGGACCTTATCTCGCTGGCTACCCGCATTGACCTACGCTTCCAGGAGCGCGCTCGCGAGTCAGCGAGAGACAGGAGGTCCACCAGGCCAGTTCCCCTTTTCACCTGTTCTGCCAGTCCCCGCTCGGCCGGGTCCTCTTCTCCCTCCTCGGTCGAATCCATGCAGATAAATCACCTAAATTTGGCCGAGTTGCGTCAGAGAGGCGGGTACAAGGTCTGTGCCTCTATTGCGGTGCTTCGTCACACTATGTCCACACCTGTCCTAAGAGACAGGGAAACTTCTCCACCTAGGTCAGGTAAGAGAGGCCTCCCTAGGTGATGATGATCCCTCTCAACCTCTTACGATTTCTGTGCTTTTGGTTTCAGGGGAGAGACGTGGTTCCGAGGTGGCCTACGTGGATTCGGGCTCGGCAGGTAACTTCATTCGACCTGAAGAGGTGGACAAATACCAAATTCTCGTGGTTACTCTATCTAACCCTATCCAGATTGCCGCAGTGGATGGCAAACCGCTACAGGTGACCGTCACCTTGGTCACTGAAGAAGTGGAGTTGCACGTCGGAGCCTTACACCGAGAGAAGATAGCCTTCTACGTTTTGCCTAGGCTCTCTCACGCCATTCTACTCGGTCTTCCATCAGCCTGTTCTCGACTGGTCTTCTGGGGAGATACTCCGCTGGGGGCACCCGTGCCAAGCTCGCTGTCTGACTCCTGTCCGCCTGGCGGCCGCTCCTCGATCACCTCCATACCTTCCGGGTCTTCCTCCAGCCTACAGCTCTTACTCCGATGTTTTTTATAAGAAGGAAGCGGAGGTTCTTCCTCCACACCGGCCGTTTGACTGCCCAATTGAACTTGTTCCCGGTTCAACCCCTCCAAGGGCAGAATCTACCCCTTGTCTCCCACAGAGACCACCACCATGTCCGAGTACGTCCGAGAGAACCTCGCCAAAGGCTTTATACGGAAATCCTCATCACCCGCGGGAGCCTGTTCTTCTTCATCAAAAAGGATGGAACTCTACGGCCATGCATTGACTATAGGGGCTTGAATGAGATTACCATCAAGAACAGGTACCCTCTTCCACTCATTCCGGAGCTGTTTCACTGTCTCAGAGGGGCTCGGGTCTTCTCCAAGCTGGACCTCAGAGGAGCCTATAATCTGGTCCGTATCCGTGCAGGTGACGAGTTGAAGACTGCTTTCAACACTCGAGACGGCCATTACGAGTACCTGGTCATGCCCTTTGGTCTTTGCAATGCTCCTGCGGTGTTTCAAGAGTTCGTTAATGAGTTCTTCTGGGATCTCTTGTACTCCTGTGTGGTCATGTACTTAGACGACATCCTCGTCTTCTCGCCGGACCTCTCGTCCCACAGAAAGAGTGTCCGTCTGGTGCTACAGCGTCTTCGGGAGAACCGCCTGTATGCGAAGATCGAGAAATGTCTCTTCGAACAGACCTCTCTACCGTTTCTGGGATATATTATCTGCGACGCTGGTCTAAAGATGGACCCCGAGAAGTTGTCTGCCATTTTCAAATGGCCTTGCCCCGTCGGAGTAAAGGCGATAAAATGATTTCTCGTAATCGCCAATTATTACTGGCAATATGTCTCCCACTTCTCCGCGATCACAAGACCTATTTCTGCTTTCACCTGTAAGGGGACTACCCCCAAAGATTGGACTCCTGAGGCGGAGGAGGCCTTTCTGACCCTAAAACGGGCTTTCTCCACAGCTCCGGTCCTGCATCGCCCTGAGAGCAATTGACCTTTTGTACTCGAGGTGGACGCTTCCTCGACAGGTGCCGGGGCAGTATTGTCCCAGAGAACCGCCTCCGGTCGCCTACATCCTTGTGGCTTCTTCTCGAAGGCCTTCTCTCCATCCGAGTGTAACTACTCGATCGGCGACCGGGAGCTCCTGGCCATCAAGTTGGCCTTGGAGGAATGGCGTCACCTCCTGGAAGGAGCTGTTCATCCCTTTGTCATCTTCTCAGACCACAAGAATCTGGCCTATCTCCAGTCTGCCCAGAGACTCAACCCTCGTCAGGCCAAGTGGTCCTTATTTTTCGCCCAATTTAACTTCGAGCTCCGTTTCATCCTGGCAACAAGAATACCAAAGCCGACGCCCTGTCCAGGGTCTTCCAGCCACATGAAACAACGGAGGAACCTTCGCATATCATTGATCCCACTAGGATCATCACAGTGGCTCCAGTGAACTGGCTTACTCCTCCTCCAGGCAAGACACCTGTGCCTGAGAACCTCAAGCGAAAGGTCCTCCTATGGGGGCACTCCTCCAAACTGGCCAGCCATGCCGGAACTAAGAAGTCCCTTGATCTTATCACGTGTCACTACTGGTGGCCCACGCTTCGCCAAGATGTACTCGACTTTGTGGCTTCTTGTCCATCCTGTGCTAAAAACAAAGTGCCACGAAGACCTCCGTCCGGCTTGTTGCTTCCGTTGCCCGTTCCTACGGCTCTTCGGGCTGCACAGTCATTTTGGTGGTGGTGGATTGTTTTTCCAAGATGGCCCACTTCGTCCCTCTGCCCGGTCTTCCCTCGGTGCCTGAGCTGGCCAAAGTTTTCATTCACCAAATCTTCAGACTCCATGGACTACCTCAATGCATTGTGTCTGACCGAAGGGTTCAGTTTACCTCCAAGTTCTGGCGTTCACTTTGCAAGCTCATGAATGTTTCCCTCGACTTCTCCTCGGCCTACCATCCACAGTCTATCGGACAGGTAGAGCGTACCAACCAGACATTGACGGGGTACCTACGTCATTTCTCCAACGCCCCCCAGAACGATTGGGTCAACTTACTTCCCTGGGCAGAGTTTGCTTATAACAACCATGCTGGCTAGTCCTCGGCCAAGTCTCCGTTCTTCATTGTTTTTGGCAGACATCCTGGTGTTCTTCCTCTTCCGATAACCCCTGCCTCCGAGGTACCCGCCGCCAACGCCTTGTCCTCTGAATTTTCCAAGATTTGGGCCGAGACCAATACGTCACTCAAGAGGTCCGCTGATTAGATGAAGAATTTTGCCGACAAAAGAAGATTGGATCCTCCACCGTATCGTGTTGGGGACAAAGTCTGGCTCTCCTTCAAATTCATCCAGTTGAAATTGCCCTCCTACAAGTTGGGACCACACTACATCGGTCCGTTTGAAGTTCTTGGACGTATCAACAAAGTCGCCTACAAATTGAGGTTGCCTGCTTCGCTCCGGGTCCCGAACACCTTCCATGTCTCCCTCCTGAAACCTGTGGTGCTGAATCGCTTCCATTCCTTGCCTGATCCTGGTCCTCAGCCGGTGGGTGCTGATGATGTCTTTGAAGTGCAGGACATTCTCGCTATGAAGAGGGTTAGAGGTGGGACATTCTTTCTTGTTGATTGGAAGGACTTTGGTCCTGAGGAGAGATCCTGGGAGCCTCGGGAGAATATCAATGCTCCCCGTATCCTCAAGAGATTTCTTGCTAATCTCCGGGGAGGGCGGCTTAGGGGAGGGGGTACTGTTACACCGCTCCGTCATACTCACCCGGCCTCCACTCCCACGCCGCAGCCGGTCTCCGCTCCCACGCCGCAGCCGGCTTCCGCTCCCACGCCACAGCCTCTCTCCACCCGACGGCCACGGCGGTCACCTCTGATGGGCTCGCGGCCGACGCCATCCCTGCATGCAATGCGCATGCGCCATAGGCCACGTCCGCGCCTCCCTGCTGCTTCTTGTGCTCCGGCTGTGCCCTGACCCGGAAGCAGCTTCGGACCAATGGCAGACCAGGCGAGGCTATATCAGGCCGCTTCCCCCTGAGGGAGGCGCCTGATCGCTGTGTTACCTTGCACACTGGGCCCTGCTTCCTCCAGTGCTCTCTACAGTCTCTCGGTGCCGTCCTCAGTGTTTCCTGCAGCAGCCTCGCAGCCTCGCCTGTCTTCTGTGTTCGCTAACAGTTATTCTCAGTCCTGCTCCAGTGTTCCTGTTTCCTTCGTCTCCTGCCTCCGGTGTTCCTGATCCATCCTGCTCCAGTCCTGCCGTCCTACTCCAGTCCTGCCTCCGGTGTTCCTGTTCCATCCTGTTCCAGTCCTGCCGTCCTACTCCAGTCCTGCCTCCGGTGTTCCTGTTCCATCCTGTTCCAGTCCTGCCGTCCTACTCCAGTCCCGCCTCCGGTGTTCCTGTTCCATCCTGTTCCAGTCCTGCCGTCCTACTCCAGTCCTGCCTCCGGTGTTCCAGTTCCATCCTGCTCCAGTCCTTCCATCCTCCTTTATTCATGTCTCCTGTGTTCCAACTCTGTCCTGTCATCTACACTTCAGTTCCTCCACGTTCCAGGCTATAGTCTTACTCCATTCCTGTCTCCTGTGTGCCAGCCCTCTTCTGTCATCTACACTTCAGGCCCACTGTCCTACTCCAGTCCATCTTGAGCCACCCCTCTCGGTACCGGCTACCGTGGTACTCGAACCCCTGGGTCTGCTCCTAACGGTCCCTGCATAGGGGTCGGTTCCACCTGGCGTCTCGCCCGGGGCCCCTCGTTGCCACGGTCCAGAGGGTCCACTCCTGGAGATTCCGGCTCCTGACCACCCACGCTAACACCTGGCACTGCCGCCAGCACTTGGACCGGAGTGCTCAGCTGCATAGAAATACACTCCAGTCCCGAGTCCGGGTATTGAGATGCAAGACTCGTGTGAGTTTCTCGCAAGTGTGACCCCGGCCTTACAAAATGGATCAATAAAATAAATGCTAATGGCCCATTGGGGCTAAATGACAGGTCTGATTTGTCTATGTTTTTATAAAAAAAAGTCTGATATGTCTTTACGTGAGTTAATTGCCCCTGCCAGCGCTGCGTGCACGCCTGAATATGTGCCCACAGTGACTTTCTCCCTTTGTCCCAAGACCTTGATCTCCCCCCCGCCAAAAAAGGAGAATATTGCTGCTTATCGTGGCTGCCTTCCATGGACTTTCCATGCTCACATATATCTCCATACCTCTAGTCTGATGAAGGTCTGAGTTATAGACCGAAACGTCATATAATTTTGGGAGAATCTGTTGTACAAATAAATTTCTTCTGCATATACTTCTTTTGCGTGCCGGAATTTCTTATACTATGCGTTTTAAGGAGTGGTATCCTTTTCCATGCACCTTGAAGACGGAGTGACGTGTACTCTATTCCTAAATGAGAGTTATGTTATGGGCTGGTTTTAGTGGACCCCCGTAGAGCAAGTGGGAGGGGGTCCACCGTATCTTCACATGCAGAGTCCTGACAGGACCTGTGTGATGTCCAGATCGTGTGATCAGTTACATAATGGAGAGATATGATCTGGCCTTAAATAGCTGAACTCCAGGGTTAGTCTGTGCTGTTGAGGGCCTGGAGAAGAAGATTTCAGGAGAGTGTTTATGCACATAGTGCTTGTGTAAGAACATTGTTAACACTGAGTGGGTTGACTCCCACTAGTGCAAGGACTGCACAAAGTGCTACTGTTTTGTTTTTGCCCAGAGGGCCGTATTTATGTTTGTGCTTAAAGCCTTAGTTTATGCTGTACCAAATAAACCAAGTGCACTCTTAAAGGCACAGTATTCCATTTACTACCTCCGTGTGCAGCTGAGAGAGCCGATCTACCACAGCAGGTATTAGAAGTGCGGGCAACGTTTCCAACAAACATGTGTGACGGCCACGAGCCAGTGGATGATGTTTAGCAAGATGGGGGACCTGCTCAAACATCTACTACAATCACAGCAGCAACAGCAGCTATAACATCAGCAGCAATTACAGCAGCAACAGATGGCACAACAAGAGACAAGTAAGCTGCTTATACAGCAGATGCAGCAGCAGCACCAGCAGCAGATTGACTTGCTTACAGAGGCAGTTCGTGAAAGGCCGGCAGCCCCTCCCCCACGTCCAGGTGACGACACGTACGTCCGGAAAACGGTAAGCTGAGCTATGCAAAAAATGACCCCAGGTGATGATGTGGAGGCATTTTTGTCTGTGTTTGAGCGGGTAGTGGAACATGAGAAGCTACCGCCAGAGCAGTGGGTGGAGGTGCTGACCCCCTATTTGACTGGTGAGCCCCCAAAGGCCTATTATGATTTAGCACTACAGGATGTGCAGGAGTATGCTAAGTTAAAGACTGAAATTTTGGCACATGCAGAAGTGACTATGTTGGTCAGAGCACAGCGGGTTCACCACTGGGTGTATTATGGGGACAAACCGCCTCAGTCCCAAATGTTTGACCTACTGCATCTAGTGCAAAAATGACTGCAGCAAGAATCCACCACTCCAGCCCAGATGGTTGAGCGCGTTGTCATGGACAGGTTCATGCACTGCCTTCCTAGGCTGGAGTAGACCTGGGTTGCCCAGAGAGATCCCCAAAATTCAGACAAACTGGTGGGCCTAGTGGAACGGTAATGTGATGACACACAAAGTGTGTCACCGGAGGTAGAGCCTAGGGGGCACTAACAGAGAACGCAGACCAGCAAGGAGGTGGCGCACAGGACCTGAGCCTAGCTGGATGCACGATAACAGGGGAGATGATAGAGGCGGAGCTAGCTACCACGCATGAGCACGGGAGCCAGCCGAGGATGTGGTAACGGAGCGTAGACAGTAGCGGGCCGAGGGTATGAAGCCCGACAAGGGTTCGGGAGCCGAAGGACTAAACAAGAGGGTAGTCAGAGGCGAGCAGGGGGTCAGAAGCCAGATGGTAGCGCGGGATACGGAGGGCAAAATGGGAGAGTCGTCAGGGGGAAGCCGAGAGTCAGAAGCCAGAGAGGACAGATCGGTATCAAAACAGAAAGCAAATACAAGTCAAGGAACAAACTGGGTCATACACAAATCTGAACAAGTATACGGTGGAACAGCGATAGTTAACAGAGTAACCTGGGTCAGCTGCCCTAGCTGAGTAAAACGGAAGTATCACCGACACAGGAACCTGACAGTAGCAATTCTAAATAGCCACCCCTGAACCAGAGAGAGGCATAAAAATTAACCCTGACCTGACCAAGATGGAAAAGAACCCTGTCCTGGATCATGACAGGGTCCAGGTGGTTGAGAGGTCCCTAAGAAAGCCAGGGCCTGGTGCATCCTCATATTGGGGTATGCAGCGACAACCTGAGTCCCAAAAGAGGGGTAGTAAAGCCACCACTGGGAGAAGTCCTAGCTCCCAAGGGGTCACTGAGGGGTTGTCAAAGGCCACAGGTAAAGACTAGCTTTGCTGGAGATGTCGCAGTCCTGGACATATAGCCGCCCGTTGTCCCTTGTCCTCCGAAGAGATGGACTGTAGCCTAGGGAGGCCCTGCTTCTACTATGCCTACACCACCTGCAGTGTAAACTATCAGCCCGGTGAGGGGACACAGGCATGTCCCATGTCAATAAATGGGGTGCTGGTGAGAGGACTCTTAGACTCAGGGAGTTTTGTGACCCCCCATTAGTTGATCCTGGGGAAACATGTGGGTGTACGCTGTATCCACAGGGACGCCAAGGTCTAGCCTTTCACCAGAGTGTCTGTTAGAACAAGTCAGGGTACAGCATCCCATGAGGTTGGAGTGGTCAAAGGTTTGCTGCAACCCGTGATAATTGGGAGGGACTTCAGCCTTTTCTAGGACTTATGGGGAAAGGTGAAGGTATCAAAGGACGCAGACAGTAGCCAGCCCAACCCTGTCAAAACCCAATCACAGTCGGAGATGGATGAGTTCCCCGTGTGTCCTGGCTGGTGGCGAGCACAGAGACTGCAAATGCAGTGCAGACAGGTTAGGAACAGAACCGGATGTAGCAATTGTAGATACTTGTTGCTCCGGCGCTCACCCTATGGAGGAGAGGCCAGAAATTGCAGCCAGTGCGCTGCTATTGGATAATTACCTAATTTGAAAAATGCAAGCTGTCCATTTAAGAAGCCAGGGGAGTGCGCGCGCGTGCTCTAGCAACTTTGCCTGAAGACCTGCTGACGGGATGTCAGGAGATGGGGAAAGGGGAGAGTGCAGAACGCCAGGGAGCAGCATGAGACACCTAGGGAGCCTGCTGCTGCACAGGGACAGCATGCAAGGCACAAGGGGAGTGGCCTGAACGGGGTGCAGCAGCAGATCGGGGCGCAGAGCCAGCACGGGGACCGGGTGTAATGAAACCTTTACAGCGTAATGTGTTAACAATGATTTTGTTGGTGACTGTGGTCCCAGATCATTAACAAGTTCCCCCTTGTAGTTTTACGCTGATCTCTCACCTTCCTCATGATCAATAATACCCGACGAGGCAAGATTTTACATGTTCCCCCAGATCAATGTCGATTGACAGTCATTTTGTTTTTCTTCCATTTTATTACAACCAACAGTTGTCTCCTTCTCACCCTGCGTCTTACTTATGGTTTTGTAGCCCATTCCAGTTTTTTTGCAAGTCTATGATCTTGTCCCTGACATCCTTATAAAGCTCTTTGGTCTTGCCCATGTTGTACAGATTAGAGTCTGACTGATTAATTGAATCTGTGGACAGGAGTCTTTTATAAAGGTGACTATGTAAGACAGCTGTCTTTAATGCAGGTAACGAGTTGATTGGGAGCATATAACTGGTCTGTAGGAGCTAGAACGCTTATTGAGTGATAGGGGATAAAATACTTATTTCTCACTGCAAAATGCAAATAAGTTTATATAATTTATACTATGTGATTTTCTGGATTTTATTTTTGATATTCTTTCTCTCAGTGTTAAAATTAACCTACCCTTAAAATTAAAGACTGTTCATGTCTTTGTCAGTGGACAAACTTACAAAATTAGAGATCAAATTATTATTTCCTTCACTGTGCATACTCCCGGCCAGAGCTTATCCAGTGGACGTGGCCTTGATCCATACCCTTTTATGGAGAGCGGCTTAGAAATCAGCTAATCCTCGCAGTGCACACTGCAGGCACTGGGGGGGTTCATAAGTCTGCAGTCACTCTGTGTGACTGCAGACTTATGAATCCCCCCCAGTCCATCGATTTGGGTCTGACAGCCCTTTTAAACCCCTCCCAACATGTGCCATATACAGTATATACAGCGTCACGAGAGCTGCGTTCCCACAAACCGCCATATAGATACGGTGTCGTGATGTGATCGCGTTGTGTCGATGGTCTCCATGGTGACCCCAGGCCCAAAGATGGCCACGAGGTCATCCAGGGATGGTGGCCTGTCAGGGTATGCTGCTTGTCAGATGTTGTCAGCACATGCTGCATGTCAGACGCTGCTCTAATGCAAAGAGCATTGAAAAGTATTAGATCAGCGAACTGTCACTATACAGTTGATGTCCCATCCTAGGATAATGTAAAAAAAAGTTAATAAAAATATTTCTGAAAAACCATAAAATAAAGAGCAAAAAAAGAAAAAATGTTAATCCAATAAATATATTTATTTATGTAAAAAAAAAGTACACATATTTAGTATTGCCACATCTGGAACAACCAGACCTATAAAACTGTCCCACTAGTTAACCCCTTCAGTGAACACCATTAAAAAAAGAGATAAAAAGGGGGAAAAAAAGCTATGCTTTATCATCATACCACCGTACAAAAAGTGGAATAAAATGCGATGAAAAAGACCAATCTATATAAAAATGGCATATCTGAAAACGTCATCTTGTCCCGCAAAAACAAGCTGCAATACAGTTTTGTCAGAGAAAAAATAAAAAAGTTATAGCTTTCAGAATACAGCGATGGAAAAATAATTATTTTTTATATAAAATAGTTTTTATTGTGTAAAAGCGCCAAAACGGTTTTTGTTCATTCTGCCTTCTAAAAATGTAATTAAATCCCAAATTTTATGTAAAATGTTAACTGCAAAAGCACACAAAAAGTCCCCATTCAGCTTCGTCATCTGTTCATTCAAACGCTTCCACGTTACTGATAGTACAAAGGCTCTGGAAAAGCGCTAAAGCTCCTGGCCCCCCCCCAAAAGAGATTCATCAAATTCTGCACTCCCAAATCCAAATGCCCCCTTCCTTGTGAGCACCACAGTGTGCCTAAACCACATTTAGAGTCCACATATTTGGCATTTCTGTAATGATGACCGCCCGCCTAATTTACTGGTGCGTGTCTCCAGAAGTATGACCTGGGCACTACAATGTACTCGGCACTACCACGTACTGGGGACTGCAACGTGCTGTTGACTGAAATTTTTGGGCACCACAGTGGCAGTTTGAAATTTGTACTCAGCAACATCCACTGCTGCTTGCTTCTGGAAAACGCCCACGGAGTCAAAATCGTCAATACTGTATATATCTGTTAGCATTCCATTCTGCTGGTTCCAGTGCAGTCATACTTGCAGTCAGGTGACAGCTAATGTCCGTTGTCAGTGAATAGAACACTGAAGATGCTCTAGTTGGCACATGACAGCAAGTGTGCAAAGTGCATCCTCGTGGTTATGTGATTACTGCTAGAACCAGCAGAGCCCGACCATGTATATATTATTACATTATATGTCTGGTATCTGTGTCATCTGCTCTATTCATTGTCTATGGAACTGATGGAATTAGCCAAGCGCAGCACTCAGCAGCTCTATAGATAATGAATAGAGCTGGGGGGCCCAGTGTTGTGAATTCTCTTACTTCTGAGTCGGGGCTCCCTCTGGTGGTTACTGTGGGTAGTGGAGCTGGCCGGATTGACAGAGGTCTGCCACCTGATAATGATGATTGGAGATCTGGGGTTACTGATTGGGAGTATTTAAGTGAGCAGACTTCCCTCAATTGTTGCTGGTGATTAGTTCTTCCTGTGCAACTTGAGGTCTGCTGTCTCCTGCCTGATCCTGCATTTTTCAGCTAATTTGTTAATTTGCTAATCCTTTGCTTCTGATCTGGTTTTGCCTTTTTCTGCTTTGCTTTTTGGATTCAGCGTGCTCCCTGCTGGGAGCTGTGCTGGACCCCGCTCCATATGTTGCAGCTTGTGTCAGTTTGTTCAGTCCCCTGTTATATTAGTCTCTTTTGCTTTGCTGCCAGTTCATACCAGAATGCTGATATAGTGGAGGTGAGGTCGTGAGACCTCAGTGTTTTTTTGTACATCAGACGTGTTGGATTTTTTAGGGTTTTTGTGTGATTGCAGACAGTGTCTTTCCTTTCCTATCCTATTTAGTCAGTTTAGGGCCCATCATTTGCTCAGTCTATTTTCTGCCTGCGTTTGTGTCTCATCTTGTCTCACCAACAATATACTTTATGTTTGGGGGCTATCTTTTCCTTTGGGGTCTACTCCCCTTTTCACATGTAAAGCGCTATGGAATAAATGGCGCTATACAAATGCACAATAATAAATAATAATACTCTGGGGCAGTTTAGATTTCACCTTTCTTACTTTAGGCTTAGTTAGCTCTCCAGCTGTGCTGAGGCATCTAGGGCATCGTAGGTATGCTCCACAGCTACTGCTAGTTGTGTTTTTAGGATTAGGGGTCTGCAATCTGCTAAGTTACCAACCTTTCTGGTTTCCTGGTGGCCTAGCCTATTCCTGCCATCCTCCTCGGTGACCTGTTCATAACAGCCCAGTAGTCGAATCCCCAGTAATCAGCAAGTTATCCATGATCTGCTGGATCACACATACATCGTACATAGATATACTGTACATACACAAACACATACACATACCGTACATGCATACACACACATATACCGTACACACACATACCATATATCCTTACACACATATACCGTACATACATACACAGATAAACACACATACACCGTACATACATACACATACTGTACATACATACATACACAAATACCATACAAACACACATATACCGTACATACACATACCATACATACACACATACAGTATAATGTACATACACAGTGTAAGGCAGCGCTCACTGAGTGCATTGGGGAACGCCTGCTTGGCAGCGCTATAACATACAGGAAGACTCAATTTCCTTAAAAGTTCTCCTGGGTTTATTGCTCCATATCCCCAGCAGCACAAACACAGAGTAATCAGCCTTTAGGTCCAGCAACATAAAACAATAATGTCCATAAACAGGGCTTTGCTCCCTCAGACCCTGTTCACACACTGGCCAGGGCAATGTCCGTTAAACACTCAGTTCCATAGGACAGTACAGTCTCTTACTGACCGAGGTCAGTGTCACTCGCGGTTGTCCAACCATCCACTCTGGAGGTATCTCACAGACCTCGTTCCTCTTGTTCAGGAAAGCCAGCACTGCTTCCCCAGGCTGTGCAATATCCAGAAAGCAGGGTTGGCCTGGAGCCACACACACGGGAGGCCTTCTACCTCCCAGTTTACAGACAACTCTGTAGTGTCCCACCTGGACACATGGAAGTCTGTGCACAAGCCAGACTCCCAACACTCTCTCATGTGCTAAACACACCTTCATTATGTAGGCTGTAACTCCACCCCCAGGTGAGGTATGGATCACATGGCTGGTCACCTGGTCATGACCTCACGGCAGGTCCTGAAATTACCTGCAGGTCCTGAAGGAAAACACGGGTACAGCCAGCACCCTCACTCAAAGGTGAGGTAATATGGGTAGCCTGACCCTCCCATCTCTCATAGCTACCCGCAACCCGGACTCAGGTGCACTAACCGTTATATTAGTGCTCACGTGCACTAATAATAAAACACTCCGGGTTGCATCTCAGGGAGCATCCATCCCTGTGACATATATCGGCCATTCACAACCCTGCCAGTCACTGTTTCTGCATCACCACAGAGGAAACGCCTGTATCCATGACCTGGGGAGCCCACATAGCACCCCCTAGCTGTCACAGGGGTCACTGCATTACATACCCCCCTCTGTTCAAACTTGTGGGGTTGAACATTTGTCACACACCCAGGGCCTCGAGACCGGTCACCCATGTTACCTTGCCCTGCAAGTCGAGAGAACCATCTCAGTCAATTTTGGGCGTCATTCCGCATCACCTCTTTGTTAGGCCACCCCGCCTGCAGCGGTCAGTATGTCTGCCTTGTGCTTCAGCCCTTGAGTTAACAGAGGAGTCGCCCCCTCTAACCCCCTTTGTTTCAGATGATGTACTGCCCGTCTCAAAAGAAGCCCTTCATCTCTCCGTATCCCGGGCCGGAAGCAGTCGCCATTTCCTTTCCAACTCCTGTAGCTGTACCTTAATCTACATTTTTTTCGGATCGGCTGCACTACCTCTTGTAGGTACGTTACTCGATATTCCAGGAGCATGCGGAGGTTCCCAGAGCTTTCCACTGAGCCAACAACAATGAAAGGAACCATGCCATCTTCATCTGCTACCCGGACTTCACCATCCGGTGGAATCCTCACTCTCACGACACCGGATCTATCCACGAGCTCTTGCACCTCCCCAAGTCTTCCAATGACTTTTCCCACCAGATTTCTGGGTACCAGAATAATGTCTTTCACCAAGCCCAGTCGATTGTGAGCTTCCCTCGCAAGTTTCCGACGTCGAGCGGCTTTCATATTACCCACCATGATCCTCTGTTTCGTGCAGAGACACTACAGATGCATATCCCTCAGGACAGCCACCCACTTCTCTGTGAACTCGCTATCCGCCAGTATCACCAACTGGTTTGTTTCGGGGGCCCAGTCCACACTGGATGCTTTTACTGCCTTTTTAAAGGCCTCATGCACACCCTCACTAGCACACGCTTCTCACATGTCTTCGGGTATCTCTATTATGCATTTGAAACCCAGATTCTCTCCTTCTTGAACATACTGTTGGACCTCCTTGTCCTGACAGACAGCGCAGTTTTCCAAGATGTTGACCTCCCTTATGGATCCACCTGCGGGGCCCTTCCTCTGCGGGATTTCTTCCTCCATGGAGGTCCCTTCTCTGGTCAGCCTCTCCAGCTCACTCTCCTTCATTGCACTCGAACCGAGAGAGTGTGACAGTTTGATTTCCCCGTCAATCGTGTGTTTCTGGAGCTGCGCATTAGCCTCCTTCTCTATCTTGAGCTCCTGAAGAGCTGTATCCCGCTCCTCTGCCAGGCAGTGACGCTCATCCTCTCTCCGGAGAAGCTCCTGCTGATGCTTCTCTTGGGCCTGTCTGAGCACCTCCATATCTTTCAATATGGCCTGGTTCATTGTTTGACACGCTGATAGGTGACCTCTGAGCTCAGAGACTTCCTTCTCCAGGTCATCCACTCTGTGCTCAGCTGTTTGTCTCAGGGCCTTTTCTTGTACAATCTGCTCTTTAATTATCTTTATTTCGGCCTGTAAATCTGCCACCTTTAAACACTCCTTCGCCAGCTGTTGACAGATATCTGTCTCCTCCTTATCCATCTTCTCAGAAGGAGCCATTTGTTCAGCCCCTTTCCGCCTTTTACGTCTTGTGGCGTGGCTAAGGGTTGTATAATCGATGGGAGATATGTGTCTCAGAGATGGCTTGTCTCCGTAATGTAAGGCATAATAGATATTGATATATTACTAATGTTTTGCAAGGACCTGTGGTGAGGTCACAGTGACGTGACCAGTCAGCTGCTGGGTTTGTGGGTGTGGCTACACCCTTATAATGTAGCTTGCTCCTGAACCAGGCAGTTGTAGGTGGGGAGAACTAAGCCTCCCATGTGTGCTGAGACTCCCGGTCTGAGTCTGAAGCAACGGACGTTTGTGTTCTTTTTGCCTAAGCTAAAGGCTATTTTTGGTGATACGCTGCTTTATGGGTCTATGACACAAATAAACCTCATGAACTTTGGAAGAACCTGTCTCATGATTGTCTCCCGCTGCACCTGAGTGAGTCGAATCCCTACAATTGGGGTTAGACGTGTGGGCAGCGATCCCAGCAGAGACTTGAGACAGTTGCTGCATGTCCTGGGTTAAGTTTTCAGCGAGACAGCAAGCACTACCTGGAATAATGGAGGACCTGCTGAAACACTTGGTCCAAGCCCAGGCACAGCAACAGGAGAACAACAGGCTGTTTTTACAGCAGATCCAGCAGAGCCAGCAGAAGCAACGGCAGCAGTTCCAGCAGAGCCTGCAGGAGCAATGGCAACAGATACAGCTTCTGGCAACTGCCATCCAGGAGGGCAGGACGAGCGCCCCAACCCCATGTCTGGACTATGCCACCCATGTCGGGAAGGCGGTAAGATGCACATTACAAAAAATGACCCCTGAGGATGATGTTGAGGCCTTCCTGACGGTGTTTGAGAGGGTGGCTGAGAGGGAAAAACTTCAGCCAGAGCACTGGGCAGAGGTACTGGCCCCATACCTGACGGGGGAACCCCAGAAGGCGTACTATGACTTGACTGTACAAGACGCCAAGGAGTATCCCAAACTAAAAACGGAAATTCTCGCACGTTTGGGGGTGACAATCACTATCAGGGCACAGCGAGTTCACCGCTGGGCCTATCGCTGGGACAAACCGCCACGCTCCCATATGTTCGACCAGTTGCACCTGGTCCAGAAATAGCTACAGCCAGAGTCATCTTCCCCTGTACAGATGGTAGAGCGAGTGGTAATGGATTGGTTTGTGCATTCCCTGCCGAGACCCCTACAGACTTGGGTTGCCCAGGGGGATCCCCAGAATGCCGATGAACTGGTTGGACTGGTCGAGAGATACCAGGAGATGGAAGGCTCCTTGGGGAAGCAACCCATTCCGTATTGGGGGTTCCAGCAGGGGGCGGAGTCCCTAAAAGGGGTGGGGCGTCCAAGGTCAAAAGGGGCGGGGGAGGCGGTGCCCAAGGTCCCCATAGGTGATATTATTTGCTGGAAGTGCCACAGGCCAGGACATATAGCTGCCATTGTCCCCAGACCACCGAGCAGATGGACTGCAGCATGGGACGCCGTAGTTCATACTATGCATATCCAGTTTGCAGTGTGAACTCTTCACCTAACGAGGGGCCACAAGCGTGTCCCGTGAACGGTCGAGCAGTAATGGCGCTGCTAGACTCTGGGAGCTTGGTGACTCTTGTACGGGCCACTTTTCCTCTCAGCCTACTCCCGGGTAAAAAGGTCGGCATTCGGTGCATACATGGCGATGCAAAAGACTACCCTATGGCCAGGGTGAACATTGAAGTGGCGCATGGCACCGAGTCCCATGAAGTTGGCGTCATTCGGGACTTGTTGCATCCTATAATTATAGGCCGGGATTTCTGTCTGTTTTGGGATCTGTGGGGTAAGGGTTCTGAGATTGCTAGCAAGAGCAGGGAACCAAAGAACCCTAATAAGGTATCGCCACCATCAAAGGTAGACGGGTTTCCTTTATGTGTCCTTGTTGGGGATGAGGAGGAAGGGTCCCCTGTATCTGACATTCCGGAGTTAGGGGTGGCCGGTGAGAATTTTGGGACTGCTCAACATAGGGACCCAACACTGAGAGAAGCCTTCATCAGTGTCACCGTCATTAATGGGGTTGCACAAGAGCCGGGAGCGGACACAAGATTTCCCTATTTTATGATGAGTGGGGAGTTGTTATACCAGGTCACGAAAATAAGGGAGGAGGTGGTAGAGCAGTTAATAGTACCAGGCCCCTATAGACGGAAAGTGTTGGACATGGCCCATTCACACATCTTGGGGGGACACCTGGGGGTGGAAAAATCGCAGGAACAGGTGGTACAGAGGTTCTATTGGCCTGGGTGTCACCAGGAAATAGCAAACTATTGCAGGTCCTGCCCGACATGTCAGTTAACTGCCCCCACATCTCATTTTTGGAACCCCCTTGTGCCATTGCCCATTATTGAGGTGCCATTTGAGAGAATTGCCATGGACTTGGTCGGCCCCTTAGTTAAATCAGCCCGGGGCCATCAGTATATATTAGTCATCCTGGACTATGCCACCCGCTATCCTGAAGCACCTTTTATGAGCAAGGTGATGAGGGAGTTGTGCAGAGTCCTGCAAGTCTCCCAGTTGAGGACTTCAGTGTACCATCCGCAGTCAGATGGCCTTGTTGAGAGGTTTAACAAGACACTGAAGAGCATGCTAAGAAAGGTCATAGAGAAAGATGGTAGAGACTGGGATTGTCTGTTACCATATCTCCTGTGAAGTTCCCCAGGCCTCCACGGGGTTCTCGCCCTTCGAGCTTCTGTATGGCCGACATCCGCGAGGTCTCCTAGATATAGCCAAGGAAACCTGGGAAGCTGAAATCACGCCCCACAGAAGCGTCATTGAGCATGTGGCACTGATGTAGCAGAGGGTTGCGAAGGTGATGCCCATTGTTAAAGAACATCTCCGCCAGGCACAAGAGGCTCAGGCCAGGGTCTACAACCGGTCAGCAAGTGTGAGGCAGTTCATTCCGGGAGTCCGAGTTCTCGTGCTAATTCCGACAGTGGAGAGTAAGTTCTTGGCCAAGTGGCAAGGGCCGTATGAGGTGGTGGAGAAGCTTGGAGACGTAAACTACAAGATCCACCAACCCGGAAGACGGAAGCCATACCAGGTTTACCATGTCAACCTCATCAAGCCGTGGCAAGATAGAGAGCCAGCGGTAACACCGTGCTTTCTGGGCAACCTAAAAGGGGCGGTTGGAGTGGTTACCATAGCGGAGACGCTATCGAAGGCCCAGAAACAGCAGTGCCGGGAGTTACCCTAGAAAAACAGGGACCGGTTTTCAGAGTTGCCGGGGTGTACGAAGGTTGTGGAGCACGAAGTTCTGACCGAGCCACATGTCCAGGTGAACGTGAAGCCGTATCGAATTCCTGAGGCCCGTCGAGAGGCAATCTCCAAGGAGGTGCAGCGTATGTTGAAGCTCGGGGTTATTGAGGAATCCAAGAGCGACTGATCGAGCCCGATTGTCCTGGTCCCAAAACCTGATGGTGAATGGAGGTTCTGCAACGATTACCGGAAGCTGAATGAGGTCTCCAAGTTCGACGCTTATCCCATGCCACGCGTTGATGAGCTCATCGGGAGACTTGGATCTGCCAGGTCCATAACCACCTTGGATCTGACAAAGGGATATTGGCAGATCCCCATGGCACAGGAAGCTAGGGAGGAGATGGCATTTTCTACACCAGACGGGTGCTGCCAGTATGTCCGGATGCTGTTTGGCCTGCAGGGAGCTCCGGCAACCTTCCAGAGGGCTATGGATAGAATCCTTGCACCTCATAAGCTATACCCTGCTGCGTATCTGGATGATATCGTCATCTTTACCCTGGACTGGGAGAGTCACCTGGAAAAGGTCCAAGCAGTGTTTGATGCTCTAAGGGAGGTGGGGTTTACAATAAACCCAAAGAAGTGTGCCTTGGGTAAAGAAGAAGCCAAGTACCTCGGATATGTAGTGGGGGGTGGCGAGATCAAACCCCAAATCAATAAAGTGGAGGCAATTCAAACATGGCCGAGACCTCTCTCCAAAAAGCAAGTTAAATCCTTTCTGGGGATCGTGGGATACTACAGAAGGTTCATCCCAAATGTCGCCATGATGGCTGTGCCTCTAACTGATCTGTTTAAGGGGACAAAGTCCGTAATGGTCAGATTGTACGAAGTGACGGAGTCAGCCTTCCAAGAAATGAAAGGGGCTCTATGTAAGCAACCCGTTCTGGTGCCCCAGACTTTAAAAAAGAGTTCATCCTTCAGACAGACGCATCAGATGTCGGAGTAGGTGCAGTCCTCTCCCAGGAGATACATGGGGAGGAGCATACTGTTGTTATGGTTGTTGTTACAGAGTGGAGATGTAGGAAAAACCCGGAAGTGGACCCTCTGGGTCACGGCTCCAGAGCCCCTGAGGGCAAGCGGCCCAGGTGAGGCCACCCCCTATACAGGGAGTGTTAGGGGCAGGCCCACGGAGGGTAGAACCGTGACAGCCGGAACCAAAGGGGCGACTGGGCTAAGGCTGAAAAGGAGACACAGAAGAATCCCAACTGATAGGCACAGAAGGTCCTGGGGACCACGGAGAATGGGCAGCATACAAGGCACAGAGGATGGTAAGGCTGGAGGCTGCAATAGAGAGAAAGGCACAGGTAAAACACTGAATGGGAGACAAGGCAGATGACAGGAGAACAAAGGAAGTATGAACACCAGGCAGGTAGAGGGGGAGGCAGGACAGGGAAGACACTGGAGCGTAAGGTGGGCAAGGGAAGGCAGAAGGTGCAGGGAGAGAGCTACCTGGAGTAGCATAACAAGAGGCAAAGAAATGAGGCAAGGCCTGGGACACCACGAGCACTGACAAGGAGACAGCGACACCAATCGATATTCAGGCGTCTTACCTGGCCTGACGCCGATCCTAAGTAGTCGGTGGATGCCGCCATGTTGGGGGCGGCGTCATTGCTCCCAGGGGCCTGAGCACCAGGATCCACACAGTGCGCAAGCATCCGACGCCGAAACACCCGGAAGCCGGGCGCGGGGACGCGCCGGGCAGGAGGAGCACACGCAACGGAACGGGCAGCAGGAGGGACCGTGACACCTGCCCTCTACCTGAGTAGGAAGCTATCTTCATGTGAAATGAATTACTCAGTCGTAAAGAAGGAGTGTTTGGCCATAAAGTGGGCAGTCGATAGGGTACGGTACTATCTGGTGGGACGTAAGTTTAGATTAATATCCGACCATGACCCACTCAGATGGATGAGGGAAACAAAGGGTAAGAATGCTAGGGTCACCCGCTGGTTCTTAGCCCTGCAAGACTTCAGCTTCCATGTAGAGCATAGGGCCGGGAAGCTACATGGGAGTGCCGATGCCCTCTCAAGAATCCCTTGCCTGGTAGGTGAAAGTGCCAACCCCCACGGCTTTAGACAGAGGGGGAGGTATGTGGCGTGGCTATGGGTGGTATAATTAATGGGATATATGTGTCTCAGAGATGGCTTGTCTCCGTAATGTAAGGCATAATTGATATTGATATATTACTAATGTTTTGCAAGGACCTGTGGTGAGGTCACAGTCACGTGACCAGTCAGCTGCTGGGTTCGTGAGTGTGGTTACACCCCTATAATGTAGCCTGCTCCTGAACCAGGCAGTTGTAGGTGGGGAGGACTAAGCCTCCCATGTGTGCTGAGACTCCCAGTCTAAGTCTGAAGCAACTGATGTTTGTGCTCTTTCTGCCTAATCTAAAGGCTATTTTTAGTGATACGCTGCTTTATGGGTTTATGACGCAAATAAACCTCATGAACTTTGGAAGAACCTGTCTCATGATTGTCTCTCGCTGCACCTGAGCGAGTCGAATCCCTACAGTCTCCGGCGATGGGCAGTAGACGTTCCATTTAGACCTGAGTCAGTCTTACTGCACTCCTTGCCACTGTCGTCACCATCTGAATGGGAGTCACCACCACCTGACCGGTCTTTCTGTAAGCAGCGGTTCCCATTTTTAGCAGTGTTAGACCCCATTCCCGGAGCTTCCCCATCTTCAACAGTCACACATTCTGGTAGGACTACCAGTGTCATGCTGCCTTCACCTTGTGGTGCACTATCATTACTCTGGGTTCGAGCTTCTGTCTGCCCAAGGTTGTCCTCTGCCCTAGTGGTGGTAACAACATGTCACAGTCACCCCCGGCGCCTGTGTCACATCCCCCATTTTATGGTAAACGCACGAATTGCACTTTGTTCGGGTGTCAGCTCCACTATCCGTCACACTATGGTACCAGTCAGGTGACTTCAGGACAGTAAGTTGGGCAAACGTACCCTTTCCTCCAGTCACCCCTGCGTCTGACCCGTCAATTTTAGGAGGTATTACCGCCTTAAGGTACGCAACCCCCTCAGCTAAGAGCCCTCCATCCTCCTGCTGTAGAGCCACTCCCCTCTCCCACAAGTCAGAGAACAGCTCAGAGTCCAGGCCTATGACTACCGGACAACATAAATTCGGGACTATAATGAGATCCTGTCCGGTACTGTCCCAGATCGTCTCAAGGATCACCCTGGCCACTGGATAGTCCATAGTGCTCCCATGAATGCAAGTGACCCCGACCTTCCTATTGGGTATTACAAATCCCTGGGGTGCCACCCTCACCAGAGTCACCGGGGTCCCAGAATTGACCAGTCCATACATTTCTGCCTCATTCATCTGCAGGGCACACGTTCATATCCTCTTGCCGGGTGGGTAGTTTAAATAGCAGACTGGACACACATAGTACACTTGCCCCTAGCAACCGTCTGTCTGCGCCACCCCTTTAATTTTGGGAAGCTCCACCCCTTTTTGGGTAACCACCATTCCCCTGGTCTCCACCCCTTTTTGGGCACTTACTCCCTTTTGGGATACTGACCCCTTTTGTGACACCACCCTTTTTGGGCCACTAGTCCCTCTTGGGATACCACCCCATTTTGGGACTCCACCCCTTTTTGGGCAACCATCGCCGTTTTTGGGACACCACTTGTTTTTTCCAGGGGAAGCTGCCTTACTGGGATCACCGTCCGTGTGATCAGGGCACTCCTGACAGTCCAGACCTGCAGAAGGTCTGTAGCTTCCCCCCCAATGCAGGGCCGTCACTGACTCTGCAAACACACGTGGCCTGTCTGTGTGCTATTCAGGACATCCGTCCCCACTTTGGAACCGCCCAACACACAGGCCTCACCGGGTGATATTCAGGGATCCGGCCCTCCTCCCAGGGTCTCTCAACACACTGGCAACCAGGTCCAGGGCCTCAGCGAGTGCTATTCAGGACGTCCGTCCCCTCCTGAGACCATCCAGCGCTCACGCCTCACCAGGTCCAAGGTCACAGCACGTGCTCCTGGGATCTGATCCTCCTCCCAGGATCTCCCAACACTGACCCTCCAGGACCTTGCACCCTGAACCATTCAGGTACACACTCTCTCCCCCCATGGCACTCTCAGGCTCCAGTTCAAACTGTACACGTACTGTATGTCTCTGGGCTTGTGCTGGCCCTTTAAGAGTTTGTGCGACCTGGACCACTAATGTCTTTTTATGACACCCCACCAGCTCCTGCTGGCACTGCCACAACTCCTGCTGTAGCCACAAAACAACAGCACCACCGGCTGCCGAACAAACAGCTGATGGTGTCACTGCAGCTCCTGCTGCTGCAGTACCTCTTGCTGCAACTGTAACTGCAGCTCCCGCTGCCACAAGTCACTGCATGCTTCCGCTGTGCCATCTTCGTGGACCCGCCGATCCACAGCAACCTTCGTAACCCCGCCGAGTTACAGCCAGACACTTGTCTACTTTGTGACCCCGCCGAGCCACAGCATGCTGACTTGAGAAAAAAAAATCTTTGTGACCCCACCGAGTCACAGCAAAACACCTCACAGGTGCCTCCTGGACCGTTGCCCTTAGCAACCGAGTTTGTAGCCCTCGTCCGTTGCCCCTAGCAACAAGGCTACAAAAGTGCCCTTAGCATTCTCCACCATATGTAAGGCAGCACTCACTGAGTGCATTGGGGAACGCCCGCTTGGCTGCGCTATAACATACAGGAAGACTCAATTTCCTTAAAAAGTTTTCCTGGGTTTATTGCTCCATATCCCCAGCAGCACAAACACAGAGTAGTCAGCCTTTAGGTCCAGCAACATAAAACAATAATGTCCATAAACAGGGCTTTACTCCCTCAGACCCTGTTCACATACAGGCCAGAGCAATGTCCGTTAAACACTCAGTTCCATAGGACAGTACAGTGTCTTACTGACCGAGGTCAGTGCCACTCATGGTTGTCCGACCGTCCACTCTCGTTCTGTTTCTCTCATTCAGGAAAGCCAGCACTGCTTCCCCAGGCTTTGCGATATCCAGCAAGCAGAGTTGGCCTGGAGCCACACACACAGGAGGCCTTCTACCTCCCAGGTTACAGACAACTCTGTAGTGTCCCACCTGGACACATGGAAGTCTGTGCACAACCCAGACTCCCAACACTCTCTCATGTGCTAAACACACCTTCATTATGTAGGCTGTAACCTCACCCCCAGGTGAGGCATCGATCACATGGCTGGTCATCTGGTCATGACCTCACGGCATGTCCTGAAAATACCTGCAGGTCCTGAAGGAAAACGGGTACAGCCAGCACCCTCACCCAAAGGTGAGGTAATATGGGTAGCCTGACCCTCCCATCTCTTATAGCTACCCGCAACCCGGACCCAGGTGCACTTACCGTTATATTAGTGCTCACGTGCACTAATAATAAAACACTCCGGGTTGCATCTCAGGGAGCATCCATCCCTGTGACATATAATATTGGCCATTCACAACCCTGCCAGTCACTGTTTCTACATCACCACAGAGGGAACGCCTGTATGCATGACCTGGGGAGCCCACATAGCGCCCCCTAGCTGTCACAGGGGTTACTGCATTACAACACATACAGATAAAACCACATATACCGTACATACATACACATACGTATACTGTACATACATACACACATACACTGTACATAGAAGTGGAAGAGCTAGGAAGAAAAAAAGCGCAATAGGGTATTATCTCATGACACACGAGTGTCAGGTAAGAGGAGATACACTTACCTTGCTGAGTTGCTAAATGGCAACACAGAAATAGCATACATCAGCTGCTGCACAGATACCAGTCGGGAAGACCACACTTAGGTGACAGGAAAAAACGGAAGAAGGTATCACTAATTCGCTGCTGAGAAGGAATATCCTTAAAAGCAAAACATTTAACAGGTTTATAAGTCTACGCGTTTCAAGGTCATGCTGGACCTCTTCATCAGGACAAATCTGGTGGGACTGTAAGGCAAACCTGTCTTTTATGCTGTGTATCCTGCAAACAACCGCCAAACCGGGCACATGGTGGGTCAAAGTTCAAATATGCAACAAGAATGAACGCAGGTGTCATCCAATTAAAAAAACACAACAACAAGTTCCAAACAACACCAAAAACATTAGACTACATTTAAAATGTCCATACATACACCACAGGATAAGGAAAAATATGTTAATAAACAAGGGGAAAAAATATACTCATAATAAAAAAGATCAACATATACAAAATCAGGAATATATAAGGATTCAAACTACTGAATGAAACATGAATAGTGATGACTAGAGTTGAGCGAAACAGGTTGGCCAGATTCATAACTCGCCAATTTATGCCAAAGTTGGGTTTCACCGACCGAAACCCGACCATAGCGTGAAGTCGGCCATGCAGTCGGCAAAATGAGCACCAAAGTTGGATTTCCGAGAATGCTTGCAGGTGCCTTTTTTTCAGCCAATGAGCAAGGACGTACACTGTGGGCAACGAGATGACGTGCAGCGTCCACCACCATCGTAGAGAAGGGCATTGCAGTGATTGGCTTGCTTTGGGGGGCGTCATAGTGTCTATAGAAGCCCTGTCCGCCGACCTCCATTTTATTTCTGCCGATCTTAACAGTAGGGAGAGGTTGCTGTTTATCAAAAGGGAGAGAGTTAGGGCTGTAAAGATATAGAAGTTCTTATGTGCGTGTGCTGATAGCAATTGTGCTGTACAGTTAGTGTGCAGTGACAGGGGAGGATTTTCTTGTGTGCAGCAGCGCTGGTTATTAGGCTGCCTGATAGCTGTATTGCTGTGTGTACACTGCTGTGCAGACTGCTTTTTACACAGCCCTAATACTTTTATTCTTTCTTTCTGCACAGTTACCAACCGTTCATTTTTTCCCACACTGTATAGAGCTGTACGCTCCTCACACACTACCGTGTACCGGCTGGTATCATGGACAAATACATGCTGACTATCTGGTTGTGACTCTGGAAATAAATATGGAGATTTAAATTTTCCCCTACACCGTATACAGCTGTACGCTCCTCATACAGTACCGTATATCTGCTGTTTTTTATTACAGTCAAATCCATACTGAGTGAGCGTGTGTGTGTGACTCCGGAAATAAATATGGAGATTTAAATTTTCCCCTAAACCGTATACAGCTGTACGCTCCTCATACAGTACCGTATATCTGCTGTTTGTATTACAGTCAAATCCATATTGAGTGAGCGTCTGTGTGTGACTCCGGAAATATATACGGAGATTTAAATTTTTCCCTACACCGTATATAGCTGTATGCTGCTCATACAGTACCATATATCTGCTAGTATTTTTGGTACATTTTCCCAAACATGAAGAAGTATGGTGGAAGAGGCCGCGGACGTGGGCGGGGGGGCAGCTGGTACTGATGGTGGTGGTGGTGCATCTGCTGGTAGTGCCAAAAGCACAATAGCACCTAAGGCAGGAGGTGTTGAGCCTGCATCATCGTCTGGCTCCAGAAGGCCTTGGAAGGCTCCCTTTTCTGGAAGTAGGTAAACCGCTTTTAAAGCCAGAGCATCAGGAACAGGTTTTGGCTTACATTGCCGAAATAGCCTCCAGCTCTATCTCCTCCTCTTCTGAAGTTTCAAAAACTGCAATCACTGAGTCATCAGTGCAGGCTCCTGGTCAGGAACAACACCTTTCTTTGTGTCCTTCACCCCCACCAAAAGTGAAGGATGCGGCAGGCCACACTTCAGATTATTCCCTAGAGCTCTTTTCACATACCATGCCTAAGTTATCAAGTGAAATCCTGAATTCCCAAGTCCAAGATGAATATGACATGGCGTCCATTGATGCACAGCCAGTGCTATATGATTCTGCTGGTACATTCACCCAGAGCACTGCATTGCCCTCGCAGTCTACTGAGCCAGATTCTGACCCTGATGAAACTCAGGTACCCCTTCCCGCATACTATACCACCTTAAACGGTGACACAGAGGAAGGTGCAAATGAAATTGAAGAGGAGGTGATGGATGACCCAGTTGTTGACCCGGATTGGCATCCATTGGGGGAAGAGGGTGCCGCTGGCAATAGCTCAGAAGAGGAGGAGGATCCGCAGCAGGCATCGACATCGCATCTGCGGTTATCTGGCAGGCCCGTAGCAGTCCAAAGACATGTTAAAAAAACAAAAAGAGTTGCAGGACAGCTTGGCCAGACAGTCAAATTAGCACAGCGTGCAAGCCCTGAAAATTTTTCCCATAGTAGGAAGAGTGCAGTGTGGCACTTTTTTGACCTATTGATGAGGCAAAGGTTATCTGTAAGAAGTGCGGAAGGATCTTAAGCCGAGGGAAAAATCTCCGAAATTTGAATACCAGTTGCATGCTTAGACATGTAAACACCATGCACTTGCAAGCGTGGATGGACTACAAACCTCAGGTATCACACGTGGACCTGCTCCAACTGAAGGTAGCCAGCAATGCTACATCGCTTCCCCCACTGTAAGCCCACCGGTTAGCACACCACCAGCAAGAAATGTTGAGATGTCGTTGCAAGGCCAAAGCAGTCAGGGAATCACAATGTTTTTACAACGAAAGACTACATCTAGGCCATCACCATAACCATCAACAACCCCCTCTCAGTCCGCCATGTCCACCATATGCAGCTCTCAAGTCCAGCTCACCCTAGCAGAGACTCTGAGTAGGAAAAGAAAGTACTCATCCTCTCATCCGCGTACACTGGCTTTGAACGCCTACATTGCCAAACTGATCTCATTAGAGATGATGCCCTTCCGTTTGGTTGAAAGCGCAGCGTTCCGAGAGCTCATGGCCTACGCTGTCCCGCACTATGACCTACCCAGTCGGCACTTCTTTTCCAGAAAAGCGATCCCTGCCCTCCACCTGCATGTGAAAGACCGTATTGTCCATGCACTCAAACAATCAGTGAGTGGAAAAGTGCACCTCACAACAGATGCATGGACCACTTAGGCATGGCCAGGGCTGTTACGTGTCCATCACTGCGCACTGGGTGAATGTGGTGGATGCAGGGTCCACAGGGGACAGCGGCGGTGGGACAGTGCTGCCTAGCCCACGGTATAAAATGAGGATGAATGAACTCATGGAGATCAACATCCAACACTGTGGAGACACCATCACATGTTTCTCAACGCAGTGATTCTAGAGCAATGCCCCCATCCCTTATGGGAAATATGTAAAAATATGCAAAACACAAGCCGCGGAGACACCATCACATGTTTCTCAACGCAAGCAATGACTAGCCAGGTCTTTCCCCGGGAAGGAACAACCACGGGAAGGGCAGTCTCCAATGAAGGAAACTACCTATGCCAAAACATGGTATCCATCCACAGACAGCTGTTTCGGGGTATTGCCCCTCATCAGTGTGGAGTAGGAAATTGGCCAGTAGGAGCAATGCCTAGTAGAAGACTGAAAAATGAGGATGAATGAACTCATGGAGATCAACATCCAACACTGCGGAGACACCATCACATGTTTCTCAACGCAGTGATTCTAGAGCAATGCCCCCATCCCTTATGGGAAATATGTAAAAATATGCAAAACACAAGCCGCGGAGACACCATCACATGTGTCTGTGGATGGATACCATGTTTTGGCATAGGTGGTTTCCTTCATTGGAGACTGCCCTTCCCGTGGTTGTTCCTTCCTGGGGAAAGACCTGGCTAGTCATTGCTTGCGTTGAGAAACATGTGATGGTGTCTCCGCGGCTTGTGTTTTGCATATTTTTACATATAGCCCACGGTATAGGCAACAGTTGGCTGTAGGCGTTCGACCCTCCGCCTCCTCCTCCTCCAGAAGCGAAAGCTCGTTAACAGAGCACAGTCGCACAAGCACTCCATCCGCAGCTGCCAGTGTTGCACATGAGGTGTCCCACTGTCGAACAGCTAGTGGTATGCGTCAGCAGGCTGTTTTAAAGATGATGTCTTTGGGCGACAACAGACAAACTGCGAAGGTACTGTCCGACTACTTGCAGCGAGAAACTGAGTCATGGCTGGGCAGTCTACATCTTGAGCCAGGCAAGGTAGTCAGAGATAACGGATGTAATTTTGTGGTGGCCATAGCCCTAGCAAAACTCAGACACATACTTTGCCTGGCTCACACCTTGAACCTGGTGGTGCAGTGCTTCATAAATAATTATCCGAAGTTACCAGCCCTGCTCCATAAGGTGCGAAGACTGCTCGCACATCCGTCGCTTGCCCGTAGACCCCAGTCGTATGCAGAGGCTGCAGCGATCGCTCCACCTCCCCAAGCACAGCCTAATCATAGACGTTGCAACAAGGTGGAACTCCACCATGCACATGGTTGAGAGGCAGTGCGAACAGAGGCAGGCTGTAATGCATTTGTGGGAGAATACACGGGCTGGCAGTTTGAGAGCAGACATCGAGTTGTCGGGTGTGCAGTGGTCAAAGCTGAAAGACCTCTGTAAAGTCCTTCAGTGTTTTGAGGAATGCACACGGCTGGTAAGCGCAGACGACGCCATCATAAGCATGAGCATCCCACTTGTGCGTCTACTCATGCAAACTAAGGATCAGGCATCTGCAGCGGAGGAGGAGGAGGGAAGCCTTGATGACAGTCAGGCATTGTCTGGTCAGGGAACTGTCCTGGACGAGGTGGAGGAAGAAGAGGAAGAGGAGGAGGATGAGGGGGATGATTATTTGGGGGAGGAGGATGCTTCTCAGGGGGCAAGAGAAAATGTACAGGGTTTGTGCGTGACTGGCGGGATGTGGATTTGGCAGAAAGTGCTCCTCCACCCACCACTGGCAGTGCATCATTGACACCTGGAACATTGGCCCACATGTGTGATTATCTCTTGCGGATCCTAAAAAGGGACCCCCGCATTGCCAAAATTATGAAGGATGACGACTACTGGTTGGCCAGCATCATCGATCCACGCTATAAAGGCAAATTACAGAACATCATGCCAGGAGAACCTAGAGCTAATATTGGCAAACAAACAAGCAACTCTGGTAAACCGTTTGTTAAAGGCATTCCCAGCACACAGCAGCAGTGCAGTTTCTACCACAAGCCGTACTGGGCAACATGGCAGAGGTGTTCATGGTGCACACAGCCAAAGTGGCGTTGGAGACAGGGGTTTCATGACCATGTTGTGGACTGATTTCTCGAGTAACGCTCGCACGACTGGTAATACTGAATCGATTGCAACAGACAGGAGACAGCAGTTGTCAACTATGGTTCAAAATGATCTCTCCTCCCATATCGATGCTCTCCCTCACAGTTCATTCCCCTTTGACTACTGGGCCTGTAAACTGGACACCTGGCCTGAATTGGCACAATATTCCTTACAGGAGCTCGCTTGCCCTGCTGGTAGTATGCTATCAGAAAGAGTCTGCAGTGCTGCTGGATCAATCCTGATAGAAAGAAGGACCCAGCTGTCGACTCAAAATGTAGGTGATCTCACTTACATTAAAATGAACCATGTCTGGGTTTCAAAGGATTTTGTACCATCTTCCCCTGATGACACATAGGTTGCCAGCAAAATGGCTCGTTTTGTCCTCCTCTTCCTCCGACTTCTCCAATTCCTCCATTTGCAGCTGTTGAACGTCCAGCCTACATCTCAACATATGCCAGTTTTTCCACCTCCCTAACTGGGCTGTACCCCCCCACAACTTTAGCCAAATAACCCCCAGTTTTCAATGCGTTACTATTATTATAAAGTAAATTAGGGTTGACAAGCTTAAGTAATAAGAATTGATGTCGTTGCCATTGAAATGGGCACTGTAGGTGTGTTTACTGTCCTCCACTCACTGCCAACTTATATTCCCCATTGACTGGCATTGGGGTCGGGTTTCGGTCGGAACTCCGACTTTTGCCGATAGTCGGCCGATTTCGTTCAACTCGACTTTTGGAAAAGTCGGGTGGTCCGAAACCCGACTCAACCCTCTCGGAGGCAAAGTCGCTCATCTCTAGTGATGGCTGACCCAGGAATCATGATCCATGCCACCATAACACACAGAAAATGATAGGTGAATGAAGTGTAATATGGATCAGGGTTGACATTAATGGATGGATAAAAGGGATGAGCAATAGATGTCCAAAAAAAGTTCTACTTTATTATATAAAGGAAGATTACTTTTGTAATTCTTAAAGAGATTGAAAAAAACTATTTATTAATACTGTGTATACAGACTGAAAGCAATGAAATGGACTGATAACCATTTTGTTATTAAAAATGATATGAAAACTTAAAATTATGCACACATAAGCAGGGACGCAATCAGGGCATTACTGCCCTGACTAGCGTATGGGGCCCGATCAGCAGAGGGGGCCCGCATCGGGCCCGTCACCTCTACCCATCGGGACCCACTGTCCCGCCCCCAGCGGCAGGATTCTGCCGATCGAGTAACTGAACCTGCGTCCAGGACACAGGTTCAGTTACTCTATTGCTGTGCGGGCCCGCACGGCAATAGTTAAAGCCGCCAACCAAACAGAGGCTGGCAGCTGATGTCAGCGCGCACGTCGCCGGTTTCTGACGTCATTGTCAATCACCAGCGAGTGTGCGCTTTCAGATTGGGGTGAAGATCGCTCGCTGCTGGAGCGCGGCAAGGTAAGGAGAATGGTGTTTTTTTTTAAATTAGTATTGAAAGTGGCAAGCCGGCAGGATGGAGATGAGGCAGGATTGGAGATACTGGGGACATGATGGAGATGGGGCAGGATTGGAGACACTGCGGGCGCAATGGAGACGGAGCAGGATTGGAGACACAGGGTGCATGAAGGGAGACACAGGGGGCATGATTGGAGACACAGGGGGCATGATTGGAGACACATGGCAGGATTGCAGACACATGGGGCATGATTGGAGACACTGGGGCCATGATTGGAGACACATGAGGCATGATTGGAGACACTGGGGGCAGGTTTGGAGTTACAGGGGGCAGGAATGGAGACACAGGGGGCATGATTGGAGACACAAGGGGCATGATTGGAGACACAGGGGGCAGAATGAAAGACATGGTGGCAGGATTGCAGACACAAGGGGCATATGCTGTGAATTCGCTTTCAGGCCTACCTCTGGTTACTAGTGAAGGTAGTGGAGCTGGTTATATTGATAGAGGGGTCGCGAGTTCTCTTTCCGGGCACCCTCTGGTGGTTACTGGAGGTAATGGAGCTGATCTAATTAACAGAGGCCTGCCACCTGATAATGAGGAGGATGACTGGAGATCTGGAGTTTCTGACTGGATTTAAGACAGCCAACTCCCTCTATCCCTGCTGGTGATTTTTTCCTGCCTCCTGAGGTCTTAGTTTCCAGCTCAGTCCCTGCATGCTCAGGTAAGTGTTCTTTTGCTATTGTTCACATTCGATCTGGTTTTGTCTATTTCAGTTTTGTGTGTTCAGCCAGCTCCGGTTGGGGCTGTGCTGAATTTCCATCCTTATGTTACTGCTTGTGCCAGTTTATTTTTGTCCCTTATTAGATTGGCCTCTTCTTGCTCTGCTTTTAGAATATACCAGAGTGCTGATATAGTGGGCGAAGTCTAGTGACTTTAGTATTTTTCTATTAGACGTGTTGGGCATTTTTTGCAGAGTTTTTTGCATGATTGCAGACAGAGTCTTTCCTTTCCTGTCCTGTCTAGTTAGTGTGGGACCCATCGTTTGCTCAGTCTATTTTCCTACCTGCGTTTGTGTTTTCATCTTGTCTCACCGACAATATATGTTTGGGGGCTATCTATTCCTTTGGGGTCTGCTCTGGGGCAGTTTAGATTTTCCCTTTCTTGCTTTAGGCTTATTTAGTTCTCCGGCTGTGTCGAGGCGTCTAGGATCATTGTAGGTACGCTCCACGGCTACTGCTAGTTGTGTGGATAGGATCAGGGGTCTGCAATCCACTTAGTTAGCAACCTCTCTGGTTTTCTGTGGCTTAGCTTGGTCTTGCTTTCCTCCTCGGTGACCCAATTATAACAGGCATGATTGGAGACACAGGTGGCATTATTGGAGACACTGGGGGCATGATTGGAGACACTGGGGGCAGGATTGCAGACACTGGGGGCAGAATTGGAGACACAGGGGGCAGGATGGAGACATGGTGCGGATGGAGACAAATGGGGCAGGATGGAGACTGATAGGGCAGGATCATGGGGCAGGATTGGAGACACGGGGGCAGGATTGGAGACATGGGGCAGGATGAAAGACATGGGGGCAGAATTGGAGACACCGGGGCAGGATGCAGACATGGTGCAGGATGGAGACAGATGGGGCAGGATCATGGGGCAGGATGGAGCCAGTGTAGGGATTCGCTCTGGTATTTAATGGCAGGGCTGCAGTAATGAGGCAACACACAGGCTTAACGTCTAATTTCAGTGGTTTAATGTCACTTTGGAGACAGCAGATTAAAAGAAAATAAGGGAAAAACATAAATGTACTCCAGCTTGGAGAACCACTGGTCCCAGACTCACCCTTACACGGGACGGGCGTAACTAAGTGGCTGCCATGTCCTGCGGCATACACCAGGTGCCATTCCCAGGGTTGTTGAGAGTCTTGCTGCTATAGTCCTGCAGCACGGGGATCCTGTATACAAGTTCAGGCTAAGTCCAGCCAAGTTCCTGTGACTTCCAGACACACACTCACCATGTGCCAAATACCAACCTCCATTACATAGCCCATAACCCCTCCCACCGGTGAGGTAGACATCACATGGGCTGATCATGTGATCATGACATAATCGCAGGTCCTGTCTTTAGGGAAAAACCCGGCCAAACATTAATCTGCTGGGAGAAATGTATCTCCCATCCAGTAAAACACCCTTTACTGTACCACACCAGATGGTGCAGGATCACGGGGCAGGATGGAGACAGATGGTGCAGGATCATGGGGAAGGATTGGAGACACGGAGGCAGGATTAAAGACATGGGAGCAGGATTTCAGACACAGGGGGCAGGGTTGGAGACAGATAGGCCAGGATTGGAGACAAATGGGGCAGGATTGGAGACAGATGGGGCAGGGTTGGAGACATATGGGGCAGGATTACAGACAGATGGGGCAGGATTGGAGACAGATGGGGCAGGGTTGGAGACATATGGGGCAGGATTACAGACAGATGGGGCAGGATTGGAGACAGATGGGGCATGATTGGAGACAGATGGGGAAGGATGGAGACAGATGTTTGTTATGATGAGTCACCGAAGGAGGAAAAAACAAAATACCAGCTAAGTCCAGAAAAATCAGAGAGGTTGGCAGCTATCGGATTGCAGACCCCTGAACCTATCCACAACAACTAGCAGTAGCCGTGGGGGGTTCCTACGGTGCCCTAGACCCCTCGATCACAGCCGGAGAGCTACATAGCCTAAAGACAGAAAGGGGAAAAACTAAACTGCCCCAGAGCAGACCCCAAAGCAATAGGCAGCCCCCAACATATAATGACGGTGAAGCAAGATGAAAACACTAACACAGATAGAAAGATAGGTTGAGCAAATGATGGGGCCCAAGCTAACTACATAGGACAGGATAGGAAAGCTGCTGTCTGCCATCCGCAAAAACCCTATCAAAATGAGCCAACCGACTGATAGGAAAAACAGGCCCTGAAGTCGCTAGGCTTCAAAAGACTATATCAGCACTCAGGTATATTCTGAAGACAGAGCAAAAGATCAACAGATCAGAGACAAAAATGGAATTCAGCTCACCCCCGGCCGGGGATGGCAGAACTCCCAAATAACAAGGCAAAACAAAAACAAAACTGAAGAGTACAAAGCAGAGCAGAAAAACTTAGCTTTGAGACGCAGGAATCAGACTGGTCTCCAAGAATCCAGCAGGAAAATCACCAGCCAGGAAGAAGGGCGTCGGCAGCCTTATATCCAGTCCTCAATTCCAGCCACCCAGTTATCATCTAGCTGCCCAGGTGTTTGGTAATCAGTCTCACTACCTTCCTTCACCAGAGGAGGGAGTTCATCAGACCTCAATGGTGAAGGGAAAAATGAACTCACAACAGTACCTCCCCCTTGAGGAGGGGTCACCGAACCCTCATCCATGCCACCAGGGCGATCCGGGTGAGCCCGATGAAAGGCACGCACCAATCTTTCGGCATGAATATCAGAGGCAGGGACCCAGGAATTATCCTCCTGACCATAACCCTTCCACTTAACCAAATACTGGAGTCTCCGTCTAGCCAGATGGGAATCCAGTATCTTCTCTACCTCATATTCCATGTTACCTTCAACCAATATAGGGTCAGGAGGTGCCACCACAGGAACTACTGGTTCAACAAACCTCTTCAACAAGGACTTATGAAACACATTATGAATTTTAAATGTGACAGGAAGAGCCAACCGAAAAGAGACCGGATTAATAATCTCCAAAATCTTGTAAGGTCCAATAAATCTAGGCTTAAACTTAGGAGAAGCCACCTTCATAGCGATATTTTTTGATGACAACCAAACCATATCACCCACCTTAAACTGGGGACCAACGGTCCTACGCCGGTTGGAAAACCGCTGGGCCTTTTCCTGGGAGAGAGACAACTTATCCACTACTTGGTCCCAGATCTGGTGCATTTTCTCCACCACAGTGTCAACACCTGGGTAGGCAGAAGGCTCCACCTGCCCTGAAGAAAATTGTGGGTGAAAACCAAAGTTGCAAAAAAAAGGTGACATCAAAGTGGCAGAACTAGCTCTATTATTTAAAGCAAATTCGGCCAAGGGCAAAAATGAAACCCAATCATCCTGATCGGCAGAAATAAAACATCTCAAATACGACTCCAAAGTCTGGTTTGTTCTCTCCGTCTGCCCATTGGTCTGAGGGTGAAACGCAGAGGAGAAGGACAACTGAATTCCCAGCTTGGAACAGAAAGTCCTCCAAAATCTAGACACAAACTGAACTCCTCTGTCAGATACAATGTTCTCAGGAATCCCGTGCAAGCGAACCACCTGTTGCAAAAACAAGGGCACCAACTCAGAGGAAGATGGCAACTTAGGGAGTGGTACAAGATGGACTATCTTAGAGAATCTATCACAAATCACCCAAATAACAGTCATTCTCTGAGAGACAGGCATATCAGAGATAAAATCCATTGAAATATGGGTCCATGGCCTCCTGGGCACCGGCAAAGGCATCAACAAGCCACTAGAGCGAGAACAAGGTTTAGACCGGGAGCAAGTCCCACAGGACTGCACAAAATTCCTGACATCACGAGACAAGGCGGGCCACCAAAAAGACCGACTCACCAGATCTCTAGTACCAAAAATACCTGGATGACCAGCCAATGCAGAGCAATGAACTTCAGACATCACTCTCTTCCTCCACTGGTCAGGAACATACAACTTTCCACTGGGACAACGCTCAGGTTTGTCCTCCTGAAACTCTTCCAGAGCATGTCTCAAATCGGGCGAGATGGCAGAAAGAACTACCCCCTCACCTAAGATGGTAGCAGGCTTAGTCACAACAGGAGAATCAGCAAGGAAACTCCTAGAGAGGGCGTCTGCCTTGACATTCTTAGTGCCCGGAAGAAAAGAGACCACAAAATCAAAACGTGTGAAAACAAGGCCCACCTAGCCTGTCTAGGATTCAAGCGCTTGGCCGACTCCAGGTAAATCAAATTCTTGTGGTCAGTAAGGACCACGACTTGGTGTTTGGCTCCCTCCAACCAATGTCTCCACTCCTCAAATGCCCATTTCATGGCCAACAGTTCCCGATTCCCCACATCATAGTTACGTTCGGATGGGGAGAACTTTCGGGAAAAGAAAGCACAAGGATTCATTTTAGATGTCACAGGATCTTTTTGGGACAACACCGCTCCTGCACCAATCTCAGAAGCGTCCACCTCCACCTGAAACGGGAGTGAGACATCAGGTTGCCGCAAAACCGGAGCAGAAGTGAATCTTCGCTTCAGCTCCTGAAAGGAAGAAACAGCTTCCGGAGACCAATTCAGCACATCAGCACCCTTCCTAGTCAAATCCGTCAATGGCTTGGCAATACCAGAAAAATTAGCTATAAATTTCCGATAAAAATTAGCAAAACCCAAAAACTTCTGGAGGGCCTTCAAAGAAGTGGGCTGAACCCAATCATAAATGGCCTGTACCTTGGCCGCGTCCATTTCAATAGTTGACGGAGACAAAATAAATCCCAAAAATGAAACCCTCTGTACCCCAAAAAGGCATTTCGATCCCTTGACATACAGGGAATTCTCCTTCAAAATCCGGAACACAGTCCGAACATGTTCCACATGAGAGTCCCAATTCTTGGAGAAGATCAAAATATCATCCAGATAGATAATCAAAAATTTATCCACAAAGTCTCAGAATATATCGTTCATGAAGCACTGGAAGACAGAAGGGGCATTAGTGAGCCCAAAAGGCATCACCAGGTACTCAAAATGTCCCTCTGGAGTATTGAACGCCGTCTTCCATTCATCCCCATGCTTAATGCGAATAAGATTATACGCCCCCCTGAGGTCAAGCTTGCTAAACCAGCAAGCACCTTTAACTCTGGAGAATAGATCAGAAATCAGGGGTAATGGATACTGATATTTAACAGTAATTTTTTTGAGGGCACGATAGTCAATACAAGGCCTTAATGAACCATTCTTTTTAGCCACGAAAAAAAAACCAGCACCTAAGGGTGAAGAGGATGGTCTAATATGACCCTTCTCCAATGCCTCCTTAATATAGGATTGCATAGCCTCGTGCTCGGGTACAGATAAATTGAAAAGCCGACCCTTGGGGAATTTACACACCGGGTTCCGCTCAATTGCACAGTCATAACTCCTATGAGGAGGCAAAGATGCAGACTCAGAGGCAAAGACATTATCACTAAATACATCATAAAAGTCAGCCAAATAGTCAGGAACATCATGCGACTGGGGAGAGGTGGAGAAAACAGGAGCATCACTAAGTGCACACCGACAACCCCAACTCACCACAGACAAAGATTTCGAATCCAGAACTGGATTATGGATTTGCAACCAGGGAAACCCCAGAACAATGGTATCATGCAAATTATGCAACACCAAAAATCTGCAATTTTCTTGATGGTCTGGGGCGACCCGCATTACCACCTGGGTCCAAAACTGAGGTTTATTCTTAGCCAAAGGAGTAGCATCAATACCCCTCAAAGGGATAGGCGTCCGCAGAGGTGTCATAGGAAATCCACAACGTTTAGCAAAATCCAAGTCCATCAGGTTCATAGCTGCTCCTGAATCCACAAAAGCCTTGGCGGAAAATGTGGACAGGGAGCAGATCAGAGTAATTGCCAGAAGAAACTTAGGTTGAACACCACCCACAGAAAACGTGTGTGCACAACGTTTCTCTCGTTTAGGGCAGACAGAAATAATATGCGAGGCATCTCCACAAAAAAAACACAGCTTATTACGCCTTCTGAACTCCTGACGTTGCACCCTAGACAAAACTCTATCACATTGCATAGGTTCAGACATTTGTTCAACAGGTGGCAACATCTTTCGTGTAGTTTTTCGTTCACGTAAACGCCGATCCACCTGAATGGCTAATGACATAGAATCGTCAAGACCAGAGGGAACAGGAAATCCCACCATAGTATCTTTTACAGTTTCTGACAAACCCTTCTGAAAGAGGGCTGCCAAGGCACCATCATTCCAGGTAGTAAGGACCGCCCACTTTCGGAATTTTTGACAGTACAACTCTGCCGAATCCCGACCCTGGCTTAATGCCAACAGGGTCTTTTCAGCCTGATCAATAGCATTAGGTTCATCATACAACAACCCCAAGGCTTGAAAAAATGCGTTCACATTATTCAGAATAGGATCATCAGGTTTCAAAGAAAACGCCCAATCCTGGGGATCGCCGCGCAGCAAAGAGATGACAATTTTAACCTGCTGCGCGGAGTTCCCCGACGAGTTAGGCTTCAAGGCAAAAAATAATTTACAATTATTCTTGAAATTCAAGAATTTAGACCGATCCCCAAAAAACACATCAGGAGTAGGAATCTTTGGTTCAGCAGCATGTAAATGAGCAAGATAGGCTGAAATTCCCCGCACTTCAGCAGCGAGCTGCTCAACACAATCAGACAATTACTTCATCTCCATTGAGAGAAAAATTCCCCCAACGGACTCAGAGATATAGAGGAAAAAATATGCACACAAAAAGAAAAAAAAAATTCTGACACTTTTTTTTTTTTCTTTTTTTTTTTTTACAATTCTCTCCTGCTATTGAGTACCCTAGGATCTGCGGTATGGCTGGTGATTCTGTTATGATGAGTCACCGAATGAGGAAAAAACAAAATACCAGCTAAGTCCAGAAAAACCAGAGAGGTTGGCAGCTATCGGATTGCAGACCCCTGAACCTATCCACAACAACTAGCAGTAGCCGTGGGGGGTTCCTACGGTGCCCTAGACCCCTCGATCACAGCTGGAGAGCTACATAGCCTAAAGACAGAAAGGGGAAAAACTAAACTGCCCCAGAGCAGACCCCAAAGCAATAGGCAGCCCACAACATATAATGACGGTGAAGCAAGATGAAAACACTAACACAGATAGAAAGATAGGTTGAGCAAATGATGGGGCCCAAGCTAACTACATAGGACAGGATAGGAAAGCTGCTGTCTGCCATCCGCAAAAACCCTATCAAAATGAGCCAACCAACTGATAGGAAAAACAGGCCCTGAAGTCGCTAGGCTTCAAAAGACTATATCAGCACTCAGTTATATTCTGAAGACAGAGCAAAAGATCAACAGATCAGAGACAAAAATGGAATTCAGCTCACCCCCGGCCGGGGATGGCAGAACTCCCAAAAAACAAGGCAAAGCAAAAACAAAACTGAAGAGTACAAAGCAGAGCAGAAAAACTTAGCTTTGAGACGCAGGAATCAGACTGGTCTCCAAGAATCCAGCAGGAAAATCACCAGCCAGGAAGAAGGGCGTCGGCAGCCTTATATCCAGTCCTCAATTCCAGCCACCCAGTTATCATCTAGCTGCCCAGGTGTTTGGTAATCAGTCTCACTACCTTCCTTCACCAGAGGAGGGAGTTCATCAGTCCTCAATGGTGAAGGGAAAAATGAACTCACAGCAGATGGGGCAGGATGGAGACAGATGGGGCAGGATGGAGACAGATTGTGCAGGATCATGGGGCAGAATGGATACGATGGAGACAGATGGGGAAGGATGGGGAGATCATATGGGGCAGAATGGATACTCATGAGGGCAGATTGGGAGAACATATGGCTGAAGCCAGAAGTGAGACACATGGGGGTCAGGATGGGGGATATTATTACCATAGGGGCTAATTACGGGATATTATTACTGCAGTGATGTATTTGATTTATTTTTTGAGTATACTGTTTTAAATGGGGGGGCGGTCCTGTTACTGTGCAGCGTGATACTATTTTGCCCTTTTTTCTTCATGTGGTGTAATGTAGAAGTTGGGAAAAAAATAAGTAATGTGTTCTGCAAGCGGCGTGCTAGATAACTGTCATTTCCTGCAGAGACGAGCCCTGGCTGGAAGAAGTGATGGTGGTCTATGCTGGATGACCTAGAGACGTCACTGGTGAGTCAGTTCAGTTACCTATACACTGGTACTGTACACTGTATACTATATACAGAGGTCCTGTGTATAATGACACCAGTGATCACTGTATTACCAATACATTGTATACAGAGCTCCTGTGTATAATGTCATTGATCACTGTATTACCTGTACACAGATACTGCATACTAAGTGCAGATCTCCTGTGTATAATGGCACTTATGGTGATAGTATTGTGTTTTTTTATTACTGATCAGTATTGTAGTATTCAGTCACTATGTGGTGGTAATATGTGGTCTGGACAAGGTGTTGCAGTATTGAACCCTTGTATGTGCTATTATTTGATCACTTTGTGGTAGTAATATGTGGTCTGGTCATGGTGCTGTGGTATTTGTTCCATGTATGTGATATTATTCGGTCACTGTGGTGGTAATATGTGGTCTGGTCATGGTGTGGCAGTATTTGTTCCTTGTATGTGATATTATTCGGTCACTGTGGTGGTAATATGTGGTCTGGACATGGTGTGGTGGTATTTGTTCCTTGTATGTGATATTATTGGTCATTTTAAAAATTGGAAAATAAATAAAAATATACCTAAATTTTATTGCATATTTTAACAAATATTTAATAGGTTACAGTAGAGTAGAGCTTGGGCAAAAAATCTTTTGGCCAAAACAAAAGCTGCCGGCTATATGTGTGATCTGGTGATGGGAACTTAATGTGAGACTGGTGAGAAGTGGAGTTGCAAGAGAGAGCGGTGGGGCTGTGGACAGTTTTAGGGGTGGAGGCGGGGCTGGGGTGGAGCCTGGGCGGAGTCTCAAGGGGGCCCCAAAAATTTGCCAGTCTGGGGCCACAAAATTCCTAGTGGCAGCCCTGCTGCAGCCTGCTGGGACTGGACCAGTGGAGGGAGCAAGACTACCCCCTGTAACTCCTACTCCTCCACTGTTGTCCCCAGTGTGCTATGCGCCCCAGGCCCACTAACTACAGGTGAATACTCACAATTGGGATGCGCCATGCAGGAGGAAAGAGAGGGCAGCCAGTGATGAATCTCATCAGTCTGGTGGGGAAAGCGTTAATTGGCCAGTGTCTCTCCCAGCATGACACCCCCCCCTTTTTGAACTCCTGCACTCCGCGCGCCACTCTCTCCCTGGCTTTGGGTATTCTTCGCATCATTACGGGAGAGAGTGAGAGGGGCCCGATGCTGCATGACACCGGGCCCCTTACACTCCTGCCCGTAATCTTGATTCTGGCCCCATAGTGGCTGCATACTCTGCCGCTATGGGCAGTATGAACCTGCCTGCAGGGGCCCCCTTCCGCCTCCGGGCTCGATGCAGTTGCCCCGGCTGCACTGTCCGCCCCTGCCCATTGAATAGCATTGGTCTGAGTGCTGTCCATGTGTTGTCCATTTTTCCACTAACAGCACTCAGGTCAAACATTTCCTTCTAAAAAATCCTTTATTTTTTCTTTTTACATTACTTGCATTTTCTTTTAGAGATTGTATATATAATTTTAATTTATTTGTGTTATGATTATAAATTATTATATTGTTCTATTCTGTGTCCAGGTTTTGATACCAGTGGGTGGGGCATGTAATTTCTTTGAATCGCGGCTCCCTTTATAACATGCTTTATATACTTCTTTGTATTATAGCCTGAGGAAGAAATCAGATAGATTTTGAAACATGTTGTTGTCTTTTAATAGATATTAGTTGTTTTTCTACTGCTTCTCATCCTTGTCTTTATTGTGACAGCGTCTACCAACAATATTTTTTTTTCTCACTTTTCGCCTCACAGTAATGTCACTGGTGATCACTGTATTACCTGTTCTCTATATACAGAACCACTGTGTATAATGCCATCAGTGATCACTGTATTATTTGTACTCTAACTTTAAATACAGAGCTTCTGTGTATAATGTCACCAGTGATCACTGAATTACCTGTACAATATACACAGAGCTCCTGTGAATAATGTCACTGTTGATCACTGTATTACCTGTACATTATACACTCTATATAGAGGTCTTGTGTATAATATCACCGGTTATCTCTGTATTTTCTGTAAACTATATATTATATACAGAACTCCTGTTTATAATGTCAACGGTTATCACTGTATTACCTGTACATTATATGCTATATACAGATCTCTTGTGTATAAGGTCACAGGTGATCCCTATACTACCTGTACACTGACACTATACACTGTATACTATGTACAGAGCTCCTGTGCATAATGTCACTTTTGGTAATATTAGTATTGTGTTTTTTTTTATTAATGATCAGCATTGTAGTATTCGGTCACTGTGTTGATAATATGTAGTCTGGTCATGGTGTGATGGTATTTGTCCCTTGTTTGTGGAATTATTTGGTCACTATGTGGTGGTAATATGTGGTCTGGTTATGGTGTGGCAGTGTTTGTTCCTTGCATGTGGTGTTATTGCTCATTTAAAAAAAATATATATATACCTAAAAATAGTATTGGATATTTTACATTTTTTTAAATAGGTTAGAGTAGAGTAGGGCCCTGCCAAAAGATTCTACCTTGTAATTGTGGCAGGCTGAAAAAAGCCTTTGGCCAAAACAAAAGCTGTTGGCTATGTATGTGATATGGTGTTCGATGGTAGCTGTTAATGTGTGATTGGTGAGGACGTGGTGCAGAAATGAAGTTTTTACAAGAGTGGGTGGTGGGGCTGTGGAAGGTTTGAGGGGTGGAGGCGGAGCTTTGGAAAGAGCCATGGTGAAATTCCTGGTGGCAGCCATGTGTATATCACACACACACAATATACAATATATACACTATTACATACACTGTATACCATACACACACTATACAATATGTACACTATTACATACAGTGCATCCTGTTATGAGCTCATTTTCTCCTTCACCTTTGATGTCCGATTAACTCCCTCTGCTGGTGAAAGGAGGTAGTGAAATTGATTTGGATGGGAAAAACCTGTCATCTGAACAGGTGGAGTGTGATTGAACATCCGGAATCTCTGAGTGGATATAAGGCCGCCAACGCCCTGCTGGGTTGCTGGTGATCCTCTCTGCTCTGAGCTCTGGCCTCCAGTTTAGTCCTGTCTACTAAAGCTAAGTTTTTGCTCTACTATTGTTCCATGAGATTTTGTCTGGTTTACTTAGTGTTTGTGTTCAGCCAGCCCTGGTTGGGACTGGCTGAACTCCATTTTTGTCTCTGATCAGTTGATCTCTTTGCTCTGTTTTCAGAATATACCTGAGTGCTGATATAGTTATTTTGCTATCAGACGTGTTGGACATTATTTTTGGCAGGGTTTTTGCGTGATTGCAGACAGTTGTTTTTCTTTCCTGTCCTGTCTAATTAGTGAGGGCCCCATCATTTGCTCAGCCTGTCTTTCTGTCTGTGTTTGTGTTTTCATCTGTTTTCATCGTCAATACATGTTGGGGGCTGTCTATTGCTTTGGGGTCTGCTCTGGGGAAGTTTAGATTTCCCCTTTCTTTCTTTAGGTTTATTTAGTTCTCCGGCTGTGAACGAGGTGTCTAGGACCACCGTAGGAACACCCCACGGCTACTGTTAGTTGTTGTGAATAGGATCAGGGGTCTGCAATCCGCTAGCTACCAACCTCTCCGGTTTTCTGGACTTAGCTTGTATTTTTGTTTTTTCCTCCTCCGGTGACTCATTCATAACAGCATCCTATGTACACACCATTACAGGAGTGGACATACCCCAGCTGCATCAGGCACAGAAGTGCAGGGGGTCACTTGCAGGGCAGCTAATGCAGAAGGCAATTTGGTCTGTTTCTCGGAGTCCGAGGCTCCATGGGGCCCATGACCTGATTGACCTCATGTGCGACGGGCAGGGAGCAATCCCTGCAGTTCTTCCTACAGGAGAAAATAGCAGCAGAACAGAGCTGCAGGGGTCCCTCCTCTGCTTCCTGCCCAGCGCTTTCTGTCTGACACAGGTGCATGCGGCTGCATGATGTCAGAAAGCAGCAGCAAGAGTGTTTGTGTTAGAGAGAAAGTTGCCGGCAACAATGATGCAGCGGAGAGGTGAGTGGTGTTGTTTGTTTTTTTAAAAGAAATAATACACTAGGGAGAGGTCAAGGATAATCAGGGGTTGTAGGGGAGAAGAGAACAATGATGGCAGTGGCAGAGGACAATGATGGTGTGGGGGAGAAGGCAATGATGGAAGTCGTGGAGAAGGCAAAGATGGACGTGGGTGAGAAGGCAATGATGTAGGTTTGGAAGGACAATGATGGAGGTAAAGAAGAAGGCAATGATGGACTTGGAGAAGACAGTGATGGAGGTGGGGGAAGAACAATGATTGGGGTGGTGGAGAGGACAATGATGGAGGTGGGGAGAAGGAGATGATGGAGGGGGAGACGGCAATGATGGAGGTGGGGGAGAATAATTATGGAGGTGGGGAGAGCAATGATGTGGCTGGTGGAGAGGACAATTGGATCGCCCGCCAGGGCAGTAGGGTACTCGTTACCAGGCCGCTTCTTAAAGGGGAAGTGTCACAGGGGGGAGACACATATATATGTGACCTGATTATTTTCAGGGCTACGACGATCATTGTGACTAGTCGAGTCTTGTCTGGGAGATGCCGACATGAAGGTCTGACCAGATGGAGGAGAAGCAGCAGAAATTGACGCTAATCAGACAAGACATCAGCGATAAGTTCCTGGATGTAAATATTATTCTGTATCTGCACTGTGTGACGTGGAGTAATCATTAGGGATGAACGATTATACTCGTTAGGATTCAGTACTCGGCGAGTAATGCGGTACTCAAATCCTGGCGAGTAAATTTCACTACTCGCCTTGCAATATTCGGCACAGCCCGCACAGTCCCCACACAGCCCAGCACAGTCCCACACAGCCCAGCACAGTCCCCACACAGCCCAGCACAGTCCCTGCACAGCCCAGCACAGTCCCCCACAGCCCGGCACAGCCCAGCACAGTCCCCACACAGTCCCAGCACAGTCCCCACACAGTCCCCGCACAGTCCTCGCACAGCCCGGCACAGCCCAGCACAGTCCCGCGCAGCCCGGCACAGTCCCCGCACAGCCCGGCACAGGCCAGCACAGCCCCACACACAGTATCCAACTGTGTCCTGAAGTCTACAGAGATTCTAATTCTCCCCACTACTATATACAACTTGTACCTTGTTTTACAGGACCATAGAGTTGTTGGTTTTTTGGGGACATTTTCCCCAAAAATGAGGAAGTGTGGAGGAAGAGTCCATGGAAGTGGGCGGGGGTTGGCAGCTGGTAATGATGGTGTTGGTGGTGGATCTGCTCGTAGTGGCAAAAGCAAAATAGCACCTAATGCAGGAGGTGTTGAGCCTGCGTCATCGTCTGCCTCCACAAGGCCTCGAAGGCTCCCTTTTCTAGGAGTAGGTAAACCGCTTTTAAAGCCGGAGCTTCAAGAACAAGTTTTGGCTTACATTGCTGACTCAGCCTCCAGCTCTATCGCCTCCTCTTCTGAAATTTTAAAAAATAAAAGCACATCATTGGAGGCTCATGGTCATGAACTACAACTTTCCTTGTGTCCTTCACCCCAACCAAAATCGAAGGATGCGGCAGGCCACACTACAGATTACTCCATGGAGCTGTTTTCACATACCATGCCTGGGTTATCAAGTCAAATCGTGAATTACCCAGGCCAAGATGAATCTGACATGGAGTGCAATGATGCACAGCCACTGATAGATGATTCTGCTGGTACATTCACTCAGAGCACTACATTGTCCTCGCAGTGTACTGAGCCAGAATCTGACCCTGATGAAACTCAGGATACCCTTCCCATATACTGTACCACCTTACACGGTGACAAAGGTGCAGATGAAAGTGCAGGTTCGGCCCACCCACCGTCAGACACACCGCCGTACTATGAGGGGCCCTGTGCCAGTGCCGTCGCCAACGAGTGGGACCCCACTGCTTGCTCAGGATCACAGCACTTGCAAAGTTGAAATACTTACCTCTCCCTGCTCCACCGCCATGACGTCTTCCGCGTTTCCTGACAGTGATATTCTGATCAGAAAGCGCAATGACATCACGTCTGTACGCCCAGACTAGTACAGGGATTCCCTAGCGAGGAAACTTATTTGAGGAGACTTATTTAATTGTTTTCAATGTTGGGACAGCAATTTTTGGGGAGCACTATACTCTGGAGAATGACATATGGGACCCACCATACACTGGAGCATTCCAAAGGTGGACATCAGACACTGGAGCAGCATTTACAGGGCCCATTATACACTAGAGCATTAGAAATGGGGCCCATTATATATAGAGCATTATTTGGGCCCATAAGACAGTGTAGCTTCATCCATGGGGACCAACATATACTGTAGCAATATGTGGAGCTCATCACATACTGTTTCAAACATTATATGGGACCAATGATTCTGTATGGATAAATATATGGGCCTCATTACTCTGTATAGCGCACTATGCGGTGGCCATAATACTGTATGGAGTAATATACTGTCCGTTTTTGGAGCTATTGGAGAATTTAAAATGGATATCAGTCATGAGCTGTAAAAAGAGAAGTATTTTTAATTGTACTATACCGCTATTTCTCTGCCGTATAGGAGCCTCATGAGTTGTGCTATGTGTTAAAGGGGCGCGCTTTGGCCCAGGGCACATGAAAACCTGGAGCCAGCCCTACCCCCCCACAAATTTAGCCAAATAACCCCCATTTTTCAGTGCGTAACTAGTATTATGAAGTAAATTAAGGTTGAAATGCTTCAGTAATAAGAATTGATGTTTTTGGCATTCAAATGGGCACTGTAGGTGTGTTTCCTGTCCTCCACTCCCTGCCGACTTTGTTTCCCCATTGACTTGCATTGGGTTTCGTGTTTCAGTCGGCCTTCGACTTTTCACAATAATCGGCCGATTTCGTTCGACCCGACTTTTGCGAAAGTCGGGTTTCATGAAACCCGACTCGACCCGAAAAAAGGCAAAGTCGCTCATCTCTAGTAACGAGTACAGCGAGTCTGAGTATTTCACTACTCGCTCATCCCTAGTGATCACGTTATCTGTAAAATCCCTTAGGGTGCATTCTCACATTTGTGTGGTATGTTTGTGTACTGCCAGATTTCTTTATCGGACAGCACTCGAACTTGTGGAGTTTTACAGATCTATTCACGCATCCATGAAATTTAGGTTTCTGAGAATGAGAATGTCCTGTTCTGATTCGATTTTAACAATCAGAATGAGACATGCTCAATGGGTCTGCAAAAGCCGTGAGCACACAGGCCCTGCACACAAATACAGGAATTGAGCCTTATATATGAATAGCAGCGTCCCTTAGTATATAGTGTGCTCACTTATTAAGCATAGTGCAGTCCCTTAGTATATAGTGTACTCACTTATTATGTATAGTGCCATCCTTAGTTGCGTAGTTTCCTCTTTTATTATGTATAACACCATCCCTTACTATGTATCATCCTCTCTAGTTATTTATGGTGCGGTCTGTGGCCGACATCCTCTGTGGCCTACCTGGTGAGCGTTGTTCCTGGGCAGCGAGCCACTTCCTCCCGCAGGGAGGCTCTCGGCTTCCGGCATCTGCCTCTGGCACGCTGAAAATGCTGTGGGCGCACTTCTGGTGATGTCATCACTATGCCCAGGTAGAACACTTCCAGGTCGCGGCCAGCATGCGTTCCAGGTTGGAATGTAGAAAGAAGCAGGATCCTGGCGGCGTCTGATCAGAGGGTATTGTATAAATGCACTACCAGAACATTGGTATGACTACCCTACTGTATGATTACCAAGAGAAAATAGCCGCACTCAAAAACATTTTTTTACTATAATTGCAGATAGAGAACACTACAGTTTATTTTGTGTATAATATAATTTCACCACAGAAAAATTATCGAAGTAGCGAGAGAAACGAGGTAACGTTTCGAACCAGTTCCGGTTCTTTATCAAACCTCACTTAAGACGGAACCATTTTCTCTGTCTAGAGGGACATGGCAGGGGTGCCCCCCCTCCCCAGCCCTCTTTGCCCTTGTGATCAAGGCCATGGTAATACGCATAAGGTCCTCTCTGAATATCAAGGGCATAAACATAGCAGATCGTCTAGATACTATCGGCCTTTATGCCGACGACATGGTGATATTCATGGATAAAACAGAGGAAACGCTGCCATATGTAATTGATACAATTGATAAATTCAGTAAATATTCGGGTCTATATATTAACTGGGAGAAATCCGCCTTGTTACCCCTCTCTCACAACCCAGGAGCCCAACCTGGATACTTTATGTTCATTGCCTATAATGTCACATTTTAAATACTTAGGAATTAATATCCCAAGAAAATAGTAAACTTGACCTACAACTTAATATTTTTCCACTATTGGATCTTGTTAGGCTTAAATTCGCATCTTGGAGTAAACTCCCGTTATCTGTGGCTGGTTGTATAAATCTAATTAAGATGATTTTGCTCCCTAAGCTTAGTTACTCCCTCCAACACAGCGCGGTGGTTATTCCTAAAGGCCCCGTCACACTAAACAATGCACCAGCGATCCCGACAACGATACGACCTTGTCAGGATCGCTGGTGCCTCGCTACATGATCGCTGGTGAGCTGCCAAACAGGCAGCTTCACCAGCGATCAGGACCAGCGAGGATACAGGTATCTAAGGTAAATATCGGGTAACTAAGCGCACAAGTCACTTAGTTACACGCTGTATACCTTAGATACCTGCGTGCTCGCGCTAGGACGCTGGTATCTAAGGTAAATATCGGGTAACTAAGCGCACGCTGCACTTAGTTACCCGCTGTTTACCTTGGATACCAGCGTCCTAGCGCGAGCATGCATGTATCTAAGGTACACAGCGGTTAACTAAGTGATGTGCGCGCTTAGTTACCCGATATTTATCTTAGATACTAGCTCCCAGCGTCTGCTTACAGCGCTGGGAGCTTGCTGATCGTCGGTCTCCCGCTGCCACACGCAGCGATGCGAGCTGGCCAGAGGGAGACCAACGATCAAAAAATGGCCCAGGATGTTCAAGCACGATCAGCGATACCCGACGGTGGGGCCAGTCGCTGATGTGTGTCACACACAGTGAGATCACTGTTGCGTCACAAAATCAGCGATCTCGCTGTGTGTGACGGGGCCTTTAGTACTTTTTTGCTAATCTAAATTCTCTACTCACGTCCTTTATATGGGGGAAAACCAGACCCAAGCTTAAATTATCTACCTTGCAAAGATCTAAGCAGATGGGTGAGGCGGCTCTGCCAGATTTCTGTTTATATTATCTTGCTGGGCAGATTAAGGCCTTGAGTAGATGGATGCATGATAACCGTTTACCTAACTCCGAAAGTCACTTGGCCCATGCTGCAAGAATTGACTACCCGCTGGGTATAAACCTGGCACCCCCCCGATTATTACCTTTACTCCATTTTGGGGATATTGTAGCTGAAATGCCATTATGGAACAATGCTTATTTCCCGGTGCTGTTAAACCACCCATCCGCTGAGTTCTGAATCTCGGTCAGAGATTTATATGTAGATGGTGTCCTAATGTCATTTGAACAAATTCAGTCTAAAAACAACATCCCGAGGTCCTAATTTTTTTCGCTACCTTCAGCTTAGATCAGCCTTCCAGTCATATTTACACTCTGCGGGTGAGATCCAAACTATTTAATCTTTCCCCTTAATAGGAATTCTTAAGTCACAGTGGTCCCAAGGTCTCATTTCCGCTCTATACACTTATATGTTGTCTGTGGGAGCTGTCTCTGCCGTGGTGGCAATTAGGAGGAGGTGGGAGGGTCTCATTCCTGATGCTCAGTAAGAGGATTGGGAAGAGGTTCTTGAGTCTTCAATTGGGGTATCTCCATCAATCAATAATAGAATGATTCAATTATACAGTATATGATACACCAGTCATATTTAACCCCGTCACATCTCTTCAGAATGGGTCGACTCCAGTCTTTGGAATGTCTGAGATGTCGTTCAATGGAGGCAGATTTTGCTCATATGGTATGGAATTTCCCTATTATCCTCTCCTACTGGAATGAGGTAGCATCACCGTTGACCTCATTAGTACAGATCCCTGTTCCCCTTAACCCACTGGTCTGTGTGTTTGGGGGGTTGGACAGGGAGATGTGGGGGCATTATGTTAGAATTTTCTTGCGGGAGACACTCTTTCTGGCTAGAAAGACACTGGCATTACGTTGGATGGGTGGTGCACATCCTTCTCTCAGAGCCTGGATTGAACTAGTAAATTTGGTTATACCGTACGAGCGGAAGTTGTATCAGAACCGGGTTCTGTCTGGGGAAGTTTGATAAAATTTGGGATAGATATAACTCCTCTCATCTCACCATTCTAGTACGTAATGGTTTGGCTCCACCGTAAATATTATGATTAAAATTCCTTGGGTTATCTTATGGCATCAAATGGCTATTAATAATACATATTGGTGCTTGGCAGTGGGTTAGTAGTAGTTGTAGTTGTAGCTTAATTAGAGGTGTAGTATTATTTTGAGATATATGTCGTCAAGTGGTTACACAGATATAATATTCTGCTTATCTGTTGATTTGGTTTACTTTCCTTACAGCAAAGCATAGGCTTATGAAACCAAAAAGTTGTATCAAGAATCTAATATTCAAAGTTGCTGTTTCTTTATGGTTGTTTGGACATGTGCATATGTACTACTTGGCTATATACATATGTGTATACAGTGCCTTGTGAATGTATTCGGCCCCCTGGAACTTTTCAACCCTTTCCCATATATCATGCTTCAAACATAAAGATACCAAATGTAAATTTTTGGTGAAGAATCAACAACAAGTGTAACACAATTGTGAATTTGAATGAAATTTATTGGTTACTTTAAATTTTTGTGGAAAGTCAAAAACTGAAAATTGGGGCGTGCAATATTATTTGTCCCCTTTACTTTCAGTGCAGCAAACTCACTCCAGAAGTTCATTGTGGATCTCTGAATGATCCAATGTTGTCCTAAATGACTAATGATGATAAATATAATCCACCTGTGTGTAATCAAGTCTCCGTATAAATGCACCTGTGATAGTCTCAGGGTTCTGTTTAAAGCACAGAGAGCATCATGAAGACCAAGGAACACAACAGGCAGGTCCATGATACTGGTGTGGAGAAGTTTAAAGCCGGATTTGGATCCAAAATGATTTCCAAAACTTTAAACTGTTCAAGCGATCATATTGAAATGGAAGGACTATCATACCACTGCAAATCTACCAAGACTCAGCAGTTCCTCTAAACTTGCATCTCAAACAAGGAGAAGACTGATCAGAGATGCAGCCAAGAGGCCCATGATCACTCTGGATGAACTGCAGAGATCTACAGCTCAGGTGGGACAGTCTGTCCATAGGACAACAATCAGTCACACACTGCACAAATCTGGCCTTTATGGAAGACTTGCAAGAAGAAAGCCATTTCTCAAAGATATCCATAAAAAGTGTTGTTTAAAGTTTGCAACAAGCCACCTGGGAGACACACTAAACATATGGAAGAAGGTACTCTGGTCAAATGAAACCAAAATCGAACACTTTGGCAACAGTGCCAAATGATATGTTTGGCGTAAAGGCAACACAGCTCATCACCCTGAACACACCATCCCCACTGTCAAACATGGTGGTGGCAGCATCATGGTTTTGGTCTGCTTTTCTTCAGCAGGGACAGGGAAGATGGTTAAAATTGATGGGAAGGTAGATGGAGCCAAATACAGGACCATTCTTGAAGAAAACCTGTTGGAGTCTGCAAAAGACCTGAGACTGGGATGGAGATTTGTCTAACAAGACAATGATCCCAAACATAAAGCAAAATCTACAATGGAATGGTTCACAAATAAACGTATCCAGGTGTAAGAATGGCCAAGTCAAAGTCCAGACCTGAATCCAATCGAAAATTTGTGGATAGAGCTGAAAACTGCAGTTCACAAACGATCTCCATCAAACCTCACTGAGCTCGAGTTGTTTGCCAAGGAAGAATGGGCAAGAATTTCAGTCTCTCGATGTACAAATCTGATAGAGACATACCCCAAGTGACTTGCAGCTGTAATCGCAGCAAAAGGTGGCAAAACAAAGTATTAAGTTAAAGGGGACAAATAATATTGCACGCCCCACTTTTCAGCTTTTGACTTTCTACAAAAATTTAAAATAACCAATAAATTTCGTTCAACTTTACAAATATGTTCCACTTGTTGTTGATTCTTCACCAAAAATTTACATTTGGTATCTTTATGTTTGAAGCATGATATGTGGGAAAAGGTTGAAAAGTTCCAGGGGGCCGAATACTTTTGCAAGGAACTGTATGTTGTTTCATGGCTAATAAATGAATTAAAAAAAACTTACTTAAGAAGTAGTGAAAGTCACCAATAAGTTGTACTAGACAAATAGAAAACAGAAGTCCCAGCTGGGGCTTGGTGCTATGTGGGGTCTGGCGCCGTCTGTGGTCGTGACACATTACCAAGCCCAAGCTGGGACTTCTGTTTTCTGTTTGTCTAGTACAACTTAATGGTGACTTTCTCTACTCTTAAGTTTGTTTTTATAAAGACCCGGAACTGGGTCGAAATGTTACCTCGTTTCCCTCGCTACTTCGATAATTTTCCTGTGATGAAATTATATTGTACACAAAATAAACTCTAGTGTTTTCTATCTGCAATTATAGCAAAAAAAATTTGAGTGCGGCTGTTTTCTCTTGGTGATGATTTCTGGACTTGGTACAAGTTCAGCCTGCACCTAACTGTATCAACAGAGTGTGTGTCATTTACCTCTACTGTATGCTTAGGCATGGAGCATATAGGCAAAATTGACGCTGTAGCTAAGCAAGGCCTGGGGCACATGAGTAGGTGGCTGTTAATAGAAATAGCCACTGACATACTCGATTTCCCACACAAAAATACATGGCATATACTCTGTGTATTTTAGGATGGAACATCCACCTCTGCAGAATCTAAAAACAACAGCAAGAAATCGGGGAAATGTAGAAGATGCACTGTCTGCAGCATTAAACTACCGGATGCCTATTTAAAACACCTATGAAAGCCCTTCACCTCAAAAATCATCAGGGAGGAGCAGTCATCTCTGTTATCAGATATAAGGTCAATGATCAGGGAAGAGGTACAGGCCTCTATCTTTGGGCTTCTCCCTACACTCACTTCACAGCCAGAGCCCCAAGGTGGTCCGGGTGCCAAGATGCCAAGGTGGTCCCAGTGCCAAGAGGCAAGGGTGGGATATGGAGCTAAGCTCTGAAGAAAACGTACACTCCGGTAAGTTTGACCAGGAAGATGGTGAGGCGATTGCAGAACCCCCCAGAGGACACAGACGAGATCCTCCGGGCTGTCAGGAGCACTATTCAAGTAGCGGAAACCCAGAAATCTCTCTCTATACATGACGAAATGTTCGGCGGTTTGAGATCCCAGAGAAACAGAGTCTTCCCTGTTAACTGGCACATTCACATGATGATCATGGAAGAATAGGGAGATGCAAAGAAAAGGCTTGTCATGCCCAGAGACTTTAGGCTTTGCCTGCCCTTCGAGCCGTAGGACATTAAAGCCTGGGAGGACATTCCAAAGATTGATGTTCCTATAGCCAAGGTGGCGAAAAGGACCTTGATCCTGTTCGAAGACTCATCTACGTAGCCTCAAATAGCCGATAGACAGGAAGGCAGATGGTCTCCTTAAGAGAACCTGGGAAACGTCAGCTGCCATAATACAGGCCAACATAGCGGCTACCGCAGTCGCTCGGTCCATGCACCTGTGGATCGACGACCTGGAGGAACACCTAAAAAATAAAACCTCCAGTTATCCTGAGGTCCCTTCTGTCATGGTCCAATCCAGAGTTTATTTTCTGATGTCCTCTCTCTGGACTGGTCATGCGGGGGTTAATCTCCTCAGCCTCATTCTGGAGCTAGATGGGCTATTTCAGTCCATCACAGCCTGCTGACCAGTGTTAGTGATAGCTTAAGCTTCCAGTTTAGAACCTCTGACCCTTGTACTTTGGTTATCCTCCTGCCTTTGACTTGTATCCACGTGTATGACCCGTACTGATCTCTGACACAGTCTCATGGTATCTGTCACTGCTGCTACGTTCTCTGTCTGGCTTGTACCCCAACCACGTCTTTCGTCTCACGTTTTTGGACCCCGTGCTCATGTTTGGCTTTTTGACCCACGGCTTGGTATTTTGACTACGTGTATTGCTGCTACTTCTGGTAGTCTGCTCTTGATCGTTTCTGACTCGGTTCGTCTGACCATTCTCTCATTACCTGTGACACCTGTGCGGTTGCTCAGTGTTACTACGCTTAGTATGTAACCTCTCTTCCCTCACCAACTCCCCCTGGTGGAGGTTTCACTACACCTTCCACTGCTAAAACTAGCTACGGGGTTCATGGCTGACACATCGGCGAAGTCCGTCAGATTGGCAGCCAGGAACGGAGAATTATCTAATGCTGCCCAGTGGGCTATCTGGTTAAAAACATGGTCAGGGGATAAATAATCTAAAAACAAACTGTGTTCCATTCCCTTCTCGGGTGCCAGAGTATTTGGCCCGGTTCTAGATGATATTCTAAAAAAGGCATCTGCCAAGAAATGGAGTTCCCAGAGGATAAGCCAAAAAAGATACCAGCCCTTTTGTAGACCCTAGCCCTCCCAGAGATCAGGCTACAAGGGGAAGAGGAAGTTGCACAGGTGGAGCTACCCCAAAGGATGCAGGTGTAGGAGCTCTATCTTTGGTTCAGGGTCAGAAAGACATTGGTGCCATGAGAGTGGGGGTGCTATGTACTTGGAAGGCTGGCAGGAGCTCTCAGAGAATCAGTGGGTATTAGGGATAATCTCTTCGGCATACAGGATAGAGTTTTCCAAGACCCTTCCAGAAAGGTTTATTCTAACAAACTGCCACCTCCAGCCACCATGTGTTCCAACGTGCAGGATCTTCTAAAGATTGGTGCAATTGTTTCGGTTCCTGAGCAAGAAAGAGTCAGGGGTCACTACTCCAGTCTCTTCTCTGTCAAAAAATCTTTGGGAGAAAGTCGCACAATAATAAACTTAAAACCTCTAAACCGTTGGATAAGGCACAAAAAATCAGGATGGAATCAATCAGGTCACAGTTCTCCTGATAGACAGGGGCACCATAATGTGTACCCTGGACCTAAAGAACCCATACTACCACGTTCCCATCAATCCCCTTTTTCAACAGTATTTAAGGTTCGCTCTGAAGGTCCAGGGGCGGGTCCTTCACTACCAGTTCCGTTGCCTTTCATTCGGTCTAGCTTCAGCACCCAGAGTGTTCATAAAGCTAGTGGCAGAAGTAGTAGCTTATCTAAGGAAAGTAGATATCACCATTAGTCCCCTACATGGACGACTTTCTTATCATAGCCAGCACCGGGGAAGAGCTTGTGGAGCACTGTCGGCCCTCGGTCCGCACATTTCAAAATCTAGGCTGGTGATAAATTGGAGGAAGTCTGATGTCTTCCCAGAATCCAGGAAACAGTTCCTAGAAGTTCTTATAGACAGCAGAGAAGCAAGCCTTGATAGGGGGCAGGATCTGTCAGTTTTGAGAGAGCCGTTGTTCCATCGGAGAGGCGATAATGATACTGTATCCCCTGCATTCAGTGGAATCAGTTCCACTCTCGGGGTCTCCAGAAGGGTGCAGAGGTCCTTCATCTGCATCCAGTATGCAAGTGTGAATTGCACCACGTCCGTACTGCGTTGTGCCAAGCTATGAAAAATGTCATCCTGCACCAGGTCTTGGTGCTGCTGCCGCAGTCGCTGCTACATATGCAAAGTTTAACTCCACTGTGTGGTCTTGTTGCATATCAACCGGTTAACCAATAGTCCAAAAGATCTCTATACCAACTGAAGTGGAATAGTGGAAGTCAGCATGACAGTGGTTTCTGCAGCAGTGTATCCAGGCTGGGACAGTGGCGGAGGAATTGCTGTACCATCAGGTTGAGGATGCGAACAATGCAAGGCACGTGTGTAAGGTTAGCCCGGCATAGGGCCACCACCAGGTTTGCACCGTTATCGCACACAGCCTTCCTTAGCTCTAATTTAGGTGTAAACAGCCATTGCTCAAACTTGGCATGTATAGCTGTTGTGGTGTAGTAACCACTGAGTCTGCTAGGGGGCGCTGTGTGGATGTCCCAGGAGACAGGATGAATGGCAGAATACGGAATGGCCATTATGTATCCCAAAGTGGGTGGCTTTGGGATGGAGACTTATGTGTTGTTCAGCAATGATATTGCTGAGGTGTTGCTTCAATGTATAAGGGAGAAGTTTCCAGGTAACTAGAGAGATGGGCGTGCTTGGTTACCTACAAACCCACCCAGGGGTGTGTTTAAGAGTGTCATAATAAAGTATATGTGTGACTGTGTGTAATAGGACCTTTAGTGAGGTCATAGCCATGTGATCACCTGTGGGTGTGGTTATGGACCATATAAGGTACCTGAGGTCCGGTCACATGAGAGAGAGCGCATGGATCTGATTGGGCCATGTGGAAGGTCCCGGTAGGCCTAAGTGGAGAAAGGTGTGCTACCTTCCTGAAGACCACGTGCTGAGGCTGCTGACCCGGTGAGGCCTATGTATATTGGCTGTATGTGAGGACGGATAAGCCTCCTGTGTTTGCTGAGGCTCCAGGACTGAGCCTGAAATCATGGACACTTATACTTGCTTTCGTCTGAGCTAAAGGCTATTCCTTATGTTATGTGCTGGTTTATGGGTTATGGAGCAATAAACCCTATGAACTTTTAAAGGAACGTGCCTCCTGATTGTCTCCCGTTGCTCCTGAGCTAGTTGAATCCCTACAATGTCCACAACTGTTGATCTATATGACTGCGATCTCCAAGGCATATTATTGTAAACACTGCCTGATTACGGTGATCCTTGGGTGCGCAGTATGGAGGTGGGGCAAGGATTCTCTCTGCAGTGTTGTAACCTGTGTTTAATTAAGGCAGAGGTTGAGGGTGCAGGTGGAGGCCCTAAAGGAGGTGGAGGAGATACAAGCCCTGCAGGAACTGTTACATACAGAGGTTTGTTCCACAAGCCCTGGGTATTCAAAGACTTAATGTCTAGTGACACCTTGGTGTCTACTACTTTAGTTCCCCATCCACTGGTGTGTACTAGTTTAGTTCTCTAATCCAAGCTGTTTAGAAGTTTAGCTCTCCGATCCCTGTTGTCTATTAGTTTAGTTCTCCATGTTCTGGTGTTAATTAGTTTAGTTATTGTTATTATTATTCATTTTTATAGCGCAATTTATTCCATTGCGTTTTACATGTGAAAAAGGGGCATACATAGACAAGTACAATAAACATGAGCAATACAAGGCACACACAAGTACAGAAGTAGAGAGGACCCTGCCCGTGAGGGCTCACAGTCTACAGGGGATGGATGAGGATACACTAGGAGAGGGTAGAGCTGGTCGTGTGGCGGTTCAGTAGACTGAGGATCACTGCAGGTTGTAGGCTTGTTGGAAGAGGTGGGTCTTCATGTTCCTTTTGAAAGTTTCCGTAGTAGTCGAAAGTCTGATGTGTTGGGGGTAGAGAGTTCCAGAGTATGGGGGAAGCATGGGAAAAGTCTTGTATGTGGTTGTGGGAAGAAGAGATAAGAGGGGAGTAGAGAAGGAGATCTTGAGAGGATCAAAGGTTGCATGTAGGTAAGTACCAGGCGACCATGTCACAGATGCATGGAAGTGACAGATTGTGGACGGCTTTGTATGTCATAGTTAGGGTTTTGAACTGGAGCCTCTGGACAATAGGAAGCTAGTGAAGGGCCTGGCAGAGAGAAGAGGCTGGGGAATAGCGAGGAGAAAGGTGGATTAGTCAGGCAGCAGAGTTTAGGATAGATTGGAGTGGTGCAAGAGTGCAGAGGGGAGGCTAGAGAGTAGGAGGTTGAAATAGTCGAGGCGGGAGATAATGAGGGCATGCACAAGCGTTTTTGCAGTTTCTCGGTCAAGGAATGTACGGATCTGGGAAATGTTTTTGAGTTGGAGTCAGCAGGAGGAGGCAAGGGCTTGGATATGTGGCTTGAAAGAGAGGGCAGAGTCGAGGATCACCCTGAGGCACCGAGCATGCAGGATTGGGGAAAGTGAGCAGCCATTGACAGTGATGGATAGGTCTGGTGGAGGGGTAGAGTGCGATGGGGAAAGATGATGAATTCTGTTTTGTCCATGTTCAGTTTTAGAAAGCGAGCAGAAAAGAAAGATTAAATAGCGGACAGACATTGTGGGATTTTGGTCAGTAAGCAGGTGATGTCAGGTCCAGATAGGTATATCTGCATGTCATCGACGTAGAGATGATATTGTAAACCATGAGATTCTATGGGCTGTCCCAGGCCGAAGGTGTAGATGGAGAAGAGTAGGAGTCCTAGAACTGAGCCTTGGTGAACACCGACAGACAGGGGGCGAAGGGAGGAGGTGGTGTGGGAGAGGGAGACACTGAATGTCCGGTCTGTTAGATATGATGAGATCCAGATAGGGCCAAGTCTGTGAAGCCAAGAAATGAGAGAATCTGTAACAAGAGGGAGTGGTCCACAGTGTCAAAGGCAGAAAACAGGTCCAGGAGAAGGCGGACATAGTAATGACGCTTGCTCTTGGCAGTTAGTAGGTCATTGGTGACTTTAGTTAGGGCAGTTTCAGTTGAGTGATGCGGTCGGAAGCCAGATTGTAACCGGTCAGAGGGAGTAGAAGGAGAGGTGGGAGGACAGTTCAACATGGACATGCTGTTCCAGTAGTTTTGAGGCATAAGGGAGAATTGATATCGGGCGATAGCTAGACACAGAGGATGAGTCGAGGGAGGGCTTTTTGATGATGGGTGTGATTGAGGCATATTTGAAGAATGAGGGGAAGACACCATTCAACAATCATAGCTGTTAGTAGTTTAGTTCTCCAACCCCTGTTGTCCATTAGTTTGTTATCCACCATATGGTGTGTAATGGTTTAGTTCTACAACCCTAGCTGTTTAGTAGTTTAGTTCTCCAATCCCTGTTGTCTATTAGTTTAGTTCTCCATGTTCTGGTGTTAATTTGTTTAGTTCTGCAATCATAGCTGTTTAGTAGTTTAGTTCTCCAACCCCTGTTGTCTAGTAGTTTAGTCATCCATCTTATGGTGTATAGTGGTTTATTTCTCCATCCCCATTCCCCAAGCACCCTGCAAGCCTTGGGGGATTGCAAGACTTTTGGGGCAGCCCCTTCCCCGACTGCCCCTACAGCCACCAGAGTCACCCAATGCCTAGTCATCTAGCTGTAACTCCCCTGTCCGTGCTTGCTCATCCAGGTGTCATTGTTGAAATGCACCTTGTCAGACATAGAATTTTTCAGGGAACAGGTGATGTTGTCTGAGACTTGTTGCTGTAGCGCAGACACATCTTTCTTAGAGACATAATGGTGACTGGGAAACTGGTATTGGGGGGACTGTGTCGGCCATCAGCTTTCGGAAAACATCTGTATCCATAAGGCGGAAAGACTGCATTTCCGTGGCCAACAGATTGGAGTGGCCATGCAATAATCACAGAGAACACATGACATGAGTCATACAGAAACAAGCGCTGTGATCCTTGTAGCGAATAGCTCTCAGCTGGCCCCTATCGTCCAGACAATGGCGCGATTGGGTGACGAATCATCCGAGGAGGCCACAGGCTGTTCACAATAATTAACTCTCAGAAAATTAATAGTGAGAGTATGGCTTATCCACGTCCAGATTACAACAAAAGGAATATGCATATATCCTGCTGTACGTTCACTGCTAACTCCACGATAACCCTACACTCCTCGCTGCCAACAACAATCCTTTTTTTAACCCAATTTAATATATAATTACTAGAGTTGAGCGATACCGTCCGATACTTCAAAGTATCGGATCGGAATGGATCGGCCGATCTTAAAAAAAAGTATCGGTATCGCCGATTCTGATACCGGAAGTCCCATTCAAGTCTATGGGACTTCCGGTATCGGAATAAGAAAAATCCTGTTTTTCCCTTGTACAGCCTCTCTGGGGTCTGTACGGGCCTTTCGGGGGGCTGTGCCGGCCTGCCAGGGGGTCTGTGCAGGCTCCAGGGGGCTGTGCCGGCCTGCCGGGGGGCTGTGCCGGCCTGCTGGGGGGCTGTGCAGGCTCCGGTGGTCTGTGCCGGCCTGCCGGGGGGCTGTGCAGGCTCCGGTGGGCTGTGCCGGCCTGCCGGGGGGCTGTGCCGGCCTGCCGGGGGGCTGTGCAGGCATCGTCCGATGGGACTACAAGTCCCATCGGGCGATGCCTGCTACCATGACAGTGATTGACACATTAGCCAATGATGGGACAGTAGTAGTCCCATCATCCGGCTAATGTGTTGAATGTAAAAAAAAAAAAAAAAATTACATGCTACATACATACAACATGCATACTACATACATGCTACATTCATACTACATGCTACATTCATACTACATATATACTACATGCAACATACATACTACATATATACTACATGCTACATACATACTACATATATGCTACATACATACTACATATATACTACATGCATGCTACATACATACTACATATATGCTACATACATACTACATATATACTACATGCATGCTACATACATACTGCATGCTACATACATACTACATGCTACATACATACCACATATATACTACATACATACTACATGCATGCTACATGCTACATACATACTACATATATACTACATGCAACATACATACTACATATATACTACATGCATGCAACATGCATACTACATATATACTATATGCTACATACATACTACATATATGCTACATACATACTACATATATACTACATGCAACATACATACTGCATGCTACATACATACTACATGCTACATACATACTACATACATACTACATATATGCTACATACATACTACATATATACTACATGCAACATACATACTGCATGCTACATACATACTACATGCTACATACATACTACATACATACTACATATATACTACATGCAACATACATACTACATATATACTACATGCATGCAACATGCATACTACATATATACTATATGCTACATACATACTACATATATGCTACATACATACTACATATATACTACATGCAACATACATACTGCATGCTACATACATACTGCATGCTACATACATACTACATACATACTACATATATGCTACATACATACTACATATATACAACATGCAACATACATACTGCATGCTACATACATACTACATGCTACATACATACCACATATATACTACATACATACTACATGCATGCTACATGCTACATACATACTACATACATACTACATATATACTACATGCATGCTACATACTACATATATACTACATGCATGCTACATACATACTACATGCATGCTACATACATACTACATGCTACATACATACCACATATATACTACATACATACTACATGCTACATACATACTACATATATACTACATGCATGCTACATACATACTGCATGCTACATGCATGCTACATACATACTACATACATACTACATGCTACATACATACCACATATATACTACTGTGGGAAATTCCCACGCAGCAATGGCATAAAGTGAGACTAGGGACTTTTTTTTTTTTTAAGTGGCGGAGGAATACAGTGCGGAAGGATACCTACCTTCCGTCATTGGATTCCTGCAGCCCGTAGAGAACGGCAGCAACAGCTGATGCTGCAGTTCTCTACCCAAGATCGTCGTGGGACACACTCGTGGACTGCTTCGGATCGTGGGTGAGTATTTTTGTGGTTTGTTATGTTAATATTTATTCCGTAAAAGACAATGGCTTCGGGGAACAATGTGACAAGTATTGGTAAGTATGTTACTCTATGTTATATGTACTGTATGTCTATGTATGTATTGTATGAATGTATTGTATGTAGTATGTATGTAGTATATATGTGGTATGTATGTAGCATGTAGTATGTATGTAGTATGTATGTAGCATGCATGTAGCATGCAGTATGTATGTAGCATGCATGTAGTATATATGTAGTATGTATGTAGCATGTAGTATGTATGTAGTATGTATGTAGTATGTATGTGGTATGTATGTAGCATGCATGTAGTATATATGTAGTATGTATGTAGCATGTATGTAGTATGTATGTAGTATGTATGTGGTATGTATGTAGCATGTAGTATGTATGTAGCATGCATGTAGTATATATGTGTTATGTATGTAGCATGCATGTAGTATGTATGTAGTATGTATGTAGTATGTATGTGGTATGTATGTAGCATGCATGTAGTATGTATGTAGTATGTATGTAGTATGTATGTAGCATGCAGTATGTATGTAGCATGTATGTAGTATGTATGTAGTATATATGTAGTATGTATGTAGCATGTAGTATGTATGTAGCATGCATGTAGTATATATGTAGTATGTATGTAGCATGTAGTATGTATGTAGCATGCATGTAGTATGTATGTAGTATGTATGTAGTATATATGTAGTATGTATGTAGCATGTTGTATGTATGTAGCATGCATGTAGTATATATGTAGTATGTATGTAGCATGTAGTATGTATGTAGCATGTAGTATGTATGTAGTATATATGTGTTATGTATGTAGTATGTATGTAGTATGTATGTAGTATGTATGTAGTATGTATGTGGTATATATGTGGTATGTATGTGGTATGTATGTAGTATGTATGTAGTATGTATGTAGTATGTATGTAGCATACATGTAGTATGTATGTAGTATGTATGTAGTATTTTTTTTTTTTTTTTTTTTTTTAACATTTAACACATTAGCCGGATGATGGGACTACTACTGTCCCATCATTGGCTAATGTGTCAATCACTGTCATGGTAGCAGGCATCGCCAGATGGGACTTGTAGTCCCATCGGACGATGCTTGCACAGACCCCCGGACATCAGCACAGCCCCCCGGCAGGCCGGCACAGCCCCCCGGCAGGCCGGCACAGACCCCCACAGGGTGCACAGACCACCGGCAGGCCGGCACAGCCCCCCGGCAGGCCGGTACAGACCCCGGGCAGTCCACACAGCCCCCCGGCAGGCCGGCACAGCCCCCCGGCAGGCCGGCAGAGACCCCCGGAAGGCCCGAAATGACGGCGCATCATGATGCGCACACACCGCGCATCATGATGACGTCAGGCTGTCAATCAACTTTGAACTTCCGATTCCGATGCCGACTTCCGATATTGAAAAAATATCGGAAGTCGGTATCGGAATTCCGATACAGCAAGTATCGGCCGATACCCGATACTTGCGGTATCGGAATGCTCAACACTAATAATTACCAATAAACTTTGTCACACACTTTCGGCGCTTGTGTCGCTTCCACAATGCACCGCGACCGGAAGTACGCCGACCGCCATATTGGAACACCCAAGTTATGGGTATTCCGATATGGCGGACGGGATTCAATGAGCGGCGCAGGATTCAAATCCCCCGCCCCGCCGGCTGAGCCAATGAGCGTTGCCGCGCGGGATTTGAATCGGCTGAGGCTTGGCGGGGGATTCAAATCCCGCGCGGAACCGCTCATTGGCTTAGCCGGTGGGGCGGGGGATCCAAATCCCCCACCAAAGCTGCGCGGATGTTCATTTCATCGCACTCCCGATGCAATAACATCGGGCCTATTTCTAGTAAATAAATAAAGGCCGATTGGATGCCATTCTTCTTTTGAGGTTCACACCATCAGGGTGTTCCATCCCCTCTCCCTCAGAGTAGCAATCATATACCGGCCCCCAGGTTCACCTACCCATTTCCTTGACCACTTTTATGCGTTTCGGCCACACTTCATGTCCTCAGAGTTGACAACCCTTATCCTAAGAGACTTCAACAGCTCTACCTCCCTAACTGCATCCCAGCTTCAATCTCTAGCCAATTCTCGTGGTCTCTCACAACTTTCAAACTCTGAGACACACAAAGATTGTAACACCCCTGATCTGGACTCTGTCCGGTTCAGTTCAACCTCCTACCTAGATGACTCACCTCTTACCCTTTGTCCCCCATGAAATTAGGAGTATAACCACAACTTAGACATTTTTAGGTGCTCCCTAAAAACACATCTGTTTAGGGCGGCCTACCACTTTACCTAATCAAAGTCCTTTTTATATATATACCTTATTCTCTACTTCTCTGAACATAATTCACCATCAATCTCAACCATACCCAAAATGCAGCCTTTATCTACCCCCATTTCCTCAAGATGGTTGTACCATCATTGTAAATAAGCACCTGTAATTGGTGTCACCCCCACCTCATTGTAGATTGTAAGCTCTGAAGAGCAAGGTCGTCATAATTTTTGCTTTAATTGTTTGATTGTCTTAAACTTGATAACTTTTGACTGTTTTATATGAACTGCTGACTCGTAAAGCTATATGGAATATGTTTGTGATATATAAATAAAATTTGTTATTATTAGTAGATTGAAGATGGTGAAATTCAAGCTGTTAACATTGCCATGTGTAGGAGTAAAGAATCTTTTATGTGAGCACAACTTCACAAACAAGGGTTTACTGTGGTGCCGACACAGGGTGGAGTAGGGTAAACACGACAAGCTGCTGAACTGTGAGAGAGGGATGTTACGGTGGATTGAGAAAGATGGGGTGTGCTTGGTATGTAAGATCAGTCAAAAACAGCAGGCATGTCCAATTCCGTATCAGCTGACAGGCTCTCAATCACCCCAACTGTAGGGGGTAAACAAGTGAAGGTTCTTCGGCCAGGGACCTGTGTGACAACACTTGCCATGGTGAGGTAGGAGATAGAATCAGATGATGCGGTTGATGGGGTGGACAGTGGTTGGCGAGACTCGCTAGTCTGCATTATAAAACAATGACATTCCCAGATTAACGCATGTTGATCGCGCATGTGTCAGGTCATGCATGTAGTACTGAAATTTTTTTTAACTTTTTACTCTCCCCAAATGTAATGTGGCCTTTTCCCTGATGATCTTTAGATTCACGGAAGAGGATCTTTAATTATAGACTTACTAGAGCACGAAGGTTCGTTGAGTGTGCCTTTGGGATCCTGTCGGGAAAGTGCCATGTACTCATGAGCTGCATGGAAGTAGGACCAGAGAGTGCAACAAATATTGTCAAGGCGTGTGTCGTGTTACACAATTTTGTTCGGCAACATGAAGTTAACCAAGACTACTTGCTTTCTGTGGAAAATCCATCGGACAGCACTATCAACACCTCGAATCAGCAAGTTAATTTTGGACGCCCTGTTGCAGCTGCAATTGCAATTCGAGAGGTTTTTGCAGATTATTTTGTGTCTTCCCAGGGATCCGTCTCCTGGCAGCAGGCGGCCATTTCATCAAATGATTATTAGGAAAAAAAAGTGTGTAAAAACAATAAAAAATAATTTACGGCATTCACATTCTCTATTAAGTAGTTAGGTAAGGGACCCACAACACAATGAGGAGCCTTGACGCTGGCTTGTGGGCTAAAGGATGTTAATATGGTTGGTAGTCAATCTTTACTGATCATACTTCAATGTCAGTAAAGGGGCCATGCAGCCTTTAACATTCTTTCTAATGCCTCATTAAGAACAGTTACCTGTTTTCTGTCCCTAAAGTATGTGTAAAAGCATATGAAAATCAGCAGCTTTGGACGAGGTGAGTATTTGTGTACGTCCACATGTGGCGGAATTGTGGTGAATGATTTCCCTGCAGGTTTTGAAATCAGTGTTTTTTCCATCTGCAAATTTATCAGCATGAATTGTTAACATCACCCTCCCATCTCTGTCTGGCCCCCGTCCCATCAAAAACCAACAGTACAGGGAGTCGGTGAGGGCTTTTCATCCACGGTCACCCATAATAACCTGGAGCCTCACCTACACTCCTCTACACCGAACGGGGGCGGGGGGGCTTTACAGCACCCCTACATACCTGAACGAGAACGATGATTCTCACCAGGTCCATCTTGTGTCTCTGCAGGCCTTCAAAGTGATAACCAGGAAGTACATGGGAATGTCCTAGTAAAAATACGACATTCCGCAAATGCGGTCTTCACGGTGTACCGCAAAATCAACACAGTGGGCAAGCTTCCATTATTTTTGTGGCCCCAGTGATGGCCAAATGATTTTCAATAGAGGCAGTGTCCGTAAGCCGTGAAAAATATTGAGTAGGCTCGATAATTTTTCATGGCCGTAAATACGGCCCTCACGGCCTTACGTCGTACAGTGCTCTGACAAATTTTTACGGCCGATTTTTGCGGCCCCATAGAAATATATTGGGGCCACAAAAGTGGCCCGCAAAAACACGGCAAGTATAAAAGAAGCCTAGCAGGACAGTCATATGTATGATAGGGGGGCAAATCCTGACATCCCTTCTCAGAAAATACGTCCTAAAAACCAGACAGGTAAGGTCCCCGTAGATACAGCAGTAAGGGAAATGTTTAAGCCGTTATGGCAGTAATCTCCCCACTCCACAATTTATCTGGATTATCAATCCACTATCGGATTATGTTTCACCAACCAGGATAAACCCAGTACAATTGGAGTGGGCAGACCCTCCAGGATATAAGGAATTACCTCATAATGAAAAGACCCCACCTTCAGTCTTATATTATGTACAATCTGCATTACTGCCCTCTGTGCAAGTGGTACTGAGTTTATGTGTAAATAGGAATGGGCTTAGTTAAGTTAGAGCAAGCAAGCCCATGAGTTCTAGCAAACTCAGCATCAACCATGCTGACTCCAGCTCCACTGTCCACAAACACAGAAATTCTCTCAGTCCTGCTCTCTAGCGCTATCTCTGCTGTCAGGACAAACCGAGAATAACAGGTTGAAGACGAACATACCCCTTAATTATCAAACTCCAGACTCCCAAGGGTTAATCGAGTCTCAAATTGAGAATAACAGGTTGAAGACGAACATACCCCTTGATTATCAAATTCCAGACTCTCAAGGGTTAATCGAGTCTTTTTGTTTAGGAATCAAAGGACAGGCCCCAATAAAATGTCCTATCTTACCACAAAAAAAACACATGCCCTTTTTCTTGTGACTGTCAGGAGAGACATACGACGCAGAAGCACCTCCTAACTGCATAGGTTCCTCTATCTCCACAAGTATTGGTTCACCCCTGGGTATTGTGTGGGAAAGAGGGCTCAGGAGAAGGTTGTCTTACCCATCTATCCCGCAGGCGTCTATCCACCCGTATAGCCATTGACATGGCAGCCTCCAATGACTGGGGTTTCATACACTGCAATAGCATCTTTTAATCTTTCAGTAAGACCTTGACAAATTTGTCTTCTAAGAGCCTTGTCATTCCATTTGAAATCGATTGGCAAACCTGCGGAAATCAGAGCTATAAGTCTCCACTGAACAATTTCTCTGTTGAAGGCGATGCAGCCTGGATTCAGCCAAGTAAATGCTGTCAGGATCATCATAGATAAAGCATACCTCCCAACTTTTGAAGAAGGGAAAGAGGGACAAAGCGACAAATTTTAGGCCATTCCCCGACTACGCCCATTTCACAACTAGTAATACCCATGTCCACGCCCCAACCACACCCATTTAGCACTGTTGATCACACTGATTGGTACTGAGGGCACAGTGGCTGTCATTATGGGCACAGTGGCTGGTTCTGTGACAGAAAAAAAGAACAGAGAGAGAGAAAAAAAGAGAGGGGAAAGAAAGAAAACAGAGAGGGAGAGAGAAAGAGGAGAAAGAAAGAACAGAGAGATAGAGAGAAAGAAAGAGAAACAGAGATAGAAAGAAAGAACAAAGAGAGAAAGAAAGAGGGGAAAGAAAAAGAAAGAACAGAGAGAGAGAAAGAAACAGAGAGAAAGAAAGAAGAGAAAGAAATGGTACAGAAAAAAAGAACAGAGAGAGAAAAAAGAAAGAGGGGAAAGAAAGAACAGAGAGGGAGAGAGAAAGAAAGAGGGGAAGAAAGAACAGAGAGCGAAAGAAAGAATGAGAAAGAACAGAGAGATAGAGAGAAAGAAAGAAAGAAAGAAAGAAAGAGGGGAAAGAAAGAATAGACAGAGAAAGAAAGAAAGGGGAAAGAAAGAAAGAACAGAGAGAGAAAGAAAGAGGGGACAGAAAAAAAGAACAGAGAGAGAAAAAAGAAAGAAGGGAAAGAAAGAACAGAGAGGGAGAGAGAAGAAAGAGGGGAAAGAAAGAACAGAGAGGGAGAGAGAAAGAAAGAGGGGAAAAAAGAACAGAGAGAAAGAAAGAAAGAAAGAAAGAAAGAACAAAGAGAAAGAAAGAGGGGAAAGAAAGAACAGAGAGAATAAAAGAAAGGGGAAAGAAAGAAAGAACAGAGAAAGAAAGAGGGGAAAGAAAGAAAGAACAGAGAGAGGAAGAAAGAAAGAACAGAGAGAGAAAAGAAAGAGGGGACAGAAAAAAGAACAGAGAGAGATAAAAAAGAAAGGGGAAAGAAAGAACAGAGAGGGAGAGAGAAAAAAGAGGGGATAGAAAGAACAGAGAGACCTCATCACAGGTCCTGGGCGCAGAGCGCAGCCCAGCGGCGTCATTGCTAGGATTTATCAGTGAGGTGCTGTGGTGGCCGGTGGGTCTCTCTGGGAGGGCGAGGATGGGGTTGGTGCATGGGGGGGTGTGGCGGCTCAGTGCAATGCAGGAAAAATAAGCTCCCGCCCGGGACAGCAGGGCAGGCAGTCAAAATCGGGACTGTTACGCCAGATCCGGGACGGTTGTGAGGTATGGCTAAAGCCCTAAAAAAACCTTCTATGGACTGGAGACAAATAGACCCCTGGGCAAAGAAAAAGCCCAGGATTGAGAATTCCCTTGCAAAAGTGAAATCACAATTCACACTCGTTGCTCCTCATCTCCAGAGGAGTAAGGATTAAGTTTAAAATCCAATTTACATTTTTCTTTAAATACAAAAATCGTGTTCCTACCTCCTGAAAACCTGTCCAGAAGGGCACTTTTGGGTTCAAGCTTGACCTGCCTACCCGCAGAGTCCCCCACAGTAGGAATCTGCAGTCACTGCCGTTGCTGCTGAACCGTAGATAGAAGGTCAGTCACTTCCAGTGACAACTGGCTCTGCCAGCACAGAAACGGGATCCATGAACCCGTAAAAATACACACATACAAAAAACAAGTGTCTTTTTTTTTCAAAAGTGTACGGCTGGTGTTAATGTCACGCTGGGTGAGGGAGAAGCAAGGTGCATAGCAACAGGGAGAGGAAGGGGAAGCCCAAACATTAGGGAAGTAGGGAGTGGAGACCCTAGACAGATCTAACAACACCCTGTCTGCCCTAAATGTCCCTAAATAGGTTCCGCACCTATCGCCAAGAAGGGATTTAATCCCTTCCTGACCCTAGCGATAGGCCCTGGATAGAGAGTGGACAGGGTGAGCACTAGTCAGTCCCAATTACAACTAAAGGCAGAGAGGGTGGACAAACAAAGGGATATACTTAGCTTCAGAAGACCACCGAGATATCACGCCAGGAATCCTCCAAGAGTACTCCAAGAAGACACTAGCTGACTGCTAGTACTTCCAACCAGACAGGGGAAATTGAGCTAACACCAACACCTTCCTGAAGAAACTGAAGGTATTTAAATCTTCAGCAAGGATGTGTTAATTAGCAGCAGAAGGTGGAGGTAACTGTTGGGTCCTATAGGGAGAAGGATATCACTCCTTAACAGAAATGAAAAAATCAAGAAGGTGCTTGTAGAGCTAATTGCAATGACCTTCTACAGCCAGATCAAGGAAGACTGTCTGTCACACCTGACAAACCCGTGACACCATCTTCTTTTCAACTTCAGCCTTTTTTACAGATGGTGTTATGTTTGCATCAAGAATTTGTTGAAAGTTAATTGAATCAATTCTTCCCTCTACCTGTGAAATGTTCCCTGAGCCATTGGCTGCAACACAACCCCAAAGCATGATTGATCGACCCCCATGCTGTGCTCTTTTCCTGAAATTCTGTGCCTTTTTTACTCCACACAAACCTTTGCTCATTGTGGCCAAAGAATTCTATTTTCACCTAATCGGTCCACAGGACTTGTTTCCAAAATGCATCAGGCTTGTTTACATGTTCTTTTGTATACTTCCGAATCTTATTGTGAGGACGCAGGAGAGGTTTTCTTCTGATGACTATTCAATGAATGCCTTATTTGTGCAAGTGTCTCTGAACAGTAGATCAATGCACCACAACTCCAGAGTCTGCTAAATCTTTCTGAAGGTCTTTTGCCGTCAAGTGGGGGTACTGAATTTCCTCTCTAGCAATCCTACGAGCAGCTCTCACTGAAATTTTGCTTGGTTTTAAGACCTTATCTTGACCTCCACTGTTCCTGTTAATTGCCATTTCTTAATTACATTTCGAACTAAGGAAACGTCAACTTGAAAATGCGTTGCTATCATCTTATAACCTTTTCCTGCTTTGTGGGCCTCTACCATTTTAATTTTCAGAGTGATAGGCAGCTGCTTAGAAGAACCCATGGCTGTTGTTTTTTGGCACAAAATTAGAGGAGGCTGGGTTTTTATATAGCTGAGAAATTTGCGTTACCTAGCTTTTCCCTTTGATTATAGTGAACAAACCTTAACCCTAACAGGCTAAGTAAGGTGTGAAACTTTGGTCAAAGCTATCTGAACACACAAATCCCCAAGGGTGCCCAAAATTTTGCATTGGCCCATTTTCCTTTTTCTAATTTTTAAAATGAAAAAAAGAGACAACTTTTGCCTAAAATACAAAGGAAATGTGTCATCTTTAACTGTAGGCCTTTTAGAGATAATTTCATCTTCAACTTTCTTAAATGTTCACAATAACAGTAATTTTGATGAGAGGTGCCCAAACTTTTACATGTCACTGTATATGGTATTTAGCTGGTAGTCGCCTGGACTTGATAACTTTAGACTCTCACCAATTCAGAAATTAATTCACTCCACTTCATTTTCTTATCTTGTTCTAAGGTTTGTAACACTTGTAACAAGGCCCTATTGAAGCATTTGCAGGCTCCACTCCCCTGTGGGTGATATGGTGTGGTTTGAGACTTATTAGTTTTGTAGAGAAGGTGCAGCTCTTCCATTACTCTTCCTTGGAAGCAGGCCCCTTGTTATGAATGAATCCTTTTCGGGCATCCATATACACAAAAGAAGTCCTGGCAAATGGCTCTGGCCAACGTTGTCTGGTCCCGAGTTAAGGTCACCACCATGAATTTGGTGAAATGGTTGGTTATCAAGCAATATACATATGAGATGTCCTGATCATCAGATAAACAAACATCAACACCTCCAAAGGTGGGGAGGTTCAGATAGCTTGGCTAGGAGCCCTCTGTTCTGGAGGTTTGTTCAGCTCGCTTTTGCGACATCTTTGGCAGGCTTCTTCAACCACCTGTCATAGTTGAGGCCAATGACAACTTGGAGCCCTTGTGCAAGAAATGTGCCTGGGCTCCCCACCTTTTATGGCGAAAAAGCATCATATACACACGTGGTCAAAATTGTCGGTACCCTTCGTTTAATGACAGAAATAACTTGAATCTGACAAAAGTAATAATAAATCGAAATCTATGAAAATGAACGTATGAAAGTCAGACATTGCTTTTCAACCATGCTTCCACAGAATTTTTAAATAAATAAAACTCATGAAATAGTCCTGTCACGCTGCTGCAATGCAGGTAGGTGCAGGCTCCACTAGATGGCAGTAGAGTGGAAGCAAGACTGCACCTAAACAGAGCTGTATAATCAACTGTTTAGTCTCTAGCATCCAGTTCACACTACACACTTCCATCGCCTTCCTAAAATCTTCGCGCACCGCCTCACTCGCACAAGCTTCTCACGCGTCCTCGGGTACCTCAACTATGCACTTGAAGAGCGAAGTCTCATTCTCTTCATGGACGGATGGCTCCTGCTTTGCCTTGGACATTTCCATCAAGTCATCTGCCACCGACTGGGTGATTGTCTTGTCCAGCTCTTAGCGCAAACTCTCCCTGGGCTTTACACTCTTCAAGACCCCTCGCCAAGATGGGCATTTGCAGCTCCACCTCCTTACCACTTTGGCACTGCCGCTGTAAGTCTGCGACCACCATTTTCTTCTCTTGTAGGGAAGTCACAGTAAAGCAGGTGGCTATCCTGAGTGACATGCACCTACACTGTTTTCGCAACAAACGGATGATCCTGCTGAGGAACGAGGAAGCCACTCGACGTCTGGAGCGTGCAAAGAAAGCTCAAAGTCGGTAGGAATTGGTGGAGGACATCGCTCAAGTGCCCAGAAATCTGGTGAGAAAGGTTATTGGGTGACTTGGAAGAGTCATGCAGGAAATTATAGATAAGTCTGGTGTGGCGCGAGTGAGGATTCCAGCTGATGATGAAGCCCAGGTAGCTGGTGAAGATGGGGATGGTCCCATTCTTCATTGTCGGATCAATCGAGAGCCTTGAGAATATCCGAATGCTCCTGGAATATTGCACAGCGTACCTAAGAGAGGTAGAGCAGCTAAGGCCTCTTTCACACTTCAGTTTTTTACAATCAGTCACAATCCGCCAGGTTTTGAAAAAAACGGATCCTCAATTTTCTTTTGAGGATACGTTTTTTTTCCCCATTGACTTCCATTACTGGCGCATTGTGACGGATTACCGTCCGTTGCATCCGTTTTTTTTGTGGATCCGCCAAAAGTTGCTGTCCGTCACCATGCTCAAAGATTTCAAAACGGAGCTTGCAACGTTTTTTTCTCTGCCGGATCCTCCAGACACAAATTTAACCCGAAATTCTTTCTGGGTGCCGGACGAAAAAAAAAAACTTTAACTCTCTCTCTCTCTCTCTCTCTCTCTATCTCTCTCCTCTTCCCGGCCAGCGGTTCCTTTAAATTTCCTCATTTTCAGGATCCATCTGAAAACGGATCCTGTGCCATCCGTTCACATCTGTTGAGAACGGATCCGCTTGTCTGCCTTTTTGGCGGATTTGAACTGATGCAAAAAACTGAAGTGTGAAAGAGGCCTTAAGACTTGAGAGACTGCAAATTAATAAACAGCTACAGGAAATGCCAAGAGAAGTCTGTGTAATAAAAGAGGGAACTGTGAATAACAAAAATAAAAAGAATATACTATGTAAGAGACGGTGCTATATATAACAAGACATATTTCTATGTAATAATGGGATAGCACTGTACATAACAGCAAAGAAAGCTATATAATAAGGGACAGCACCATATTTAACTAGAGGATGATACATAATAAAGGACAGTCCCACTGAGCATGTCCTATTTGATCCTCAAAATGAAATCAGAACAGGACATTCTATGACCCTCACAGATCTCATTCTCAGAGCCATGATTTTCACAGATATGTGAATGGATCTATAAAACACTACGAGTCTGAGTACTTTCCGATCAAAAAAATCTGGCAGCACACAGACATACCACACAAATGTGAGAATGCAGCCTAAGGGATTTTACAGATAACATTATCACTCCACATCACAGAGTGCAGATACAGAATAATATTTACATCCAGGAATTTACCAATGACATCTCGTCTGATTAGAGTCAATTTCTCCTGTTTCTTCTCCATCTGTTCAGACCTTCATGTCGACATCATCCAGCCATGACTCGTCTTTCACAATGATCGTCGCAGCCCTGAAAATAACAATGACACATATACAGTATTGTATACAAACATGTGTCTCCCCCGCTCTGCTTTCCTGAATACAGATATGTATCCCACCATTAATATACTATTAGCCACACACCAATCAAAATATAAAGTGATAAGCAGCACTGTGCCCCCTATTAACTATAACATCTGCTGCCCAATAATATACATTATTCAGTCTGTGACTCTCCCCAATTTACTGTAACGCTATGTGCACACGCTACATTTTTGTTATGGAAAATATGCAAGGTTTTACAGTACAACCAAAGTGAATGAGATTCCTGAAGTCTCAAGCACACCTTGCTTATTTTTCCTTGCAAATTGTCAGCAGATTAATATCTGCATAATGTCAATTTTTGCAGCTGTATTTCACCCATACTGAGCAGGGGAAAATACAGAACAAAAGCGTTGTAAGGTAGCGCCCAGTGTTCATGTTGAGGGACACTCACATGGCAGCGAATTAACCACGTCAGGCACGGGTTGTTCACATAAATCAGTCCATCTGGTTTATTGTGCAGCATAAACCATATAGCAGCAACAATCTTACATCAGACCAAATGAAGATTCAATGTAGAGCTCTGCTCTCTTAGCCCTGTGGTCACACAGGCTGTGCTTTGTCCAGAAAACAGGCTCTACAGTCTCTCAATTAATTCCCCCTGTCCGTGGTTACCTCTTAGCTGCTTCTCAGTCCTGATGTCCCTTCCCTCCTGGGGACTGTCCAGTACAGTTCTAGCATGTCGACCTTCCGGGACCTTCCACACGGACCAATCAGATCCAGGCATTCACTCATGTGACCTACCCTGGTCACCTTATGTGGTCCGTAGCCACACCCACAGCATCACATAGCTATGACCTCATTGCAGGTCCTTTAGATTCACAACCACACACATAGGCTTTACTTCAGACACACGCCCCTGGGTGGGTTTGTAGGTGACTGGTCCCACCTGTCTCACCAGCCACCTGGAAGCCTTCCCTGATACATTGTAGCAAAAACCTTAGCAGTACCTCTGCTGATTAACACACATTCAAGCTTCCATCCCAGGGCCACCCACCCTGGGATACATAACGGTCATTTACCATCTTGCTGTTCATCCTCTTTCCATTACCACAATGGACATGCCTGTATGGCTGTCCTGGGACATCCACACAGCACCCCCTAGCGGACACAGTGGTCACTGCACCACATACCTCCCCCCTCTGTTCAAACTTGTTGGGTTGAACACATGACATCACCCAGGGGTCTCGGGACCAGGCACCCATGTCACCTTGACCTAGAAGTCGAGAGGACCGTCTCAGTCTGTTTTGGGCATCCTACGGCGTCATTTTTTCGTTAGGCCTCCCCCACCCCTAGCGGTCAGTATATCGGTCTTGGGCTTTGGTATTCCAGTCAAAGTCCGTCTGCGTCACCAGACACTTTTTTGTCTCCACACTTTCCCTGTCTGCTCCGTCCCCCTTTTCTCTCCACGGCTGGCTCTCCCGGTTGGTGCAGTCATAAGTATTATTTAGAGTCGAGCCCCCTGTCTGGTCTGTCCCATGTAGTACATCAAAAGAGCTACTGTCTAGGTCTCAGTCTCATACTGTAAGAGGAACTACCACTTGTAGATTTGCGATGTTCACGACTTGCTGAAGGTCTTTGGCCACTCGCCATCTCATTAATTGGGGTGTACCTTCTGGTCCTTATACCACGGGATGCAGGCTGCCTCCATCTGATGTTCCGCATCTCTTTATTAACCTGCAGTTGGTCCAGTCTCAACTGCTCTATCTCCAGCAGGTACGTCACTCGGTATTCCAGGAGCATCCGGAAGTTCCTTAGGCTTTCCATGGATCCAACCACAATGATGGGAATTATGCCCTCTTCACCAGATACCTGGACTTCACCATCAGGAGGAATTCTCACCCTCGCCACAACGGAGATATCCACAAGGTTTTGCATCACTTTACCGAGCCTTCCAACGACTCTTCACCAGATATTTGGGTACTGGAATTACATCTTCCCCCAAGCCCAGCCGATTCTTAGCTTCCCTTGCCAGCTCTAGACGTCGAGCAGCTTTCATATTACTCCGCCTGAGCATCTGTTTAGCGTGGAGACATTGCAGATGCATATCCTTCAGAACAGCTACCCGCTTTGCTGTGTCTTCCCTGTTTGATAGTACCACCAACTGCCGAGCCTCAGGTGCCCAGTGCACCTTACATGCTTTGACCGCCTTTTTAAAAGCCTCATGCACACCTTCATTGGTACAGGCTTCTTGCATGTCTTTGGGTACGTCAATCACGCACTTGAAGACCGTGGGCTTGCTCTCTTCCTGGACAGAAGGCTCCAGGTTTACCACGGACACTTACCTCAATACAGTTGTCCCGAACGGGGCAATATCTTGTTCAGCTTCCCATTCCAAATCTTCAGGAGATTTTACCTCTTTGAGACCCCTTGCCAAGATGGATACTAGCAGTTCCATCTTGTCATCACTCGGGCCCGGCCGCTGTAAGTCTTCGTCTACCAACTTCTCCCTCAGAAGACCTCTTACAGTTTCTTTGAGCACTTCCACATCTTCTCTAAGGGTCTTATTCATATTTTGCCACAATGACAGGTGACCTCTGAGCTCCAAGACTTCTTTCTCCAGCTCATCCACTCTGTGCTTGGCCGTTTGTCTCAGGGCCTTGACTGCCGAGAGCTCGGACTCTAGGTGGCGCAGCCACTCCAACTGTGTGGAATTGGCGACTTCCATACTCGCCACCTTTAAGCATTCCTTTGCCAGCTGTTGACAGATCTCTTGGCGCTCTCTCTCCGAGTTTCGTATGTGCGCTTCTACCTGGTGGAAACTGTCAACTCGCTCTTTCCACATGCACACTTCCTTGGTCAGATTGTCAACTTGACTCTCTAGCTATCGGGTGATAGTGGTCAAATGGGAGTCACCACTCACCCTGTCATCCAAGACCAGCAAGCCCCCATTCACACAGGTGTCGGACCCCTTTTCTGGAGGTATCTCATTTCCCACGGTCACACGTTTGGTCACCCCAGCCAAAACCCTGAGTTGGTCAGACCCACACTTTCTCTCGGTCACCCGGAGCTCTTGTCTATCGACCTAAGGTGGTGCTACCTCCTCTTTTGAGCCACCCCACACTTCATCAACTTCCCCTGCATCTTCAAACAAGATAAAGTCCCGGCCCCTCTCAAAGGGATACACTAAGTTTGGTGGTATACTGCCACCTTGGCACTCAACCCTTTTGGACCCCTCAATCATTACTCTGTCCACAGTATAGTCCACAGTGAACCCATGGTAGCACCGAACCTTGACCTTTTTCTCGGTCAGACAGAAAACGAGAGGAGTTCCTGTCAGAGTCACCTGACTCTTTGAGTTCAGCCATCCAGAGACTCCTTCATGGTGTAGCATCACGATACACACATGCGGCCCGTCGTCATCCGGAAAGAATGTGCCGCACTCAGAAAATGTCAGACACAAACACTGCTGTTCCCCAGACATGTCCACTGAGGTAACCAGTGCTGCCCCTTTAGAAAACTCCGCCCCTTTTTGGACCACTATCCCCTTTTTGGACTTTGCCTCCCCCTGGGACTCCACCCCTTTTTGGGTTACCAGCCCGATTTGGGTCACCGCCCCCTTTCAGGATTTCCCCATGTCTTTTCCACAGGTCTTCTTAGACCAAAGTTCACACTATACAGTTTATGTCTTTCGAGCTTGTACTGGCCCTTTAAGCACAGCACAACACCAGCTCCTACTGGCACTGCTACAGCTCCTGCTGTCCTGTCTTCGTGGACCCGCCGATCCACAGCAACCTTCGTAACCCCGCCAAGTTACAGCCAGCCGCTTGTCACCTTCGTAACCCCGCCGAGTTACAGCAAGTCGCTTGTCACCTTTGTGATCCCACTGAGCCACCGCAAGCTGACTTAAGAGGGAGAGGAAAAAAAACACAATGCAAAACACACGTGGCCTGTCTGTGTGCTATTCAGGACGTCCGTCTCCTCCTGAGACCGTCCAACACTCACGCCTCACCAGGTCGAAGGTCGCAGCACGTGCTACAGGGATCCGTTTCTTCTCCCAGAATTTCCCAACACTTACCCTCCAGGACCTGGCACCCTGAACCATTCAGGTACACAGTCTTTCTCACTGACCTCTTCTCCTCAGATGTATCCCACAAATTATAAACAGTCTCTTTTTCTGACCTCGGTCAGCATAACTCACGGTTTTCACGACCGTTTGCCCCCCTGGCTCAGAGTCGCCAGCACTGCAACATGTGCTTCTTGGAACCGTTGCGCATAGCAACCGAGATTTGCAGACCTCGTCCGTTGCCCCTAGCAACAAGGCTATCACAGTGCCCTTAGCATTCTCTACCAATTGTAAGGTAGCGCCCAGTGTTCATGTTGAGGGACACTCACTCGGCAGCGGAGTAACGTCAGGCACGGGTTGTTCACATAAATCAATCCATCTGGTTTATTGTGCAGCATAAACCATATAGCAGCAACAGTCTTACATCAGACCAAATGAAGATTCAATGTAGAGCTCCGTTCTCTTAGCCCTGTGGTCACACAGGCTGCGCTTTGTCCAGCAAACAGGCTCTACAGTCTCTCAGTTAATTCCCCCTGTCCAGGGTTACCTCTTAGCTGCTTCTCAGTCCTGACGTCCCTTTCCTCCTGGGGACTGTCCAGTACTCACAGGCTATTACACACAGGCCACACACGGTCAGCGGCGTCCACATGTGCGCTTCAGGAAGGCAGCACACCTTTTAGCACGTAGACCTTCTGGGACCTTCCACACGGACCAATCAGATCCAGGCATTTACTCATGTGACCTACCCTGGTCACCTTATATGGTCCGTAGCCACACCCACAGCATCACATGGCTATGACCTCATTGCAGGTCCTTCAGATTCACAACCACACACATAGGCTTTACTTCAGACACACTCCCCTGGGTGGGTTTGTAGGGGACTGGTCCCACCCATCTCACCAGCCACCTGGAAGCCTTCCCTGATACCCTGTAACAAAAACCTCAGCAGTACCTCTGCTGATTAACACTAGAAGTCCCAGAAATTTCGAGCTCCCCCTGAAGTCCTGAAAGAGGGTCAAATGACTCTTTGTCCAAACTGACAACTCTGATGGCTCCAATTAGCATCCTTTCATTTGTAAATGTGACCATAGCCTGAGGAATCTGCAGGGGGCAATTATGTTGATCCACCTCAACAAAGGTCTTGTAAGAGAGTGTAAACAAAAGAATGTAAGCTGCTCCTGAGTGTGTCTGCCCATCCCCCAGCTGCATTGTCCTTTTGATAGGTGACTGCTTCACATTTTTTGTTCACAAGAAACAAAATGCAGAGAAGGCACACAATTCAACAGGCATTAGAACTGATCCTGAGCAACACCAACCCTTCAACCGGATTCGGACTCTGAGCAGTCTTCAGGTTAGATTTTTCAAATTACCTATTTTTATTTCCTGACTATCTTTTTTATTTATTATTATTATTATTAATATTTATTTATATAGCACCATTGGTTCCATGGTGCTGTACATGAGAAGAGGTTACATACAGATTACAGATATCACTTACAGCAAACAAACTAACAATCACAGACTGATACAGAGGGGAGAGAGGACCCTGCCCTTTCGGGCTTACATGCTATAGGATGGTGGGGAAGGAGACAGTAGGTTGGGGGGTTACAGCAGTTTCAGTGATGGTGAGGTGGTAGCTCCAGTAGTGGTGAGGAGGCAGCAGGGATCATTGCAGGCTGTAGGCTTTCCTGAAGAGGTGGGTTTTCAGGTTCCGTCTGAAGGATTCGAGTGTGGTTGATAGCCGGACGTGTTGGCGCAGGGAATTCCAGAGGATGGGGGCTATTCCTGAGAAGTCTTGGATGCGGTTGGGTGAGGAGCAGAGCCTTGGGGGACTCCAACAGAGAGAGGGTGGGATGAGGAGGTAGTGTGGGAGTGGGAGACGCTGAATGTGCGGTTTAAAAGGTATGAGAGATCCAGGATAGGGCTAGGTCTTTGATGCCAAAGGAGGAAAGGATCTGTAGTAGGAGGCAGTGGTCAACTGTGTCGAAAGCAGAGGACAGGTCTAGAAGCAGGAGTATAGAATATTGTCCGTTTGCTTTGGCTGTAAGTATATCATTAGTGATTTTGGTCAGGGCTGTCTCAATAGAACCAAAACATAATGTTAATTTGAAATTATTTATCTTGCAGATGATGAGACTCCTCCTCTACCAAAAAAGAGAGCTCGGTTGGCGAGTGAGCCGACAGAGACCGCAAAAGATGGCACAGTGTGGCGTGAAGTACAAGTGGGGAAACGTCTCCATTTCACCCCAATAGAACCATACCCTACAGATGGAGAGCCAAGTGCTAAGGCCAGACAAAGTGTCCAGAGTCGCCTTCAGAGCTTCCTCTGTTTTATCACTCTTGACATGCTTCGTAGCATTCAAGAATGGACTACTCAACATGCACGTCACACGGAGCAGGTGGATTGGTTCATGGGTCTCCCGGAGCTAATGGCATTTATTTCAGTCATTATCTTGCAGGGGGTGACCAAGGTTCCATCACTACGTGACAGCTGGTCAGCAAACCTGGCAAACCCAAGGATCATTGCAACTATGGCCCGAAACTGCTTCCAAGACATCATGCAACACCTAAGCTTTGATGACATGTTCACATGCAGTGAGCGAGCGGAGACCGATAAGTTTGCTGCAATCTCCGATGTGTGGAGATTGCTTGTCACCAACTGCATCGCATCCTACAACCCTGGTCGACACATCACTATTGATGAACAGCTTTTCCCGTCAAAGACTCGCTGCTGTTTTCTGCAATACATTGCAAGAAAACCAGACAAGTTTGGCCTCAAGTTTTGGGTGGCTTGCGACTTGAAATCAAAGTACATCTGTAATGTCCTCCCATATCTTGGCAAGGACCCCAGTCGTCCCAGTGGGGAGAGACTGTCCGAAACTGTAGTGATGAGGCTGATGGAACCATTCTTGGACAAGGGCAGGACTGTAACCACGGACAATTTCTTTACATCATTGTCACTTGCACGACAACTGCTTAGCCAGAAAACCACTATCCTCGGCACAGTCAACAAGAGTCACCGGGAAATTACTCAATCTGCTAGACAGATGGACCGCACTGAATTCACCACTGAGGTGTTTTCAACCACTGGTGCCACACTGACAGTGTGTGCACCCAAATGAAAGAAGGCCGTCTACAATCTCAGCAGCATGCACAGCGTGGTTGAGACTGAGGTTACCAACAAAAGGAAGCCAAACACGGTCACACAATACAACCACACAAAGTGCGGTGTGGACGTAATGGACCAAATGGTGCGGGAGTACAGCGTGCATGCAGGAACACGGAGATGGCCAGTCGCCATGTTCTACAACATGATTGACGTGGCAGCACTGAATGCGCATGTTCTTTATCAGGCATGCACTGAAGTGCAGGAGAGACGGGTGGACTTCCTGGTTGAGCTTGCAAAAGAGTTAGGTGGCTCTCATGTGAGTGAAAAGAAGGCACGCAAGGAGAAACTCCTTCGGCAACAACCTTCCACACCCAGCCCTGGCAAAAGGGCGAAGTGTCAGGTCAACCATTGATGCACGAACAATTGTGCAACTGAGAGATGTGTTGACTGCTACAAATACACGTGTGGCAAATGTACCAGAGGCATACCCAGTCAGTGCCAGGTATGTTTTGACAGTGCAGACAGACTGCTCGGTGAGTGCTGAAATGCTAGTCACACAAGAAGGACATGTCACTCACACACACATATGCAGCCCTGCCACTGTAGCCTATTGTAAATATGTGTGGAATTGTTTTATTCCTTGTATTTTTTTATTATTTTTATATAAAAAATAAAAAGCATGGAGACAAATAACAGTTGTTCTTTTGTATATTTTTTACACTGAAATTTCAGTCCTCTTGACTTAGACACAAATGCTTCTGGTCATTACTCACAGCTGTACCTTGCTCTAAAATTTCTAATTCTCTATTTAAAATATATAAAAAATGATTCATTGTTTCAGTGCTTTTTTGCTCAAATAAAACTAAACTAAATACAATATATATACATAGCTGTGTGACTGTGCACTATATGGCGGTACAGGCCACCCATAGCAGTGTGACTGTGCACTATATGGTGCTACAGGCCCCTCATAGCAGTGTGACTGTGCACTATATGGTGGTGCAGGCCCCTCATAGCTCTGTGACTGTACACTATATGGCGGTACAGGCCCCTCATAGCTCTGTGACTGTGCGCTATATGGTGGTACAGGCCCCTCATAGCTCTGTGACTGTGCACTATATGGTGCCAAAGGCCCCTCATAGCAGAGTGACTGTGCACTATATGGTGCTACAGGCCCCTCATAGCAGTGTGACTGTGCACTATATGGCGGTACAGGTCACCCATAGCAGTGTGACTGTGCACTATATGGCGGTACAGACACCTCACAGCTGTGTGACTGTGCACTATATGGCGGTACAGGCCCCTCATAGCTCTGTGACTGTGCACTATATGGTGCTAAAGGCCCCTCATAGCAGTGTGACTGTGCACTATATGGCGGTACAGGCCACCCATAGCAGTGTGACTGTGCACTATATGGCGGTACAGACACCTCACAGCTGTGTGACTGTGCACTATATGGTGGTACAGGCCCCTCATAGCTCTGTGACTGTGCACTATATGGCGGTACAGGCCCCTCATAGCTCTGTGACTCTGCACTATATGGCGGTACAGGCCCCTCATAGCTCTGTGACTTTGCACTATATGGTGGTCCAGGCCCCTCATAGCTCTGTCACTGTGCACTATATGGTGGTGCAGGCCCCTCATAGCTCTGTGACTGTACACTATATGGCGGTACAGGCCCCTCATAGCTCTGTGACTGTGCGCTATATGGTGGTACAGGCCCCTCATAGCTCTGTGACTGTGCACTATATGGTGCCAAAGGCCCCTCATAGCAGAGTGACTGTGCACTATATGGTGCTACAGGCCCCTCATAGCAGTGTGACTGTGCACTATATGGCGGTACAGGCCACCCATAGCAGTGTGACTGTGCACTATATGGCGGTACAGACACCTCACAGCTGTGTGACTGTGCACTATATGGCGGTACAGGCCCCTCATAGCTCTGTGACTGTGCACTATATGGTGCTAAAGGCCCCTCATAGCAGTGTGACTGTGCACTATATGGCGGTACAGGCCACCCATAGCAGTGTGACTGTGCACTATATGGTGGTACAGACACCTCACAGCTGTGTGACTGTGCACTATATGGTGGTACAGGCCCCTCATAGCTCTGTGACTGTGCACTATATGGCGGTACAGGCCCCTCATAGCTCTGTGACTCTGCACTATATGGCGGTACAGGCCCCTCATAGCTCTGTGACTGTGCACTATATGGTGGTACAGGCCCCTCATAGCTCTGTGACTGTGCACTATATGGCGGTACAGGCCCCTCATAGTTCTATGACTGTGCACTATACGGCGGTACAGGCCACCCTTAGCAGTGTGACTGTGCACTATATGGTGGTACGGCCCCTCATAGCTGTGTGACTGTGCACTATTTGGCGGTACAGGCCCCTCATAGCTGTGTGACTGTGCACTATATGGCGGTACAGGCCCCTCATAGCTCTGTATATATATAAAGAATGATTCATTGTTTCAGTGCTTTTTTGCTCAAATAAAACTAAACTAAATACAATATGTATAGTCTTTATATTATCAAATACAATAAACTGAACAGAACTAACTAGAAACTAAATGGTTAAACTCAATGGAAAACAACCTCCTGTGGTGCTACAGTAGTGGCCTTAATTACATAACAAAAGACGGTGATTATAGGATGTTAGATAAAATCCTTCAGGCCATTGGACCCCGTCTCTGGGTTCCAAAGGTAGAAATGTTAAATGACCCCTCTCTGGGACTTCTAGTGTTAACACACATTCAAGCTTCCATCCCAGGGCCACCCACCCTGGGATACATAACAGTCATTTACCATCCTGCCGCTCATCCTATTTCCATTACCACAATGGACATGCCTGTATGACTGTCCTGGGACACCCACACAGTGCCCCCTAGCAGACACAGTGGTCACTGCAACACAGCGTGTAAAAAAAAGTTGCAAAAAAATGAATTTTACACAGCATTCTTCCTGCCAACACATTAGGATATGCAGCAGAATTTTCTCCTGCAGATCCTGAACGTGCGCACAAAGCCTTAGTCCTTGTTCTGTGTCCCTCCATTCATTATAACTACTGGATTGCATCATAATGAATTTGGGGATAAGAGAAGTCATTAGCAGGTAATGAGCATCCTCCGACACTTCCCAATTCATTAAAGTCCCTGACAGCATCTTCTCCCATCTTTCCATTCATTGTAAGGTGTCCTATGCACCTTACCCCCCCTCAATACATTTTAACTCCCTGAAAGCATCATAATAAATTGTGAAACGGGGAGGACGCTATCATGGGCTTAGCAGTCTTTCCTTCATATAATTCTTTTTACATCCATATCTAACATCTTCCTCCCCCTCACCCTGCATAAGTCCATAATAAGTACCACTCTTTCATCATTGTCCTCCCCCACCATCATTGAATTCTCCCACACCTCCATCATTGTCCTCTCCACCATCCACATCATTGTTCTCCTCCACCTCAATTATTGTCCCCCCCCACCTCCATCATTGCCTTCTCCCCATCTCCATCATTGTCCTCTCCACCACCCACATCATTATTCTCCCTCTCCTCCATCATTGTCCCCCCCACCTTCATCATTGCCTTCTCCCCCACCTCCATCATTGTCTTCTCTCCCACCTTCATCATTGTCCTCTGTCACCGCCATCATTGTCCTCTACATCATCCACATCATTTTACTCTTCTCCCCTCCACCACTGATTGTCCTGGACTTCTCACCAGTGTATTGTTTAAAAAAACAAACTGTCATGATCCAGGACGGGGTTTCGCTTTGGTCCGTCCTGGTCAGACAGGGGGTTAATTGTTTCTGCCTCTCTCTGGCAGAGGGCGGCTATTTAATGCTCCCTGGACCTAGGTCCAGTGTCAGTTATACTCCTGCCCTCGGCTGAGTTAAGTGACCTCTTGTATACGTGTGCCTTGCGCCTGATATTACTTGTTGCTTGTTTGGTTATGATCCAGTTCTGTCCCTGTTACGAGTTCTGCCTCACCCTCTTGTACTGCACTGCCCTCTCGTGTATGACTCTCTGCTTTTGACTCGACTGCTCTCTGCTCGTCCCGTTGGTACCGCACCGCCCTCTTGTGTATGACCTTTGGCTTTGTCTGACCTCCCGTCTGCTCATCCCTCCTGTACCTCGTTTGCCCGTACTGTGTATGACCTCCAGTTTGCCCGACTCTGAGTGTTCTACCTTCTCAGTAAGCAGGACGCTAAGCCCCACCCCCTTGCGGTCACATGACCGTAGGTCCTGTGCCTGTTTGCTAAAACTTCAGCGTTCAGGTACTTTCCAGCTGTTCCTGTCCCCGAGGCCCCTACAGTATGGGTGAGTCCCTGCGCAGCGAAGGCTGTACGCCGGCGCTGTTAGGATCCTGACACAAACAACACCACTCACCTCTCCTTCCGTTTCCCTGCAGCATCGTTGTCGCTGGTGACTTTCTTTCTCTGACACAGCCGCGTGCGTTTTGTCTGTGTCAGATAGAAAGCGCCGGGCAGGAAGCAGAGGACGGATCTTTGCAGCTCTGTTCAACTGCCATTTTCTCCTGTAGGCAGCGGAGCTGCAGGGATTGCTCCCTGCCTGCCGCGCATGAGGGCAATCTGGCCATGGGCCGCACAGAATCAGGCCAGATTGCCCTCAGTATGAGACGCCCTGCAAGGGCCTCTCTGCACCTCCGGGCCCCGGTGCAGCTGCACCAGCAGTATGTCAGCCCCTTATCAAAAGGTCTCAGCACCAAAGTGGGCACCTCTTATGGGCTTCTTTTGGTTATCTGCACTACCAACCCCCTCTCGAGCCTCTACTTGCCAGGTGATGTCACATTATTGAGGGAGCTGGATCCTTTGATACAATAATCCATCTCTCATAAAGTCTTTCCCACTGGCCCAAGATCTGCAGGGTGCTTGCTGGCAGAGTGATCCTCGCCTCCTGGTCGGGTCACTGTCCCAGGGTGTTAGGGACGGCGGAACGCACCAAATATAAATAATAGGAGGTGAGTTCGACGCCCAGGGTCCACCGTGCGGTAGATGTAACGACCGCTGCTAGACGATGGCAGACACGCTAGGTGGCGTAGTAGTGCACTCGGGTTACGTCACTCGAGGTGCTAGGACAGACTCTGTTTAATCACAGAGATGCCCTAGAGTAACTAAAGTATGAACGCTGGGCCTGTTAGCTTTACAGGGCTAACCAGCAGGTGGCGTCGCAGCCGCGAACGCCAACTGGTACTGCTGATTGCAGTGCGGCGGTAACTACTGCCGCTAAGCGGCGGTGCCGAGGATCCGGACACCGTCGGACGCTAGTGTATGGTACGGTAAGCACAGTGGCGCTAGCTTGCCACTACCTGGAGCTGACTTATGAACACACTCTGTCACCAATCGTAATATCAGAGGGTAGGGGTTTTAAATGAGTCAGTCACCAGACACATGCATCCATCACCATTCAGACATAGCAAGATAAGTCTACACTAGCGCATGGCCGAGCCGTCATGCGGGCTTTTTATAGCCATGCGCTTCCGGGACCTTCCATTGCTCTGGGAAGGACCAATCCGATCCAAAGCAGGACCTGAACACGTGACCCCTGATCTCCACTGGGAGATCGTCTCGTGGGCATGCCCAGTAGCGCGGCGAGAGGACTTAGCCTCTGGAGTGATTTCTTGCAAAGCAGGTTGCGCTACCATTGCTGGACCAGAGGTGGCAGCAACATCCAGACCAGAGAGCGGGCCAGAGCAGGACGCCTGGCTCGCCGGGATTGCTGTGCAGGTCCCTGAGCGGTCGGAGGAGAATGAGAGACCGCTGGATGTATGGCTCTGGATTCCTGCCGTGCAGTGCCAGAAATCTGACACCTAACATTACCCCCCCCTCTGAGCCTCACTGCGCTCAAAGCCCACGATCAGGAGCGGTGCATGGATGTTTTCGACCAGGTCTGAGCCTCGGGCCCATGACCCTTCCAATCCACCAAATAAAATTTTTTGTCACGGACAATCCTGCGCCCCACGATGGCGTTAACCTCAAACTCGTCAGACGACAAGTCCGATGACCTGGCAGATGACTCGGAAAACCGGGCCATGTGAACTGGTTTGAGGAGGGACACATGGAACACGTCCGAAATGGCCAAATGTGGAGGAAAAGCCAGGCGGTAGACCACCGAGCTAATTTGCTCGAGGACCTTGAAAGGTCCAATGTATCGCGGCGCGAACTTGGGGGACTCGACCCCAAGTTTGATATTTCGGGTGGAGAGCCACACCATGTCGCCAGGGGAGAAGCTTGGAGCGGGTCACCGATGCGTGTCGGCGGACGCCCTCATCCTTTCTTTAGAGGCCCGGATGGCATCCTGACTGCGATCCCAAATGTCGTGAGCCTCCACTGCCCAGTCTGCCACCCTGGAGTCAGTGGAGGACACTGGCATCGGGAAAGGGACGTGCGGATGTTGGCCGTAGTTTAGGAGAAAGGGCGTCTGACCAGTGGAATCAGCCACCGCATTGTTTAGGGCAAATTCAGCCCATGGTAGCAAGGATGCCCAGTCATCCTGCCTGGCAGAGACGAAATGCCGCAGGTCTAATTGGCTCTCTCAACCAAGCCATTCGTCTCGGGATGGTAAGCGGAGGACAAATTTAGCTCGATGCTGAGTAGGCTGCAGAGCTGCCTCCAAAACCGAGACGCAAACTGGGGACCTCGATCACTCACAATTTTGTCCGGCATGCCATGTAGTCGGAATACATGTTTAATGAACAGCGTGGCAAGACCACGAGCGGAAGGCAACCGTGCGAGTAGCACCAGATGCACCATTTTAGAAAAATGGTCGGTGACCACCCAGATGACCGTACTGCCACCAGACTTGGGCAGTACAACCACGAAATCCATGCCAACCATCTCCCAAGGTCTATCCACCACCGGCAGAGGATACAATAACCCAGCCGGCCTCTGTCTAGAGGATCTGTTCCGTGCACACGAGACGCATGCCTGTATGTATTCCTTGATATCTCGAGCCATGTGCGGCCACCAATACGACCTTGCCAGGAGCTCTGTGGTCCGCTTATTACCAAAGTGACCACCCACCCTGGAGGCGTGTGCCCAGGCGAGAACTTCCGGCCATAGCTGAGGAGGCACCAAGGTCTTGCCTGGTGGCACTGACTCGAGAGCAACTGGAGCCACGGTCGTGAAGCTCTCCGGCGGGAGAATTATCCGTGGCTCAGCCTCTCCTTCCTCCGCCGAAACCACCGAGCGCAAGAGAGCATCCTCATGGACGTTCTTCTCTCCTGAGAGGTAATGCAAGGTGAAGCGGAAGCGAGAGAAGAAGAGCGACCACCTAGCTTGACGAGAGTTCAAGCGCTGGGCAGTCTGTAAATAGACCAGGTTTTTATGGTCTGTGTACACCTGGAAGGGAAACCGAGCTCCCTCCAGGAGATGTCTCCACTCGGAAAAGGCCAACTTCATGGCTAGCAGCTCCCTGTCACCAATGGAGTAATTCTTCTCCGCCGGTGAGAAGGTCTTTGAGAAGAAGAAGCAGGGATGCTTCCGACCTTGAGCATCCTTTTCGAAAAGGACTGCTCCTGCACCGACGAAAGAGGCGTCTACCTTTAGGATAAACGGCTTATCCACATCGGGACGATGTAAGATAGGAGCGCCAGCAAAGTGGGATTTTAAAGACGAGAAGGTCTTGGAGACCTGTTCGGTCCAAGCATTAGGGTTAGCTCCTTTCTTCGTGAGCGCAACCAAAGGAGCAACCAGTGTGGAAAAGTGAGGTATAAACTGGCGGTAATAATTGACGAACCCTAAAAAGCGCTGCACCGCTTTGAGTAAATGGGGTTCTTGCCAGTCCATTACCGCTTGCAGTTTGGCCAGATCCATAGCCAACCCCTGGACCGAGATGATGTAGAACAGGAACGGCAAGGACTCCTGCTCAAACTGGCACTTTTCCAGCTTGGCGAAAAGGGAGTTCGCCCGTAGACGGTCGAAGACCCTGCAGACGTCTCTCCGGTGGGTGGTCAAATCTGGCGAAAAGATGAGAATGTCATCCAGATAGACCACCACCGAGGTAGAGAGCATGTTGCGGAAGACGTCGTTGACGAAATCCTGGAAGACAGCAGGCGCATTACAAAGGCCGAAGGGCATGACCAGATATTCATAGTGGCCATCCCTGGTATTAAAGGCTGTCTTCCACTCGTCTCCTTCGCGAATGCGGATCAGGTTGTATGCCCCCCGTAGATCTAGTTTCGTAAAGATCCGGGCCCCTCGCAACCTGTCAAATAGCTCAGAGATCAGCGGGAGAGGGTATTTGTTTTTGACTGTTATGGCATTGAGACCTCTGTAGTCAATGCAGGGACGTAACTCTCCGCTCTTCTTCTGTACGAAGAAAAACCCTGCGCCAGCCGGCGACACCGACTTTCTGATAAAACCCCTAGCCAGGTTCTCCTGGATATATTGAGACATAGCCTCTGTCTCAGGGAGTGATAGTGGGTACATACAGCCTCTAGGAGGTTCAGTGCCTGGCATAAGGTCTATCGGGCAATCGTATGGACGGTGCGGCGGGAGCGTCTCCGCAGACTTCTTAGAGAAGACGTCCGCGTACTGGTGGTAGGGCTTACGAAGCGCGGAGAGATCCGCAGGCACTTCAGTGGAAGCTACCTGAACACTGCCCCTCAGGCACCTTCCCTCACAGACCTTGCTCCAACCCAGTATATTCCCCGAAGCCCAATCAATATGAGGGGAGTGGCAACGAAGCCAGGGAACTCCGAGAAGCACCTGGTCGATGCCATCTGGCAAAATGAGCAGGGACAGAATCTCACGATGTGAGGGTGAGATAGAGAGACCGAGTGGAGCTGTCTGGTGGGTCACCTGAGACAGTAAAGGTGCCTCATTTACCACCCTGATGGTCAGAGGTTGTGGCAGTAACACCAGTGGGATACTGTGTTTCTGGGTGAAGGTCGAGGACATAAAGTTCCCCTCGGCCCCGGAATCCACAGTAACCTCTGCCTCCCAGGTGGAGGACCCACTATCTAATGTGCCCCGGAATACCGGTTTGGGTGAAAAGGGTTCCATTTTGGACTGACCACCACCTACGGCCACTGGACGTGGTCGTTTTTTCGACCGCTGAGGACACGTGCTAGCCGAGTGACCAAACTGTCGGCACTGGTAACAACGTGCGGAGCTTCGCATTGGACATGGCTTGGGGCCGGTGCGAGACACCTCCATAGGTTCGGAGGATGAGAGCTCCTGTGCAGGATATCTCAGCGGCTCGGTGAAGGTGGGAGCCAAGTTAACCCTTCGTCTGGATTGCGCACGTTCCAGCCCATGCTCCGTAAACCGGATATCAATGCGGGTGGAGACGGCAATCAGTTCCTCCAGACTTGTGGGAACCTCTCTGGTAGCTAGAGCATCTTTGATGTGCTCAGCTAACCCCCTCCAAAACACAGGGACTAATGCTTTGTCCGGCCACTCTAATTCGGAAGCCAGTGTCCGGAACCGGACGGCATAATGGCTAACCGAGAGCGACCCGTGTTAGGGATAATAATTGGAGGGAGGTACTGTGCGTGATCCATGGTCCCAGAAAGACCTGCTTCAGGGCCGCGAGAAACTGAGCAGTGCCCTGAACCACGGGATCACCGCGTTCCCACAATGGCATAGCCCATTCTAATGCCCTGCCAGACAATAGGGGGACAATAAACCCCACCTTAGCCCGCTCTGTAGGGAACCGTGCAGCCAGTAACTCAAGCTGAATAGAGCACTGGCTCACGAATCCCCTACAGGTGGCGCTGTCACCCGAAAACTTGTCGGGGAGCGGGAGGCGAGAAATTGTCAGCGTGGGCGTGAGTGCGGGCACGCGTGAGACAGCCTCTGCGACTGTCTGAGCAGCAGCATTCGCAGCTGAGGTGGTGCTCTCAATAGCCGCCAACCTGCTCTCCAGCTGCCGAATGTAGCTCTGCAGCTGCTGCAGGTCTGCCATTGCCAGCCAGACCCTGGCGCTAGTGTAATGTTAGGGACAGCGGAACGCACGAAATATAAATAATAGGAGGTGCGTTCGCCGCCCGGGGTCCACTGTGCGGTAGATGTAACAACCGCTGCTAGACAATGCCAGACACGCTAGGTTCCGTACTAGTGCACTCGGGTTACATCACCCGAGGTGCTAGGACAGACTCTGTTTAATCACAGAGACGCCCTAGAGTAACTAAAGTATGAACGCTGGGCCTGTTAGCTTCACAGGGCTAACCAGCGGGTGGTGTCGCAGCCGCGAACGCCAACTGGTACTGCTGATTGCAGTGCGGCGGTAACTACTGCCGCTAAGTGGCGGTGCCGAGGATCCGGACACCGTCGGACGCTAGTGTATGGTGCGGTAAGCACAGTGGTGCTTGCTTGCCACTACCTGGCGCTGACCTATGAACACACTCTGTCACCAATCGTAATATCAGAGGGTAGGGGTTTCAAATGAGTCAGTCACCAGACACATGCATCCATCACCATTCACACATAGCAAGATAAGTCTACACTAGCGCATGGCCAAGCCGCCATGCGGGCTTTTTATAGCCATGCGCTTCCGGGACCTTCCATTGCTCTGGGAAGGACCAATCTGATCAGAAGTAGGACCTGAACACGTGACCCCAGATCTCCACTGAGAGGTCATCCTGCGGGCATGCTCAGTAGCACCGCTAGAGGACTTAGCCTCTGGAGCGGTTCCCTGCAAAGCAGGCTGCGCTACCATTGCTGGACCAGAGGTGGCAGCAACATCCAGACCCAGAGAGTGGGTCAGAGCAGGATGCCTGGCTCACCGGGATTGCTGTGCAGGTCCCTGAGCGGTTGGAGGAGAATGAGAGACCGCTGGATGTACGGCTCTGGATTCCTGCCGTGCAGTGCAAGAAATCTGACGTCTAACACAGGGTTACCCATTTTCTCAGCTCAGCTAATTTGGGGTCGGACTGCTGCAGGTGTACCCACTCAGTTCTGAGGCATCCCATAATCTAGGAGGGTCTATACTCTTCTGAAGACTCTTGGGGAGCTATTACAGCCATGGCAAACTTCAAGTCTGGAATTTTGTCACCTTCAAGTTCTTTATCCACATCTCTCTTCAGACCTGTTTGAATGACTCAGGACAGAGCATTCACTTGTGCGTTCTGGGATTTGGACCAATAGATGATCTTATATCGATACTTGGACATTCTCGCAACCCATCTTCGCTCCAGTGCAACCAATTTGGCATTCTTCAGAAGGGCCAGGGGATTGTTATCAGTTTGCACGTGTATCTCTGACCCCCACAAGTATTCTGAAAATTTTTGGATAGCTCACACCAGCGCCAGCAACTCCAGCTTAAACAAATTGTAATTGTCCAAGTTATTTTCGGATTCTCTCAGCAATCGACTGGCATAAGCGATCATCACCCTTTCTTTTCCTTCCTGCACTTGGGGGAGCACCGCCCCTAGTCCATACAGCTTTGTCAGTATACACCATGAATGGAGAAAAATTAGCGTAGGCTAAACTGGGAGCATCCGTCAATGCCATCTTCAATGCCTGAACAGCTTCCTCATGCCTAGGACCCCACTGGATTGGCTATTGCTTAGCTCCCTATGCAGTTCCAGTTAGCAGCTTGTTGAGTGTTGCGCGATTTTATCAAAATTTGTTGTAAATTTGTGGTAGTATCTAGCCAGCCCCAAGAACTCTCTCAGTTCTCTCAAGTTGGTAGGCCACTTTTGCACTGCGGCCACTTTCTCCATGGTGGGTAGACTCCGGCATTGGAAACAATGTGTCCCAGATATTCAATCTCCCTTTTAAACAAGTGACACTTCCGGGGTTTGATCTTTAGCCTGGGCCTTCGAAACTGCTCCAACACCTGTTTCAACCAGATAAGATGTTCTTCGAACGTGGGTGACTAAATTTTGATGTTATCAAGATATACAGTATCAGAGTCGCTTCAAAATTCAGATCTTTCCATCAGGCGCTGGAATGTCCTTGGCATTTGTCAGCCTGAAAGACATTCGGTTCATTTTGAATAGGCCTATAGGGAGGACGTAGGCAGTCTTCTGAGGGTCCTCGGCAGTCACCAGAACCTGCCAGGAGCCACTGGCTAGATCAAGAGAGGAGAAATACTTGGTATTTCCCAAAGTGGACAGGGATTCCTCGATCCTTGGTAACTGATAGGAGTCCTGCATGGTTCAAGCATTTAGCTGTCGGTAGACTAAACAGAACCTCAGCGTACCATCTTTCTTTTGAACTAACACAATGGGTGCAGCCCATGGGCTTTGACTTTTGTGTATCATTCCATTATGTAGCATGTGCAACAGCAGTTCTTTCACTACTTGATACATCTGAGGTGGGATTTGCCTATACCTCTCTCAAATGGGGTCAGTGGTCCCTGTGAGGATCTTGTGCTTGATGGCCTCCGTGCATCCAAAGTCATCTTCACGTTGGCAAAATCTCTTCAGTATCGCTACAACGACTGTTCAACCTGCCCCTCTTGTTTCGGGATAATTCCGTGAGTTTTGCCTTCATTTGTTCTAAGAGGTGTTGGCCAGCTTGTGGCGCAACTCTATCCTGTTGACCATCGAGTAACACAGACAAGGTCCACGGGTCTCCCATGACAGACTTTAATTCAATAGCATCGGCCCAGATGAGATTTTACGGCATCACGTAAACTTGTGCCACTTATGCAAAGAAATTAACTGCAGACTTGCCCCGATCAAATTTATGCAATGCATGCGTACGTGTCCCTGCCAAACAATGGCTAGGGTGCAAGCAACCAATAGTCCGGAGATCGCCTTGTGAGTACAGTCTGCCCCACAGGTAAAGTCATTGTAGCTTCCGGAGGTATCAACACTTTACCGAGGTGCTGGAAGACACTTCTGAATTTGACTGACCCACTCGAGCTGCTGGAACACTTTCTTGCTGGCTTGGTCATGAGTGACACGGGTCCAACTGTTTCTGTCTGGGCCATCAACCAGGAACTGCCCTACGTCATTTAACACAATCAACTCCACAGTCATGAAGGTTCCCCCTCCACCAGAGCCTTTTACCAACACGATCCCTTGGACAGTCCCGCAATTTGTATCCTCTTCCACCGCACGTCCAGCATTCTACCATGTGTTCTACTGATGGACGGCATTGTAGCGTGGCAGGACACATGGGAAGCTGCTTACCCGCTCTGATCTTTCTTTGTATCGGGCCGTGTGTGGTGTGGCAATGTTAGTGTTGCCCCCCTGATACTATGCAACTCGCCTTGGATAATCCGTATTTCTTGGTGTAGCTCCCGGGCCCAGTCAGGTTATTTATCGGCCCAGGAGTGACCACTTCATGATTTCGTACTGCACCCGTCAACACAGGAGCTTCTTGTTCTAGGACTCAGGCCTCTGCTCCAACTTCCAGGAAGCTCATATTGGGGTTTAGGAGTAAGTGCTCCTTTAGGGTCTGACTCAAGTGGCGGTTCCTCAGTCCAGCAACCAGTTGATCCAGCAGTACTTCATCAAGACGTCCCAGCCTTCCGTACCTATTTTGGGCCTTCTTATGGATATGGGCCATCACTTCCTGCAGAACCAAATGTAATGCAGGTGGTCTGATGCAACAGGCAAAGGAACACAAGATAGGAAATTGCCAAAGTTATAACAGTTAACAAGATGCAACAGGGGTATCACAGGTAAATTATACAATACAGAACATAAAATGAGTGTTTAACGTTTACTTTAAACATTAGGGAAGAGTATTGAGGATTATGCTTACGTCCTTGTAACAGAGGTAAATACCCATTGTGGTATGAGCTACTTTGCAGACTACTCATGTAACAATGGCCTTAGCTGAGACCTCAGGTTCCTCCTGCAAGGTCGCAAGTCCTTTAGACAAAGTCTACCAATACACATTGGGCCCCCTTGTTTTCAACTGACCCTCACTCTGTCCACTGACACTGACCCGGCAAACCTCTGTACCGTACATCTGTGCGAGAAGTAACAGTTCGGCTCACTCGTGTCTTACATTCACAACCGCAAGCATCCTCTTTAAGACAGAGTCTCCTCATGGATCTTCGGTGCTTGACTAATGTTAAATGTTTTCCAGGTATGAAGGGAAGAGGGCTGGGCTCTGGCTTTTGACCGGCGCCGTCTGGACTCTGGGTCTTGACTGGCACAGGTCTGATATTCTGGCCTTGACTAGCACAGATTGGGTCTTGATCGATGCAGTCTGGACTCCAGGTCTCACGTGGTGCTGCTGGGGTCCTACTTGTAACCGGAAAGTAGCACTCTGCCACATGCTTCTCAATCAGTCCTGTCACTCTGGCTACAGCATCTCCTCCTGAGCACGTCTGGACTGCTCTATCTTTTGACACCAAACACCTCTCCAGTTTGGCTCACAGACTCTTTATATTGAGGAACTCCATCATCACTAGCATCTGTCTAGGTGATGCATCCCCCCCTTCAACACTTCCTCTCACGGTTAGTTCAGCATGGTACCCTCTGATCAGTAGGAGGCAATTTTCTTGCATTAATGATACACAATTCTGTTTTTTTTCAGGAGAATTGTCACCTCCTTTTACACACAAACATACCCTATACACACCAGTATATAAATACACTATTGTACACTATTAGAGGTACTTACCTATCCAATCTCTAGAAGCAGCCGAGGCCTTCACATCCCAGGACAGCAGCCATGAGTAGTGATGATGTCACTGGTCAATAAGACATGGAGGATGCAGAACAAGCAGAACTATGGATCGTCCTGCATCTCCCTGTCACAGACGCTGCAGGCATTAAAGCTGCCATGTCCTCCCTTCCCTCTTCCTCAGTCAGGACTGCCTCTAGTGATAATGGAGAAAGAGTGAAAGGAAGTGCCCTGGTTTATTCTCCACAGCAGCTTTTAAGAAGTAATAAGGAGGGGGGTGTTGAGCCCCTGTCACACACAGCGATCTCGCTAGCGAGATCTCTGCTGAGTCACAAGTTTTGTGACGCAACAGCGATCTCACCAGCGAGATTGCTGTGTGTGACACCTATCAGCGACCGACCCCCCTGCCGGGTATCGCTGATCGTTGTCGAAAGCCCTGGACATTTTTTTGATCGTTGGTCTCCCACTGGCCAGCACGCATCGCTGCATGTGGCAGGTGGGAGATCAGCGATCAGCGAGCAGGAGCTGGTAACCAAGGTAAACAGCGGGTTTCTAAGCGCCGCGCGGCGCTTAGAAACCCGCTGTGTACCTTAGTTACCAGCGCGCTGGTGCAGGGAGCTTGTAACCAAGGTAAACAGCGGGTTTCTAAGCGCTGAGTGGTACTTAGAAACCCACTGTTTACCTTTGTTACCAGCTCCCTGCACCAGCGAGCTGGTGTCTAAGGTACACAGCGACGCCGTGCGCTCGTCGTCGCTGGTGCTGATCGCTGGTGAAGCTGCCTGTTTGGCAGCTCACCAGAGATCATGTAGCGACACACCAGCGATCCTGACAAGTTCATATCATTGTCGGGATTGCTGGTGAGTCGCTATGTGTGATGGGGCCCTTAGACTTTACCAAGTGTTGGTGGTAAAGGCTGGGTGGCCTCTAGATGGGTTTCCACTCTGTATCTGCTCCTCTGCATCCCACGACAGTAGTGTGATGAGGTCAGCAGCATGCTGATGTGATCACACTTTTGCATGTCGAGGCAGGGGCTGACAGGTGCTCACTCTTTCCCAGTATCGGCGCTACAGTGTTTAAATATACTCGCGTCTGAAAGAGTTAAGTACATTTGAATATGGTACTAAGGGAGTGGCGTCTCCCGGGCCACAGGAAACCGCCTGGTGGGCTGTATGGGGCCTGTGGGAATGTTTCCAGAGTACACATGAACAGCCCAAGCGGCCCAGTTTCCCAGCAATCTAGTGGTCATCTGTCCGATTGGGCAGATTGCTATGTCGGCCTGCAATTCTGATAATGCTTCATTCTAATGACAATTCAATGGTAATGTTGTACTATGTTTGAGAAAGTGATATATTGTTAGGACAGCGCCAGCGCCCTTGCACGTTTCCCCTTCCTCCCCTTGGCAGGAACACCGGTGTGTTGACTTTCCTTCCCGCACTGCTCCGTTCCATGCAGCATCTGCTTCCTCCCAGGACCTGCGCATGGCTGTAGGGTGATGCCTTAGCTATTCCAGTCCATTAGTGTTGTACATGTCCGTAGTAAGGTAGTAAGGTCCCTTTACCCATGCTCCCTGATTTTGATCCTGTCCACCGTGTCTGAACCCGCTCCTGATCCTGTCCTGCCCATACTAAGTCTTGATACTGACGCTCCTGGTCCGCACCTGTTGCTGCCTCCCACATCCGTCTAGTCTGTACCAGGCCCTGTTTTCTTGTAACCTGCCCCGATTGTTCCTGTGTTTCAGTTCCCGTCCTGTCTACTAGCTGTGCAATATCCAATTCCTGGCCGCTATGGCTCTCTGAGTCATCCCTGCTTCCCTACAACACTTAGAAGGTCAACTGCAGTGGCTCCAGTGTCTGTCCTGGAGTGGTATCTGGCTTTCACCTGGGTCAAGTCTAAACACACCATCAAGGGCTCTAGTGAAGAACCAGGTGGTCGCTTAGTTATTCCCCTCCAGGTCCTCCTCACACCGAGTCACAGTGGTTCCACAACACAACCACGTGCATAATATGTATATTGAACAATCAGAAATACAATCATAATTCAAATGCAAAGCTGACTTTTAGCTGTATAGATGCAATATAAATAAATATTAAAATGATTGCTAAAATAGTGTTCCTTTATTCTCCACTGCTAATTACCTTCTCCAAACAGAGTGACTTGTGCACTCTTAGCTGCCTAACATTCCTATCCTGTCTGGGCCTGTGAGGCAGTCTCCCTCTTGGGCTCCTAATAGTGACAAATGTATTTAGCAAAAGTGTAGAGAAGAGAAACATACAGGTGCGTCTCACAAAAATTGAATATCATCAAAAAGTTTACTTATTTCAGTTCTTTAATACAAAAAGTGAAACTCATATAGTATATAGAGTCATTACAAACAGAATGATCTACAGTATTTCACGTGTTTATTTCTGTTAATGTTGATGATTATGGCTTACAGCAAATGAAAACCCAAAAGTCATTATCTCAGTAAATTAGAATACTTTATAACACCTGCTTGAAAAATTATTTTAAAATACGACATGTTGGTCTCCTGAAATGTATGTTCAGTAAATGCACTGGTCGGGGCTCCTTTGGTATTAATTACTGCATCAGTGCTGCGTGGCATGGAGGCGATCAACCTGTGGCACTGCTGAGGTGTTAAGGAAGCCCAGGTTGCTTTGATAGCAGCCTTCAGCTCGTCTGCATTGTGGGGTCTGGTGTCTCTCATCTTCCTCTTGACAATACCCCATAAATTCTCTATGGTTTTAAGGTCAGGCGAGTTTGCTGGCCAATCAAGTACAGTGATTATTCTGCCTTCAGGCACGCTGACACGATGTGCAATCCAGCATACAGTATAAACCACAGCTCTGTCTTCCAAAATAAGCAGACTGTTCTCTGGAGTCTAACTTGTTTATTTGTGAAGAGTATAGAACATGCGCGGTAAAGCTGTAAAGAATACAATAACATACATAAGTTTTGGGCAGATGATCACACAGTTAACACAGATACAGGAAGCATTTAGTGTGATGCAATCTACATAGAAAAAACACAGGTGTCTAATTACATCTACTGAATGCAGCTAATAAACTCTCTGCACACACACTGCATTGTAACAAAGATTGAGCTTACCAGATATGCTATTTACCCGGATAACGAATTCAAATTGGAGAATTAAGATGGAGGACAGGTAAACACATGCATCCTATGATACACACAGAAGCAAAATGGCCCTTCATCATCCCAGAATACATTGCTTCCTTCTCAGAAAGCACTGCTTCAATCCCATAGTGCATTGCTTCTGTTAAAGGCACAGACTATATAATGCTATCAAAAAACACTGCTATAAATTCAGCCACCACTAGATGGTGCTATAATTAACCCAGCAATAATCATATTGCTTTATTCAGAGCACATAACACAAGACAGAATGCCCTATATCAGAGGGTAGAACACTCACTGCTTGGCATCAACTGATGCCACTCACAGGCTCTTTAGGCGAAAGCAATAGAATTAGCTCCGTAACTGGTCTGAGGAATAGTTTACTCTCCCTAGCCTTCCACACTTTGACCTCGACCTTGCGCACCTTCTCATCTTTGCTTGGGAACACCTTGGTGATGAGGCCTAGTGGCCACTCATTTCGGTGTGACTGGCTGTCTTTCATGAGCACAATATCACCGGGTTTGATGTTCGGCCTATCGATCTGCCACTTCTTTCTAGGCTGTAAGGTGGAGAGATCTTGCTTTCTCCATCTGTCCCAGAAAGTATTGGAGAGGCTTTGAACTTGTGTCCATTGACATCTGTAGAGGTCCTTGTTGCTGAATTCTCCCAGTGGAGTGCTAGGAGTGTCGGTTTTCTGAGTGAGTAACATGGCGGGAGTGAGAATGGTTGGATCTTCAGCATCACTGGAGAGTGCAGTCAATGGTCTGGCATTTATGATGGCCGAAACTTCTGCCAAGAATGTAATCAAACCTTCGTGTGTGAGTCTTGCGCTACCTTCTTGCAAGAAGATAGAGTCTAAGATTCTGCGTGCTATTCCTATCATCCTCTCCCAAGCACCTCCCATGTGAGAAGAGTGTGGTAAATTGAAGGTCCAGGTACATCCCTGTTCACTCAGGTATCTTTCCACACTGGTAATGCCTACGTTGGAAGGAATTTGGAGTTCTTTCACTGCTCCTAGGAAATTTGTGCCTCTGTCAGAGCGAATGTATTTCACGGTGCCTCTGATGGCAATGAAGCGTCAGAGTGCATTTATGAAACTTGATGTGTCCATGGATTCAATCACTTCGATGTGGACCGCTCTGATGGACATGCAGGTAAACATAACTGCCCAGCATTTTGCGTTGGCTTGGGCTCTTCTGGTGTGCCGTGCAACCACAGACCACGGCCCAAAAACATCCAGTCCGACGTTGGTAAAGGGAGGATCCATACTAAGTCTGTCTGATGGGAGACTGGTCATCTTTGGGCTTTGAGTCGCGCCGTGGAGTTTGCGACAAGTCACACAGTTGAAGATGAGTTTACTCACACATCTCTTTGCTCCGACTATCCATAGTCCAGCAGTTCGTAGATTCCCTTTGGTAAACAATCGGCCCTGATGTTTCATCAAAACATGATGGTGCTGTACGAGCAGAGTAGTCACATGGTGATGATCAGGAATTATTACAGGGTGTTTTTCCATGAATTCCACCTTGGCTTCCTGAAGACGACCTCCAATTCTTATCAGCCCATTTTGGTCAACTATTGGATCAAGCTTTTTCAAGACACTGTCTCTAGAAATGGGTTGACCTTTGTTAAGGTTGTCTACTTCTTTGGCGTAACACTCGCGTTGTATGGTGCGAATTATTGTGTTTTTGGCATTTTCCAAGTTTGGAGCGGTAAATGCGTGTTTTCAATGGTGCCAACCTTTACAAGACTTCTGACTGGTGGGTAAGCGTTGCCTCTAGGGTTTAAATGGTAGAGGGGCCATCCAACTCTTTGACTCATCTCTTACCATCTCTCGATCCATGATGTCCAAAAACAATCTGTCTTCTATGGACATTGCTACCTTGTTGTCCTCTTTTGTTCTGTGGAAAACTGTGCACCCTATGTGATCTTGGTCACCGTCACATGAGTGGTCTTCACAGGAAGGATCAGCTAATGGACAAGGTAGAGGAGCATTGTGTGGCAACTCTTTTACCAGGAAGCTACTCTTACACGGCTGGAAGAGAGACGGACGGCCATTTTCAAGAGTATTGGTAAGCATGCAGTCGACTAAGGCTGGCTTGTGTGCTCCTCCTAGGCAGACGCCTCCTATGATGACCCATCCAAGGTCGAGCCTTTGTGCGTACGGAGCGTTCCTGGAGCCGTTAACAAATTCCCTAGCCTTGTGGACTTAGCACTATCTAAGAATGCCAATCCGAGCAAGTCTCCTTCCTGCTGAGCAACCTGCAATTCATTCAATAAATCTCTGTTCTCTAAGCTTTAGATAACCTTTAGGTCCTGTCTTAGGAAAATCCTCAATTCTTTTATATAAAGCATTCTCTATGACTTCTACTGACCCATAGCATTCATCAAGTCTTTCCCACACTTTATGTAGGGCTGTGCGAGGATGTTTTACATTAATGTCTTTCAGTCTTTTGGCATGCTCGACTGACTCACTGCCGAGCCACTTTACCAGGAGATGTAACTCCTCACAAGAAAGGTCCAGACCATGAATGGCATTCCAGAACGAGGCTCGCCATGACCAATAGTTCTCGGGTTTGTCAGTGAACTTTACAAGGCCCTTTGTAACCAGGTCTTGGCGGGCAAGGAACTTTGCAAGGTCCTTGATGACTCCGTCAGTGCTGGCACAAGCCGGTGTATGATAGTCATGTCTAGTGTGTGGTGCATCACCATACCTGTAAGATGCTTGTGACTCTGGATAGTCTGTGCGGTAACTTGTTGGTGAAGAAGGTGTCTCTTTAAGGCGGGATGGGAGCTGTACCTTCTTTTCAGTGGAACAGTAGCTGTAGTCGACATCTCTGTGCTGGACGTCTTCTCGCCTATGGTAGTGAAGCTCGGGGATGGATCGCTGGTAATTGGCATTGGCTGATTGATATGATGTGCCAGGGCTGTCATCTATGCTGGAATGTTGACGGACGCACTCTGCGATGCGTTGCGCTGGATCTTGCTGCTCTAGATCTGGTCCAAGAATGTTGCTGCGTCTTTCATAATCAGGATCTTTCATAGCTTCCAAATACTCTGCTTTAGCTATTGCGGCTGCTGTCTCTTTGTCTGCCGCAAGTCTTTCTAGCTCTGCTTGCAAACGTGCAGTTTCCGCTTCTCTCTCTGCCTGCAAACGTGCAGTTTCGGTTTGCAGGCGTGCAGCTTCTGACTCTCTCTCTGCCTGAAGTCGTGCGGCTTCCGTCTCTCTCACTGCCTGCAAACGGGCGGTTTCTGCATCTTGATCTGCCTGTCTCAGCTTTAGATGCATCTCTCATTCGGCAAAGGAGGATCTCGCCTTGGCTACCTCGGCGCGAACGACAGCAGCTAACTCAGCTAAGGACGACCTGCTGGAGCTTGCTCGTGACCTTGTTTTGAGTGAGGATGTACTTTTCCGAGACATTGTGCATTTAGCTGAGTACTGCTGAGTATATTAGAGGGAAACAGTCTATGTATGGCAGCTTCCGCGTGGCGGGGAAGATATAGCACTTCTTGTCGGGCTGTGGTAGCGTTCTGCGGCTGTATGGCGGCTGCTGTGATACCCTTATGCGGAGCAGTGTGGGTGTTAGCGGTCCCGTACAGTCTATGCAATCACCGCGTGCGACCGGTGGTCCTTTGCTGAGCCCTGGGCTTGTCTCCTGCGGCTGTAGGGCGGCTGCTATAGTACCCGTATGCGCAGCAGTCTCGGTGATAGCGGTCCCTTACAGCCTGAATTCACTATCACAGGCATCTGGCGATCTGTTTTACTATTCTGCCTTTAGGCACGCTGACACGATGTGCAATCCAGAATACAGTATAAACCACAGCTCTGTCTTCCAAAATAAGCAGACTGTTCTCTGGAGTCTAACTTGTTTATTTGTGAAGAGTATAGAACATGCGCGGTAAAACTATAAAGAATACAATAACATACATAAGTATTGGGCAGTTGATCACACAGTTAACACAGATACAGGAAGCATTTAGTGTGATGCAATCTACATGAAAAAACACAGGTGTCTAATTACATCTACTGAATGCAGCTAATAAGCTCTCTGCACACATACTGCACTGTAAGAAAGATTGAGCTTACCAGATATGCTATTTACCTGGATAACGAATTCAAGTTGGAGAATTAAGATGGAGGACAGGTAAACACGTGCATCCTATGATACACACAGAAGCAAAATGGCCCTTCTTCATCCCAGAATACATTGCTTCCTTCCCAGAAAGCACTGCTTCAATCCCATGTGCATTGCTTCTGTTAAAGGCACAGACTTTATAATGCTATCAAAAAACACTGCTATAAATTCAGCCACCACTACATGGTGTTATAATTAACCCAGCAATAAATAAACATATTGCTTTATTCAGAGCACATAACACAAGACAGACTGCCCTATATCAGAGGGCAGAACAGTGATACTGTTGTTTTTAAACCAGCTATTGGTACTTTTGGCAGTGTAAAGTTCTGCTGGAGAATGAAATTTCCATCTCCAAATAGCTAGTCAGCAGAGGGAGCATGAAGTGCTCTAAAATTTCCTGGTAGATGGCTGCTCTGACTTTTGTCTTGATAAAAAAACAGTGGACTAACACCAGCAGATGACATGGCTCCCCAAACCATCACTGATTGTGGAAACTTCAGATCATACCTCAAGCAGCTTGGATTGCAGCCTCTCCACTCTTTCTCCAGACTCTGGGACCTTGATTTCCAAATGAAATGCAAAATTAACTTTTTGTCATGATCTCCACTCTGTTCCTGTCTGCTATGTCACTTTGTGTAGAGGCTGTCAGTCTGTTTTGGTTGTGCTGGGTCTGTGGTGCAATCATCTCTGTTCACTTTCCTTGATTAGTTCTCTACTTAAGCATGCTCGTTCTGGTGTCAGGTCTGCTATTATATATGTCATCCCCTGAGGAGGAAGTGTTATGGACTTCGAAACGCGTTGGGAAATAAAAGGTCAATTTATCTACATGATCTGGATTTGATATTCTGTCTAGCAGCGCACATAAGTCCAAGAATTTTATTCCATAAAGTGATGGGATGATATGGGATATTAGGGGTAGTAGTCCGGTGGCTCTGGCTGATGGCTGATGGGACGATGTGGGATATTAGAGGTAGTAGTCCGGTGGCTCTGGCTGACGGGATGATGTGGGATATTAGTGGTAGTTGTCCAGTGGCTCTGGCTGATGGGATGATGTGGGATATTAGGGGTAGTAGTCCGGTGACTCTGGCTGATGGGATAATGTGGGATAATTAAGTGTAGTAGCCCGGTGGCTCTGGCTGATGGGACGATATGGGATATTAGGAGTAGTAGTCTGGTGGCTCTGGCTGATGGGATAATGTGGGATATTAAGTGTAGTAGCCCGGTGGCTCTGGCTGACGGGATGATGTGGGATATTAAGTGTAGTAGTCCGGTGGCTCTGGCTGATGGGACGATGTGGGATATTAGGGGTAGTAGTCTGGTGGCTCTGGCTGATGGGATAATGTGGGATATTAAGTGTAGTAGCCCAGTGGCACTGGCTGAAGGGACGATGTGGGACATTAGGAGAAGTAGTCCGGTGGCTCTGGCTGATGGGACGATGTGGGATATTATAGTGAATGTGCCTATGCGGAGTGGGCGGGGCTCTACACTCAGCTTTATATATATATATATATATAATATAGATAGATAGATAGAAATAATCATTATAATTTGTTATAACTTACTGTAGTTAGTTACTATGCCCGGGCAGCGCCGGTCTCTTCAGCTAGTAGGAAATATAAGGGAATAGTGACTTTTATGGGCATTGCACACTGACACAATTTCACATTCTGCAATCACATAGAGTAAGTGACTACAGACTTTTTACTTCAGCCTGGACAATCCGTTTATGGCCTGCTGGTGCTTGTGATCTGTCTCTTTGTGAGCATTTATTCCCAGTTCATAGAATTAAAAGGGTCTCTAATCCAAGGATAGGACCAGACATCAAACTAACACTAAACAAAAGGTGTGTCCTCTCTCTTCTGGGTATTTAAAAAGGAGTCTGTCACAAGGTTTTTGCTACCTCATCTGAGAGCAGCATAATGTAGGAAATTAGACCCTGATTGCAGCTATGTATCACTTAGTTTACTGAGTGCAGCAGTTATGCAATCGGAAATTGTAGATGTAGCAGAGCTCAGAAAGTTAACCCTGCCCACACCACAGCTTTCTAAGTATTTTGTCTATTGAGCTGCTAATAAGTGCTGATGGCATTGTCAATGAGCTGTAGTCTGGCAGTGATAATCTCCTGCACACATTGTATTGAAACAGCAGCAGTGTCTAATAAGTGACACATCGCCGAAATCAGAGTCTCAGTCCCTACCTTATGCTGCCTTCAGATTTCATAGCAAAAAAAATTGCAATCCATTAAGTAACTACTTAAGAGTGAGTCGGCATTTAGAGGCCACAGAGCAACCGTAACGCGGCCAAAAACTGCATTGAAGTGTGGTTACATCGTAAAATGACGTTTTTAAAAATGACTGTTAATTGGTACTCCAGATTGTGGGTAAAGCTGCAAAAACATGCATTAACAATTAATTTGAAAATGGCAACATTTTGTGGTAAAGACAGCCACCTTTCCCATTAAATGTTGGGGTGAATCTGTCAGCCAAGAATTTATGAATGAGGGTCATGTAATATTTGTGCACAGATTGAGTGTGCCACTAGAAAAAAAGTTAATGTTGGCCCTTGGCACCCTGATCCAACATTCATCTGAGCAGAAAAGGCAATCACTATTTGACTTGCACATTTAAATATTTAATCTGTGGTTATCCTCATTGTGAAATACAACTCCTTACAGTCCAGAAACTAAAAGAATCCTCATATGTAAATGCTGCTTTAGTAAAAAGAAATGAATGCATCAATAACTTTGCACAGTTGACACAACTAAGTCCTCATGCGCAATCCTTAAAATAGGTCATTAATATTTGATCAGGCGGGGTCCATCACCCAGCACCCCGCCGATCAGCTGTTCTTAGTGTTGGCGGCGACCGCCGGCCTGAAGTAGTCACTTGCCGAGATGCTCTATCTACTTGAATTGATTTGAATAGGAAGCAGATATGCAGTACCAAGCCTCAGCCACTACCAGAAGAAAGAGCAGCTTGACAAGTGAGAACTTCTGGTTGACGACTGCTGTTGCAGACACAGATAGCTTTTCCAAAGGGGGTGTACTCATTTATGCACTATATATACAGAACATTCCTCCAGAGCTGCTTAAAGAGGTTGTCCACTACTTTTACATTGATGGCCTTTCCTTAGGATAGGTCATCAATGTAAAAGTAGTGAACAACCTCTTTAAGCAGCCCTGGATGAATGTTCTATATATACAGTACACTGCTCAGCATAAATGAGTACACCCCCTTTGAAAAGTAACATTTTAATCAATATCTTACTGAACACAAGAACAATTTCCAAAATTTTGATAAGACTGGGTTTCATAGAAATAGAAATGTTTTAAACCATAACATGGAAGTGACGTTAATAATGTAACTTTCATTACAAAACCTTCAGTTTTACTCAAATTAGTTCATACAAAAATCAATACACCCCACTTAAAACACTAGTACATCTAGCATTTTGTATGACCTCCATAATTTTTTTTTTTGTATGACCTTCAAAAGGACAGCACCAAGTCTTCTAGGCATGGAATGAACAAGTTTGGCAACATATTGCAACATCTTTTTCCAGTTTTCGAGAACTAGAACTACAGGTGCTTCTCACGAAATTAGACTATCATCGAAATGTTAATTTATTTAGGCTCTTCAATGCAAAAAGTGAAACTCCTATATTATATAGAGTCATTACACACAGAGTGATCTATTTCACATGTTTATTTCTGTTAAGATTGATGATTATGGCTTACAGCCAATGAAAACACAAAAGTAATTATCTCAGTAAATTAGAATAATTAACAAAAAACACTGCAAAGGCTTCCTAAGCATTTGAAAAGGTTCCTTGCTTTGTTTCAGTAGGCTCCACAATCATGGGGAAGACTGCTGATTTGACAGATGTCCAGAAGGCAGTCATTGACACACTCCACAAGGAGATTAAGCCACAAAAGGTCATTGCTAAAGAAGCTGGATATTCACATAGTGCTGTATCCAATCATATTAATGGAAAGTTGAGCGGAAGGAAAAAGTGTGGTAGAAAAAGGTGCACAAGCAACTGGGATAACCGCAGCCTTGAAAGGATTGTTAAAAAAAGGCCATTTACAAATTTGGGGGGAGATTCACAAGGAGTGGACTGCTGCTGGAGTAATTGCTTCAAGAGCAACCACACACAGACATATCCGGCACATGGGCTACAAGTGTCGCATTCCTTGTGTCAAGCCACTCATGACAAATAGACAACGCCAGAAGCATCTTACCTGGACCAAGGAGAAAAAGAACTGGACTGTTGCTCATTGGTCCAACGTTGTTTTCTGATTAAAGTAAATTTTGAATTTCATTTGGAAATCAAGGTCCCAGTTTCTGGAGGAAGAGTGGAGAGGCACACAATCCAAGCTGCTTGAGGTCTAGTGTGAAGTTTCCACAATCAGTGATGATTTGGCTCTCATCTGCCGGTGTAGGTCCACTGTATTTTATCAAGACCAAAGTCAGCACAGCCTTCGTCCAGGAAATATGAGAGCACTTAATGCTTCCCTCTGCAAACAAGCTTTTTGGAGATGGAAATTTCATTCTCCAGCAAGACTTGGCACCTATCCACACTGCCAAAAATACCAATACCTGGTTTAAAAACAACAGTATCAGCGTTACTGCAGCAGAACGCTCCTATCCGAGTGCCACCAGTAGTGACAGGTATTGACGTGCGAGACTCGTCCGAGTTTCTTGCAAGTTTGACCCAGGCCTAAAAGAAGCTTTCCCATGCTCCATCAGTCATCATTATAATAATAATAATAATAATAATCTTTATCTATATAGCGCCAACATATTCCGCAGTGCTTTAAAGCTTAACAATTTCAAAGCATAAGTCATAAGTAACAACATTAACAATACAATAATTAAAACAAAATTAGACAACCCTGCTCCTGAGAGCTTACAATCTACAGTGAGGTGGGGGAGATACAAAGTACAGGTGTGTATTTACAATGATGGTCCAGCCATCTTGAGGGAGTGGGGGATAGATGGGGATAGTGAATGGGCTACATATGCACACTTCCACATAAAATGACTTTGATTAGTGAACGTGATAGGTCGCTCTAAACAAATGTGCTTTGAGGGAGCGCCTAAAACTATGCAAATTGTGGATAGTCCTAATATCTTGGGATAGAGCATTCCAGAGGATTCACGCAGTGTGGGAGAAGTCTTGGAGTCGGGAGTGGGAGGTACGGATTAGTGCGGAGGTTAGTTGAAAGTCGTTTGCAGAGCACATCGGTCAGTTAGGCCGATAGACAGAAATGAGGGAGATGTAGGGGGTGCCGCACTGTGGAGAGCTTTGTGGGTGAGAACAAGTACTTTCACTTGGATCCTATAATGAATGGGCAGCCAATGTAACGATTGGAGAAGAGCGGACGCGTCCGAGTATCAATTAGCCAGATGGATGACCCTGGCTGCTGTATTAAGTATGGACTGGAGAGGGGAAAGTTGGGTAATGGGGAGACCAATTAATAGAGCGTTGCAGTAGTCCAGGCGGGAGTGGATCAAGGCGACAGTAAGGGTTTTTGTTGTTTCCATGATGAGAAAAGGGTGGATTCTAGAGATGTTCTTTAGGTGTAAGCGGCAAGAGCGGGCAAGAGATTGTATATGGGATGTGAAGGAGAGATTGGTGTCAAACATAATACCCAGATTTAGGGAGGTTAGTAGACGGCGGGAGCAGAAGAAGTTCAGATTTGGGGAGGTTGAGTTTCAGATAGAGGGCGGACATTATGGTGGACACCGCGGACAGACAGTCACTGGCGTTCTGTAGTACAGCGGGGGTAAGGTCAAGGGATGACGTGCATAGTTGTGTGCCATCAGCATAAAGATGGTACTGAAAGCCAAATCTGCTGATGGTCTGTCCAATTGGGGCCGTGTAGACAGAGAAGAAAAGGGGGCCAAGGACTGAGCCCTGAGGTACCCCAACAGTGAGAGGAAGAGGAGATGAAGTGGAGCCAGCGAACAAAACACTGAAGGAGCAGTCTGAAAGATAGGAAGAGAACCAGAAGAGAGCAGTGTTCATAATGCCTAGTGACTGGAGCCTAGAGAGTAGGAGAGGGTGGTCAACAGTGTCGAAAGCTGCAAAAAGGTCAAGAAAAATGAGCAGAGAGTGTTCACCGTTACATTTTGCTATCAGAAGGTCATTGGTAACTTTGATGAATGCAGTTTAAGTCGAGGGTAGGGGTCGGAAGCCGGACTGTGAAAGGTCTAGGAGGGAGTGAGTGGAGAGGTAACGAGTAAGGCGGGAGTAGACTAGGCGCTTCAAGAGTTTAGAGATGAAGTTGTGTTTGCAATGTAAGCCGGGGCTGTTTTACTCTGTGTTTGGAGGTTCTGAGGGTGAGGGGTGCTCAAGGTCAAGGGTGCTTCTGAGAGTGTCATTGTAGTGCTGTACAGCCAGATCAGGACAGGAAAAAGAGTAGATTGGGGACAGTTATGAGTGTAGGGAGTCTGAAAGTGTATGAAGGTTAATGGCTTGTAGACTTCTGAATGTGTGGTAGGTAGGAGTGTGCTGGGGTGGGAGAGGATTTGTGAGTGTGAAGGAGAGAATGTTGTTGTCAGAGAGGGGAAGTGGTGAGTTATTTAGGTAGGAGATTGACCAGAGCCGGACAATGACCAGGTCAAGGGTGTTATTGTCTTTGTGTGTCTCAGAGGTTTAGAGCTGTGAGAGGCCAAGAGAAGTGGTTAGTGATAGAAGCTGGGATGCAGATGTGGAAGTGGGGCTGTTAATGGGGATGTTGAAGTCTCCCAGGATAAAGGTTTTGAGTTCTGAGGACATGAAGTGCGGCAGCCAGGCTGAAAAGTGGTCAAGGAAGTGGATGGGTGAGCCTGGGGGCTGGTATATGACCGCTACTCAGAGGGAGAGGGGACGGAAGAGCCTGATGGTGTGGACCTCAAAAGAAGGGAATGAGAGTGTTGGAACTGGGGAATGACCTGTAAAGTGCATTGTGGGGACAGGAGTATGCCGACTCCACCACCAAGTCTGTTTGTGGGTCTCGGAGAATGGAAGAATTGTAAGCCACCATGGGAAATGGCAGCGGGGGAGATAGTGTCAAAATTCTGGATCCAGGTTTCAGTGAGGGCCATCAGATTCAGAGAGTTGTTCAGAAAGTAGCTGTGCAGGAAAGGAAGCTTGTTACATACAGACCGTGGATTCCAGAGGGCACAATTGAAAGAGGGAGATGAGAGATTGCAAGTAATATTAATAAGATTAGTATGGTTTTGATAGGAGGTAGGATAGGGGTTGAGGTTGGGGGATGGTGGACCAGGGTTGGAGGAGGTGTCCCCCGTAATCAGGAGTAGGAAGATAATGATAAAGTAGTTATTGGAATTGTAAAAAAAAATTTCTGTGATGTGTATGGGCAAGATGGGCTGAGGTTTTTCAGGAAGGTGAGAAGTGCATGGGAGCTGTACATGGGAGAGGAAAGTATAGAGGGGCTGATGTAAATGAATCGTGATGGAGGAGGGATGGGGCGGTGAATGTGGATGGCAAGGGAACACAGGAGGATGGAAATAAAGCACATGGATAAAAGCGAGTACAAAGTGTGATTTACCTGACTCCTGCCCTGACTAACTGCCATGGAATAACTGCTTTTGTTTGATGCTTAGTCAATGCGATGCTTTGCTGAATGCATGCGACCCCTCACATGCGTGCTCCCCTTAATTCTAAGGGGATGACATAAATGTAGGCCCCAATACAGGGACAAGAGAGAGGAATTGTGGGAGCTGTTTATTATAAATTAGCAACAGCTGCTCAACACTTCCTGGTGTGGAATAGATGATCAAAAATGCTAGTCCTGATTCCATCTCTATGCTATAGCACCTCTTCCATGATAACATCTCCAGTGATTCCCCCCATGGAATATATATATATGCAGCTTTATCACCATAAAAGGAGGGGGGCCCAGACACATTACTTGCACAGGGGCACCAGGCTGACACTGTTTGCCCCTGACAGGAGACACTAGGGCGGGAGCAAATACATCACAGGAGACATTGGGGCAGGAGCAAATACATCACGAGACACTGGAGCAGGAGCAGATACATCACAGGAGACACTGGGGTATTAACAGATACATCACAGGAGACACTGGGGTATGAGCAGATACATCACAGAAGACACTGAGGCAGGAGTGGATACATCACAGGAGACACGGGAACTGGTACTGGCCAGCATCAGAATGTAATCCTTCATTGCATGCTCATGTTCAGTAGTTATACAATTGTGTGAGCAAGCCCTAACATACCTCCCAACTTTTGAAGAAGAGAAAGAGGGACAAAGGCTGCACAAATTTTAGGCCATGCCCCCCCGACCACACCCATTTCACAACTAGTCACACCCATGTCCACACCCAACCACACCCATTTAGCACTGCTGATCACACTGACTGGTACTGAGGAAAAGAAAGAAAGAAAACAGAGAGAGAAAAGAAAACAGAGAGAGAAAGAAAGACAGATAGAAGAGAGAGAAAGAAAGAACAGATAGAGAAAGAAAAGAAAGAGAAAGAACAGAGAAAGAAAGAAAGAACAGAGAGAAAGAACAGAGAGAGAGAAAGAGGGGAAAGAAAGAACATAGAGAGAAAGAAATAACAGAGAGAAAGAAAGAACAGAGAGAAAAAGCAAGAAAGAACAGAGAAAGAGGGGACAGAAAAAAAGAACAGAGAAAGAGAGAACAGAGAGCGAAAGAAAGAACAGAGAGAGAAAAAAGGGGGGAAAAGAACACAGAGAAAGAAAGAGGTGAAAGAAAGAAAGAACAGAGAAAAAGAAAGAAAGAGAAAGAAAGAGGGGACAGAAAAAAAGAACAGAGAGAGAGAAAGAAAAAACAGAGAGAATGAAAGAGGGGAAAGAAAAAATGAGAGAGAGAAAGAGAAAGGAAGAACAGAGAGAGAAAGAAAGAGGGGAAAGAAAGAAAGAGAAAGTACAGAGAGTGAAAGAAAGAACAGAGAGAAAGAAAGGGGAAAGAAAGAACAGAGAGTAAGAAAGAGGGGAAATAAAGAAAGAACAAAGAAAGAGGGGACAGAAAAAAAGAACAGAGGGAGAGTGAAAGAAAGAGGGGAAAGAAAGAAAAGAGAGAGAAAGAAAGAGGGGAAAGAAAGAACATAGAGAAAGAAAGAGCAGAGAAAGAAAGAAAGAAAGAAAGAAAGAAAGGGGAAAGAAAGAACAGAGAGAAAGAAAGAGGGGAAAGAAAGAACAGAGAAAAAGAAAGAACAGAGAGAAAGAAAGAGGGGATGGAAAAAAAAGAACAGAGAGAGAAAGAAAGAACAGAGAGAGAAAGAAAGAGGGGGAAGAAAGAAAGAAAGAAAGAACAGAGAGCAAAAGAAAGAACAGAGAGAAAGAAAGGGGAAAGAAAGAACAGAGAGTAAGAAAGAGGGGAAATAAAGAAAGAACAAAGAAAGAGGGGACAGAAAAAAAGAACAGAGGGAGAGTGAAAGAAAGAGGGGAAAGAAAGAAAAGAGAGAGAAAGAAAGAGGGGAAAGAAAGAACATAGAGAAAGAAAGAGCAGAGAAAGAAAGAAAGAAAGGGGAAAGAAAGAACAGAGAGAAAGAAAGAGGGGAAAGAAAGAACAGAGAAAAAGAAAGAACAGAGAGAAAGAAAGAGGGGATGGAAAAAAAGAACAGAGAGAGAAAGAAAGAACAGAGAGAGAAAGAAAGAGGGGGAAGAAAGAACAGAGAGAGAAAGAGAAAAGAAGAACAGAGAGAGAAAGAAAGAGGGGAAAGAAAGAAAGAAAGAACAGAGAGCAAAAGAAAGAACAGAGAGAAAGAAAGGGGAAAGAAAGAACAGAGAGAAAGAAAGAAGGGAAAGAAAGAAAGATCAGAGAGAAAGAAAGAGGGGACAGAAGAAAGAACAGAGGGAGAGTGAAAGAAAGAAAGAGGGGAAAGAAAGAACAGAGAGAGAAAGAAAGAGGAAAAAGAAAGAACAGAGAGAGAGAAAGAAAGAGAAAAAAAGAAAAAGAACAGAGAGAGAAAGAAAAAAGATAGAAAGAAAGAAAGAGGGGAAAGAAAGAGGGGAAAGGAAAAAAGAACAGAGACAGAGAAAGAAAGAGAAATTACAGAGAGAAGGAAAGAAAGAGGGGAAAGAAAGGAAAGAAAGAACAGAGAGCGAAAGAAAGAACAGAGAGAGAAAGAAAGAGCAGAGAGAGAGAAAGAAAAAAAGAAAGATTAGAGAGAAAGAAAGAGGGAAAGAAAGAACAGAGAGAGAAAGAAAGATTCTATAGAGATACTATAGCAGCCCAGCTCCCATTGTAATGCCCACCTGAGCCTCCCGCTACAGGACATTTCATGATCCGCTCACATGGCCGGTATCTCTGATTCCAAGGCGATCCCACTGTCTGTGCTGTCGGAGGACACGGTGATGGATATGAAGCATTCCTTGAAGTTCCTCCATGGTTCTGTCACAATCTCCTCATGAAATTACCTAATTTCCGGTCAGCTTCCAGGATATCACTTCCGGTGGACCGTCATGTGCAAGTTTTCAAGTGCTCCTCGGGGCTCCGCCGTGCACTCCTGTGTCCACGGGAAAAGTAAGCTCCCGGCCAGGACAGCAGGGCAGACTCTCAAAATTGGGACTCTCCCGCTGGATCCAGGATGGTTGGGAGGTATGAATGCCCCCCACCACACACCTTATACACATACGGCTCTGCACACCTCATACACACACGGTTCCGCTTTGTAAGCCTCGTACACACTTGGTTCTGCTACGTACATCCCGTACACACATGGCTCCTCTCCATACACACACGGCTCCACTCCGCATACCTCTTACACATACGGCTCTGCTCCGTACACCTCGTACACACGCGGCTCCGCTCCGTACACCTTGTACACAGGCGGCTAGGCTCCGTACACCTCGCACACATGCGGCTACGCTCCGTACACCATGCACACACGCGGCTACGCTCTGTACACCTCGCACACACATGGCTATGCTCTGTACACCTCGTACACACACGGCTCTGCTCCGTACACCCCATACACACAGCTCCGCTCCGTGCACCTCGTACACACAACTCTGCTACATGATACACCCACCCTGTAAACATCTCCTGACCCTACACATAAACTTCACCTCTGAGCACCATGACAATCAGCACAGCAGAGTCCTGCAGACTCGGACGTTCCTGATAATGTGACCCCTGACTCCTCCCCTCCTGTGACCTCATCACAGGTCCTCTGCACACAGCCACAGAACAGCCTGACCAACAGCTTAGCGACGTCATTGCAAGCTGCGGTGGATCTCTGGGAGGGCGAGGATGGGGTGCATGGGGGCCATTGGGGCTCAGTGCAGTGTGGGAAAAATAGAGCCCCGGGCGGGACACGGGTGGGAGGGCTCAAAAACGGGACTGTCCCGCGAGAATCGGGACAGTTGGGAGCTATGCCCTAAGGATATGTTCACACTGGGCATTTTTGCAGCTTTTTTCTGCAGTAAAACCCAAATTCTTGGCAGGAAAGAAACAGTGTCAAAAACACATGTTTTGGTGTGTTTTTTGTTGCGGTTTTGGTGTGTTTTTTTTCATGTGTTTTGGAGCTAACTTGTGTCTCTTTGTGTATGCTAACAAATGTGAGTGCCCCCAGAAGGAAAAAAAACTACTTCCTGTAGAACCATACCTCTAGATCCTTTGAAAAGCCGTCAATTCATGTGACGCATACAGTAAAATCACACTGACAGCTTAGAATAGATTAGATAGAATAGATATACACACTGTAAGATAGTGCTCACTGAGTGCATTGGGGGACACTCGCTTGGCATTGAATTAATGTAGACAGGCAAGGTTTTGCACATAAAACAGTCTACTTCAGGTTTATTTTATACAGCATAAACCTACGGTGAGCCAGGTTGCACATCACTGGCTTACCCATAGTCCATAGTACTTCATAACATCCAGCTTTAACTCGCAGTCTCTAAACACGCTGGACTTCTCACTGTTCGGTTACCGTGAGTGACCGCACGCCGTACAGTTCAGTAACATCCATGGAAGATCACAGGCACCAACAGTCTATGGAGTTACCTTACAGGAGCTCCTGCTCCACATGCTGACTCCTTGCCAGTACTCTCTCCTAGGGAAGCTGCCTTACTGGGATCACTGTCCTTATGACCAGGGCACTCCTGACAGTCCAGATCCGCAGAAGGAACTGTAGTTTCCCCAATGCAGCGCCATCTTAGACTCTGCAAACACACAGGCCTCACCGGGTGCTATTCAGGACATCCATCCCCTCCTGGGATCAACCAACACACAGGCCTCACCGGGTGCTGTTCAGGGATCTGATCCTACTCACAGGATCTCCCAACACACCGGCCTCACCAGGTCCAGAGCCTCAGCTTGTGCTCTTCAGGGATGCGATTCTCCTCCCAGGATCTCCCAACACACAGGCCTCACGGGACCTTGCAGCCTGAACCATTCAGGTACACACACTCTGCCCATGTGACCCACCTCAGGCACATTATATGGTATATAATCACGCCCACAGGTGAGGTATGGATCGCATGGTCATGACCTCACTGCAGGTCCTATTCCACACACAGCCACACACATACTGGCTTTACTTTGGGCGTTCAGACACACACCCCTGGGTGGGTTTGTAGGTGACTGGACCCACCCATCTCACCAAGTCACCTGGAAGCCACCCCCAATGTAAAACAAAAGAAAACATTGGCAGTAGATCTGCTGATTAACACATGTTCCGGCTTCCATCAAAGGGCACCCACCCCTGTGATACATATCGGCCATTTACAATCCTGCCGCTCACCATTTCCCCATCACAATAAAGGAAACGCCTGCATGCATGTCCTGGGCAGCCCATACAGTGCCCCCTAGCTGTCACAGGGGTCACTGCATCACAACACAAAAAGTACATAGATATATAGATGTCAGTGACACACACATATACAGTTGTGCTCAAAAGTTTACACACCCTGGCAGAAATTTTGCTTTCTTGGCCTTTTTTCAGAGAATATGCATGATAACACCAAATCTTTTTCTCCACTCATGGTTAGTGGTTGGGTGAAGCTATTTATACTCAAACTACTGTGTTTTCTCTTCTTAAATCATAATGACAACCCAAAATATCAAAACGACCCTGATCAAAAGTTCACATACCTTGATGATTTTGGCCTGATAACACGCACAGAAGTTGACACAAATGGGTTTGAATGGCTATTAAAGGTAACATCCTGACCTGAGACTTGTTTGTAATCAGTGTGTGTGCATAAAAGCTGAGTGAGTTTCTGGGATCCAGACAGACTCTTGCATCTTTCATCCAGCCACTGATGTTTTTGGATTGTGAGTCATGGGGAAAGCAAAAGAATTGTCAACGGATCTAGGGAAAAGGTAGTTGAACTGTATAAAAAAGGAATAGGATACAAAAAGATGTCCAAGGAACTGATAACCCATCTTTCTTGATCCCAATCAGCCTGTATCGCTCTCTATTCCTGGTATGTCTACTGGCAGCTTTCTCGCCTTATATCCTTGATGCTAACACACAATTGGCCTTATCTGTCCATTTGAATTTAACTCCTTTTGCACTTTCTCTTCTGACTTCTAATTAATCGTCTCCTGTGTCTGTGTCCAGTCTCCCTACTGCTCCTCCCTTCTGATCACACCTGGGCCTTTTCATGTGCTGTTAACTTGCTATAAATTCAGAGTCACAGGTCTGTCTGGACCTGGGTCTGTCTTTGCAAGGATGTCTTTTTAAGGATAACATCAGAAATATGCCACAAATGAGCCAGAAGTGAACAGAAGGTATGACTAACCACTGTGTTTACATGTACTAAATTTATTTTGCCTTAACAATAACTCTCACCATGCTGACATACGCTCTAACAGTTTTGGCTCCATTACTCCTCACTCTCCTTCGCTATCCACAAACCCCAGCACCCACTAACCAAATGATAGTCTCTCCTTCCCTCTTGCCTCCCCACCTGACCTCCTCCGCTGACATGCTCCTCAACCTTAGATCTCTCCTAATAAAATGCAAAACAAGTCGCCCACCCTCCTTCTCCCACATAATCCGCCTCTCTCTGCTTCTCCTCACTGCTGGCGACATATCTCCCAACCCTGGACCCCCACAGCTCATATCTCCCATTATTACCCCCTTCTATTGTTCCCAACCCAATACAAACACCAGAAATCTTTCCCACCTCAAATCTGTGCCCTTGACAACCACCACCCTGCTCCCACTCTCTGGATCACTCTGGAATGCTCACTCCATCTGCAATAAACTCCATGTGATTCACGACCTCTTTACCTCTCGTCATTTTTCCTTTCTAGGCCTCACCGAAACATGGCTGACGCTCTCCGACACCGCCTCCCCTGCTGCGCTATGTCACGGCGGCCTCAACTTCACCCACACTCCTCTCCCTGGCAACAGACATGGTGGAGGAGTGGACATTCTCCTTTCTCCCAACTGCACCTTCAACACAATCCCACCTATTCCCTCCCTAATCCTCCCCTATTCTGAAGTCCAATCTGTCCCATCTACTCTCCCTCCAACCTCTAAGTGGCCCTCATATACAGACCTCTGGGCCCAACCACTGCCTTTATTGACCAATTCTCCACGTGGCTCCTTCACTTTCCTTCACTTTCTCTCTGCTGACATTCCCACCATCATCATGGGTGACTTCAACATCCCCATTGACACCCACCAGTCGGCAGCCTCCAAACTCCTGTCCCTTACTTCATCTTTTGGACTTACTCAGTAGTCCTCCTCAGCCACCCACACAGACGGACGCACTTTAGACTTGGTCTTCACCCGTCTCCGCTCCCTATCTAACTTCACAACCTCCCCTCTCCCTCTATCTGAACACCATCTACTCACTTTCTCATCACTGTCCTCCTCACCTGTCACCCATGTCCAGCAATATGCGCAACCCCATAGAAACCTGGCACATCTAGACACTCGCACACTCTCTGACTATTCTACCACTGTCCTCCATATCTTCACTCCACGACACTGACACTAGTTTCTACAATGCCACTCTTGCATCAGCCATCGACTCAGTCGCCCCTGTCATGCATAACACAGTGAGCCGAATCAATAGACAACCCTGGCACAATAACATCACTAAAAAGCTTTGGCAAGCATCCAGAATTGCAGAACAGGGCTGGAAGAAAACACATTCGCAAGACAACTTCACTGCACTCAAACAAGCAACATTTGCATTGAAAGAAATCTGCCCTCACCTACGCTAAACAGGCCTACTTTACATCCCTTGTATTTTCCTTATCCCACAACCCTAAACAGTTTTTCAATACTTTTAACTCCCTCCTCCGCCCACCACTGTCTTCTCCGACTTCCCTAATCTCTGCCGAGGACTTTGCCACGCATTTCAAAAACAAGATAGACCAAACACGGCAAGTCTTTATTGCTCAACCACCACAACCCCTTTGCATACCAGACCAATGCGCAAACCCCATAACCTCCCTATCTAACATCACTGAAGTGGAGCTTGCTCATCTTCTCTCCAAATCACACCTCACCACTTGTGCCCTTGACCCTATCCCATCCCACCTCCTCCCCAACATCACCACCACTCTTATCCCATCCCTAACCCTCCTCTTCAACCTATCACTAACTTCTGGTACCTTCTCTTCTGATTTCACACATGCCACAATCACGCCTATCCTTATAAAGCCAACCCTCGACCCAACAGCCATGTCTAGCTATCGCCCAATATCGCTGCTCCCATTCGCTTCTAAACTCCTGAAGCAGCACGTCCACGCTGAACTTTCCTCACACCTCTCATCTAACTTGCTCTTTGACAATCTACAATTAGGTTTCCGTCCCCATCATTCCACTGAGACAGCCCTGACCAAAATTACCAACAACCTACTTACAGCCAAAGCTAACGGACAATACTCTATACTCCCCTTCTAGACCTGTCCTCTGCTTTCGACACAGTTGACCACTGCCTTCCACTACAGATCCTCTCCTCATTTGGCATCAAAGACCTCGCCCTATCCTGGATCTCCTACCTTTCCAACCATACATTCAGCGTCTCCCACTCCCACACTACCTCCTTATCCCACCCTCTCTCTGTTGGAGTCCCCCAAGGCTCTGTTCTAGGACCCCTACTCTTCTCATTCTATACACTTGGCCTGGGGCAACTCATAATGTCCCATGGATTCCAGTACCACCTTTATGCCGATGATACTCAGATCTACCTCTCTGGCCCAGACGCCACCTCTCTGCTGTCCAGAATCCCGGAGTGTCTATCAGCCATATCCTCCTTCTTCTCCTCTCGCTTCCTCAAACTCAATGTGGACAAATCTGAACTGATCATCTTTCCCCCATCTCACAGATCTTCCTTACCCGACCTATCTATAACAATTGACGACATCACGCTTTCCCCCTGTACCAGAGGTCCACTGTCTCGAGTAACCATAGACTCTACCCGGTCCATCGAACCGCACATCCAAGCTCTCTCCATCTCCTGTCACTTCCAGCTCAAAAATATTTCCAAAATCCATCCCTGCCTCAACCCTCAATCTATAAAATGCTTGTACATACCCTCATCTCCCGCCTCGACTATTGCAACATCCTTTTCTGTGGCCTCCCTGTTAACACTCTCGCACCTCTCCAGTCCATCCTTAACTCTGCCGCCCGACTAATTCATCTCTCTCCTCACTACTTCTCCGCTTCTCCTCTCTGCAAATCTCTTCACTGGCTCCCATTCCTTCAGCATATCCAATTCAAATTACTAATACTGACCTACAAGGCCATCTATAATCTGTCTCCTCCATATATCTCTGAACTAATCTCCGATATCTTCCCTCATGTAATCTCCGGCCCTCTCAAGACCTTCTTCTCTCCTCCACACTTATTCTCTCCTCACCCAACCACCTCCAAGACTTCTCCCAAATATCCCCCATCCTCTGGAATTCTTTGCCTCAACACGTCCGACTATCAACCACACTCGGATCCTTCAGACGGAACCTGAAAACCCATCTCTTCAGGAAAGCTTACAGCCTGCAATGATCCCCGCTGCCTCTTCACCGCTACTGGAGCTACCACCTCACCATCATTGGAGCTGCTGAAACCGCCCAACCTACTGTCTCCTTTCCCACCATCCTGTAGAATGTAAGCCCGAAAGGGCAGGGTCCTCTTTCCCCTCTATATCAGTCTGTGATTGTTAGTTTGTTTACTGTAAGTGACATCTATAATGTGCATGTAAGATCTTTTGAAGATATATGAATGAAGCCACCTTAATGGACCCTATATCCATTATGATGTTTCTTTGATACACTATTATGTTGTGTCATGTATTTATTCCAATGTATTATTGTCTTGTTTAGATTGTATTATTGTTTACTATGCTATTGGTCAAGTGTATGTTGTATATATGGGGTGCTATATACCTGTATACCTTGCTGTGACAGGTTTTTGGTGATATCTGTATTGCATGGTAGCTTTTTTAGGCATCCACTATATTTTGGTTAATTGTATTTTGGTAACTTCTATTGTGCCCTGTATTTGATTTGTGCACTTGTATATGTATGTTTTTATTTTAATTTTATTTCATTATGTGTGTATACATGCATATTTTTCTATGTATGCATATATTTGCGAGGGTTTCTAGACATCCGTCAGGTGTACTTTATATGTAGCGATACTTTCCATATATATTATTGTGGCCATATGTGCATGGGTACGCAATTTTTCTTATAGCATAGACCCAATATATGGTGTCTGTTTAATTGAGAGTATTGTGCTCTTTTAGACGGGTATTAGTCTGTAAATGTACCCTGTACGTGATTATTTACTATTGGTATGGTTATTTATATATGCCCCAATGCAGTACTATGTATAATCATGTCTCTCTTTTTCCTTATGCCACAATTAAATGTAGATCTATGGTGGATTTAGTCTACATGTAAATACTTGTGTGAGTACCTTGACGCTATACTCTCTCTTATATTACACACAACGTTTCACTGTTTTGTGTATTGTTTTCTTTTTTTGCCCTGAAATTTGCCCTTTTCCAAAATGGCGGTTTTTGCACGGTATTATCTGTGCGCATGCGTGCTGCTCGTTGGTCAGACAGTGGATGTTTCCTGCTTGGTGACGCTGGACCACGTGGGCCCGCGTGTTTCCGGCTGCGCCGCAGCATAGACTCTGCTGATGTATGACGGGCGTGCTATATAAACCCGGTGGCTGCGCCTCTTTCCACGCCCCCTGAGGAAGGAGCTTTTTGGCTCTGAAACGCACGTCGGGGACAGGACTGACCTCACTGTCTTCGCCGCTTCCAGGCAAATTTATTGCAGCCAATATGATCTAATTGTTATGGTGCCTCCTTTGAGCACCAGCTTTGTAATGGCCTTGTGTCTTTATTGTGTCAGGGAATTTTGTCAGCCAAATTATAGGCAGCAGCACTTGCTATACGATGACTGTTCAATACACTTTCTGATATATTATCTATAATGATGTGTCCCTGACCTGTTATAAAGTTTTTTACATCTATTATCTTGCACACCATTCCTGGCGCTGTGTTTGCGGTGTGGTTGGCCTTTATGACCACTGTGCATGCCCATCTGTTTATCCTCCCATTCCATGTACTGTATGTCCATATTTTATGAGTATTACTTAATAAAAGTGGGATGATGTAGTAATCCGCAAGGTGGATAAAGGAGGAAATATCGTTATTTTAGATAGGGATTATTACATAAAGGAAGCTTTGTCCCATTTGGAGGATAGATCTACCTATGTCCCTTTGGATTGCAATCCGATAGAAAGATTTAAAAACAAATTGAGAACTTTTTTGAGAAAAAATGTTGAAAATGGCGTTTTATCAAAAAAGAGAGCTGAAAATTTGATGCCTGATTTCCCAGAGATTGCTCATTGGTACAGCATTCCAAAGATTCATAAGTCTATTACGCAACCCCCAGGTCACCCATCACATCGGGCATTAATTCATTGACAGAGCCATTATCACAATATTTAGACTGGCTCCTTAACCCCTTAACTACCAAGGGTGGTTTGCACGTTAACTCCCGGGCCAATTTTTACAATTCTGACCACTGTCCCTTTATGAGGTAATAACTCTGAAACGCTTCCATGGATCCCGGTGATTCTGACACTGTTTTCTCGTGACATATCGTACTTCATATTAGTGGTAAAATTTCATTCAAATAACTTGCGTTTATTTGTGGAAAAAAATGGAAATTTGGCAAAAAATTTTAAAATTTTGCAATTTTCCAACTTTGAATTTTTATGCCCTTAAATCACAGAGATACGGCACACAAAAACTTTAATAAATAACATTTCCCATATGTTTACTTTACATCAGCACAATTTTGGAACCAAAATTTTTTTTGTTATAAGGGTTAAAAGCTGACCAGCGATTTCTCATTTTTGCAACACCATTTTATTTTTACGGACCACATCACATATGAAGCCACTTTGAGGGGTCTATATGATAGAAAATACCCAAAAGTGACACCATTCTAAAAACTGCACCCCTTAAGGTGCTCAAAACCACATTCAAGAAGCTTATTAACCCTTCAGATGCGTCACAGGAATTTTTTTGAATATTTAAAAAAAAATGAACATTTAACTTTTTTTCACAAAAAAAATATTCAGGTTCAATTTTTTTTATTTTACCAAGGGTAACAGGAGAAATTGGACTGGAAAAGGTATTGTGCAATTTGTCCTGAGTACGCTGATACCTGATATGTGGGGGGAACCACTGTTTCGGCGCATGGCAGAGCTCAGAATGGAAGGAGCGCGGTTTGACTTTTTCAATGCAAAATTGGCTGGAATTCAGATCGGATGCCATGTCACGTTTGGAGAGCCCCTGATGTACCTAAACAGTGGAAACCCCCCACAAATGACCCCATTTTGGAAACTAGACCCCCAAGAAACTTATCTACATATGTGGTGAGAACTTTGAACCCACAAGGGCTTCACAGAAGTTTATAACGTACAGCGGTACAATTAAAAAATCATATTTTTTCCACAAAAATGAACTTTTCACCCCCAATTTTTATTTTCCCAAGGGTAACAGGACCCTGAAAGTTATTGTGCAATTTGTCCTGAGTTCGCTGGTACCACACATGTGGGGGTAAACCACTATTTGGGCGCATGGCAGAGCTTGGAAGGGAAGCAGCGCCATTTGACGTTTTTGGCTGGAATTGAGATCGGACACCATGTCGCGTTTGGAAAGCCCCTGATGTACCAAAACAGTGAAAACCCCCCACAAATGACACCATTTTGGAAACTAGACCCCCTAAGGAACTTATCTAGATGTGTGGTGAGCACTTTGAACCCCCAAGGGCTTCACAGAAGTTTATAATGCCCGGGCATGAAAATAAAAAAATTGTATTTTTTCCACAAATGTGATCTTTTAGTCACCAATTTTTTTATTTTCCCAAGGGTACCAGGAGAAATTGGACCCCAAAAGTTGTTGTCCAATTTGTCCTGAGTACGCTGATACCCCATATGTGGGACAAAACTACTGTATGGGTACACGTCGGGGCTTGGAAGGGAAGTAGTGACGTTTTGGAATGCAGACTTTGATGGAATGGTCTGCGGGTGTCATGTTGCCTTTGGAGAGCCCCTGATGTACCTAAACATTGGAAACCCCCCACAAATGACCCCATTTTGGAAAGTAGACCCCCTAAGGAACTTATCTAGATGTGTGGTGAGCACTTTGAACCCCCAAGGGCTTCACAGAAGTTTATAATGCCCAGGCATGAAAATAAAAAAAAATCGTATTTTTTCCACAAACATGATATTTTAGTCACCAATTTTTTTATTTTCCCAAGGGTACCATGAGAAATTGGACCCCAAAAGTTGTTGTCCAACTTGTCCTGAGTACGCTGATACCCCATATGTGGGAGAAAACTACTGTATGGGTACACGTCGGGGCTTGGAAGGGAAGTAGTGACGTTTTGGAATGCAGACTTTGATGGAATGGTCTGCGGGTGTCATGTTGCCTTTGGAGAGCCCCTGATGTACCTAAACAGTGGAAACCCCCCACAAATTACCCCATTTTGGAAACTAGACCCCCTAAGGAACTTATCTAGATGTGTGGTGAGCACTTTGAACCCACAAGGGCTTCACAGAAGTTTATAATGCCCGGGCATGAAAATAAAAAAATCGTATTTTTTCCACAAAAATGATCTTTTAGTCACCAATTTTTTTATTTTCCCAAGGGTACCATGAGAAATTGGACCCTAAAAGTTGTTGTCCAATTTGTCCTGAGTACGCTGATACCCCATATGTGGGACAAAACTACTGTATGGGCACACGTCGGGGCTCGGAAGGGAAGTAGTGACGTTTTGGAATGCAGACTTTGATGGAATGGTCTGCGGGTGTCATGTTGCCTTTGGAGAGCCCCTGATGTACCTAAACAGTGGAAACTCCCCACAAATGACCCCATTTTGAAAACTAGACCCCCTAAGGAACTTATCTAGATGTGTGGTGAGCACTTTGAACCCCCAAGGGCTTCACAGAAGTTTATAATGCCCAGGCATGAAAATAAAAAAAATCGTATTTTTTCCACAAACATGATATTTTAGTCACCAATTTTTTTATTTTCCCAAGGGTACCATGAGAAATTGGACCCCAAAAGTTGTTGTCCAATTTGTCTTGAGTACGCTGATACCCCATATGTGGGACAAAACTACTGTATGGGCACACGTCGGGGCTCGGAAGGGAAGTAGTGACGTTTTGGAATGCAGACTTTGATGGAATGGTCTGCGGGTGTCATGTTGCTTTTGGAGAGCCCCTGATGTACCTAAACAGTGGAAACCCCCCACTAGTGACCCCATTTTGGAAACTAGACCCCCTAAGGAACTTATCTAGATGTGTGATGAGCACTTTGAACCCCCCAGTGCTTCACAGAAGTTTATAACGACCGGGTGTGAAAATAAAAAAATCGCATTTTTTCAACAAACATGATCTTTTAGTCACCAATTTTTTTATTTTCCCAAGAGTACCATGAGAAATTGGACCACAAAAGTTGTTGTCCAACTTGTCCTGAGTACGCTGATACCCCATATGTGGGACAAAACTACTGTATGGGTACACGTCGGGGCTTGGAAGGGAAGTAGTGACTTTTTGGAATGCAGACTTTGATGGAATGGTCTGCGGGTGTCATGTTGCCTTTGGAGAGCCCCTGATGTACCTAAACAGTGGAAACCCCCCACAAATGACCCCATTTTGGAAAGTAGACCCCCTAAGGAACTTATCTAGATGTGTGGTGAGCACTTTGAACCCCCAAGGGCTTCACAGAAGTTTATAATGCCCAGGCATGAAAATAAAAAAAAATCGTATTTTTTCCACAAACATGATATTTTAGTCACCAATTTTTTTATTTTCCCAAGGGTACCATGAGAAATTGGACCCCAAAAGTTGTTGTCCAACTTGTCCTGAGTACGCTGATACCCCATATGTGGGACAAAACTACTGTATGGGTACACGTCGGGGCTTGGAAGGGAAGTAGTGACGTTTTGGAATGCAGACTTTGATGGAATGGTCTGCGGGTGTCATGTTGCCTTTGGAGAGCCCCTGATGTACCTAAACAGTGGAAACCCCCCACAAATTACCCCATTTTGGAAACTAGACCCCCTAAGGAACTTATCTAGATGTGTGGTGAGCACTTTGAACCCACAAGGGCTTCACAGAAGTTTATAATGCCCGGGCATGAAAATAAAAAAATCGTATTTTTTCCACAAAAATGATCTTTTAGTCACCAATTTTTTTATTTTCCCAAGGGTACCATGAGAAATTGGACCCTAAAAGTTGTTGTCCAATTTGTCCTGAGTACGCTGATACCCCATATGTGGGACAAAACTACTGTATGGGCACACGTCGGGGCTCGGAAGGGAAGTAGTGACGTTTTGGAATGCAGACTTTGATGGAATGGTCTGCGGGTGTCATGTTGCCTTTGGAGAGCCCCTGATGTACCTAAACAGTGGAAACTCCCCACAAATGACCCCATTTTGAAAACTAGACCCCCTAAGGAACTTATCTAGATGTGTGGTGAGCACTTTGAACCCCCAAGGGCTTCACAGAAGTTTATAATGCCCAGGCATGAAAATAAAAAAAATCATATTTTTTCCACAAACATGATATTTTAGTCACCAATTTTTTTATTTTCCCAAGGGTACCATGAGAAATTGGACCCCAAAAGTTGTTGTCCAATTTGTCTTGAGTACGCTGATACCCCATATGTGGGACAAAACTACTGTATGGGCACACGTCGGGGCTCGGAAGGGAAGTAGTGACGTTTTGGAATGCAGACTTTGATGGAATGGTCTGCGGGTGTCATGTTGCTTTTGGAGAGCCCCTGATGTACCTAAACAGTGGAAACCCCCCACTAGTGACCCCATTTTGGAAACTAGACCCCCTAAGGAACTTATCTAGATGTGTGATGAGCACTTTGAACCCCCCAGTGCTTCACAGAAGTTTATAACGACCGGGTGTGAAAATAAAAAAATCGCATTTTTTCAACAAACATGATCTTTTAGTCACCAATTTTTTTATTTTCCCAAGAGTACCATGAGAAATTGGACCACAAAAGTTGTTGTCCAACTTGTCCTGAGTACGCTGATACCCCATATGTGGGACAAAACTACTGTATGGGTACACGTCGGGGCTTGGAAGGGAAGTAGTGACTTTTTGGAATGCAGACTTTGATGGAATGGTCTGCGGGTGTCATGTTGCCTTTGGAGAGCCCCTGATGTACCTAAACAGTGGAAACCCCCCACAAATGACCCCATTTTGGAAACTAGACCCCCTAAGGAACTTATCTAGATGTGTGGTGAGCACTTTGAACCCCCAAGGGCTTCACAGAAGTTTATAATGCCCGGGCATGAAAATAAAAAAATCGTATTTTTTCCACAAAAATGATCTTTTAGTCACCAATTTTTTTATTTTCCCAAGGGTACCATGAGAAATTGGACCCTAAAAGTTGTTGTCCAATTTGTCCTGAGTATGCTGATACCCCATATGTGGGACAAAACTACTGTATGGGCACACGTCGGGGCTCGGAAGGGAAGTAGTGACGTTTTGGAATGCAGACTTTGATGGAATGGTCTGCGGGTGTCATGTTGCTTTTGGAGAGCCCCTGATGTAACTAAACAGTGGAAACCCCCCACTAGTGACCCCATTTTGGAAACTAGACCCCCTAAGGAACTTATCTAGATGTGTGATGAGCACTTCGAACCCCCCAGTGCTTCACAGAAGTTTATAACGACCGGGTGTGAAAATAAAAAAATCGCATTTTTTCAACAAACATGATCTTTTAGTCCCCATTTTTTTTATTTTCCTAAGGGTAACAGGAGAAATTGGACCCCAAAAGTTGTTTTGCACTTTGTCCTGAGTAGGCTGATACCCTATATGTGGGGGTAAAACACTGTTTGTGCGCATGGCAGAGCTTGGAAGGGAAGGAGCACCATTTGTCTTTTTCAGCGCAGAATTGGCTGGAATTGAGATCAGACGCCATGTTGCACTTGGAGACCACCTGATGTGCCCAAACAGTGGAAACCCCCCACAAATGACCCCATTTTGGAAACTAGACCCCCTAAGGAACTTATCTAGATGTGTGGTGAGCACTTTAAACCCCCAAAGGCTTCACAGAAGTTTATAATGCCTGGGCATGAAAATAAAAAAATCGTATTTTTTCCACAAAAATGATCTTTTAGTCACCAATTTTTTTATTTTCCCAAGGGTACCATGAGAAATTGGACCCTAAAAGTTGTTGTCCAATTTGTCCTGAGTACGCTGATACCCCATATGTGGGACAAAACTACTGTATGGGCACACGTCGGGGCTCGGAAGGGAAGTAGTGACGTTTTGGAATGCAGACTTTGATGGAATGGTCTGCGGGTGTCATGTTGCTTTTGGAGAGAGCCTGATGTACCTAAACAGTGGAAACCCCCCACAAGTGACCCCATTTTGGAAACTAGACCCCCTAAGGAACTTATCTAGATGTGTGATGAGCACTTTGAACCCCCCAGTGCTTCACAGAAGTTTATAACGACCGGGTGTGAAAATAAAAAAATCGCATTTTTTCAACAAACATGATCTTTAAGTCCCCATTTTTTTTATTTTCCTAAGGGTAACAGGAGAAATTGGACCCCAAAAGTTGTTTTGCACTTTGTCCTGAGTAGGCTGATACCCTATATGTGGGGGTAAAACACTGTTTGGGCGCATGGCAGAGCTTGGAAGGGAAGGAGCACCATTTGTCTTTTTCAGCGCAGAATTGGCTGGAATTGAGATCAGACGCCATGTTGCACTTAGAGACCACCTGATGTGCCCAAACAGTGGAAACCCCCCAATTATAACTCCAACCCTAACCCCAACACACCCCTAACCCTAATCTCAGCCCTAACCCTAGCCCTAACCCTAACCCTAATGGGAAAATGGAAATAAATACATTTTCTTTTAATTTTATTATTTTTCCCTAACTAAGGGGGTGATAACGGGGGGTTTGATTTACTATTTATAGCGGGTTTTTATATTTGGCAGCTGTCACACACTAAAAGACGCTTTTTATTGTAAAAATACTTTTTACATCACCACATACTGAGAGCTATAATTTTTCCATATTTTGACCCACTGAGTCATGTGAGGTCTTATTTTTTGCAGGACGAGATGATGTTTTTATTTGTATCATTTTCGGGCACGTGACATCTTTTGATCGCTTTTTATTCCGATTCTTGGGACGCAGAATGAACAAAAACCAGCGTTTCATGAATTTCTTTTGGGGGGTGCTTTACACCGTTCCGCCTGCAGTAAAATTGATAAAGCGCTTTTATTTTTCGGGTCAGTACAGTTACAGCGATACCTCATTTAGGTTATTTTTTATGTTTTGGCGCTTTTATGCAATGAAAACAATTTTATATAAAAAATAATTATTTTTGCATCGCTTTATTCTGCGAGCTATAACTTTTTTATTTTTTTGCTGATGATGCTGTATGGTGGCTTGTTTTTTGCGGGACAAGATGACGTTTTCAGCGGTACCATGGATATTTGTATGCGTCTTTTTGATCGCGCTTTTTTCACTTTTTGTTCGGCGGTATGATAATAAATCATTATTTTTTTAATCGTTTTTTATTTTTTAAGGGGTTCGCTAAAGGGGTTAACTAATGGGACAGTTTTATAGGGCGGGTTGTTACGGATGCGGAGATACCAAATATGTGTACTTTTATTGCTTTTCTTTTTATTTCCAAAAAATGAATTTATGTGCAAGGGGTTAACGTGTCAGGGGCGGCCCGTGACCGCCCCTGACACATTGTGCCGGGTGTCAGCTGTGATAATCAGCTGACACCCGGCCGCGATTAGCGGCGCTCACCACGTGGGCGCCGCTGATCGCTATGACGTAATATTCCGTCCATGGGAATTAGGTCCAGGGTCACATGGATGGAATATTACGTCCATTGTAGGTAAAGGGTTAAACCATTACTTTCTCAGATTCCTTCCTACTTAAAAGATTCAGGGGATTTTATCTCCATTTTAAAAAACTTTGATTGGCAGTCAAGTTTTTCTTTAACCACAACTGATGTAGTGAACCTTTATACATGGATTCCTCAAAAAAATGCTATTGAAGCTATTCAAAAAATTTTGCTGAATTCTGGCAAGAGTTCTGATTGGATTGCGTTTATTTTAGATGGATTGGACTTTGTATTATCTCATAATGCATTTAAATTTCTGAACCAATGATATCTTCAGAAAACCGGTACCGCTATGGGGACGCCTGTAGCATGTGTTTTTGCTAATTTGTTTCTAGTAGCATTTGAAGAAAAATATATTACAAATATTTCCAATCCTTTTTTAAAACACATCCGCATCTTCCTGAGATTTGTGGATGATATTTTCATCATATGGGATGGTTCTCAGAATGATTTTGATAATTTCGTTAAATACCTAAACGAAATCAATGTGGATAACATGCAATTTACCTCCTGCTTTGGACAAAAAAATATAGAATTTTTGGATGTAAAAATCGATATTATCGATGGTAATGTGATCACCAGGGCACATAGAAAACCAACCGTGACTAATTCACTCTTACATTTTAATAGTGCACATCTCATGCACACTAAAAAGGGCTTCCTTTTAGTCAGATGGTTAGATTAAGGAAACTGAACAATATCGATGATATCTGTAATAAACAAACTGAGGAATTAAAAACACGTTTGTTGAGGAGAGGTTATCCCATTGGTGTTCTGAATGAAGCTCATGAATGGGTTAAAACTATATCTCAAAGCGATTTATTACAGAGGGTCACTAAACGCCATAAAAAACAAATACATAGTGAAATAAATCCACAAAAGAGATTTTTCTTTAGCTTTATACATAGTTCCATTGATAGGGTTATACACACAGCCATCAGAAAAAATTGGCATGTTTTGCGCTCTGATAAAGATTTGCAGGAAATCTGTACTATGGCTCCGCAATTTGCATATAAACGCACTAATAATATAGCTGATCTAATAGTTCATAATCGTTTGTTACCTCTTGATAAAAACTAGTTACAAAAAAATTCACCAAAAGGGATGCGGTAACTGTAATTACTGTCACTTACATATGACTTCCAATCCTCTAAAAATCGGACCCATTGAGCATAGAGTAAAAGATTTTATTTCTTGTAAAAGTAAATTTGTGGTATATATTTTGCTTTGTCCTTGTTTATTTTTTTTACATAGGAAAAACTATTAGATCACTCGCAACAAGATTTCGTGAACATTATCATTCGATTAGTACAGGAAAAGGGTTTTTTTTTTTTTTGTAAATTCTTTATTTTCGAAATTTAAACATCACCATTAAACACAACACCAATTCTCAGATACATTTGGCGAAGTATTAATTAAGGGTTGGTTTAGGGCGAAGAGGGAGGAAAAAATAAGGGAAAGGTAGGTAGGGGAGAGAAGGGAAAAAGGAAGGGAAGGGGAAAAAAGGGTACATAATCATAAACATATCAACAACATTAACATAATGTGGTTGACGGCATGAGCACAAACATTGAATGGGTGTACTTCAGAAAATAACATAGCACTAATGTGCTATTTAGAAGGCAATCCTCCTTAAGGGAATTTTAGTGTCTCATAAGTTTACCTGGATCTGACAGCTTCTGCACTGGGGTTCCTGGCCTCACTGTTCCAATTAGATAGCCCTAATGTAATCATTAGGGCTATCTAATTGGAACAGTGAGGCCAGGAACCCCAGTGCAGAAGCTGTCAGATCCAGGTAAACTTATGAGACACTAAAATTCCCTTAAGGAGGATTGCCTTCTAAATATCTATTCCACGGGGCCCAAGTCAACACATAAGATCTATGATTAAAAATTTCCCAGCTAGACAGCTCCTCTAAGCGAGAGATTTGATTTATTTTAGCATGCCATTCTCCCAACGTGGGAGGAGCTACATCTTTCCAATGGGCAACTATTAACTGTCTCGCCGCGCTCAACATCAGTGGGAGAAGACCATGTTTTTTTGGTAAGAAGTCCTTCGACGGACATGAAAGAAGAGCCTCCGTGGCTCTAAGATTAACCTTTATTAGTCTTAATTTTTTAAGAACTAGTTCAACTCCATCCCAAAAAACCCTCAGTCTAGGGCAGTCCCAGAATATATGTGAATGGTGTCCTCTAGAATTGAGGCATCGCCAACAAGCGTCATTATCCGCGAGACCCATCTGGAATAATTTAGCTGGAGTTAAATGCCACCTAGTTAATATTTTATAAGAGTTCTCCTGCAGGAGTATACACCTGGAAAAACCCAGAGCATTTGACAGCATTTTAGATATTTGGTCCTCTGTAAACTTGATATTAAGTTCCATTTCCAAAGAATATATAAACGAGGGCTTAAAATGCATATTCGGAGAGATGAGATGTGAATAAATGCGAGATAAAATTTTTAGCCGTGGAGGTGGAAGTTTAATCATAATATCTAACCAGGACCAATTAGATTTAGACGGGAATCTCCGTCGAAATTGTAAAAGTGTACGTCTGATGTGTTGCTTTTGGAGAAAATTTGTTGGTTGAGTCAACGCACCCGGTGGCCAAAACCCCCCCTGCAGGATTCTATTACCATAAAAACCATTCAACGTTTCTCTAGGGAGGTTGGACCATAAATTATATGGGTCTTGAAAATCTAACTCCAACAGATAGGGTATTGAGCCGACCGGTGTCAATGTCGAGGGGAAGGTGTCCTCCGGGAGCTCTCCCATCACCAATCTTTTAACACGCAATGTAGTTGTGGTTACCTCATCCAACCTAAGAGAGGTTGGCGGTTTAGCTTTAGTCCAGAGATACGGTAAACCCCTCAGGCCCAATAGAGCCAAATCAATACTATCCCCCTCCTCACTCCCAGCACAGGACACCACCTTTAACCATCTACTGAGATGAATAGCCTTATAGTATAAAAGAGGGTCCGGGACCCCCAATCCTCCAGAAGAGATAGGGTAGGAAAGAAACTTATATGGCAACCTAGCCTTTTTTGATTTCCAAATAAATTTTCCAATAATGGATTTTAACGTCTTAAAAAAGGTCAGGGGAATCTGAATCGGAACCATGTTCATGGTATACATTATAATAGGCATTATATACGCCTTAAACACATTAATGCGACCCATCCAGGATAAAGTGGGTAGGTTATATTTTTGCATCAGGCTTTTGATCTTTTGAATTAAAGGAGTGTAGTTATTTTGAAATAAGTTGGCGGGATCTCTAGTTATTGTTATTCCCAAATATCTAATAGAATTAGTAGCCCAAGAGAATGGAATCTGTGTGCGAATAGTGGAGATCTGAGAGTGGGGGAGAACAACGCTTAACACTTCAGATTTTGTTAAATTAATTTTAAAATTAGAGAGGAGACCAAATTGATGAAAGGCTTGAAGGATAATTGGGAATGCTTGAGATGGGTTGGAAATAAGGAAGAGCAGATCATCTGCGAAAGCTAAAGTTTTAAATGACCTCCGGCCCACCGACAACCCCTCTATGCGTTGGTCTTGTCTGATGCTTTGTATCAAACTTTCTATAACTAAGATGAACAAAGATGGTGACAAGGGGCATCCTTGTCTAGTCCCGTTATTAATCCCAAAACTATTTGACAGGGTGCCGTTGATCCTGACCCTGGCCGTCGGTTGAGAATAAAGCGAAAGAACTGCTGTTATGTATCGAGGGGGAAAGCCAAACCTGATCATTACTTGTTCCATGAACCTCCAGCTCACTCTGTCGAAAGCCTTCTCGGCATCCGTCGACAGGAGCATCAAGGGAACATCTCGAGTCTTAGCAAACATTATAGACTGAATGACTTTAGTAGAATTATCCTTCCCTTCTCTGCCTTTCACAAAGCCTGCTTGATCTGCGTGAATTAGTTTAGGTAATAAATTGCTTATTCTGCCCGCTAATATTTTACCCACATTTTAATGTCTGCATTAAGCAGTGATATTGGTCTGTAGCTAGCGCACAAATTGGGGTCTTTACCGTCCTTCGGGAGGACTGTGATGTATGCCTCTAAGGATTGTTTAGGGGGGAGCTGGCCTTCTAGATAGGAATTAAACAAAGACACCAGGTGAGGTAACAATGGTTTTATAAACTTTTTGTAATAGATAATGGGGAGACCATCTGGGCCTGGTGCCTTTCCATTCGGAATAGTAGAAAGAGTGTCTAAAATTTCTTTGGGGGTAACTGGGGCGGTCAGCAGGGACTGGCCCTCAAGAGTTATTTTAGGGAGATTTAGTGGGGTCAGGAATTCTTTGATTTTTGCTAAAGCTGTGGCTGGCTCTTGCATGCTATCCGGTATATTTAAATTGTATAAATTTTCATAAAAGGTTCTAAACTCCCTTGCAATATCTGCGGTCTCGAAAATTGAAGAGCCATCTAAAGCCCTGAGTTGTCTAATAAACATCTTTTCTTTTTGTTTCTTAAGTAGGGATGTCATGAGCTTACTACTTTTATTACCATGAAGATAGAACTTCTTTTTACTTCTCATATAGGTTTTCGCTGATTGAATGTTTAAAAGGTTTTTTAGTGAAGTTCTCAGATCTGTCAGTTCAGATAATATCTTGTTTACTTGAGATCTCTTATGTAATCTCTCGAAGGAACTAATTTGATGTAGGATAGACACAACCCTTTTTGTTCTTTCTTTTTTCAAATAGGAGCCTAAGGCTATAAATTCCCCTCTCATTCCTGCTTTATGTGACTCCCATACCATAGACAAGGGTGGGCCTGAGTGTAAATTAGTTTGAAAAAAGAAGTCAAGAGTGCTTGTCAGTTTTGCAATGTGGGAATCAGAGTCCAGCAATGTCTCATTAAGTGACCATGACCCAGCTGGCCTTGGAGGAAAAGGGTTTTTGCGCTTAATAAAACATATGCAAGTAAAACACAATTCCAACTCTGAATTATTACGCTTTGCTGGTTTAGAAATTGTAAAATTTCCACCACAAGGTGGTAATCATAATAAATTGTTGATGAGACACGAAGCCAGATGGATAATTAAATCTAAAGCGCAGGGTCCTTTAGGACTGAATGATAGGTTGGATCTGTCTATTTTTTTGTAAAGAGAGAAAAAAAATTTTTGTAAAAAAATTTCTTTTGTAAACAAAAAAAAATTTTCTGTAAAGAAAAAAATTGTTTGTAAGGATCTTTATACACTCCTTTTGAAAAAAATTCTTGTTGTGATTGTTCCTGCAGTCAGCATAAAGATGTAATTATGTTACTTGTTTTTAATTGAAAATGTCCATTCATGTTTTTTTAAATGTTCACCTGTTGTTAGTCATAGACCTATTTAAGGAAATGACATCACGTAATTACACACCTGGACCTGTTGAAGCGTCTGTGTACGCGAAACGGCTGTCGTCCGTCTTTTTTCCCCGCCTGCGTCATGTTATCTGCCCGTCCTTTATTGTGTGACCTTTAATGGTTGAATAAAGAAACACTGCACTGCAAATCTGGGTGAGTGCCACATCTTTTTCCTTCTTTAACAAATTTAGCATGTTTTTTCTGATGCTGAGCACCGTTATTCCCAGCAGTGTTTTACACACTGTGTGCCTGTGATTGCTCCTTGACTTGTTGCTGGTGGATTAGAGCCTTGGTGCCGTTCATCTGGGCTTTCTTTGAATTGAACTTAGATAGTGTGCCTGCATTAGGCAGTCCTGCCAAAGGTACAAAATGCACCTGCTTACTGAATCTGTCAACCACCACCCAGAACAACCTACCAATAGCTCTCCTGTGGGCCTAGATTCCAGGATGCTCACTGAGAGCATAATCGCAAAACTCTCAAAGCACTCTCAACCGGTATTGAACATTAACTAAGAGCTTATTATCAGGCAAAGACGGAGGAGCAAGAGACTGAGCCTCACAAATCTCCCACTCCAATTCTGAGGACACCCCAGCAAAGACCACCCCATGCTGAAGAATAGAGGAAGGAGGTTCGGGAGGTGATATCGGATCCAAGCTGCGAGATGAGGCATCAGCCTTAACATTCTTGAAACCAGCTCAAAAGGTGATGGAAAAATGAAAGCGTGAAAAAAAGCGACCACCCGGCCTGTCTAGGAGTCAAACATTTGGGATAAAACTAAAAAGGAAAGAGCGCAATAGGGTCTTATCTGGGTGGAAGATAGAACAAATTCAAATGGAATCTACTCACCTTTCCCAGAACAAATAAAAGCATGTAAATCAATGTCAGCCTGCTGCACGCCCGAGGTTCACAACCGTGACCGCCAATATAGTTCCTTTTGGATAAATATTTAGGCTTACTGTGCGCTGCTGAGATCAGGATAAAGTCACCACATGAGAATCTTTTTAACTCTTTATTCCCAACGCGTTTCAAAGTGAAAAGCCACTTCTTCTTCAGGGGATGACATATATGTCATCCCCTGAAGAAGAAGTGGCTTTTCACTTTGAAACGCGTTGGGAATAAAGAGTTAAAAAGATTCTCATGTGGTGACTTTATCCTGATCTCAGCAGCGCACAATAAGCCTAAATATTTATCCAAAAGGAACAAAGGAACTAGGAGTCAAACATTTAGCAGACTCAATGTAGGACAAACTCTTCTGGTCCATAATCACCGTGATCCGATCAACAGACCCCTCCAAAAAGTGCCTTGAATCTTCAAAAGCCAGTTTGATGGCCAATAACTCCTGATTCCCAACATCGTAATTTCTCTTAGCGGGAGAAAATTTCTTCGACAAAAAAGCACAAGGTCTTAAATTAGTTAAAGTGATGGGTCCTTGGAACAACACCGCCCCCACCCCCACCTCCGATGCGTCCACTTCAACAATGAACGGTTCAGACGGATCGGGCTGGATCAACACAGGAGCAGACATAAAACATTATTTTAATCACGAAAAAGCCGCCACTGCTGGAGCAGCCCAGTTTTTGAGATCAGCCCCCTTCTGAGTGAGATCAACAGTGGCGGATCTTAATAGGGGCGGATGGGGCGGTCGCCCCGGGCCCAAGGTTTTTTTGGGGGCCCAGGGCAGGGGCCAATCCGGTCGGCATCTGTGTGAGCCGCCGCCGCCCAGTGGTGTAGGAAGGGGGTTGCGGGGGGGTGCGGGGGGGCGGGCCGCCCCAGGCGGCACGTGTGTGGGGGCGGCGCAGCACGGCAGGAGCAGAAATTCCTCCTCTCTGTGCTGTGGGACTCGGGAGAGAAGCGTGGAGGCGGCCGGCCGAGGCACAGTGAGGAGAGAAGAGGACTGAGTATTAGCAGGAGATTTTGGCAGCGGCTAGCGCAGGTGGGTCACAGGTCACTCACCATTTGGGAGGAGGATGCTCTGCCTCTCCCCAGCCTCCCTCCATGCTCAGTCAGCTGCTGAGCTCTCCCTGTGGGCAGCTTCCTTCCTCAGTGTCACACAGAGTCACTCACACTCACACACACAGCAGCCAGGCAGTCGCAGGCAGCCTGTGTAAGGCTGTGTGCACACACTGCGGATTTTGCTGCGGTTCCACAGCGGTTTTTGACATGTCAATTCTTTCTGCGGATTCTCCTGCGGTTTGCCATCTCCTCTATTGAGGAGATGAAAAACCGCAGGGCAAAACCGCAGAGCAATCCGCAGGTAAAACCGCAGGTATTTTGACCTGCGGTTTCACCTGCGGATTTTACAAAATCCGCGCGGATGAATCCGCACCTAATCCGTAGCGTGTGCACACAGCCTAAGTGTAACTTATATGTTAACACAAAAAAATGGAGTGAAAGTCCAAAATATTTTAGAAACGTAAGAAATTTATTTGAGGAACAACCCCGTTATCCCGTGCTAAAGTGCTTACCCATCATGTGCTCCAGGACAAGTGCAGCGCCGCCACCAGCGCAAGTGCAGCGTGGCAGCGCTGCACTTGTCCTGGAGGCTGGAGCACATGATGGGTAAGCACTTTAGCATGGGATAACGGGGTTGTTCCTCAGGGTGCGCACCTGGGTTCTCCCCTACACTTTGTGTCCCGGTTTTAAGGCCCATCATTACAAGAAGCACTTGGCTCCTTTTCACTTAATATTATATGGACAGGACAATTTGCAGCTGATATTACCCGATTCCTTCATTGTGGATGTTGTTTATAATTGTCAGTACGATTTTTATGTAAAATAAATTTCTTACGTTTCTAAAATATTTTGGACTTTCACTCCATTTTTTTGTGTTAACATGTTATGTGGGAGTGTCCATTATCGATCCCCTTTGAGTCATAATTTTACAAATGGTGACTCGCCTGGGGTACATTGCGAATTGTTCCATTTGGTATTGTTTTATATATATATATATATATATATATATGTGTAACTTATACTGCGGCCAGGGGCAGAGGAGGCGGAGCTGAGGCTGCACATTACTGTCTGTGCTGCCTGGGAGCACTGTCGCAGGCAGTGTGTCAGAAATGAATGTCTGTCTGTGACTGTGTGATTAATCATTAACATCCCTAACCAGTAGCCGGCCAGGCCGGTACCCCCTCCCAAGCGCGGCCATTTTATTCCTTTCCAGACCCCGCATCCGAGCAGGCCATTCACCGCCCGGGGGGGCGCCAAATTCGGGAACAGCCGATTTAATATTATTTATATTGTTTGACCATACAATACAATTTCTTGTGAGAAAAAAGTAATTTTTCTTTGTTTTTATGGTCTAATAAATGTTACAATTTGTATACCTAAAAATCAGCATATGCAGTGTTTTTGTGAGAAGAGTCACAAAATTTTGACAGAAAATGTTTTCCTGGGAAGTGGGGTACAGGGGCCCAGGTTTTATGAACAGCCCCGGGCCCATAGTCCACTTAATCCGCCACTGGAGATCAATGAGGGGCTTGACTACCTGAGAAAACCCCTTAATGAATTTACGGTATTAATTGGCAAAACCCAAAAAAATGCTGAAGATCCTTAAGGTCTCTGGGTTGTACCTAATCAACAACGGCCTTTACTGTTCCAGGGTCCATACGAAACTCCTTGGCAGACAAGATGAACCCTAGAAAGGACAGCTCCTGGAATTAAAATGAGCACTTTTCAGGCTTAGCAAACAGGGAGTTCTCCGGTAACCTCTGGAGAACTGCATGTAGATGACCCATGTCAGCTTGTTTGTCAGATGAAAATACAAGAATATTGTCTAAATAAACCACCATAAAGCGCCCAATGAAGTCAGCAAAGACATGGTTAATAAAATTCTGAAAAACTGCTGGCGCATTCGTGAGACCAAAGGGCATGACCAAATTCTCAAACAAACCCTCAGAGCTGAGAAATGCTCCCCTGAGGTCCAATTTAGAAAACAACTTGGTTGTACAGATCAAGAATGAGCAGGAGGGGATAGGTATTTCTCACCATAATTTTATTTAATTCCCAAAAATCGAAGCAAGGGCATAAACCACTATCTTTTTTTTCTTTACAAAAAAGAATCCAGCCACCACAGGAGAGACAAAGGGATGAATGTGGCCTTTATGAAGGCTTTCTGAGATACACTCCTTCATAGCAGTTCGCTTCGGCCCAGAGAGGTTGTACAGATGGGCCTTAGACAATTTAGCATCCAGAATCAGATTAATCGTACAATCAAAATGTCACGATCTATGCTGGATTGTGACAGATAAAAGCATATGTAACCTTTTTTTTCTTTAAGCTGGTTGCTTAAAGTTAGTTTTGCCCCCGGTGGCCATTAGGGTCATTACACAGTGGTGTCTTTTGTTCTAGTTTGCCCCCGCTGGTGGTTAGCGTTATTGCACGGGAATCACTAGCAGGTGTGATTCCTCTGGCTCTTGTCTATAAAGGAGTGTCAGCTGGTCTCACTCACTGTTGGTGATATTGGTCATTTCAACCTTCCTTGGTGGAGGAAGGAGCTAGAGAGAGTTCCTTGCAGCTCAGTCAGAGTTCTGGGGTGGAAGGAGCCACAGAGAGGAGTTCCTTGCAGCTCTGACAAAGCTTGGTGAAGCAGCATCTATTCAGGAGGAAAGCTGCATTCTGGTGCTGGACTCTGGTGTTGAGAGCAAGAGCGACAGAGCAAAGCTAAGTGGTGTTATCCCTGTTTGTACCTTTCCTTTTGTGTGTTTCAGTGCAGTGGTGGGATTAGTTTCTGCACCGTCCATTTCCCTAGAAAGGGTTAGGTGCAGGGCGAGCTAGGGTTTTTAGGTATCCTGCTCGGCGTCAGGTCCGGAACCTGCATAGGGACTGTCAGGAGTGTAGAGACACTGACTCAGGGGAGTGCAGGAGATCTCCACATCCCCATTCCCTATCGCAGGGCCCTCCATTGTATCGGTTTCCCTGGTGTTTCCCTTTATTATTTAAATTCGCCTTGCTGGAGGCGGTGTATCCAGATACACGTGTAATTCTGAAATTCGCCTGCTGGAGGAGGTGTATTCGGCTGCACGTTATATTATTTAAATTCGCCCTACTGGAGGCAGTGTATCCAGGGTCACGCGTGTCAGAGAAATTCGCCCTGCTGGAGGTGGTGTGTCCAGTCACACGTAACCATCACACAAGACAGCGGTGTGGTGGTAAGACCTCAGCCTCCTTTTCGGAAAATACATCCTCAAAATCCTTCAGGTACTCCGGAATACCCTCCAGATTAACGGATGACATAAGGACAGTAGAGAGACAACACTTAAAAAACAATTAGGACCCCATTCCCTGTCTATAACAGGATTGTGTAACTAACCAAGGAAATCCCAACACCAGTCCCGCTGGAAGATTGTCCAGGACATAACATGAGATACGTTCCTGATGCAAGGAGCCCACCTTGAGGAGGAACTCCTCTGAGACAAAATTAACAACATTCTTAACCAGCGGTGGCTTGTCAATGGCAATAATAAGAACTGTAGTCTCAAGCCTAACTGTGCCTAACTTACACTTGGTCACCAAGTTAGAGTCAATAAAGTTCGTGGACGACCCACAATCCACAAAAGCTGAAGTGGCCGTGTAGCGACTCCCACAACAAAGTTCCACCTCCAACAATATTTTTTGAAATGAGGAAAAAGGTACCTGAGAGTCTGGGTGACCTCCTCGGCAATCACTCAGACTCTGCAGCTTGTTAGTTGGTAGGCGAGAGGGACAGTCCTTTATCTAATGTCCAGGATCTCCACAATAAAAACAAGATCTCCCCTCTAGTCGTCGCCTCCTCTCCTTTTCCTTGAGGTTGGTGGCCCCAACCTCCATAGGTTCCATCGAGGTACCACATAACAGTTAGCTGGATGTAACAGAATCTTTCGCTGTATTACACCTCTCTTCCGCAACCTCTGATCCATACGAATGGCCTGAGTCATAGCCTCCTCCAAGGAGCTGGATGGCGAATGGAGAGCCAAAGCGGCCTTAAGATGACCCAACAGTCCTGAATTAGCATCTTAGTGCAGTCGTCCCAGATAACTTCAGTGGACCATCGCCTAAACTCTGAGCAATACCATTCGGCAGTGAGTTTACCCTGGGAGAGACCTATGATTGTGTCCTCTACCACCCTGACCCGGTCCGGTGAGTCAAAAATCAGTCCTAAGGCCTCAAAGAACCTATCCACAGACACACGTTCAGGGGCCGAAGCAGGTAAAGAGAAAGCCCACGATTGGGGACCGTCCCGCAGTAATGAAATAATTATCCCCACCCATTGACTCTCGTCTCCAGAGGATCGGAGTCTAAGAGAGAACAGCAGCTTACAACTCTCCCTGAACGTACGGAATTTCTCCTTTTCTCCAGAGAAGGTATCTGGAAGCCTGACCATAGGTTCAGGAGAGTGTAGCAAAACACCTACAGGGTCAGAGTGCTTACAGGTAGATTGGGAAATAGAACCGTGAAGGGTGTTAAAGCCGTGCCTGCTAGGGTCGAAGGGTACTTGGTCTGGGCCGGTCAGTTCTTCGGGGGATGTCACAGCAGCGACCCAGTCCATGGCCCTGGGCATGCAATGAAATAAAGATGGGAACAGTTTATAGGGGATTAAGTCGTGACGCCACCCGTGGTGTTCGGTAAAAAGAAGATGGCCGACGCTGCGATTCAGATCCACTGGGGCTGTTGGTGGTGCAGCAGAGATGTTACAGCTCTCCACGGGTAGAGCTAGGCCCCAGGGCAGTCATAGGGTTAAAGGTGATGGAAATGGTTGTAGTGCAGACCCCTAAACTGACAACACAACTAGAATTAGCCGTGGGATGTACCTACGATGCCCTAGACGCCTCAGGACAGCCAAAGAATTAACTAAGCCTAAAGAGAGAAAAGGGAAAGCTAAACTGTCCCGGAGTAGAACCCCAAAGGAATAGATAGCCCCCGAACATTTATTGCCGGTGAGACATGATGAGGCACAAAACACAGGCAGAAAATAGAGTAAGCAAATGATGGGGCCCAAGCTGTCTAGATAGAACAGGACAGGAAAGGATACTGTCTGCAATCACGCAAAAAACTTAAGAAAAAATCCAACACATCTGATATGCAAAAATACTGAGGCCACACAACCTCTCCCCCACTAAATCAGAACTCTGGTGTGAACTGGACGCAAAATAAAAGATACTGATATAACAGGGGATTAGAAATACTGAAAAGACTGACATGAGCTGTGGCATATGGAACAGAGTCCAGCAGAGTTCCCAGCAGGGAACAAGGCTGAACTCATACCAGCAAAGCAGAAATCAGAGGAAAGCAAAAAATGGATCACATGCAAAAAGATTCAAGCAGACAAATAACTTATCTGAAAGATGTAGAACAAAGCAGGAGGCAAGCAGACTTCCAAAATGCTCAGGAAGAAAACCAAATCACCGGCAACCACAGAGGGAAGGTTGTTCACTTAAATCTCTCCAGTCAGTAACATCTGACCTCCAATCATCCTCCTCAGGTGATTGACTTATGTCAGCCAGACCAGCTCCATTACCAGCAGCAACCATCAGAGGGAGCCCAAACTCAGAATCCAGGTCAAAAGTGTTCACAACAGTCCCCCCCTTGAGGAGGGGTCACCAAACCCTCACCCAAGCCACCAGGCCGATCAGGATGGGCTCGGTGAAAGGCGCGAACCAATCTCTCGGCATGAATGTCAGAAGCAAATACCCAAGAATTATCCTCCTGACCATAACCTTTCCACTTGACCAAGTACTGGAGTCTCTGTCTAGCCAGACGAGAATCCAATACCTTCTCTACTTCATACTCCAGATTACCCTTAACCAATACAGGATCAGGGGGTGCAGCCATGGGAACTACTGGCTCCACAAACCTTTTCAACAAAGATTTATGAAAGACGTTGTGAATCTTAAACGTTCCTGGAAGAGCCAAACGGAAGGAAACGGTGTTAAGGATTTCCAAAATCTTATAAGGTCCAATGTACCTTGGCTTAATGTCACGCCGTTCCGACATACTAACCCGGCCTCCGCTCCCACGCCGTCTCTGCATACTCACCTGGCCATCGCTCCTACGCCGCAGCCCCTCGCCGCCCGACAGCCACGGCGGTCACCTCTGACAGGTGCACGGCCGACGGCGTCTTTGCATGCAATGCGCATGCGCCATAGGCCGCGGCCGTGCCTCCCTTCTGCTTCTTGTGCTGCGGCTATGCCCTGACCCGGAAGCACCCCCTGACCAATGGCAGACCAGACAGGGGCATATCAGGCCGCTTCCCCCTGAGGGAGGCGCCTGATCGTTGTGTTTCCTAGCACACTAGGTCTTGCTTCTTCGTGAGCTCTCTGCAGTCTCACAGTCCCGTTCTCGTGTGCTCCCTGCAGCAGCCTCACAGTCCTGCTATCCGTGTCCCCTGCTCTACTCCATCATACTCCAGTCCTGCCTCCGGTGTTCCTGTTCCATCCTGCTCCAGTCCTTCCATCCTACTCCAGTCCTGCCTCCGGTGTTCCTGTTCCATCCGGCTCCAGTCCTTCCGTCCTACTCCAGTCCTGCCTCCGGTGTTCCTGTTCCATCCGGCTCCAGTCCTTCCGTCCTACTCCAGTCCTGTCTCCGGTGTTCCTGTTCCATCCGGCTCCAGTCCTTCCGTCCTACTCCAGTCCTGCCTTCGGTGTTCCTGTTCCATCCGGCTCCAGTCCTTCCGTCCTACTCCAGTCCTGCCTCCGGTGTTCCTGTTCCATCCGGCTCCAGTCCTTCCGTCCTACTCCAGTCCTGCCTCCGGTGTTCCTATTCCATCCTGCTCCAGTCCTTCCGTCCTACTCCAGTCCTGCCTCTGGTGTTCTTGTTCCATCCTGCTCCAGTCCTTCCGTCCTACTCCAGTCCTGCCTCCGGTGTTCCTGTTCCATCCGGCTCCAGTCCTTCCGTCCTACTCCAGTCCTGCCTCCGGTGTTCCTGATCCATCTGGCTCCAGTCTTTCCATCCTACTCCAGTCCTGCCTCAGGTGTTCCTGCTCCATTCTGCTCCAGTGTTCCTGCTCCAACCATCCCTACACGTTCCAATCTACAGTCTTACTCCACTCCTGTCTCCTGTGTTCCTGCTCTGTCCTGTCATCTACATTTCAGTCCCACACTCCTGCTCCAGTCCATCCTGAGCCGCCCCTCTCGGTACCGGCTACCGTGGTACTCGAACCCCTGGGCCTGCTCCTAACGGTCCCTGTATAGGGGTCAGTTCCAACTGGCAGCTCGCCCGGGGCCCCTCGGTGCCACGGCACAGAGGGGCCACTCCTGGAGATTCTGGCTCCAGACCAGCCACGCCAACACTTAAATTTTGGAAACGCAACTTTCATAGGAATATTTTTTGAAGACAACCAAACCATGTCACCCACTTTAAACCGGGGACCAATAGTCCTATGCCGGTTGGCAAACCGATGGGCCTTCTCCTGAGAGTGAGACAACTTATCCACTACTTGATCCCAAATCTGCTGCTTTCTCTTTACCACAGAATCAACACCTGGGCAGGCCGAAGCCTCCACCTGCCCTGAAGAAAACCGAGGATGAAACCCGAAGTTGCAGAAAAAAGGAGACATCAAAGTGGCAGGACTAGCCCTATTATTTAGAGCAAATTCAGACAAGGGCAAAAAAGAGACCCAGTCATCTTGATCAGCAGACACAAAACAACTCAAATAGGTTTCCAAAGTCTGGTTTTCTCTCTCAGTCTGCCCATTGGTCTGAGGGTGGAACGCAGAGGAGAAGGACAACTGAATTTCCAGTTTGGAGCAAAAAGCTCTCCAAAATCTGGAAACAAACTGGACTCCTCTGTCAGACACAATGTTCTCCGCAATACCGTGCAAACGAACCACCTTCTGTAAAAACAAGGGCACCAACTCAGAAGAGGATGGCAACTTCGGCAGTGGTAGAAGATGGACTATCTTAGAAAATCTTTCACAGATCACTGTTATGAATGAGTCACTGAAGGAGGAAAAAACAAAAATACAAGCTAAATCCAGAAAACCGGAGTGGTAGCTATCGGATTGCAGACCCCTGATCCTATCCACAACAACTAACAGTAGCCGTGGGGGGTTCCTACGATGCCCTAGACCCCTCGATCACAGCCGGAGAACTAAATAGGCCTAAAGAAAGAAAGGGGAAATCTAAACTGCCCCAGAGCAGACCCCAAAGCAATAGGCAGCCCCCAACATATAATGACGGTGAAGCAAGATGAAAACACTAACACAGATAGAAAGATAGGTTGAGCAAACGATGGGGCCCAAGCTAACTAAAAAGGACAGGATAGAAAAGCTGCTGTCTGCAATCCGTAAAAATCCCTACCAAAAAATGTCCCAACCGTCTGATAGGAAAAACAGGCTCTGAAGTCTCTAGGACTTCAAAAAGACTATATCAGCACTCAGGTAAGTTCTGAAGACAGAGCAAAAGACAAACTGATCAGAGACAAAAATGGAACTCAGCACACCCCTGACCGGGGATGGCTGAACTCCAAAAAACAAGGTAAACAAAACAAAACTAATAAGTTCAATAGCAGAGCAAAAACTTATCTTTGGGAAGCAGTAATCAGACTGGTCTCCAAGAATCCAGCAGAGAAATCACCAGCGACTCAGAAGGGCGTCGGCTGCCTTATATCCAGTCAGAAGTTCCTGTTACCCAGTCATCATCTACAAGATCAGGTGTTTGGTAATCAGCCTCACTACCTTCCTTCACCAGAAGAGGGAGTTCATCAGACATCGACGGTGAAGGGGAAAATGAACTCACAACAGTACCTCCCCCTTGAGGAGGGGTCACCGAACCCTCATTCACGCCACCAGGGCGATCAGGATGGGCCCGATGAAAGGCACGAACCAATCTTTCGGCATGAATATCGGATGCAGGGACCCAAGAATTTTCCTCCTGGCCATAACCCTTCCATTTAACCAAATACTGGAGTCTCCGTCTAGCCAGGCGAGAATCCAGTATCTTCTCAACCTCATATTCCACATTACCTTCAACCAATACCGGGTCAGGAGGTGCCACCACAGGAACTACTGGCTCAACAAACCTCTTTAACAGAGACTTATGAAACACGTTATGGATCTTAAATGTAACAGGAAGAGCCAATCGAAAAGAGACTGGATTAAGAATCTCCAAAATCTTGTAAGGTCCAATAAATCTAGGTTTAAACTTTGGAGAAGCCACCTTCATAGCGATATTCTTTGATGACAACCAAACCATATCACCCACCTTAAACTGGGGACCAATGGTCCTATGCCGGTTGGAAAACCGCTGGGCCTTTTCCTGGGAGAGAGACAACATATCCACCACTTGGTCCCAGATCTGGTGCATTCTCTCCACCACAGTGTCAACACCTGGGCAGGCAGAAGGCTCCACCTGCCCTGAAGAGAATCGAGGATGAAACCCAAAGTTACAAAAAAAAGGTGACATCAAAGTGGCAGAACTAGCTCTATTATTTAAAGCAAATTCGGCCAAGGGCAAAAATGAAACCCAATCATCCTGATCAGCAGAAATAAAACATCTCAAATACGACTCCAAAGTCTGGTTTGTTCTCTCTGTCTGCCCATTGGTCTGAGGGTGAAACGCAGAGGAGAAGGACAACTGAATTCCCAGCTTGGAACAGAAAGTCCTCCAAAATCTAGACACAAACTGAACTCCTCTGTCAGATATAATGTTCTCAGGAATCCCGTGCAAGCGAACCACCTGTTGCAAAAACAAGGGCACCAACTCTGAGGAAGATGGCAACTTAGGGAGTGGTACAAGATGGACCATCTTAGAGAATCTATCACAAATCACCCAAATAACAGTCATTCTCTGAGAGACAGGCATATCAGAGATAAAATCCATTGAAATATGGGTCCATGGCCTCCTGGGCACCGGCAAAGGTATCAACAACCCACTAGAGCGAGAACAAGGTTTAGACCGAGAGCAAGTCCCACAGGACTGCACAAAATTCCTGACATCACGAGACAAGGCGGGCCACCAAAAAGACCGACTCACCAAATATCTAGTACCAAAAATACCTGGATGACCAGCCAATGCAGAGCAATGAACTTCAGACATCACTCTCTTCCTCCACTGGTCAGGAACATACAATTTTCCAATGGGACAACGCTCAGGTTTGTCCTCCTGAAACTCTTCCAGAGCACGTCTCAAATCGGGCGAGATGGCAGAAAGAACTACCCCCTCACCTAAGATGGTAGCAGGCTTGGTCACAACAGGAGAATCAGCAAAGAAACTCCTAGAGAGGGCGTCTGCCTTGACATTCTTAGTGCCCGGAAGAAAAGAGACCACAAAATCAAAACGTGTGAAAAACAAGGCCCACCTAGCCTGTCTAGGATTCAAGCGTTTGGCCGACTCCAGGTAAATCAAATTCTTGTGGTCAGTAAGGACCACGACTTGATGTTTAGCTCCCTCCAACCAATGTCTCCACTCCTCAAATGCTCATTTCATGGCTAACAGTTCCCGATTCCCCACATCATAGTTACGTTCGGATGGGGAGAACTTTCGGGAAAAGAAAGCACAGGGATTCATTTTAGATGTTACAGGATCTTTTTGGGACAAAACAGCTCCTGCACCAATCTCAGAAGCTTCCACCTCTACCTAAAACGGGAGTGAGACATCAGGTTGCCGCAAAACCGGAGCAGAAGTGAACCTTCGCTTCAGCTCCTGAAAGGAAGAAACAGCCTCCGGAGACCAATTCAGCACATCAGCACCCTTCTTAGTCAAATCAGTCAATGGTTTGGCAATACCAGAAAAATTAGCTATAAATTTACGATAAAAATTAGCAAAACCCAAAAACTTCTGGAGGGCCTTCAAAGAAGTGGGCTGAACCCAATCATAAATGGCCTGTACCTTGGCCGGGTCCATTTCAATAGTTGACGGAGACAAAATAAATCCCAAAAATGAAATCCTCTGTACACCAAAAGGCATTTCGATCCCTTGACATACAGGGAATTCTCCCTCAAAATCCGTAACACAGTCCGAACATGTTACACATGAGAGTCCCAATCCTTGGAAAAGATCAAAATATCATCCAGATAGATGATCAAAAATTTATCCACCAAGTCTCGGAAAATATCATTCATGAAGCACTGGAAGACAGAAGGGGCATTAGTGAGCCCAAAAGGCATCACCAGGTACTCAAAATGTCCCTCCGGAGTATTAAATGCCGTCTTCCATTCATCCCCATGCTTAATGCGAATAAGATTATATGCCCCCATGAGGTCAAGCTTTGTAAACCAGCAAGCACCTTTAACTCTGGAGAATAGATCAGAAATCAGGGGTAACGGATACTGATATTTAACAGTAATTTTGTTGAGGGAACGATAGTCAATACAAGGCCTTAATGACCCATCTTTCTTAGCCACGAAAAAAAACCCAGCACCTAAGGGTGAAGAGGATGGTCTAATATGACCCTTCTCCAACGACTCCTTAATATAGGATCGCATAGGCTCGTGCTCGGGTACAGATAAATTGAAAAGTCGACCCTTGGGAAATTTACACCCAGGGCTCAGCTCAATTGCACAGTCATAACTCCTATGAGGAGGCAAAGACGCAGACTCATTCTCACTAAATACATCATAAAAATCAGCCAAATAGTCAGGAACATCAAGCGACTGGGGAGAGGTGGAGAAAACAGGAGCATCACTAAGGGCACACCGACAACCCCAACTCACCACAGACACAGACTTCCAATCCAAAACTGGATTATGGATTTGCAACCAGGGAAACCCCAGAACAATGGTATCATGCAAATTATGCAACACCAAAAATCTGCAATTCTCTTGATGGTCTGGGGCGACCCGCATTACCACCTGGGTCCAAAACTGAGGTTTATTCTTTGCCAAAGGGGTAGCATCAATACCCCTCAAAGGGAAGGCGTCCGCAGAGGTGTCATAGGAAATCCACAACGTTTAGCAAAATCCAAGTCCATCAGGTTCAGAGCTGCTCCCGAATCCACAAAATCCTTAACGGAAAATGTGGACAGGGAGCAGATCAGAGTAATTGCCAGAAGAAACTTAGGTTGAACACCACCCACAGCAAATGTGTGTGCAAAACGTTTCTCTCATTTAGGGCAGACAGAAATAATATGCGAGGCATCACCACAGAAGATACACAGCTTATTACGCCTTCTGAACTCCTGACGTTGCGCCCTAGACAAAACTCTATCACATTGCATAGGTTCAGACATTTGTTCAACAGGTGGCAACACCTCTCGTGCGGTTTTGCGTTCACGCAAACCCGGATCAACCTGAATGGCTAATGACATAGAATCGTCAAGACCAGAGGGAACAGGAAATCCCACCATAGTATCTTTTACGGTTTCTGACAAACCCTTCCGAAAGAGAGCTGCCAAGGCACCATCATTTCAGGTAGTAAGGACTGCCCACTTTCGGAATTTTTGACAGTACAACTCTGCAGAATCCCGACCCTGGCTCAATGCCAACAGGGCCTTTTCAGCCTGATCAATAGCATTAGGTTCATCATACAATAACCCCAAGGCTTGAAAAAATGCATCCACATTAGTAAGAATAGGATCATCAGTTTTCAAAGAAAACGCCCAATCCTGGGGATCGCTGCGCAGCAAAGAGTTGACAATTTTAACCTGCTGCGCGGAGCTCCCCGACGAGTTAGGCTTCAAGGCAAAAAATAATTTACAATTATTCTTAAAATTCAAAAATTTAGACCGATCCCCAGAAAACACATCAGGAGTAGGAATCTTTGGTTCAGCAGCAAGTGAATGAGCAAGATAGGCGGAAATTCCCCGCACTTCAGCAGTGAGCTGCTCCACACGATCAGACAATTGCTTCATCTCCACTGAGAAACAAAAAAAATTCCCCCTTCGGCCTCAGAGACATAGAGGAAAAAATATACACAAAAAAAAAAAATTCTGACAAACTCTTTTTTCTTTTTTTACAATTCTTTCCTGCTATTGACTACCCTAGGATCTGCAGTATGGCTGGTGATTCTGTTATGAATGAGTCACCGAAGTGGAAAACACAAAAATACAAGCTAAGTCCAGAAAACCGGAGAGGTTGGTAGCTATCGGATTGCAGACCCCTGATCCTATTCTCAACAACTAACAGTAGCCATGGGGGGTTCCTACGATGCCCTAGACCCCTCGATCACAGCCGGAGAACTAAATAGGCCTAAAGAAAGAAAGGGGAAATCTAAACTGCCCCAGAGCAGACCCCAAAGCAATAGGCAGCCCCCAACATATAATGACGGTGAAGCAAGATGAAAACACTAACACAGATAGAAAGATAGGTTGAGCAAACGATGGGGCCCAAGCTAACTAAAAAGGACAGGATAGAAAAGCTGCTGTCTGCAATCCGTAAAAAACTCTACCAAAAAATGTCCCAACCGTCTGATAGGAAAAACAGGCCCTGAAGTCGCTAGGACTTCAAAAAGACTATATCAGCACTCAGGTAAATTCTGAAGACAGAGCAAAAGACAAACTGATCAGAGACAAAAATGGAACTCAGCACACCCCCGACCGGGGATGGCTGAACTCCAAAAAACAAGGTAAACAAAACAAAACTAATAAGTTCAATAGCAGAGCAAAAACTTATCTTTGGGAAGCAGGAATCAGACTGGTCTCCAAGAATCCAGCAGAGAAATCACCAGCGACTCAGAAGGGCGTCGGCTGCCTTATATCCAGTCAGAAGTTCCTGTTACCCAGTTATCATCTACAAGATCAGGTGTTTGGTAATCAGCCTCACTACCTTCCTTCACCAGAAGAGGGAGTTCATCAGACATCGACGGTGAAGGGGAAAATGAACTCACAACAGATCACCCAGATAACAGTCATTCTCTGAGAGACAGGGAGGTCGGAAATAAAATCCATTGGGATATGGGTCCATGGCCTCCTGGGCACCGGCAGTGGCACTAACAATCTATTAGAACGAGAACAGGGTTTGGACCGAGAACAAGTCCTACAGGACTGCATGAAATTCCTGACATCACGAGATAAAGCAGGCCACCAAAAAGACCGACTTACCAAATCTCTGGTACCAAAAATACCAGGATGACCAGCTAACACGGACCAATGAATTTCAGACTGTTACGGTTCTAAGTAGGAACCGGAGAGTGGACCCTCTGGGTCGTGGCTCCAAAGCCCCCGAGGGCGAGCGGCCCAGGTGATGACCACCCCCTATACAGGGAGTGTTAGGGGCAGGCCCAAGGGGGGTGAGACCACGACAGCCGGAACCAAAGGGACGACCCAGGGAGTGTACAGAGGGAAAGGCCAAAGGACACTGACTAGAGTAGACCCGGAGCAGGAGGGAACAGAACGTAGGGAACCAGGACCGATCAGGATGGAGCCAGAGCAGGAACGCTGGAAGAAAGAAGGAAGAAAGGTTAGGGGGAACTGACCTAGGGGTAAGGACGGAACCCTAGCTAAGGAACCGCCGATGACAGCAGCAGAGAAGGACCAGGCGAGGTACAGGCACGGAGGCAGCAGAGGGAACTGAGCGGGGGTCCAGTCGGGGCTATGGAGCGGAGAGCAGAGCGCAGACCAGAGAGAGGGGGGACCTGAGAGTCGGAGCGACGCTGCGCAGGAACGCTAAGCGCCACAGAGGAAGACAAACAGGCGTCTTACCATTCAAGACGCCAGACAGAAATACCCGGTGGGCGCCGCCATGTTGGGGGCGGAGCCACCGGGTCACGTGCTCCCAGGATGCCCCGCGGTGAGAAACGAGCGAGTGCGCATGTGCGTGCCTCTGACGCGCCGTGACCCTGCAAAGCCAGACAGGGCACGGCGCGAGGATGAAGGAGGGACGCACCGGGAGGAGGGGGACCCCAGGTGAGCATCGGGGCGCGTAATACAGACATTACTCTTCTCCTCCACTGGTCGGGGACATACAATTTCCCCATAGAGCATCGTTCAGGTTTGTCCTCCTGAAATTCCTCCAGGGCAAGTCTCAAATCGGGTGAAAAAGCGGAAAGAACCACACCCTCATTTAGAATGGTAGTAGGCTCAGTCACATCAAGAGAATCCGCAAAGAAACTCCTAGAGAGGGCATCCGCCTTAATATTCTTAGTGCCCGGAAGAAAGGAGACCACAAAATTAAAACGCGTGAAAAACAAGGCCCACCTAGCCTGTCTAGGATTCAATCGCTTGACTGATTCGAGATAGATTAAGTTCTTGTGGTCAGTGAGGACCACAACTTGATGTCTGGCCCCCTCCAACCAATGTCTCCACTCTTCAAATGCCCACTTCATAGCCAACAATTCCCGATTCCCCACATCATAAGTACGTTCAGATGGGGAAAATTTTCGAGAAAAGAAGGCACAAGGATTCATCTTAGAGTTTGCCTGATCTCTTTGAGACAAAACGGCTCCTGCACCAATCTCAGAGGCATCTATCTCTGTTAGGAACGGCAGAACGCACTAAATAAATAAATAATAAAGTGCGATCGCCGCTCGGGGTCCACCGTGCAGTAGGTGTTCAAATTGCTGCTAAACAATGGCAGACGTGCTATATGGCGGTATAATGCGCTCGGGTTCAACGTCACCCGATGAGCACAGAGCGGACTCTGTTAAACTCACAGAGGTGCTGTAACAAAAACATACAAGTATACACTGAGCCAGATAGACTTCACCGGACTCAGTGAAATTGCACGCACGGTATCTGGTCACAGGACACGGTTCCAAGACAGGGGACGGTGTCCGTTTAGACCTACCGTGCGTGCGATGTCGCTGCTGCGGACGCCAGTAAGTGCTGCTACATGCAGCGCGGCGGCAGACACAGCCACTAAGCGATGGTGCTTAAGGGACGTGACACCACCGGATGCTAGTGTAGAGGTGCGGTGTGCACAGTGGCCTATGGCTTGCCACTGACTGGCGCGGACTCTAACTATAGTTCTCTATCCACATGCGTAATATCAGAGGGAGGGGAATCTTAATTAGTCACCAGAATCATACATCCATCACCATTCACACATCTAGCAAGAATAGTCTAGACTAGCGCATGGCCGAACTGCCATGTGGCTCTTTTATAGCCGTGCGCTGCCGGGACCTTCCAGATCTCTGAGATGGACCAATCAGATCAGGAGAAGGCAGTATATGAAGCTCTGGACTCCTGCTGTGTAGCCGCAGGAATCCGACGCCTAACAATCTCCACCTGAAATGGGAGTGAAACATCAGGTTGCCGTAGAATAGGAGCAGAAGTGAATCTCCGCTTAAGCTCCTGAAACACCAAGACTGACTCTGGAGACCAATTCACCACATCAGCACCCTTTTTGGTCAAATCCATCAGTGGTTTAACAATACCAGAAAAATGACTTATGAATTTACGGTAGAAATTAGCAAACCCCCAAAATTTCTGGAGAACCTTCAAGGAAGTGGGCTGAACCCAATCATAAATGGCCTGGACCTTGACCGGGTCCATTTCAATAGCGGACGGGGACAAAATGAATCCCAAAAACAAAATTTTTTGTACGCCAAAGACACATTTCGATCCCTTAACATACAGAGCATTTTCTCCCAAAATCCGGAATACAATCCGAACATGTTCCACATGAGAATCCCAATCATTGGAAAAAAAATCAAAATATCATCCAAATAAACGATCAAAAACTTGTCCACAAAATCCCGGAAAATATCGTTCATGAATGATTGGAAGACGGAAGGGGCATTAGTGAGCCCAAAAGGCATCACTAGGTACTCAAAATGCCCCTCAGGAGTATTAAACGCCATCTTCCATTCATCACCGTGCTTGATGCGAATAAGATTATACGTCCCCCTAAGGTCAAGCTTGGTAAACCAACTAGCACCTTTCACTCTGGAGAATAAATCGGAAATCAGGGGTAACGGATACTGATATTTAACAGTGATTTTATTAAGGAGACGATAGTCAATACATGGCCTCAATAAGCCATCTTTCTTGGCCACAAAGCAAAAAACCGGAACCTAAAGGTGAAGAGGACAGTCTGATATGACCCTTCTCCAATGACTCTTTGATATAAGATCGCATAGCATCATGTTCAGGTACAGATAAATTGAAGAGCCGACCCTTGGGAAATTTACAACCGGGCACTAACTCGATCGCACAATCATAACTCCTATGAGTAGGCAAGGACGCAGATTTACTCTCACTAAATACGTCAGAGAAATCAGCCAAATAGTCAGGAACATCATGAGACTGGGGAGAGGTAGAGAAAACAGGAGTGTCACTAAGAACACATTGACAACCCCAACTAACCACAGACACAGATTTCCAATCCAGAACAGGATTATGAGTCTGCAACCAAGGAAAACCCAGTACAATAATATCATGTAAATTATGCAACACCAAAAATTTACAATTCTCTTGATGGTCCGGGGCTACCTGCATTATCACCTGGGTCCAAACCTGGGGTTTATTCTCCGCCAAAGGAGTAGCATCAATACCCCTCAAAGGGATAGGAGTCCGCAGGGGCACCATGGGAAAACAACAACGTTTGGCAAAGCCTTAGCAGAAAATGAAGATAAGGAGCAGATCAAGGAAACCGACAAAAGGAATTTAGGCTTTACATTGCCCAAAACAAATGAGTGAGCAAAACATTTTTCCCGCTTAGGGCAGACAGAAATAGTATGAGAGGCGTCCCCACAAAAGAAGCACAACTTATTACGCCTTGTAAATTCTTGACGTTGAGCCCTAGAAAAAACCCTATCACACTGCATGGGCTCAGAAGTTTGTTCGAAAGGCAACACCGCCTCTCGCATAGTTTTACGTTCACGTAAACGTCTGTCAGTTTGAATGGCTAATGACATAGAGTCATTGAGACCAGAGGGGACAGGAAATCCCACCATAACATCTTTTACAGTCTCTGCCAGACCTTTCCGAAAAAGAGCCGCCAGGGCATCATCGTTCCATTTAGTAAGGATCGCCCACTTTTTGAATTTCTGACAATATAACTCTGCCGCTTCCTGACCCTGGTTCATTGCCAATAAAGTTTTCTCAGCTTGATCAATAACATTAGGTTCATCATACAGCAACCCCAGAGCCTGAAAAAATGCATCCACATTAGCCAGAACAGGATCCCCAGGTGTCAGAGAAAAAGCCCAGTCCTGAGGATCGCCGCGCAACAGGGAGATGACAATTTTAACCTGCTGCACCGAGTTCCCAGAGGAATTAGGTTTCAAGGCAAAAAACAGTTTACAATTATTCTTAAAGTTCAAAAATTTAGACCAATCCCCATAAAATAAATCAGGAATAGGGATTTTAGTTTCTGCAACAGAAAACTGAGCGAGATAGGCTGAAATTCATCTAATTTCAGCAGCGAGCACGATCAGACAATTGCTTAGTATTCATTAACCTCTTAACCCCCAAGGGTGGTTTGCACGTTCATGACCGGGCCAATTTCTACAATTCTGACCACTGTCCCTTTATGAGGTAATAACTCTGAAACGCTTCCATGGATCCTGGTGATTCTGACATTCTCGTGACATATTGTACTTCATGTTAGTGGTAAAATTTCATTAATATAACTTGCGTTTATTTGTGAAAAAAATGGAAATTTGGCGAAAATTTTGAAAATTTCACAATTTTCCAACTTTGAATTTTTATGCCCTTAAATCACAGAGATACAGCACACAAAAAACTTAATAAGTAACATTTCCCACATGTTTACTTTACATCAGCACAATTTTGGAACCAAAATCTTTTTTGTTAGGAAGTTATAAGGGTTAAAAGTTGACCAGCGATTTCTCATTTTTGCAGCACCATTTTATTTTTACGGACCACATCACATTTGAAGCCACTTTGAGGGGTCTATATGATAGAAAATACCCAAAAGTAACACCATTCTAAAAACTGCACCCCTTAAGGTGCTCAAAACCACATTCAAGAAGTTTATTAACCCTTCAGGTGCGTCACAGGAATTTTTTGAATATTTAAAAAAAATGAACATTTAACTTTTTTTCACAAAAAAAATGTTTCAGGTTCAATTTTTTTTATTTTACCAAGTGTAAAAGGAAAAATTGGACTGGAAAAGTTATTGTGCAATTTCTCCTGAGTACGCTGATACCTGTTATGTGAGGGGGAACCACTGTTTCAGCGCATGACAGAGCTCAGAAGGGAAGGAGCGCCGTTTGACTTTTTCAATGCAAAATTGGCTGGAATTCAGATCGGATGCCATGTCACGTTTGGAGAGCCCCTGATGCACCTAAACAGTGGAAACCCCTCACAAGTGACCCCATTTTGGAAACTAGACCCCCCAAGGAACTTATCTAGATGTGTGGTGAGAACTTTGAACCCACAAGGGCTTCACAGAAGTTTACAACGTACAGCGGTACAATTAAAAAATCATATTTTTTCCAAAAAAATGATCTTTTCACCCCCAATTTTTATTTTCCCAAGGGTAACAGGACCCTAAAAGCTATTGTGCAATTTGTCTTGAGTACGCTGATACCCCATATGTGGGTGTAAATGACTATTTGGGCGCATGGCAGAGCTCGGAAGGGAAGCAGCGCCATTTGACATTTTTGGCTGGAATTGAGATCGGACACCATGTCGCGTTTGGAAAGCCCCTGATGTACCAAAACAGTGGAAACCCCCCACAAATGACACCATTTTGCAAACTAGACCACCCAAGGAACTTATCTAGATGTGTGGTGAGAACTTTGAACCCCCAAGAGCTTCACAGAAGCTTATAACGTACAGCCGTACAATTAAAAAATCATATTTTTTCCACAAAAATGATCTTTTCACCCTCAATTCTTACTTTTCCAAGGGTAACAGGACCCTAAAAGTTATTGTGCAATTTGTCCCGAGTACGCTGATACCCCATATATGGGTGTAAACGACTATTTGGGCGCATGACAGAGCTCGGAAGGGAAGCAGCGCCATTTGACGTTTTTGGCTATAATTGAGATCGGACACCATGTCGCGTTTGCAAAGCCCCTGATGTACCTAAACAGTGGAATCCCCCACAAGTGACCCCATTTTGGAAACTAGACCCCCTAAGAAACTTATCTAGATGTGTGGTGAGCACTTTGAACCCCCCAGTGTTTCACAGAAGTTTATAACGCCCGGGCGTGAAAATAAAAAATCATATTTTTTCCACAAACATGATCATTTAGTCCCCAATTTATTTATTTTCCCAAGGGTACCAGGAGAAATTGGACCCCAAAAGTTGTTGTCCAATTTGTCCTGAGTACACCGATACCCCATATGTGGGAGAAAACTACTGTATGGGCACACGTCGGGGATCAGAAGGGAAGTAGTGACGATGTGGAATGCAGACTTTGATGGAATGGTCTGCGGGTGTCATGTTGCCTTTGGAGAGCCCCTGATGTACCTAAACAGTGGAAACCCCCCACAAATGACAGCATTTTGGAAACTAGACCCCCTAAGGAACTTATCTAGATGTGTGGTGAGCACTTTGAACCCCCAAGGGCTTTACACAAGTTTATAATGCCCGGGCGTGAAAATAAAAAAATCATAGTTTTCCACAAACATGATAATTTAGTCCCCAATTTTTTATTTTCCCAAGGGTACCAGGAGAAAATGGTCCCCAAAAGTTGTTGTCCAATTTGTCCTAAGTACGCTGATACCTCATATGTGGGAGAAAACTACTGTATGGGCACACGTCGGGGCTCGGAAGGGAAGTAGTGATGTTTTGGAATGCAGACTTTAATGGAATGGTCTGCGGGTGTCATGTGCGTTTGGAGAGCCTCTGATGTGCCTAAACTATTGAAACTCCCCACAAGTGATCCCATTTCGGAAACTAGACCCCCCACGGAACTTATCTAGATGTGTGGTGAGCACTTTGAACCCCCAAGTGCTTCACAGAAATTTATAACGCTCAGGCGTGAACATAAAAAAATCATATTTTTTTTCCACAAAAATTATATTTTTGCCCCCGATTTTTTATTTTCCTAAGGGAAACAGGAGAAATAGGACCCCAAAAGGTGTTTTGCACTTTGTCCTGAGTAGGCTGATACCCCATATGTGGGGGTAAAACACTGTTTGGGTGCATGGCAGAGCTTGGAAGGGAAGGAGCACCATTTGACTTATTCAATGCAGAATTGGCTGGAATTGAGATCAGACGCCATGTTGCCCTTGGAGAGCACCTGATGTGCCCAAACAGTGGAAACCCCCCAATTCTAACTCCAACCCTAACCCCAACACACCCCTAGCCCTAACCCTAGCCCTAGCCCTAATGGGAAATTGGAAATAAATACATTTTTTTAATTTTATTATTTTTCCCTAACTAAGGGGGTGATAACGGGGAGTTTGATTTACTATTTATGGCGGTTTTTATATTTAGCAGCTGTCACACGCTAAAAGACGCTTTTTATTGTAAAAATTGTTTTTGCATCACCACATATTGAGAGCTATAATTTTTCCATATTTTGACCCACTGAGTCATGTGAGGTCTTATTTTTTGTGGGACGAGTTGACGCTTTTATTGGTATCATGTTCGGGCATGTGACATTTTTTGATCGCTTTATATTCTGATTTTTGGGACGCAGAATGAACAAAAAACAGCGCTTATTGAAATTCTTCTGGGTGGTGCGTTTACACCGTTCCACGTGCGGTAAAATTGATAAAGTGGTTTTATTCTTCGGGTAAGTATGGTTACAGCAATACCTCTTTTATGTCTTTTTTTATGTTTTGGCGCTTTTATGCAATAAAAACAATTTTATATAAAAAATAATTATTTTTGCATCACTTTATTCTGCGAGCTATAACTTTTTTATTTTTTCTCTGATGATGCTGCGTGGTGGCTCGTTTTTTGAGGGCCAAGATGACGTTTTCAGAGGTACCATGGATATTTATATGCGTCTTTTTGATCGCACGTTATTGCACTTTTTGTTCGGCTGTATGATAATAAAACATTATTTTTTGCTTCGTTTTTTATTTTTATTTTTTAAGGGGTTCACTAAAGGGGTTAACTAATGGGACAGTTTTATAGGGCAGGTCATTACGGACGCGGCGATACCAAATATGTGTACTTTTATAGTTTTGTTGTTTTTCATTTCCAAAAAATGAATTTATTTCCCTGCCGATGCTTCCCTTTAACCCCCGATACACCGCGATCGTGTTTGATCGCGGTGTGCAAGGGGTTAACGTGTTGGGGGTGCTCCGTGACCGCCCCTGACACATTGTGCTGAGTGTCAGCTGTGATAATCAGCTGACACCCGGCCGCGATAAGCGGCGCTCACCACGTGGGCGCCGCTGAACGCTGTGACGTACTATCCCATCCCTGGGAATTAAGTCCCAGGGCACATGGACGGGATAGTACGTCACATGACAGTAAGGGGTTAAAGAAAAAATCCTCCTACTGCCCCCAGAGAAAAAGAGGAAAAAATATATAAAAAATTCTGACACCCCTTTTTTTTTTTTTTTTTTTTTACTATTCTTTCCTTCTTTAGAGTACCCTAGAATCTACAGTGTGGCTGGTGATTCTGTTATGATTAGGTAACCGAGGAGGATAGCAGGGGAATAGACTAGGCAACCAGATAACCAGAGAGGTTGGTAACTTAGGCCTCTTTCACACATCAGGTTTTCGCCGTCAGGCGCGATCCGGCGCTTTTGACAGAAACCGGATCCGGCGAAATGCAATGCCGGATCCGGTTTCCCCCCCATTGACTTGCATTTGCGCCGGATCGCGCCGGATGGCCATGCGTTTCATCCGGTTTTCGCCGGATCCGGCAATGTGTCGCGATCCGGCATCTGGAAAAAACGGCTACTGTAACGTTTTTTGTCTCCGGCGAAAAAGCCGGACACGCCGGATCCGGCGCGTCCGTCTTTTTCACACAATGAAAGCCTATGAGCGCCGCAATGCGCCTGATCCGGCGAAAGCCGGATCCGGTGGCCGGATCCGGTTTTTTTGGTCTGAGCATGCTCAGTAGCTCTGCCCACTACAACCTGTCAAAGAAGGGCTGTAGGAACATGCTATATATAGTTTTCCAGTAGCCAATCCCGTTCGGAAGGCCACAAAGGTCAATTTTAAAAACCAGATCCGGCGTAATCCGTCGAAAAACGGATAGAAAAACGGATGAACCGGATGAGACGGATCCGGTTTTGTCTGTCAAGAACAAGACGGATCCGGCAGAAAACCGGATCCGGCACATCAGGTTTTACAAAACATTTGCCGGATCCGGCATTCCGGCACGACGCCGGATCGCGCCTGACGCCGAAAACCTGATGTGTGAAAGTAGCCTTAGCGGATTGCAGACCCCTAAACTGACAACACAACTGGAATTAGCCGTGCGACGTACCTGCGATGCCCTAGACGCCTCGGCACAGCCAAAGAATTAACTAAGCCTAAAGAGAGAAAAGGGAAAGCTAAACTGCCCCGGAGTAGAACCCCAAAGGAATAGATAGCCCCCAAACATTTATTGCCGGTGAGACAAGATGAGGCGCAAAACACAGGCAGAAAATAGAGTAAGCAAATGATGGGGCCCAAACTGTCTAGATAGAACAGGACAGGAAAGAGTACTGTCTGCAATCACGCAAAAAACCCTAAGAAAAAATCCAACACGTCTTATGTGCAAAAATACTGAGGCCACACAACCTCTCCCCCACTAAATCAGAACTCTGGTGTGAACTGGAGACAAAATAAAAGATACTGATATAACAGGGGATTAGAAATACTGAAAAGACTGACATGAGCTGTGGCATATGGAACAGAGTCCAGAACAGGTCCCAGCAGGGAACAAGGCTAAATTCACACCAGCAAAGCAGAAATCAGAGGAAGGCAAAAAATGTATCAAATGCAAAAAGATTCAAGCAGACAAATAACTTATCTAAAAGATACAGGACAAAGCAGGAGGCAAGCACACTTCGAAAATGCTCAGGAAGAAAACCAAATCACTGGCAACCACTGAGGGAAGGTTGTTCACTTAAATCTCTCCAGTCTGTAACACCTGACCTCCAATCATCAACCAGAGGGAGCCCAAACTCAGAAGCCAGGTCAAAAGTGTTCACAACAGCACAGAGTCAGAAACAAGCCAAATGGATCAATATCGGTCAGGAGCAGATATGCCAAAAACAAGAGACAAACAGCAGGTCAGGATCCAAGCCAAGTCAAATACCAGGGAGTCAAAACACGAGAAGTGCAACACAGAGTCAGGATGGGAAGAGGGGAAAAAAAAGACACGGGTACAGTCAGCAAAAGCAGCAGGGCAAATCAGGGCAAGCAGAGTCAGCTACACATGCTGTAGGCAGAAACTATAACTGACACTGCCTGCAGGATGCAGTGGAGAGGAATAGCCGGCCTGATGCCAGAACGAGGCAGAGAAAAGTTAACCCTTGACATGATCAGATCAGAAAAGAGAGCCAGGAAACAAAATCCGGCCTGGATCATGACACTTACACGCCAGTCTTGCAAAAAAAAAAGTCAGATTTCCCATTCATTTCTCTCTCCTCTGATAAGATCTAGCATACCAGAGGAGAGAGAAATGGGGACCCTCGAGCGCACCCCCCCGGTACCTCTGCCAACCCTTGACCCTCCGGCTCCATCCCCTGGCCCTCCACGTCTTCTTCCTGGAAAAAATGGCGGGCGCATGAGTAGCGCGCCCGCTGAGATCTGATGTCCAGGCCAGTACCTGGCAACAATAGTACATTTTTCCTATTGGTTCATTTTGATCACTGTGATAGATCCTATCACAGTGATCAAAATAAAAAAAAAAGTAAGTCAAACCCCCCTTTTGTCACCCACTTATAGTGTAAGAAATTCCGGCATTCAAAAGAAGTAAATGCAGAAAAAAAAATTATTTGTACGACTGATTCTCCGTATCAGTTGTACAAATAAAAATTTATTTCTGCATTTATATTAAAAAAAAATTTCTGCATTTATATATAATTTTTTCCATTCTTTGCAGTTAGTGTTTGGGTTGGGGTTAGAGGAGGGTTAGGGTTGGGATTAAGGTTAGGGATGGGGCTAGGGTTATGATTATGATTAGAGCTAAGGTTAGGGTTGGGCTAGGGCTATGATTATGATTAGAGCTAGGGTTAGGAATGGGCTAGGGTTGCTAGGGTTTGGTGTTAGAGCTACGGTTAGGGTTTGGCTAGGTTTAGGGTTTGGGCTAGGTTTAGGGTTGGGGTTAGAGCTAGGGTTAGGGTTGAGGCTAGGGTTAGGGTTGGGGCTAGGGTTAGGGTTGGGGCTAGGGTTAGCATTGTGTTGGGGTTAGGGTTGTGTTGGGGTTAGGGGTGTGGTGTTGGGGTTAGGGTTATGTTGGTGTTAGGGTTGTGTTGGGGTTAGGGTTGTGTTGGGGTTAGGGTTGTGGTGTTGGAGTTAGGGTTGTGGTGTTGGGGTTAGGGTTATGTTGGTGTTGGGGTTAGGGTTGTGTTGGGGTTATGGTTGTAGTGTTGGGGTTAGGGTTGTGTTGGGGTTAGGGTTGTGGTGTTGGGGTTAGGGTTATGTTGGTGTTAGGGTTGTGTTGGGGTTAGGGTTGTGTTGGGGTTAGGGTTGTGGTGTTGGAGTTAGGGTTGTGGTGTTGGGGTTAGGGTTATGTTGGTGTTGGGGTTAGGGTTGTGTTGGGGTTATGGTTGTAGTGTTGGGGTTAGGATGGTGTTGGGGTTGTGGTTAGGGTTGGAATTATGGTTAGGGTTGGGATTAAGGTTAGAGGTAGGGCTGTGTTAGAGTTGGAATTAGAATTGGGGGGGTTTCCATTTTTTAGGTACATTGGGGTCTCCAAACGCGACATGGTGCCCACTATTGATTCGTGCCAATTTTGCGTTCAAAAAGTGCTCCCTCCCTTCTGAGCCCTGCCATGCGCCCAAACAGCGGTTTTACCCCACATATGGGGTATTGGCGTACTCCGGAGAAATTGTGCAACAAATTTTGGGGTCCATTTTCTCCTGATACCCTTGTGAAAATAACAAAAATTGGAGTTTAAAGTAAATTTTTTAGTGAAGAAAGTTAAATGTTCATTTTTTCCTTCCACATTGCTTTAGTTCCCATTGAAGCACCTGAAGGGTTAATAAAATTCTTAAATGTGGTTTTGCGCACCTTGAGGGGTGTCGCTTTTGGTATTTTCTGTCATATAGACCCCTCAAACTCACTTCAAATGTGATGTGGTCCCTAAAAAATGGTTTTGTTGTAAAAATGAGAAAAAATAAAATGTTTCCAAAAGATCTCTCTCTCCACAAGTCTTCTGAACCCTGTACATGCACAATATTTATTGTAGCATAGCGCTACCATTTTAAGACACAAGATGGCGCTCTCTTTCCCGCTTCTCTGAACTCTTCATAAGGAGCCTTTACCTGAGCAGCTCAGCGTGTGGGCGTGGTCTGTTACATTCCTTCTTATCAGGGACTAATGGTGAGCGCAGCCTTTGCTAGAGACCAATAGAACACCAGCAGGGCGGCACGCGCGGCGCTGTCAGTGACCAGGGGGCGGAGTTACACGGTTACTGTGTGTGGAGCTGGTTTGTGCTGAGGACGGAGGGAGATCGCGTGTACTGCTCCGTGTAATATGCCGCTCGCTCAGCTGGTAGATTTGTGGCCCGACGTGGAGCTGGTGCCCGAGGAAACTGAGGTGAGAATGGACAGTACTTCACCACGCGTGTCCCTGCATGCATCACTTCATTCTGTGCTGCCGGTGATTAGTTGCCGCATGGACACAGGTGTTCTTGTCATGTGCAGTTTGCTTTGGATACAATGAGTAGTGTAGGTTATATGGTAGATGAGCGTGCTCTGTGCGTGCCATCTAGGGTAAGCTCTGCACAGGTGCCGGATTGGCCTCAGGCTACAGTTGTCACACTACAATATGTTGTGTAATGTGGAAGTGCTGTCAGCCGCCAGGAGCCTTCACACTCCCTGCAATGGGCTGCTGGCTGTGCACTGTCATGGCAATAAACACAACAGTAGATGAAGGCTGTGTGTATGCAACTCTGCCGCGAGGCTGTGTGTATGCGTCTCCGTGGCGAGGCAGTATGTGTGTGTGTGTGCGTGCGTCTCCGTGGCGAGGCAGTATGTGTGTGTGTGTGCGTGCGTCTCCGTGGCGAGGCAGTATGTGTGTGTGTGTGTATGCAGCTCTGTGGCGAGGCAGTATGTGTGTGTGTGTGTGCAGCTCTGTGGCGAGGCAGTATGTGTGTGTGTGTGTGCAGCTCCGTGGCGAGGCAGTATGTGTGTGTATGCAGCTCTGTGGCGAGGCAGTATGTGTGTGTGTGTGTGTGCAGCTCCGTGGCGAGGCAGTATGTGTGTGTATGCAGCTCTGTGGCGAGGCAGTATGTGTGTGTGTGTGTATGCAGCTCTGTGGCGAGGCAGTATGTGTGTGTGTGTGTGTGTGTGCAGCTCCGTGGCGAGGCAGTATGTGTGTGTGTGTATGCAGCTCCGTGGCGAGGCAGTATGTGTGTGTATGCAGCTCCGTGGCGAGGCAGTATGTGTGTGTGTGTATGCAGCTCTGTGGCGAGGCAGTATGTGTGTGTGTGTGTGTATGCAGCTCTGTGGCGAGGCAGTATGTGTGTGTGTGTGTATGCAGCTCCGTGGCGAGGCAGTATGTGTGTGTGTGTGTATGCAGCTCTGTGGCGAGGCAGTATGTGTGTGTGTGTGTATGCAGCTCTGTGGCGAGGCAGTATGTGTGTGTGTGTGTGCAGCTCCGTGGCGAGGCAGTATGTGTGTGTATGCAGCTCTGTGGCGAGGCAGTATGTGTGTGTGTGTGTATGCAGCTCCGTGGCGAGGCAGTGTGTGTGTGTGTGTATGCAGCTCTGCGGCGAGGCAGTATGTGTGTGTGTGTGTATGCAGCTCTGCGGCGAGGCAGTATGTGTGTGTGTGTGTATGCAGCTCTGTGGCGAGGCAGTATGTGTGTGTATGCAGCTCCGTGGCGAGGCAGTATGTGTGTGTATGCAGCTCCGTGGCGAGGCAGTATGTGTGTGTATGCAGCTCCGTGGCGAGGCAGTATGTGTGTGTATGCAGCTCTGTGGCGAGGCAGTATGTGTGTGTGTGTGTATGCAGCTCTGTGGCGAGGCAGTATGTGTGTGTGTGTGTATGCAGCTCCGTGGCGAGGCAGTATGTGTGTGTGTGTATGCAGCTCTGTGGCGAGGCAGTATGTGTGTGTGTGTGTATGCAGCTCTGTGGCGAGGCAGTATGTGTGTGTGTGTGTATGCAGCTCTGTGGCGAGGCAGTATGTGTGTGTATGCAGCTCTGTGGCGAGGCAGTATGTGTGTGTGTGTGTATGCAGCTCCGTGGCGAGGCAGTGTGTGTGTGTGTGTATGCAGCTCTGCGGCGAGGCAGTATGTGTGTGTGTGTGTATGCAGCTCTGCGGCGAGGCAGTATGTGTGTGTGTGTGTATGCAGCTCTGTGGCGAGGCAGTATGTGTGTGTATGCAGCTCTGTGGCGAGGCAGTATGTGTGTGTATGCAGCTCCGTGGCGAGGCAGTATGTGTGTGTATGCAGCTCCGTGGCGAGGCAGTATGTGTGTGTATGCGGCTCCGTGGCGAGGCAGTATGTGTGTGTATGCGGCTCCACGGCGAGGCAGTGTATGTGTGTGTGTGTGTGTGTGTGTATGCGTCTCCGTGGCGAGGCAGTATGTGTGTGTATGCAGCTCTGTGGCGAGGCAGTGTGTGTGTGTGTATGCAGCTCCGTGGCGAGGCAGTATGTGTGTGTATGCAGCTCCGTGGCGAGGCAGTATGTGTGTGTGTATGCGGCTCCACGGCGAGGCAGTATGTGTGTATGCGGCTCCTTGGCGAGGCAGTATGTGTGTGTGTGTGTATGCGTCTCCGTGGCGAGGCAGTATGTGTGTGTATGCAGCTCCGTGGCAAGGCAGTATGTGTGTGTGTGTGTGTATACGGCTCCATGGCGAGGCAGTATGTGTGTATGCGGCTCCGTGGCGAGGCAGTATGTGTGTGTGTATGCGGCTCCGTGGCGAGGCAGTATGTGTGTGTGTATGCGGCTCCACGGCGAGGCAGTATGTGTGTATGCGGCTCCTTGGCGAGGCAGTATGTGTGTGTGTGTATGCGTCTCCGTGGCGAGGCAGTATGTGTGTGTATGCAGCTCCGTGGCAAGGCAGTATGTGTGTGTGTGTGTGTATACGGCTCCGTGGCGAGGCAGTATGTGTGTGTATGCGGCTCCGTGGCGAGGCAGTATGTGTGTGTGTATGCGGCTCCGTGGCGAGGCAGTATGTGTGTGTGTATGCGGCTCCGTGGCGAGGCAGTATGTGTGTGTGTGTGTATGCGGCTCCGTGGCGAGGCAGTATGTGTGTGTGTATGCGGCTCCGTGGCGAGGCAGTATGTGTGTGTGTGTATGCGGCTCCGTGGCGAGGCAGTATGTGTGTGTGTGTATGCGGCTCCGTGGCGAGGCAGTATGTGTGTGTGTGTATGCGACTCCGTGGCGAGGCAGTATGTGTGTGTGTGTGTATGCGGCTCCGTGGCGAGGCAGTATGTGTGTGTATGCGGCTCCGTGGCGAGGCAGTATGTGTGTGTATGCGGCTCCACGGCGAGGCAGTATGTGTATGCGGCTCCTTGGCGAGGCAGTATGTGTGTGTGTGTGTGTATGCAGCTCTGTGGCGAGGCAGTATGTGTGTGTGTGTGTGCAGCTCCGTGGCGAGGCAGTATGTGTGTGTGTGTATGCAGCTCTGTGGCGAGGCAGTATGTGTGTGTGTGTGTGCAGCTCCGTGGCGAGGCAGTATGTGTGTGTGTGTGTATGCAGCTCCGTGGCGAGGCAGTATGTGTGTGTGTGTATGCAGCTCCGTGGCGAGGCAGTATGTGTGTGTGTGTGTGTATGCAGCTCTGTGGCGAGGCAGTATGTGTGTGTATGCGGCTCCGTGGCGAGGCAGTATGTGTGTGTGTGTGTGTATGCAGCTCTGTGGCGAGGCAGTATGTGTGTGTGTGTGTGTGTAGCTCCGTGGCGAGGCAGTATGTGTGTGTATGCAGCTCTGTGGCGAGGCAGTATGTGTGTGTGTGTATGCAGCTCCGTGGCGAGGCAGTGTGTGTGTGTATGCAGCTCTGTGGCGAGGCAGTATGTGTGTGTATGCAGCTCCGTGGCGAGGCAGTATGTGTGTGTATGCAGCTCCGTGGCGAGGCAGTATGTGTGTGTATGCAGCTCCGTGGCGAGGCAGTATGTGTGTGTATGCAGCTCCGTGGCGAGGCAGTATGTGTGTGTATGCAGCTCCGTGGCGAGGTAGTATGTGTGTGTGTGTATGCAGCTCCGTGGCGAGGCAGTGTGTGTGTGTGTATGCAGCTCTGCGGCGAGGCAGTATGTGTGTGTGTGTGTATGCAGCTCTGTGGCGAGGCAGTATGTGTGTGTGTGTATGCAGCTCCGTGGCGAGGCTGTGTGTGTGTGTATGCAGCTGTGCGGCGAGGCAGTATGTGTGTGTATGCAGCTCCGTGGCGAGGCAGTGTGTGTGTGTGTATGCAGCTCTGCGGCGAGGCAGTATGTGTGTGTGTGTGTATGCAGCTCTGTGGCGAGGCAGTATGTGTGTGTATGCAGCTCCGTGGCGAGGCAGTATGTGTGTGTATGCAGCTCTGTGGCGAGGCAGTGTGTGTGTGTATGCGGCTCCGTGGCGAGGCAGTATGTGTGTATGCGGCTCCTTGGCGAGGCAGTATGTGTGTGTGTATGCGTCTCCGTGGCGAGGCAGTATGTGTGTGTGTATGCGTCTCCGTGGCGAGGCAGTATGTGTGTGTATGCAGCTCCGTGGCAAGGCAGTATGTGTGTGTATGCAGCTCCGTGGCAAGGCAGTATGTGTGTGTGTGTGTGTATACGGCTCCGTGGCGAGGCAGTATGTGTGTGTGTGTATGCGGCTCCGTGGCGAGGCAGTATGTGTGTATGCGGCTCCGTGGCGAGGCAGTATGTGTGTGTGTGTATGCGGCTCCGTGGCGAGGCAGTATGTGTGTGTGTGTATGCGACTCCGTGGCGAGGCAGTATGTGTGTGTGTGTATGCGGCTCCGTGGCGAGGCAGTATGTGTGTGTGTGTATGCGGCTCCGTGGCGAGGCAGTATGTGTGTGTGTGTGTATGCGGCTCCGTGGCGAGGCAGTATGTGTGTGTATGCGGCTCCGTGGCGAGGCAGTATGTGTGTGTGTATGCGGCTCCACGGCGAGGCAGTATGTGTGTGTGTGTGTGTATGCGTCTCCGTGGCGAGGCAGTATGTGTGTGTGTATGCAGCTCTGTGGCAAGGCAGTATGTGTGTGTATGCAGCTCCGTGGCAAGGCAGTATGTGTGTGTGTGTATACGGCTCCGTGGCGAGGCAGTATGTGTGTGTATGCGGCTCCGTGGCGAGGCAGTATGTGTGTGTGTATGCGGCTCCGTGGCGAGGCAGTATGTGTGTATACGGCTCCGTGGCGAGGCAGTATGTGTGTGTATGCGGCTCCGTGGCGAGGCAGTATGTGTGTGTGTATGCAGCTCCGTGGCGAGGCAGTATGTGTGTGTATGCGGCTCCGTGGCGAGGCAGTATGTGTGTGTATGCAGCTCCGTGGCGAGGCAGTATGTGTGTGTATGCAGCTCCGTGGCGAGGCAGTATGTGTGTGTATGCGGCTCCACGGCGAGGCAGTATGTGTGTATGCGGCTCCTTGGCGAGGCAGTGTGTGTGTGTGTATGCGTCTCCGTGGCGAGGCAGTATGTGTGTGTATGCAGCTCCTTGGCAAGGCAGTATGTGTGTGTATGCAGCTCCGTGGCAAGGCAGTATGTGTGTGTGTGTGTGTGTATATACAGCTCCGTGGCAAGGCAGTATGTGTGTGTGTATATACGGCTCCGTGGCGAGGCAGTATGTGTGTGTATGCGGCTCCGTGGCGAGGCAGTATGTGTGTGTAGGCGGCTCCGTGGCGAGGCAGTATGTGTGTGTGTATGCGGCTCCGTGGCGAGGCAGTATGTGTGTGTGTATGCGGCTCCGTGGCGAGGCAGTATGTGTGTGTGTATGCGGCTCCGTGGCGAGGCAGTATGTGTGTGTATGCGGCTCCGTGGCGAGGCAGTATGTGTGTGTATGCGGCTCCACGGCGAGGCAGTATGTGTGTATGCGGCTCCTTGGCGAGGCAGTATGTGTGTGTGTGTATGCGTCTCCGTGGCGAGGCAGTATGTGTGTGTATGCAGCTCCGTGGCAAGGCAGTGTGTGTATGCAGCTCCGTGGCAAGGCAGTGTGTGTGTGTGTGTGTGTGTATACGGCTCCGTGGCGAGGCAGTATGTGTGTGTATGCGGCTCCGTGGCGAGGCAGTATGTGTGTGTGTGTATGCGGCTCCGTGGCGAGGCAGTGTGTGTGTGTGTGTGTGTATGCGTCTCCGTGGCGAGGCAGTATGTGTGTGTATGCAGCTCTGTGGCGAGGCAGTATGTGTGTGTGTGTGTGTGTATGCAGCTCCGTGGCAAGGCAGTATGTGTGTGTATGCAGCTCTGTGGCGAGGCAGTATGTGTGTGTGTGTATACGGCTCCGTGGCGAGGCAGTATGTGTGTGTGTATGCGGCTCCGTGGCGAGGCAGTATGTGTGTGTGTATGCGGCTCCGTGGCGAGGCAGTATGTGTGTGTGTGTGTATGCGTCTCCGTGGCGAGGCAGTATGTGTGTGTATGCAGCTCTGTGGCGAGGCAGTATGTGTGTGTGTGTGTATGCAGCTCCGTGGCAAGGCAGTATGTGTGTGTATGCAGCTCCGTGGCGAGGCAGTATGTGTGTGTGTATGCGGCTCCGTGGCGAGGCAGTATGTGTGTGTGTATGCGGCTCCGTGGCGAGGCAGTGTGTGTGTATGAGGCTCCATGGCGAGGCAGTATGTGTGTGTGTGTGTATGCGGCTCCGTGGCGAGGCAGTATGTGTGTGTGTGTATGCGGCTCCGTGGCGAGGCAGTATGTATGTGTGTGTATGCGGCTCCGCGGCGAGGCAGTATGTATGTGTGTGTATGCGGCTCCGCGGCGAGGCAGTATGTGTGTGTATGCGGCTCCGCGGCGAGGCAGTATGTATGTGTGTGTGTATGTGGCTCAGCGGCGAGGCTGTATGTGTGTGTGTGTATGCGGCTCCACGGCGAGGCTGTATGTATGTGTGTATGCGGCTCCACGGCGAGGCAGTATATGTGTGTATGAGGCTCCACGGCGAGGCAGTATGTATGTGTATGCGGCTCCGGCGAGGCAGGTGTGTATGCGGCTCCACGGCGAGGCAGTGTGTGTGTGTATGCGGCTCCACGACGAGGCTGTGTGTGTGTGTGTGTGCGGCTCCACGACGAGGCTGTGTGTGTGTATGCGGCTTCACGGCGAGGTAGTATGTGTGTGTGTGTATGCGGCTCCACGGCGAGGCAGTATGTGTGTATGTGGCTCCGCGGCGAGGCAGTTTGTATGTGTATGTGGTTCCACGGCGAGGCAGTATGTGTGTGTGTGTATGTGGCTCCACGATGAGGCAGTATGTATGTGGCTCTGCGGCGAGGCAGTAAGTGTGCGTGTGTGTGTGTGTATGCGGCTCCGCGGCGAGGCAGTGTGTGTATGTGGCTCCACGATGAGGCACTATGTATGTATGTGGCTCCGCGGCGAGGCAGTATGTATGTGTGTGTGTATGCGGCTCCATGACGAGGCAGTATGTATGTGTGTATGCGGCTCGACGGCGAGGCAGTGTGTGTGTGTGTGTGTGTGTGTGTATGCGGCTCCGCGGCAAGGTAGTGTGTATGTGGCTCCACGATGAGGCAGTATGTATGTAAAGTATGTGGCTCCGCGGCGAGGCAGTGTGCGTGTATGCGGCTCCACGGCGAGGCAGTATGTGTGTGTGTGTATGCGGCTCCACGGCGAGGCAGTGTGTGTGTGTGTATGCGGCTCCACGGCGAGGCAGTGTGTATGTGGATCCACGGCGAGGCAGTATGTGTGTGTGTGTGTGTATGCAGCTCCACGGCGAGGCAGTGTGTGTGTGTATGCGGCTCCACGGCGAGGCAGTGTGTGTGTATGTGGATCCACGGCGAGGCAGTATGTGTGTGTGTGTATGCGGCTCCACGGCGAGGCAGTGTGTGTATGTGGCTCCACGGCGAGGCAGTATGTATGTGTCTGTATGCGGCTCCGCGGCGAGGCAGTATGTATGTGTGTGTATGAGGCTCCGCGGCGAGGCAGTATGTGTGTGTGCGGCTCCACGGCAAGGCAGTATGTGTGTATGTGGCTCCACGGCGAGGCAGTATGTATGTATGTGGCTCCGCGGTGAGGCAGTATGTGTGTGTGTGTATTCGGCTCCGTGGCAGGGCAGTGTGTGTATATGTGGCTCCACGGCGAGGCTGTGTGTGTATGGCTCCGCTGCGAGGCAATGTACAGCACGCGGACTGAACACCACACAGGTTCCTTCTGGTGCATCACAGCTGCATTTTTCCCAGAAAACTATTGTCTAACCTCCAAACATCTTGGATCGGATGTGAAGGCACTTTGGGCCACAAGATGCCCTGACGATGGAGCTCCTGATGCCAACAGGCATTCCCGTTACTTACAGATGCCTGTATAATGAGGGAAGGGCAGCTTCTTAGTGTGTTCCATAGGATGTATGTTCTGTATGATATATGCGTAACACATCCATTTAATTCCTACAGTGCCAATCGCGGCTGGAAAATAAGTCTCAATCCAGTATGACTCTTCACAGCCATTTGGCCATAGGTGATGTGTAACCCACTTTCCTGCAGTCCTGACTCCTTAGATAATAGGACATTTCCATTCACTATGTGGCCAGTAGCCATTCCAAAAAATATGGCCACCTGTTAAAAATGTGGGGAGACTTTTTAAGATGTTGTCTGGTGGTGAAGATAAGTGATCACCTATCCACAAGGTAGGTGATGACTTATACAGTGGGGGAAATAAGTATTTGATCCCTTGCTGATTTTGTAAGCTTGCCCACTGACATGAACAGTCTATAATTTTAAGGGTAGGTTAATTTTAACATTGAGACATAGAATATCAAAAATAAAATCCAGAAAATCACATTGTATAAATTATATAAATTTATTTGCATTTTGCAGTGAGAAATAAGTATTTGATTCCCTACCAACCATTAAAGGTACTGTCACACTTAGCGATGTACCAGCGATCCCGACCAGCGATATGACGTGGTCGGGATCGCTGGTTCATCGCTAAGTGGTCGCTAGTGAGCTGCCACACAGGCAGATCACACCAGCGACATCGCTGGGGACGGGGGTCGCTACTTACCTGTCACGCTAGGCGATCCTGCGTCCTCCCGCCCGGCTCCACGCTCGTCTCTCCACAGGAAGCTGACGACGAGAAGCGGTCCTGAACGTTCTCACGCGATCAGCGATAACCAGCGGGGGAGCGGGTTGTAGGTAAGTATCACACACAGCGATGTCGCTAGCAATATCGCCATAACGTCACAAGTTATAGCGATATTGCTAGCGATATCGCTTAGTGTGACAGTACCTTAAGAGTTCTGGCTCCTACAGATCAGTTGGACGTGCCTAATCAACTTGTTACCTGCATTAAAGACAGTTATCTTGCATAGTCAACTTTATAAAAGACTACTGTCCACAGACTCAATTAATCAGTCAGACTCTATCCTCTACAACATGTGCAAGGCCAAAGAGCTTTCTAAGGATGTCAGGGATAAGATCATAGCTGGCCAAAGCTGGAATGGGCTACAAAACCATAGTAAGATGCTGGGTGATAAGGAGACAACTGTTGGTGCAATAGGATGAAATACAAAATGACTGTCAATCGACATCGGTCTGTGGCACCATGCAAAAATCTCCCCTCATGGGGTATCCTTGATCATTAGGAAGGTGAGAGATCAGCCTAAAACTACACAGGGGAAATTGTTAATGATCTCAAGGCAGCTGGGACCACAGTCAACAAGAAAACTATTGGTAACACATTACGCCGTAAAGGTTTAAAATCCTGCAGTGCCCGCAAGCTCCCCCTGCTCAAGAAGGCACATGTGCAGGCAAGTCTGAAGTTTGCCGGTGAACACCTGGATGATTTTGTGAGTGAATGGGAGAAGGTGCTGTGGTCAGATGAGACAAAAATTAAGGTCTTTGGCATTAACTCAACTCGCCGTGTTTGGTGGAAGACAAATTCTGCCTATGACCCAAAGAACATCATTCCCACTGTCAAGCATGGAGGTGGAAACATTGTTTTGGGGGGTGTTTCTCTGCTAAGGGCACAGGACTACTTCACCGCATCAGTGGGAGAATGGGTGGAGCCATGTACTGTAAAATCCTGAATGACAACCTCCTTCCCTCTGCCAGGACATTAAAAATGGGTCGTGGCTGACTCTTCCAGCAAGACAATGACCCAAAACATACAGCCAAGTGAACAAAGGAGTGGCTCAAAAAGAAGTACAATAAAGGTCATGGAGTGGCCTAGCCAATCTCCAGACCTTAATCTGACAGAAAACTTATGGAGGGAGTTGAAGCTCAGAGTTTCCAAGCGACAGCCTTAAAATCTTAATGATTTAGAGATGATCTGCAAAAGAGGAGTGGACCAAAATTCCTCCGGACATGTGCGCAAAACTCATCATCAACTACAAAAACCGTCTGACTGCTGTGCTTGCCAACAAGGGTTTTGCCACCAAGTGTTAAATCTTGTTTGCCAGAGGGATTAAATACTTATTTCTCACTTCAAAATGCAAATACATTTATACAAATGTGATTTTCTGGATTTTATTTTTGATATTCTATCTCTCAATGTTAAAATAAACATACCCTTTAAAATTATGTAAGGTTAATGTCTTTATCAGTGACCAAACTTACAAAATCAGCAAGGGATCAAATACTTATTTCACTCACTGTAGCTCAGTGAGGTACCGAGCACTGGGATCCACAGCGATTGTTCATTCATTTAGAATGGAGGAGCAGTGCCCATGCATAAACGCTACTCCATTCAGTCCCTATGGACTGCCAAGCACTGCGTTCGACTTTTTCCAGCAGCCCCATAGAGCATGCGTAGAGCAGCAGATGGTTATGGGCGCTGCTGCTCCATTCTAACGGGGATAAAAATACTGCAGTCGGACCCACACCGTTCTGAATGTTATCCTTTCCTGTGGATGGGTGATAATACCCTATTTTCGCCAGACAACCCCTTTAAAGGGAATCTCTCACCCCATTTTCGAGTATCAGCTGCCGGCTCCGCCATCAGGGGCTTATCTACAGCATTCTGTAATGCTGTAGATAAGCCCCCCGATGTAACCTGAAAGATAAGAATGAGTTAGATTATGCTCACCCAGGGGCGGTCCGGTTTCGGTCCGATGAGTGTCGCGGTCCGGTCCGGCGCCTCCCATCTTCTAACGGTGACGTCCTCTTCTTTGCTGCCTGTTGTGGCTCCTGCGCAGGCACACTGCTCTGCCCTGTTGAGGGCAGAGCAGAGTCCTGCAGTGCGCAGGTGCCGGGAGAGGTCCTGCGCACTGCAGTTTTCTGCTCTGCCCTCAACAGGACAGAGTAGTACGCCTGCGCAGGAGCCACGACAGGCAGCAAAGAAGAGGACGTCACCGTTAGAAGATGGGAGGCGCCGGACTGCAACATCCATCAGACCAAGTCTGGACCGCCGCTGGGTGAGTATAATATAACTCATTTTCTTTATCTTTCAGGTTACATCGGGAGCTTATCTACAGCATTACAGAATGCTGTAGATAAGTCCCTGATGGTGGTGCCAGCAGCTGATACTCGAAAAATGGGGTGACAGATTGCCTTTAAGCACAACTGAGCTATGTTTGCGAGCTATGTCTCTTGCTGTTATTTTCTCACTTTGCTACCTGCAGGATACGTCACTTATGTCTGGTAATGTGGGAAGGAGGAGTCTCAATTTTGGAGCCCCACCTTTTAGGATAAAAAGGTACCCCAAAGTTCCATTACACAAGTTGAGGCTTTTGGCCGCCATCTACATTCAGAATGTTTGGGGAAATGGCTGCAATGTGCTCAGCTTGCTCCATGAAGTATGTTGTAGCTTTGGAAAAGTGTTGAAGCCATAAATGCCTAAAGTTTAAAAGCCTTTTTTTATATTGTAGTTCTATAATTTTCGGGAACAGCTTCTCAAAATTAACAGGACTAGTTGTAATCCTTTACTTGGCACTAAATATATGGAACCTGCACAGAGCTTTATTATGACTGTGTGCAGTGCATTAGGCCTCTTTCACACATCCGTTTATTTCTGGTACCAGAGATCTCCGTGTCCAGGTGTGTAATACTTGCGGCACACGTGTCAACTGTGTGACGCCCGTGTGCTGCATCAAAACCACACGGACTGCTGCCGGGGAAGAAGCGCTATAGTAAGCGCTGTTCCCTGGCGACGGGTGCTGAAGACGGCTCTCATCATTCTCCCCTGCTCTGCCGGCAATTGGCGCGAGCAGGGGAGAATGATGAGGGTTATATTAAAGACAGAATGATGACAGCAGGTGGGGACTTTTGGGACTATTACTTCCATCAACCTACACCTGCTGCCGCTAAGAACAGTGACAGCAGGATCGGATGATGAGGGTATTCCTCACCTGCACTCTAAGTAAATAAATTAATGAAAAATGCGGCGTGGGTTCCCCCTATTTTCTATAACCAGCCTGGCAAAACTCACAGCTGGGGGCTGCAACAGTCAGCTTCAGCATGGCTTATCAAGAATAGAGGGGTGCCCACGATAATTAAAAAAACGGCGTGGGTCCCCCCTCATTTTTGACAACCAGCCTTGCTAATGCTCAAAGCTGGGGGCTAGTATTCTCAGGGTGGTAAGGGGCCATGGATATTGCTCCCCCAGCCTAAAAATAGCAGCCAGCAGCTGCCCAGAAAAGGCACATCTATTAGATGCGCCAATTCTGGCACTTTGCCCAGCTCTTTCCACTTGTCCTGTAGCGGTGGCAAATGGGGTGATAGTTGGGGGCGGTTGATGTCACCTTTGTATTGTCGGGTGACATCAAACCGCGAGGGGTTAGTAATGGACAGTTGTCAATTAGATGACCCCATTACTAACCCCATAGTCACATTGTAAAAAAACAGACACTCAGAATAAAGTGTTTAATTGAAAAAATGATAGACTCCTTTAATAATCTCAATTAAACCATACTTACGAACTCTCCTAATTCCACCAAAGCCCTTGATTTACTGTAATAAAAGTAAAATATAAAACAACTATACCATACCTGTCCGTTCCACGCTGTAATCTATGTTTGGGGGAGAAATACGGTAGCTTTCAACCTGGACGGTGCCAAGATGCGACCGTCCAGGCTGAGAACCACTGGTGAATGAGCTGCTGGGAGCGCATCTTCATTGACCAGCGGTGCTGTCATCGAGGTTCCCAGCCGGGCTGAACTGCAGTGACCTCAAGACTGTGGGGGAAAAAGTCAGTGATGAGGTCACCGCAGTTCATGCTCAGTGTCTTCACAGCAGATCACCATGACAATTTTTTATTTAAATAATTAAAATAAAAACTGCATGGGGACCCCTCTATTCTTGATAACCAACCTTGCTGACAGCTGAGGGTTGCAGCCCCCAGCTGTGAGTTTTGTTTGTCTGGATATAAAAAAATGGGGGGAACCCACGCCGGGTTTTTCATTCATTTATTTACTTATATCGCAGGTGGCGGGTGAGGAATACCCTCCTCATCCGCTCCTGCTTTCACTATTCTTAACGGCAAAAGGTGTAGGTTGATGGAAGTAATAGTCCCAAACGCACCTGCTGTCATCATTGTGTCTTTAATATAATTCTCCCCTGCTCACGCCCATCACTGGCAGAGCAGGGGAAAATGATGAGAACGTCTTCAGCACCTGCCGCCAGGGAACAGCGCTTACTGGAGCGTTTCTTCCCCGGTGCCGATGCGTGTCTCCCGGATGACATCAATGTGTGTTCTGTGTGCACTTGTCCGGGACATTTTGTGGCACTTGCTGACAGTGAAAAACAGACATGTCAACGTGTTTTGCCCACTAACACGTGGTACGTAGGAAAACACTGACATGTGCACAGACCCATTCATTTGAATGGGTCTACGTGTGTCAGTGTCTCCGGTACGTGTGAAAACCGTCTCCACACGTACCGGAGACACGGATGTGTGAAAGAGGCCTTATAGTGATTTTCTGAGAACGGGGACTAAGATCTCAAGAAAGTTTTCTAGGGGTGAACTATACCTATGTCATAGCTCACCTCTTCCCATATAACTTATAACTTTGGTCATGTGTCAACACATGAAACTGTTCTGTGTGGGGGCTGCGGTGTGGCCTGGGATGCAGAGCTACTGAAGGACTGTGGCACTTGGACTAATACAACTAGTATAATTAGCTGTATAAAATACACATTTATGGCAGATAAAGGAATCTTTTTCCTTAGAAAGGTAGAAAGGTTAGTCTCACCCTCCTGACTTTCTAGTTGCTGGGGGGGGGGGGTGCTCATGATTGACGCTTAAGGCCAGTTAAATTTTTGGGCTGCTGCCCTGAATTGCTCCCGGTGTTGCCTTGTCGGGCTTCTGCCCTGAATTGCTCTCGGTTTTGCCTGGTTGGTTTGCTGCCCTGAATTGCTTCTGGTTTTGCCTTGTCAGGCTGCTGCCCTGAATTGCGCCAGGTGTTGCCTTGCCAAGAGGCCCACTGAGGAAGCCATTGTGAAACGCACGTAGGGGCGCGTGTCACGCTCACAGATATAGGTAAGAACCTATAGTGATATGACTTGCTTCGCTACCATTGAGTTTGAACTGACTTAAATGGTCACTGACCTTATGAAACTCATGGCAATTTAGGCTGGCTTCACATTAGCGCTTTTTAAGCGCACGCACGGCCGGGGGTAGCTCCGCCCCCGAGCCGGCTCTCTGCCCGGCGTGCCCGCCCCTTGCTTGTAGCGCCGCCTCCTAGCGGACAGCGGCGCCTGCGATCGGCGCACCCTATCTTTAGCATAGGGTGCGCAGGCCGTGCGCTAGTTGCGCTTTGACCTGCGCTGCGCACTTTTGACGGTGCGCCGTGCCCGCCAAAATTGAACTTTTCGGATTTTGGCGCGCACGGCGCACCGTCAAAAGTGCGCAGCGCAGGTCAAAGCGCAACTAGCGCACGATCTGCGCACCCTATGCTAAAGATAGGGTGCGCCGATCGCAGGCGCCGCTGTCCGCTAGGAGGCGGCGCTACAAGCAAGGGGCGGGCACGCCGGGCAGAGAGCCGGCTCGGGGGCGGAGCTTAAAAAGCGCTAATGTGAAACCAGCCTTATATTACCCTTCGGTAGCGATTATGAATCTGGGAGCTCCACAGGGCTATAGCCCACATTAGTCTGGTTGTACTACCCTAAGACTATTTCTTTTGATTATGGTTTCTGTGCTTGAGGCTTTATATGTACACCAATGTTGTTGTGACAGCAAAAATGCCTTCCAGTCTGCTAGATGTCCAGCAGGGTTAGGGTGGTTAGCTGAGCATTCCTGGTGGAGCTGTGGAGTCGGTGTCAATTTTGGAGAAGAATAAAATGGACAGACTACTAAATATATAATAATTTGGGTACAGTAGTTCAGTGCAGTACGTGCTTTAAATGTTTTCATAATTTAGGAAAGTTATGAACTGTCCTATCAATGTCTTTTATGTTCCTGATCTAAGGATCTCTGCTTTTAGTTGAGATGAATCTGTGCTGCACTTTATGTACTGTACATGCTCAGTAGTGAGACAGTGATGGTGCTGCACTTTATGTACATGCTCAGTAGTGAGGCAGTGTTGGTGCTGCACGTTATGTACCTGCTCAGTAGTGAGGCGGTACTGGTGCTGCACCTTATGTACCTGCTCAGTAGTGAGGCGGTGCTGGTGCTGCACCTTATGCACATGCTCAGTAGTGAGGCAGTGCTGGTGCTGCACCTTATGCACATGCTCAGTAGTGAGGCAGTGCTGGTGCTGCACCTTATGCACATGCTCAGTAGTGAGGCAGTGCTGGTGCTGCACCTTATGCACATGCTCAGTAGTGAGGCAGTGCTGGTGCTGCACCTTATGCACATGCTCAGTAGTGAGGCAGTGCTGGTGCTGCACCTTATGCACATGCTCAGTAGTGAGGCAGTGCTGGTGCTGCACCTTATGCACATGCTCAGTAGTGAGGCAGTGCTGGTGCTGCACCTTATGCACATGCTCAGTAGTGAGGCAGTGCTGGTGCTGCACCTTATGCACATGCTCAGTAGTGAGGCAGTGCTGCACCTTATGCACATGCTCAGTAGTGAGGCAGTGCTGCACCTTATGCACATGCTCAGTAGTGAGGCAGTGCTGCACCTTATGCACATGCTCAGTAGTGAGGCAGTGCTGCACCTTATGCACATGCTCAGTAGTGAGGCAGTGCTGCACCTTATGCACATGCTCAGTAGTGAGGCGTGCTGGTGCTGCACGTGATGTACATGCTCAGTAGTGAGGCGTGCTGGTGCTGCATGTGATGTACATGCTTAGTAGTGAGGCAGTGCTGGTGCTGCACCTTATGTACATTCTCAGTAGGGAGGCGGTGCTGGTGCTGCACCTTATGTACATGCTCAGTAGTGAGGCAGTGCTGGTGCTGCACCTTATGCACATGCTCAGTGGTGAGGCAGTACTGGTGCTGCACCTTATGCATATTCTCAGTAGTGAGGCAGTGCTGGTGCTGCACCTTATGCACATGCTCAGTAGTGAGGCAGTGCTGGTGCTGCACCTTATGCACATGCTCAGTAGTGAGGCAGTGCTGGTGCTGCACCTTATGCACATGCTCAGTAGTGAGGCGGTGCTGGTGCTGCACCTTATGCACATGCTCAGTAGTGAGGCGGTGCTGGTGCTGCACCTTATGTACATGCTCAGTAGTGAGGCGGTGCTGGTGCAGCACCTTATGTACATGCTCAGTAGTGAGGCAGTGCTGGTGCTGCACCTTATGCACATGCTCAGTAGTGAGGCGTGCTGGTGCTGCACGTGATGTACATGCTTAGTAGTGAGACAGTGCTGGTGCTGCACCTTATGCACATGCTCAGTAGTGAGGCAGAGCTGGTGCTGCACCTTATGCACATGCTCAGTAGTGAGGCGGTGCTGGTGCTGCACCTTATGTACATGCTCAGTAGTGAGGCAGTGCTGGTGCTGCACCTTATGCACATGCTCAGTAGTGAGGCAGTACTGGTGCTGCACCTTATGCATATTATCAGTAGTGAGGCAGTGCTGGTGCTGCACCTTATGCATATTCTCAGTAGTGAGGCAGTGCTGGTGCTGCACCTTATGCACATGCTCAGTAGTGAGGCAGTGCTGGTGCTGCACCTTATGTACATTCTCAGTAGTGAGGCAGTGCTGGTGCAGCACCTTATGTACATTCTCAGTAGTGAGGCAGTACTGGTGCTGCACCTTATGTACATTCTCAGTAGTGAGGCAGTGCTGGTGCTGCACCTTATGCACATTCTCAGTAGTGAGGCAGTGCTGGTGCTGCACCTTATGCACATGCTCAGTAGTGAGGCAGTGCTGGTGCTGCACCTTATGCACATGCTCAGTAGTGAGGCAGTGCTGGTGCTGCACCTTATGCACATGCTCAGTAGTGAGGCGGTGCTGGTGCTGCACCTTATGCACATGCTCAGTAGTGAGGCGGTGCTGGTGCTGCACCTTATGTACATGCTCAGTAGTGAGGCGGTGCTGGTGCTGCACCTTATGCACATGCTCAGTAGTGAGGCAGTGCTGGTGCTGCACCTTATGCACATGCTCAGTAGTGAGGCAGTGCTGTGGAGTCAGTCGTGAGTGACAGAAATTTAGGAGTCGGAGGTTTGGCTTACCAACTCCACAGCCCTGACTCCTGGGGCTGCCTTCTGGAAGAGGTTGTCTCTACTAAAAAATAGTTGGTGTGAACCTAGCCTAAGAACTTCAACGCCTTAAATGGACAAATTTACTGACCTGAAGAATAAGCAAATACTGCTTCCGACAGCGAAAATATTGCTGTATACCATAGCTGACATCCTGCTCCATTGGCTAATATAGGTGTTAGTTCTGATCATGGTTGTGTAACTCCCCAGATACTTCTGTTCATAACTCAGCAGAATTTAGATATTTGAGAGGGAGATGGTTCCCTCTTTAACTCCATCAGTATCCTGCGATCTCACTTGTGTTGTCTCAGTGGTTGCCGTGGCCAAGTAATACCTTTTGGGATTTGACAGTTACCATGGCCTGTTAGGATGTTAGCTATATTTTAGTGGCAAGAAAATGTATTTTGTATTCTAGTTTGCGTTAATTCCTCTAAAGCCCCTGAAGGGGTAACTAACAACCTGACAGCAGATTTGAATACTTTAAAGGGAACTTTGTCACCAGATTTGGCCAATATAAGATATGGCCACTGCCTTTCAGGGCTTATCTACAGTATTCTATAATGCTGTAGATAAGCCCCCATCTGACCTGAAAGAGAAGAAAAATAACTTTTATTATACTCACCGGGGGCAGTCCGGTCCGATGGGTGTCACAGGTCCGGTGCCTCCCATCTTCTTGCGATGCCGCCCTTCTGCTTTCTTCACAGGCTCCCCGGCATCGGGCTCCTGTGCAGGCATACTGATTTGCTCTGTTGAGGGCAGAGTACTGCAGAGCGCAGGCGCTGGGTCTCTCTGACCTTTCCTGGCACCTGCGCAATGCAGTACTTTGCTCTGCCTTCAACAGGGCAGAGAAGTACGCCTGCTCAGGAGCGCGATGCCGGTGAGCCATGAAGCCAGCAGGAGGGAGGTGCCGGACCCAGACCTGCAACACCCATTGAACTGATAAACTTTTAACCCTTCTAACATCCTAACAAAATAAAGATATGGGAAAAAAAAGAAAAATACTGCGGACTTAATGCAGACATATAGGAAATGTTACTGTGGTGTGACTTATTGGTTTAAGGGTATAAACATTCCAAGTTTTAAAATTTGCTAATTTTGAAACATTTTATCCAAATTTCTGATATCATAAATAAACACAAAATATATTGACCTAAACTTGTAACCATCGTAAAATACAATGTGTCACCAAATATATTCTCAGAATCATTCGGATATGAAAAAGCTTTCAAAAGATATTAATACAGAAAGTGATTCATCATATTTGGAAAATGCGCTTTTGTCAGTAAGGGGATAGATCCAGAACAATCAGTGTTTAATAGTGCGTAATTTAATAATAATCAACCTTTGGGTTAAAGAAGCACTTTAATTAAACTTTTTTTTTTTTTTTTTTTTTCCTCCAAGTTTGGTCCTCTGAGTGTGTAGTGACTGTCAGTGTATTTAATATACTCATCTACTGCCTTCTTCGGATCCAGTGCTATTCCTCACCTCTACTGAGTGACGTCATCGATCTTCAGACTACCTGGTTTACTCTTTGTGAACCGAAAGTCTTTTACAATTTAAGTCTATGGTGCACTGCTCTGCAGGGTTGTGGAGTCGGTAAGCCAAACCTGTGACTCAGACTCCTCAATTTCCCTTACACCGACTCCGACTCACATATATTGCTTATATTTAAGTGAAAAATTTATTGTAGTACAATGTGAACATCAGACATTTAATCATTTCTATGATCCAATAATCAAGATATTTAGAACATAATATCTATTTATTGGAATACAACTTTAGAACACACAACTGTAATTGTAAATATGTAATACACTGTATACATGTACATGTATACGGTACAGACAAGTTTGGACACACCTTCTCATTCAAAGAGTATTTTTCTTTATTTTCATGACTATGAAAATTGTAGATTCATTCTGAAGGCATCAAAACAATGAATTAACACATGTGGAATTATATAATTAAAGTGTGAAACAACTGAAAATATGTCTTATATTCTAGATTCTTCAAAGTAGCCACCTTTTGCTTTGATTACTGCTTTGCACACTCTTGGCATTCTCTTGATGAGCTTCAAGTGGTAGTCACCAGAAATGGTCTTCCAACAGTCTTGAAGGCGTTCCCAGAGATGCTTAGCACTTGTTGGCCCTTTTGCCTTCACTCTGCGGTCCAGCTCACCCCAAACCATCTCGATTGGGTTCAGGTCTGGTGACTGTGGAGGCCAGGTCATCTGGTGTAGCACCCCATCACTCTCCTTCTTGGTCAAATAGCCCTTACACAGCCTGGAGGTGTGTTTGAGGTCATTGTCCTGTTGAAAAATAAATGATGGTCCAACTAAACACAAACTGGATGGAATAGCATGCCGCTGCAAGATGCTGTGGTAGCCATGCTGGTTCAGTATGCCTTCAATTTTTAATTAATCCCCAACATTGTCACCAGCAAAACACCCCCACACCATCACACCTCCTCCTCCATGCTTCACGGTGGGAACCAGGCATGTAGAGTCCATCCGTTCACCTTTTCTGCGTCGCACAAAGACATGGTGGTTGGAACCAAAGATCTCAAATTTGGACTCATCAGACCAAAGCACAGATTTCCACTGGTCTAATGTCCATTCCTTGTGTTCTCTAGCCCAAACAAGTCTCTTCTGCTTGTGGCCTGTCCTTGGCAGTGGTTTCCTAGCAGCTGTTTTACCATGAAGGCCTGCTGCACAAAGTCTCCTCTTAACAGTTGTTGTATAGATGTGTCTGCTGCTAGAACTCTGTGTGGCATTGACCTGGTCTCTAATCTGAGCTGCTGTTAACCTGCGATTTCTGAGGCTGGTGACTAGGATGAACTTATCCTCCGCAGCAGAGGTGACTCTTGGTCTTCCTTTCCTTGGGCGGTCCTCATGTGAGCCAGTTTCTTTGTAGTGCTTGATGGTTTTTGCCAATGCACTTGGGGACACTTTCAAAGTTTTCCCAATTTTTGGGACTGACTAACCTTCATTTCTTAAAGTAATGATGGCCACTTGTTTTTCTTAGCTGCTTTTTTTCTTGCCATAATACAAATTCTAACAGTCTATTCAGTAGGACTATCAGCTGTGTATCCACCAGACTTCTGCACAACACAACTGATGGTCCCAACCTCATTTTTAAGTCAAGAAATCCCACTTATTAAACCTGACAGGGCACACCTGTGAAGTGAAAACCATTTCCGGTGACTACCTCTTGAAGTTCATCAAGAGAATGCCAAGAGTGTGCAAAGCAGAAATCAAAGAAAAAGGTGGCTACTTTGAAGAACCTAGAATATAAGACATACAGTATTTTCAGTTGTTTCACACTTTTTTGCTAATTATATTATTCCACATGTGTTAATTCATAGTTTGATGCCTTCAGAGTGAATCTACAATTTTCATAGTCATGAAAATAAAGAAAACGCTTTGATTGAGAAGGTGTGTCCAAACTTTTGGTCTGTACTGTGTGTGTATGTATGTGTGTATGTATGTGTGTGTGTGTGTGTGTGTATATATATATATATATATATATATATATATATATATATATATATATATATATATATATACATACATACACACATACACTATGACTTATCTCGGCTAAGATAAAGCCTAGATCCTCAGGCTACATTCACACTATGGGCGTAGCCAGGATCAAACCTGGGGGGGGGGAGAATCTCATACTGTTCCGCAGAATTTCATACTGCACACCTCAGCTGCTGCAGAACCTCATACTTCACACCCCTACAATTGAAAATAAAGCCTGCACCTTAAGAAGATGTGGTGATGAATGCAGTCTAATTATTCCAACTATCTGTTGATGTTACTGAAGACGAGCAATGCCTGTCCTGGGCGTCCTTTTTGGGCAGCTATGAGGTGTACCTGACTGGTGCTAAAAAAAAAAAGAGTGTTAGTCTGTGTGCTATCCGGCTTTCATTCTTTTTGGTACAGATATGATATGGATAGACAGATATGGATATATAGATAGAGCAGATTTCTAATCTGCTTTTGCTATTGAAAACATTATCTATGAACTCAAAAACCTTTCAGGTGATGCGGTTTTTTAAAAAGCTGATCTGCTTTTGCAACTGAAAAACGTATCCTCAAAAAAGCAGGAAAAACTGTGTGAATGTTGCCTTAGATCAGGAATAGAACAGTCATTTATAGGACATTTCATAACTTTCCTAAATTCCTATGAAAAAATATTCAGCACATTCTGCATTGAACTACTGTACCTAATTTATTATATATTTTAGGAGTCTGTCCATTTTATACCGACTCCACCAAAATGAGCACCGACTCCACAGCCCTGCTGCTCTGACAGCTCATGGGCTTGTTCTATAAAAGCCGCAGAGCGCAGTGTGACCCAGAAAGTCTGCATATCGGTGACGTCACTCAGAAGAGGAACGGAACAGCGCTGGATAGCGGAAAAGTTGGCAGTAGGGGACTATAGTAAACGCAGACAATATACTACATACAGATACACAGGCAGAGGCCACATTCAGTATTTGTAAGCCAAAATGGAAAATACAGACGTGGTGACGTGTTTCTATTATACTTTTCCTCTTAGTGTCCCACTCTTGGTTTTGACTTAAACATACTGAGGTAAAATACTGAACCTGTGAACTTGGCCTTAAGGCCTGTTTCACACGTCCTGATATTTTCTGTACCGGAATAAACGGTGCTGAAGATGTCCGTGTGTGTAATACTTGCAGCACACGTGTGGCAACCTTGTGCTGCATCCGTTCAACATGGATTACGGCGTGGGACAGAAAGACGGACAGGTGAGGGAAAATGGGGGAGACCACACGCTGATTTTTTTAAATAATTTATTTAAACTATTTAAAATAAAAGTAGGGTGGGGACCCCCTCAATTCTTTAACCAACCTGAGGGTTGCAGCCCCCAGCTGTGAGTTTTACCTGGCTAGTTATCGATAATACATGGGAGCCCATGCCAGATCTTTTACTTATTTATAGCACAGGTGGAAGGTGATGAATACCCTCATCAGCCGCCGCCTGCACTCACTGGTATTAGCGGCAGCAGGTGTAGGCTGATGGGAGTAATAGTCTCATCAGCCGCCACCTGCTCTCATGGTTATCACTTGAATGCAACTTTCATCATTCTCCTTTGCTAGTGCTGATTGCCGGCAGAGCAGGGGAGAATGATGAGAGCGTCTTCAGCACCCGGCGCCGGGGAACAGCGCTTACTGTACTGCTGCTTCTCAGGTGGCGGGATGTCACACAGATGACTTCCCAGTGTATTATCTGTGTGCGGGACGTCTTGTGACCTGGTAAAAAACAGACCTGTCTCTATGTGTGTGCACAGCAACATAGATTTGAATGTGTCTACGTGTGTAAGTGTCTCCGGTGCATGTGAAAACTGTCACCACATGTACCGGACACACTGACGTTTGAATCATAGAATCGTAGAGTTGGAAAGGACCTCCTGGGCCATCTGGTCCAACCCCCTGCTCAAAGCAGGATTCGCTAAATCATCAGAGTCAGATGTCTGTCCAGCCTCTGTTTGAAGACTTCCATTGAAGGAGAACTCACCACTTCTCGTGGCAGCTTGTTCCACTCATTTGATCACTCTAACTGTCAAAAAGTTTTTTCTAATATCTAATCTGTCTCCTCCCATTCGGTTTCATCCCATTGCTTCTAGTCTTTCCTTGTGCAAATGAGAATAAAGTTGATCCTTCTACAATGTGACAGCCCTTTAGATATTTGTAGACAGCTATTAAGTCTCCTCTCAGTCTTCTCTTTTTCAAACTAAACATTCCCAAATCCTGCAACCTTTCCTCATAAGACAGGGTTTGCAGACCGGTCACCATTCTGGTCGCTCTTTTCTGAACTTGCTCCAGTTTGTTGATGTCTTTTTTTAAAATGTGGTGCCCAAAACTGGACACAATATTCCAGATGAGGTCTGACCAAAGAGGAGTAGAGGGAAATAATGACTTCACGTGATCTAGACTGTATGCTTCTGTTAATACATCCTAGAATTGCATTTGCCTTTTTTGCTGCTGCATCACACTGTTGACTCATATTCAGTCTGTGATCTATTAGTATACCCAAGTCTTTTTCACATGTGCTGTTGCTTAGCCCTATTCCTCCCATTCTGTATATGCTTTTTTCATTTTTATTGCCCAGATGTAGTACTTTGCATTTTTCCCTGTTAAAAACCATTCTGTTAGTTGCTGCCCACTTCTCCAGTTTATATCTTTTTGAATCCTCTCTCTCTCTTCTCTAGTATTGGCTATCCCTCCTAGCTTTGTGTCATCAGCAAATTTAAAGGAGACCTTAAGGCCTTCGCAGTCTGAACCCAGAGTGACGCATCCCCCCCAGGAGATCGCGGTAATGCGTAAGCACTGAACGCATACCGGGATCTCCGCAACACCTTACCGAACTCGGTGTTGCTGTTGCCAGCGGGGTCTTGCGTCTTCAGGTGAGGTCTGGAATGGGCGTGTTGTAGCGCTGGAATCAGTGCCTGCGCAGTCCGCTCTTACCGCCGCCATTTTCTTGAAGACACACTGTAGTTTATCTTCAACAACATGGCGGTTCAAGAACATGGTGGCAGAAAGCGAGGACTGCACAGGCGCCGAGTCCGGCACCACAACACGCCCAGAACAGGACAACGCTGCACACAGGGAAGAAAGGTAAGTATAAATGTGTATTTTTTTTTTTTTGTGTGTGTGGTTTAATAGGGGTGAGGGGGACCTTTCATATCAGGATTGGGGGGTGAGGGGACCATGCATACCACGAAAGGTGGGTGAGGGGACCATGCATACCAGGATTGGGGGGTGAGAGGACCATGCATACCAGGAGAGGGGGGGTGAGAGGACCATGCATACCAGGAGAGGGGGGGTGAGAGGACCATGCATACCAGGAGGTGGGGGGGTGAGAGGACCATGCGTACCAGGAGGTGGGGGGTGAGAGGACCATGCGTACCAGGAGGTGGGGGGTGAGAGGACCATGCGTACCAGGAGGTGGGGGGTGAGGGGACCATGCGTACCAGGAGGTGGGGGGTGAGAGGACCATGCGTACCAGGAGGTGGGGGGTGAGAGGACCATGCGTACCAGGAGGTGGGGGGTGAGAGGACCATGCGTACCAGGAGGTGGGGGGTGAGAGGACCATGCGTACCAGGAGGTGGGGGGTGAGAGGACCATGCGTACCAGGAGGTGGGGGGTGAGAGGACCATGCGTACCAGGAGGTGGGGGGTGAGAGGACCATGCGTACCAGGAGGTGGGGGGTGAGAGGACCATGCGTACCAGGAGGTGGGGGGTGAGAGGACCATGCGTACCAGGAGGTGGGGGGTGAGAGGACCATGCGTACCAGGAGGTGGGGGGGTGAGAGGACCATGCGTACCAGGAGGTGGGGGGGTGAGAGGACCATGCGTACCAGGAGGTGGGGGGGTGAGAGGACCATGCGTACCAGGAGGTGGGGGGTGAGAGGACCATGCGTACCAGGAGGTGGGGGGTGAGAGGACCATGCGTACCAGGAGGTGGGGGGTGAGAGGACCATGCGTACCAGGAGGTGGGGGGTGAGAGGACCATGCGTACCAGGAGGTGGGGGGTGAGAGGACCATGCGTACCAGGAGGTGGGGGGTGAGATGACCATGCGTACCAGGAGGTGGGGGGTGAGAGGACCATGCGTACCAGGAGGTGGGGGGTGAGAGGACCATGCGTACCAGGAGAGGGTGTGTGAGAGGACCATGCGTACCAGGAGAGGGTGTGTGAGAGGACCATGCGTACCAGGAGGGGGGGGGGTGAGAGGACCATGCGTACCAGGAGAGGGGGGGGTGAGAGGACCATGCGTACCAGGAGAGGGGGGGGTGAGAGGACCATGCGTACCAGGAGAGGGGGGGGGTGAGAGGACCATGCGTACCAGGAGAGGGGGGGGGTGAGAGGACCATGCGTACCAGGAGAGGGGGGGGTGAGAGGACCATGCGTACCAGGAGAGGGGGGGGGTGAGAGGACCATGCGTACCAGGAGAGGGGGGGGGGTGAGAGGACCATGCGTAAAAAAAAAAAGTAAGGCATTTTCTGTGTGGGTTTTTCTTTTGACTGCCCCAAAACCATTAGACTTATTGCCAACGCGCCAGGGCAATTGGGAAGAGCTGAGGCTAAGCGCCAGTATTGGTGCATCTAGTGGATATGCCATTTCTGGGGCGGATGATGGCAGGTGTTTTTAGTCTGAGAAGGGGCCAATATCTGTGGCCCTTCCAAAACTGTTAATATCAGCCCGCAGCTGTCTGCTTAGCCTTTGCTGCTTTTTAAAAATAGGGGGGGGACCCCACATCGTCCTTGTTGTTTTTGGAGTTCACCCCCTTCTTAATAACCAGTAAAGTCTAAGCGGACAGCTGCAGGTTGATATCAATAGTCTAGAAAGCGCTATGGATATTGGCCCCTTCCCAGAATAATAACATCAGCTCTCACAGTTGTCTGCTTTTCCTTAGCTGGTTATTAAAAATAAAGGGGCCCCATTTCATTTTTTTAATTTATTAGCTACATACATGTACAGTAAACTACACACAAAGCACTGATTATATATCTCACTGACATTTCTAGCCTTGCGGTTCACGCTGGGAATTTACTGTACTTGAGTGATGAAATGTCGAGCTTCCCATGAGATCTGTGCCTAAATATCAGACAGAACACGCATGGTCCGTGTGTTTTTTTTGTTTTTTCTCCCACGCATTGATTTGAATTGAGTCTTGGCCATTTTACACAGGTGAGGAAAAGCTCGCAGATGAACACTGCCTTATTGCACTCACACCGATGTTATTCAGTGTGATTTCACAACACACACACCCTGAGTGAACCCTAAAACTGATTTTATGACTAGAGGACTTGGAAACCTGCTGCCATATTCACGAGTTCTGTATAACCCTGCACCACCACTGATTGGTAGCTTTCTGTGTAATCTGTACATAGGCACAAAGCTGCCAATCAGTGGTGTGTGTGTGGGGTTATACCGAGCTCAGGATTCAGAGAAGTGCTAGATCTGCAGCAGATAAGTGATTTTAGCAAAATGACAGCAAGCAGCCCAGTAAATGACACATCGCTGTAATCGGGATCTCTGGCCCTACATCATGCTGCTCTCAAATGGGGTAGTAAAAACCTGATGATGGATTCCCTTTAAGTGCTCTGTCACGCTCAGAGTACTTATTATCTCATTTGCATATGACTGGAATTACCAATTTGACTCTAATGCAGGATCAGTTAGATATAAAGGTGTTGATGGATTTACATTTTAAAGACCTGCATGCCAATATACGGAGATTACAGGGGCTGATCTTACTGACAGATTCCCTTTAAAGAGTGTGTCGGTTAGCCATGTTGTTTTTGACCATGTGACCCAATATCTGCTTGCATGAATACAATCCGACATGACACAAATCTTGTATAATGTGCTTCCTGTTTTTCTGGTTAATGCATATGAAGAATCTACGTTTTCTTACATGAGTACTGATAAGTGTTCCTCATGAGGTTGAAGCACAATCAAGTGATGTCTTACTAATCTGTGGGGGATAAAATTGTCACTGCTGGATTCTTCCGGAGCATGGAATATGTGGCCGTAATGATCCGATACGGCCAGGGAGGGTTAAGGCTCTTTGCCACTTGTACCAATGCCATGCACTTCACCGCAGCGTTTAGTTGTCCTATGGGCAAGGACATTTCCAGCCTGCTCTGTAGCCGTGTACAATAACTTGCCTGTGCATGTAATGCTTGGATCAAGCTGACAGCACATCTTGGGGGATGGTGATCTGCCAACAGGGGAATCGTCTCCTTACTTTTCATGATCTGTCAGCCTGGGAACTTTCCTTGTCTCTTTCTGTATTCCATTAGTCACTTATAATGTGATGGCATGAATGACAGGGACACGATTTCTGTTCTCGGCACAGTTTTCGGGTACCTGGCCCCCCCTTCCCGATGGTGTCTGTGCTGCCTGTGATACTCTAAACTAGTGCATTACCTTCTTCCGAACGACAAGGAATACAAGGTCTTACACACTTTTCTCTTGTTCATTGTACCTTCCATTTCCATGGCAATGCGAGAAGGAGGGAGTACATTGCTCAGTGAAGACTTGCGTATTTATCTGCTCTTGTTCAGGCACTGCATCAGATGGCTCTACGCTTTCTTACCCTAAAAGCTGGGCTATGTTTCTTAAAGGGGTTGGTCACTTTATCATTTTGTGTTGGGGACATAATTTTGTGGCTCTGCATAATATAGAAGTATTTCAGGTTCTCCTCCTCCTTATTACTGAAGCTTTCCTCACATACTGACCAGCAGTTCTGTCTAGAAAATGTCTGCTGGTGGAGGAACATGTGACCAGTCCATCAATCTCCTCCAATTGAAAAACTGCCTTCCCATGTAGATGTTTTTCAATTGGGGGACACAAGGTGAGGTCTGGTCACATGCTCTTTCTGTAGCAGACATTTTGTGAGTGGACTGCCAAGTACCGGAGAACATGTAATACTGCTACTCCATATTTGTAACTGTCCACAACACGCATATTAAAGCAAAGTGGACAACCCCTTTAAAGCAGAGCTTTTAGTCCTCCTAAGGCTACTTTCACACATCAGGTTTTCGGCGTCAGGCGCGATCCGGCGTCGTGCCGGAACGCCGGATCCGGCAAATGTTTCTGAAAACCGGATGTGACGGATCCGTTTTTCTGCCGGATCCGTCTTTTTCTGGACAGACAAAACCGGATCCGTCTCATCCGGTTCATCCGTTTTTCTATCCGTTTTTTCGACGGATTACGCCGGATCCGGTTTTTAAAATTGACCATTGTGGCCTTCCGAACGGGATTGGCTACTGGAAAACTATATATAGCGTGTTCCTACAGCCCTTCTTTGACAGGTTGTAGAGGAGAAAGTGCAGGTTGGAGAGAAGAGCAAGTTACTGGCGAAGATGGATGTTGTGATTGGAAATATTTTGAAGAATTTGGCGGATTTTACAGCGGAGGCGAATCGTTTGAGGGTGATTGTTCTGGAGAAGGAGAGAGCGAGACAGCAGCGCATCAGGCATCGTAGACAACGTTTGTGGATCCACCCCATCACAGCCAAGAGAATGACGCGTGGGGTCTATTCTACACTATGCATGGACCTTCGACGAAACCCGGATAAATTTTTTGGATATGTTAGGATGAAAATGGAGAATTTTGATTACTTGGTGGAGCGCATTGCACACCTCATAAGAAAAGCGGACACCTATTGCCGCTTCTCTGTTTCACCCGCAGAGCGTCTGATGGTGACTTTAAGGTAAGCCACATTTATTGGATATGATCGCATCAGAGCACACTTTCACTGCAATCTTGTTGGTGGTAATTTGTATCTCCAAGTGTTATAGGTCAGTTTTGGTATGTAATGCTGTGATTTAAAACTAATTTATTGTTTTTTAATTCCCCACAGATTTCTTGCAACTGGAGAATCCCTTTCGTCACTGCATTTCCAGTACAGACTCGGGATTTCCACCATATCTGGAATTGTGAAGTACACATGCCGTGCACTGTGGGACTCCTTAGCTGAAGAGTTTTTACCAGAGCCCACAACAGAGAGGTGGATTGAAATTGCTGACAAGTTTCAACAGATATGTCAGTTTCCAAACTGCTTGGGCGCTGTGGACGGGAAACATATCCGCATTGTAAAGCCAGCTGGATCGGGATCGGAATATTTCAATTACAAGAAATATTTTTCAATTGTCCTCATGGCCATCGCTGACGCGGAATACAAATTTATTGCGGTTGATATTGGGGCCTATGGCCGCTCCAATGACTCTCAAGTTTTCAAACTGTCTGCCATGGGGCGTAAACTGTATGGAAACACCTTCCAGTTCCCACCACCTAGACCGCTGCCGCAAACATCTGGTCCACCTATGCCATTTGTCTGTGTAGGGGATGAAGCCTTCCAGCTGTCAGAACACCTTTTGAAACCGTACTCTAGCAGAGGATTGACAAGACCAAAACGCATTTTTAATTACCGCCTCACAAGAGCAAGAAGAATGGTTGAATGTACCTTTGGTATTCTGACAGCCAAATGGCGGGTCCTATTGACTGCGATCAACCTCAAGACAGAAACTGTGGACGAGGTGATCAAAGCGTGCGTGGTACTCCACAATTTTGTTATCTGCAAGGAACCCATTTCCATTGAGGACACCTCTGAAGAAACCACCTTGCAAGATTACCATGACATTACCACTAGAAGTTCTGTGACGGTTTCAGTAATGAGGGACAATTTTGCACTATACTTTGTCACCTCAAGGCAGAGTACACTGGCAGGATGACAGAGTGTGAAAGATTTGTGCCCTAACCAAACTTGTGTACCTTCTGGACCAACAGTATATACCTTTGCCAACCAAAGTTGGCTATCTTGTCATGGTCTCTATTTTTAGCTTTAGGCCACAGGTGTGTACCTGGTTGTGTTTTATGCAAAGTATTTCACCTTTTAACAAAAGTTGTGTACATTGTTAGGAAATCACCAACAATAAACACAACTTTTTAAGGTGAAATACTTTGCTTCAAACACAACCAGGAACACAACTGTGGCAAAAAGCTAAAATTTACCCACAGTTATATACCTAGTTTTGAATACCATTTCACCTTTTAAATACCCTGTATTTAACCTTTTTCGCTGCAGAAAGAAATGACAGACAACCAGTGTAAAATAATTTAACTTTTATTGAAAAATGTTTTTTTTAGTAAACTTTTTTAAAATTTTAATAAACTTGTTTAATAAAACTTTGAAACTATAAAACTGAAACCATAAAACTGGTCATTTTTATTTAAATACACACATTATAATTCTGTGTAGTGTGTGGTGGAAATACTGCTGTAGGGGCTGCGGGACACTTCGACACTGGGAGTGTGGAGAGAGGACTGGGATCGTGGTGGGGAAGGAACAGTTAGAGGTGAAGGTGTGGAAAAAACTACAGAATGGGTGGACATGTGGGAAGCAGAAGAGGTGGTGGGTGGTGGAGTGGAGGGTTGGGCAGGGACTGTAGGAGCAGATGATGTTGATTGCAAGTTGTATGGGGAAGGAGTTTGGTACGGGGCAGGTTGCTGGAAGTGGGGAGATGTCTGGTACGGGGCAGGTTGCTGGAAGTGGGGAGATGTCTGGTACGGGGCAGGTTGCTGGAAGTGGGGAGATGTCTGGTACGGGGCAGGTTGCTGGAAGTGGGGAGATGTCTGGTACGGGGCAGGTTGCTGGAAGTGGGGAGATGTCTGGTACGGGGCAGGTTGCTGGAAGTGGGGAGATGTCTGGTACTGGGGAGGTTGCTGGTACTGGGGAGTTTGCAGGTACTGTGGAGGTTGCTGGTACTGGTGAGGGTGCTGGGGAGGTTGCTGGGGAGGTTGCTGGTGCTGGGGAGGTGGATGGTATGTAATAGGAGGGGGAGGATGGAAAGTGGCTGGAGGTGGATGGTATGTAATAGGAGGGGGAGGATGGAAAGTGGCTGGAGGGGGTGTAGATGTAATAGGAGGGGGAGGATGGAAAGTGGCTGGAGGTGGATGGTATGTAATAGGAGGGGGAGGATGGAAAGTGGCTGGAGGGGGTGTAGATGTAATAGGAGGGGGAGGATGGAAAGTGGCTGGAGGGGGTGTAGATGTAATAGGAGGGGGAGGATGGAAAGTGGCTGGAGGGGGTGCAGGTGGAGGAACTACTGTGGTGGGAGGAGGAGGAGGTTGGGAGGTAACTTGCTGGAGAGCAGCGTGGCATGAATGCATTACATGCATCTGCTGGGCAGGAGAGAGCGTTTCCATGCGCTCCACAACAGACCTGAAAAAGGTGTGGTTTGGCGAAGATCTTGCTTCTGAATGCATGGTTTGCAGAAGTGTCTTCACCTCCAGAATGCTGGAGTTGATCTGCTGATAGCCTGCGGATATTTGCTCTGACAAGACTTTTAGACCGTTCTGGAAAGATGCATTCAGATGCAAGAACTCTGGCGCATAAGTCTTTTCCTGACCCCTCTGCCGCTGCCGCCCAGTACCCGCAGGTGTACTAGAGGTGGCAGGGGCAGAAGGGTGGGGTAAAGGGAAAGCGATCTCCTCACCAGCAGCTTCATGTAATGTAGGCGGCCACGATGCTCCTGTGCTGGTGGATGGGACAGATGGGTCGAATGTGTGGGAAGGTGCAGATGTACCGGGGCGGTCGAAGTGTCCCTCGGTGCCGGTCTCCTCAGGGATCGCCTCAGAAGGGTCCAATCGTGCCGGCTCCCGAGTGCTGCTCACCGTGCTGTGGAATAAAGAGAAAAAAAAACAATTAAAATACTGACATGGTATGGCCCTGGCTGAAAAAAAAATTTAAATATAACATTTTTTTTCACATGTGGTGTGTAATATTTACCTTCTGGTGACCATTGTTTCCCGGAGGAACGACAGGGCTTCTGCGTACTTGTACTTGCTCCTGCGTCCTCCAGATCCACTCGGGGCCCGCATCTCTTTATTGAACTCCTTCTTGAAACGATCCCTCACAGACCGCCACCGATTCACAATTCTGTTCCCTGAAACAAGAAAGGAGTGGTTAGTATACAACATCAGTGTTTCCCAAACTCCAGTCCTCATGGTCCCCAGGGGTCATGTTTTCATGATTTCTATAGTAAATAGAAATCCTGAACACATGATCCGTGGGGACCACGAGGACTGGAGTTCGGGAAACACTGGTTTACATCAAGCAACCGGTACTGTATATACTTACGCTCTTTAATCTGGGCCCGAGCTTCGAGGTCCTCCCAGCGGCCCACAAGGAGAGAACAGATTTCCTCCCAGAGTCGTCGGGTAACAATCAGGTCAGCGTGGCGGCGGTCAGCCATATTCCAGAGCGGCTCCCTTTCTCTGACGAGATCGATGAGGCGGTCCACATCAATCCCTCCATCCTCACCGTCAGTCGGGAGCACGCTGTGAAGGCTGTTAAAGAAAAAGACAAAAATGACATAATTAGCCTCCACAAAAGAAATGAAATAAAAAGTGCAAAAAAACAAAGCAAAAATATTTATACTTACACGCTGGTGACCGCCGCGTTGCTGTCGCCGACGACTCTGGGAGGCACTGCGAGGACCTCTTGGCCAAGCACCAGATTGGGAAGACTAGAGAAGAAAACAAAAAAAGTTATGTCTTTGGATGTAGGCATTTGTTTGCTGTGTGTGGTCTGCAGAACATTGTTTTCTATGTGTTGTGTGTAGTGTGATGTTGTGTTTCTGCGTTTGATGCAAAAAACTTACGAATTGTGAGCCCACTCCAAGTGTCTGTCCACCCCTTCCTTCTTCTTCTGGGAGCTCCTCTTCATCTTGTGATTCCTGTTTTGAAATAAAAGGCAATGAATAGACATATATTACAGAGAAGATGGATTTTGGAAATAAAAACTTACCGTCAAACGCTGACGATGCGAGGGAGGGCTCCCAGAAGATGTGCTGTCCTCTTGCTGGCCAGACTCCATGGCTGTGGGTGGTGTTACAGCTGCTGCCAGTGAAGCCAGTGCTGCTGCTGCTGCTGCATCTCTTGGGCGGCTGTTGAATAAAGAGAAACAAAGGGCCAATGAATATCTTGATATTCAATAGCCCTAGTTTGGAGGAATGGGGGATTTGATAATTACCGTCTCTCATCTGCTGCTGGCCTCCCCTCCTCAGCATGTTCTATTTGCTGCTCCATTTGGGGTGGTGCTGGTGCGGATGGTGCTGCAGTGGTCTCCTGCCTTCTCCTGCGCCTGGTTGCTGTCTTGGGTGGCATGTTGGGTGTGGCTGTGGGTCCCACTGTCTTGCTTTTATATATGTCTTGTGGGCAGAGCTACTGAGCATGCTCAGACCAAAAAACCGGATCCGGCCGACGGATCCGGCTTTCGCCGGATCCGGCGCATTGCGGCGCTCATAGGCTTTCGTTGTGTGAAAAAGCCGGACGCGCCGGATCCGGAGTGTCCGGCTTTTTCGACGGAGACAAAAAACGTTACAGTCACCGTTTTTTCCAGACGCCGGATCGCGACACATTGCCGGATCCGGCGAAAACCGGATGAAACGCATGGCGATCCGGCGCAAATGCAAGTCAATGGGGGGGAAAACGGATCCGGCATTGCATTTCGCCGGATCCGGTTTCTGTCAAAAGCGCCGGATCGCGCCTGACGGCGAAAACCTGATGTGTGAAAGAGGCCTAAGACTTCTTGTTAGTTAGACCCTTTTGTATTATCAGTAATTTACTCCGTTGCTAACGCTATACCCATTCCTGAACATAGTACATTGTGTATTTGTAAGTATTCAACAAGGAGTTGGTCTGCTAATGCCTAGAAAATCTGACCACACATACATTTTAAAATGTTAATTTTGTAAATGAGCTGGTAAGTGCCGTGACAGCGGTCAGTCTTGGCAAGTGCTCCCACTCTCCTATCTAAATCTCTGCCTAACTCTCCCACTTGACAATGATGATCAGTTGCACTGTGTAGTGATAGTCACTGTGATCTACAGTTGTGGCCAAAAGTATTGACACCCCTGCAATTTTGTCAGATAATACTCAGTTTCTTCCTGAAAATGATTGCAAACACAAATTCTTATCATTATCTTCATTTAATTTGTCTTAAATGAAAAAACACAAAAAGAATTGTCCTAAAGCTAAATTGGATATAATTCCACACCAAACATAAAAGCGGGTGGACAAAAGTATTGGCACTTTTGGAAAAATCATGTGATGCTTCTCTAATTTGTGTAATTAACAGCACCTGTAACTTACCTGTGGCACCTAACAGGTGTTGGCAATAACTAAATCACACTTGCAGCCAGCTGACATGGATTAAAGTTGACTCAACCTCTGTCCTGTGTCCTTGTGTGTACCACATTGAGCATGGAGAAAAGAAAGAAGACCAAAGAACTGTCTGAGGACTTGAGAAACCAAATTGTGAGGAAGCATGAGCAATCTCAAGGCTACAAGTCCATCTCCAAAGACCCGAATGTTCCTGTGTCTACCGTGCGCAGTGTCATCAACAAGTTTAAAGCCCATGGCACTGTGGCTAACCTCCCTAGATGTGGACGGAAAAGAAAAATTGACAAGAATTTTCAACGCAAGATTGTGCGGATGTTGGATGAAGAACCTCGACTAACATCCAAACAAGTTCAAGCTGCCCTGCAGTCCGAGGGTACAACAGTGTCAACCCGTACTATCCGTCGGCGTCTGAATGAAAAGTTACTGTATGGTAGGAGACCCAGGAAGACCCCACTTCTTACCCCGAGACATAAAAAAGCCAGGCTGAAGTTTGCCAAAACTTACCTGAAAAAGCCTAAAACATTTTGGAAGAATGTTCTCTGGTCAGATGAGACAAAAGTAGAGCTTTTTGGGCAAAGGCATCAACAGAGTTTACAGGAGAAAAAAAGAGGCATTCAAAGAAAAGAACACGGTCCCTACAGTCAAACATGGCGGAGGTTCCCTGATGTTTTGGGGTTGCTTTGCTGCCTCTGGCACTGGACTGCTTGACCGTGTGCATGGCATTATGAAGTCAGAAGACTACCAACAAATTTTGCAGCATAATGTAGGGCCCAGTGTGAGAAAGCAGGGTCTCCCTCAGAGGTCATGGGTCTTCCAGCAGGACAATGACCCAAAACACACTTCAAAAAGCACTAGAAAATGGTTTGAGAGAAAGCACTGGAGATTTCTAAGGTGGCCAGCAATGAGTCCAGACCTGAATCCCATAGAACACCTGTGGAGAGATCTAAAAATGGCAGTTTGGAGAAGGCACCCTTCTAATATCAGGGACCTGGAGCAGTTTGCCAAAGAAGAATGGTCTAAAATTCCAGCAGAGCATTGTAAGAAACTCATTGATGGTTACCAGAAGCGGTTGGTCGCAGTTATTTTGGCTAAAGGTTGTGCAACCAAGTATTAGGCTGAGGGTGCCAATACTTTTGTCTGGCCCATTTTTGGAGTTTTGTGTGAAATGATCAATGTTTTGCTTTTTGCTTCATTCTCTTTTGTGTTTTTTCATTTAATACAAATTAAATGAAGATAATACCAAAGAATTTGTGTTTGCAATCATTTGCAGGAAGAAACTGAGTATTATCTGACAAAATTGCAGGGGTGTCAATACTTTTGGCCACAACTGTATGCTGAATTCTCACACATGCAGGGCTGGCATGTGGGGCAGGTAAACAAGGTAGATGTCTAGGGCTCCTACCCACAAAGGGGGCCTCCTGCATCTGCAGCTCTTTATGAAGTGCACAGAGGTTGTACAGAATTGCTTACAGTGAATAATGCTGTGCATCCTCTGTAGTCCCGGAGCATCTCTCCCAAACCCTCCTCCATCCTCCCTTCTCTCTCCCAAACCCCCTTCCATCCCCCCTTCTCTCTCCCTGCAGTGTCGTCGGGTTAGGGTATTTGCACACGATCAGGAATGGCCCAGGATTTGACGCAAGTGAAATATGCACCAAATCTGCATCTGAGGTCACTGGCAGGTCACCTGTGTTTTTGATGCCTTTTTTCCACATGCGTTTTTTCATTGCTTGCGTTTTTTTGTTTTTTTTTTGTCATTTGAAATAAAGCTAACTGAAAGTTGGCTTCTGGGAAGGGGAAAAAAAGTGATTTCCTGTTCGTAGCTATATTGTGGTATGTGCACATGGTCAGTAAACGCTGTGGGTTGGACGCTGCATACATCCGTAATGTCCAACCTGCGACATCCAGCTTATTACAGCATAGTGGATGGGATTTCAAGAAATCCCATGCCCACTATGCATGCTCACCCGCAGAGATGGACATGCGGCGCGTCTTTCCAGACTGCAGCATGTCAATTTATGCAGTGGAGACGCTCAGTCTCCGCTGCATAAATTACCCATAGACTTTCATTAGATGCGGTAAAACCGCATTATTTTCCTAGTCACATGTGTATTACGTGTGGGGAACGCAGCTTACTACGCATGTGTACGAATTTACATAATGAATCTTGTGACAGTCAGAACACAACACTGTAAGTGGAGGAAAGCACAGAGAGAGGTCCCCTCCTTTTTAATTTAATAAAAAAAATGGCATGGGGTCCCCCTATATTTGTTAACCAGCCAGAATAAAGCAGACTATTGGGACTGGTATTTCAGGCTGAGGAGGATCCAATATCCACGAACCTTACCAACCTGATAACACCAGGCCGCAGCAGTCTGCTTACCTTGGATGGTTAGTAAAAATAGTGGGATCCCCTCCAAAAAAATAGCATGGGGGTCCCCCTATTTTTGTTAACTAGCCAAGGAAAAAGCAGACCGCTGCGGCCTGGTATTCTCAGGCTGGCGAGGCCCATGGATTTTGGTCCTCACCAACCTAAAAATAGCAGCCTGCAGTTGCTCCACAATTGGCACATCCACAGATGCACCAATTGTGGCACTTCACTCAGCTCTTCCCACTTGCCCTGTAGCGGTGACAAGTGGGGGTCATATTTGTGGGGTTTGTGTCACCTATGTATTGTCAGGTAACATCAAGCCCACGGATTAGTAATGGGGAAGCGTCTATAAGACACCTAGCCATTATTAAAGGGGTTGTCCGGGTTTTTTACATAATCTCAGTGCATATCTGGGCTGCTGATTGGTGACAATAAGTAATTTACCTTCTGTCACCAGTTTGCAGGGTTTTCTAGATATCACTCTCTTGTTTCTGATCAGAACGTCCAAGGGGGGGTGTTCTGGCTTTGAAATGAGAACTGGTCGTTTCCTCCTAGTTTACTAAAAACCTGCCCTCTATAGCAGCAACCAGGCCCTCCCCGTCCACATGAACAAGCCCTCCTCACACAGTAACAAATCCTCCCCCTGTAGCAGCCTCAGTGCAGAGAGCAGGACCACCCAGCAGCTCCTCCCCCAGAAACACACTGAACAGTGATCTATGGAAAGTGAAACTCTAGTGAGGAGGGAAAATCGTCCTGTATTTTGGGCCACTCCATGATTATAATACATAACTCACTAATTCAGTGATTCCTTCTCTCACTGGCTCAGGCTGGCAGTGATGGGGCTCGGCTGCTGGCAGCAGTGAGAACAGACTGTGTGATGGCCAGTGATGGGGGTCTGCAGCTTCTAATCTGCACAGGGGATGGCAGTCACTGATGTAATCTGTTCTGTGACAAAGCCTCTGCAGTGTGAATGAGACAGCTCTGTGTCACTGATGTCTTCACACAGCAGCAGATTTGGTGCAGTGTATTTGTGAAGCTCCACCAAGCTCCAGTGACCAGCACCACTCACTGCCCACTCATTGGCTGTCAGTAAACTGCACCAGCACTCATCTTTATCATTCCAGCATTGGAAAGAACATAGCAGTGATCCTGTATTTGTGAAAGCAGCACAGTCTACCTCACATCCACAATGGTAATATATAGGGCCATTACATGTTCCATGCCATACTCCTTGTAGATAATTGTATATTGTGTAATGAAAACTATATATAGCACCTAATGCAAGTCTATAGTAGATATTAGTATAATATATATACTAGATGTGGGCCCGATGCTATTGCATCAGGAGGGCAGTGATGTCACGATGGGGTGAGCTCTGTGGAGCTGTCTTTCACCATGTCCGCTCTCTCTTCTTCCTGTGCTGTCTTCTCCCCTCATGTGCTCTCTCCTTTGTGCTGTCTCCCCCTGTGTGCTCTTCCCCTGTGCTGTCTTCTCCCCTCTGTGCTCTCTCCACCTTGATGTCTTCTTCCATCTATGCTCTCATCCCTGCAGGGCTGACACTCGAAATTTCAGGGTCCCTTACTGACAACATATTCGGGTCCCCTGGAGATGCAGCCCATCCTCCACACTCCAGCTCTTCCTCCGTTCCAGCACAATATATATATATATATATATATATATATATATATATATATATCTCTATCTATATCTCTCACACACACACACACACACACTATAGCTTGTTGCTGGCTGTATACACAATAGATGGCTGCTGCAGGCTGTATACCCAATAGACGGCTGCTGCAGGCTGTATACCCAATAGACGGCTGCTGCAGGCTGTATACCCAATAGACGGCTGCTGCAGGCTGTATACCCAATAGACGGCTGCTGCAGGCTGTATACCCAATAGACGGCTGCTGCAGGCTGTATACCCAATAGACGGCTGCTGCAGGCTGTATACCCAATAGACGGCTGCTGCTGGCTGTATACCCAATAGACGGCTGCTGCAGGCTGTATACCCAATAGACATGCTCACACATACACTGCACCAAATCTGCTGCTGTGTGAAGACATCAGTGACACAGAAAAAAACCAGAAAATACAGGAAAGGTATTAGAGAGGTATTAACGGAGCATGCTCAACATCAGCGAAATATAAATGTATGATCATAAAGTTAAATCCTCAGAATACAATCGTATATATCACAAGATCCTGAAGAAAGATAGAGGCTCATAGTAATTTCAAAAATAATGCAAAATTTATTAGTATAAATAATGTGACAGAGTGTCTGGGTATGCACATACAAAAGGCAGGAAAAGGGAAAGGGGGAAGGAGAAAATGTCTGGGATAAAGATGCAAGATAACAAGATCACAACGAAAGTACAATGTCCAAAATAGTAAAGTTACGCATGAATTAATATAGTAATTTATACCTTCATGTGAACTGATAAATTATAAACCTATACCGGACAAATAAAACTTAAAAGTTCTATTCCTATTGGTCAATTTCTGAGAGCGCGTTGCATTTGTACTGATGAAATTACTTTTCGCCATCAAGCAGGTGAACTATCCCGCCGCTTCAGGGACAGGGGTTATAACACTAGAGACATTCATAGAGGCCTCTCTCTCGAGCAGTAATAATACTGATCTAATAAATCAGAATCTGTTTCTGTTAAGCCACCCATATCTCAATGAGGGTATATGTGGCTACATAAAAATCCGCATAATAGAAGGCAGGATGCTGGTGCAAATATCAGATTAAATATATAAATGTATTACCTTCTGACATGGTGCGACGTGAGCGTGGAGCAAGAGACAGATGGCTCTTCCAGGGGCCTCGACGTGCGTTTCACCACCCTTGTGGTTTCATCAGGAGGCGTAACTATGGTGTCGGCGTCAGGGGCTTAAGTACTCCAGCCTTGATGGATTGACAAATCGGCGCACATCCCGCATGTTGCGCCCGCCTATGGGAGGGGAGGACACGCGCGCACCCCAGCGATAGGCAGGAGGATCTGACGATCATCACTGCACATCGCGTCGGCGCCGCGCGTGCCCAACCCCATCGCCATGGCGGGATCACAGCGCATGCGTGGAAGTGCGTCTGTGTCATAATAGCCAGGGGAATCGGCACACAGCCGGTATGTTTATTGCTGCCCGTAAAAGGGCAGATCCAAAGATCATCACCGCTCGCCACCCGGGCGCTGCATCCAGCGTCCCAAAAGCCGAAGGGGATCATAATATACGTGAAAATAATATCCAAACTAGAGGAAATAAAGGGATCCTAACTAGAAATGGAAACTAGCTAAAAAGATATATATATATATATATATATATATATATATATATATATATATATACACTCACTGGCCACTTTATTAGGTACACCATGCTAGTAAGGGGTTGGACCCCCTTTTGCCTTCAGAACTGCCTCAATTCTTCGTGGCAGAGATTCAACAAGGTGCTGGAAGCATTCCTCAGAGATTTTGGACCATATTGACATGATGGCATCACACAGTTGGCGCAGATTTGTCGGCTGCACATCCCTGATGCGAATCTCCCGTTCCACCACATCCCAAAGATGCTCTATTGGATTGAGATCTGGTGACTGAGGAGGCCATTTGAGTACAGTAAACTCATTGTCATGTTCAAGAAACCAATCTGAGATGATTCGAGCTTTATGACATGGCGCATTATCCTGCTGAAAGTAGCCATCAGATGTTGGGTACATTGTGGTCATAAAGGGATGGACATGGTCAGCAACAATACTCAGGTAGGCTGTGGCGTTGCAACGATGCTCAATTGGCACCAAGGGGCCCAAAGAGTGCCCAGAAAAAATTCCCCACACATGACACCACCACCACCAGCCTGAACCGTTGATACAAGGCAGGATGGATCCATGCTTTCATGTTGTTTACGCCAAATTCTGACCCTACCATCCGAATGTCGCAGCAGAAATCGAGACTCATCAGACCAGGCAACGTTTTTCCAATCTTCTACTGTCCAATTTCGATGAGCTTGTGCAAATTGTAGCCTCAGTTTCCTGTTCTTAGCTGAGAGGAGTGGTACCCAGTGTGGTCTTCTGCTGCTGTAGCCCATCTGCCTCAAAGTTCGACGCACTGTGCGTTCAGAGATGCTCTTCTGCCTACCTTGGTTGTAACGGGTGGCAATTTGAGTCACTGTTGCCTTTCTATCAGCTCGAACCAGTCTGCCCATTCTCCTCTGACCTCTGGCATCAACATGGCATTTCCGGCCACAGAACTGCCGCTCACTGGATTTTTTTTCTTTTTCGGACCATTCTCTGTAAACCCTAGAGATGGTTGTGCGTGAAAATCCCAGTAGATCAGCAGTTTCTGAAATTCTCAGACCAGCCCTTCTGGCACCAACAATCATGCCACGTTCAAAGGCACTCAAATCACCTTTCTTCCCCATACTGATGCTCGGTTTGAACTGCAGGAGATTGTCTTGACCATGTCTACATGCCTAAATGCACTGAGTTGCCGCCATGTGATTGGCTGATTAGAAATTAAGTCTTAACACACAGTTGGACAGGTGTACCTAATAAAGTGGCCAGTGAGTGTATATATATATATGATCAAAACTGTCTAGTAAATGACTAATACATTGTTAAACAGAGCCATAAAAGGTCCTGATTCTAGATGCAAAGCATCATGTATACATCTTAAAAATATTAAAGTATAAACAATGCATATAGATAATTAATATAGCCATTATTATACAAAACACACAAATTACACACATACATGAGTCATATAGCGTATAAGACATGTGAATTAAACGGGCAAAAAATATATGTCCATTATCAAAAATTCTCGAGGACAGGAAATATCCATGATGACGAGTGTTTCTAATTGGTTGCAGCAAAGAATCCGTTCCAAGGCAGAATACCAATCAACATCAAAGGTATGGAGATACTGTAGAGGAAGATAAAAAGAAGTTAAAAACCATAAAAATACCCTGACAAAATAGTGGAAAACTTAAAAACAAAAAACATTGAAACTAAAGAAAAGGCTGAAGCTGATGGCCTCATTAAGACCTCTGGGAGTGAGCGTATCAAGGATTGTCATCCATCTGGTTTCTTTTTGAAGCAATCTCTGCTTCACATTACCGCCGCAAATTCCCAAATAAACATGATCTATACCCCGAACTGTAAGACCTTTCGGGTCACAGTTGTGTTTTTCAAAAAAGTGTTTGGGAATTGTTTTAAGGAGATGGGGTTCGGAACAGTCTGAAGCATTTTTAATATCTCTGATATGTTCCTGCACGCGTTTTTTAAAAGGTCTCGTCGTGTTATATATATAAAAAATATATAAAATATATATATATATAATATATATATATATAATATATATATACATCTCACAGGGGCAGCTAGCATGGTATATCACCGCCTCTGTGTTACAGGTAATGTGGTGAACGATCTTGAATTTTTTCTTTTTGGAAGAATCTGAGAATTCCTTAGTCCGCAGAATGTTAGGACAAGCCGAACACTGGCCACATGGGAAACAGCCCCATGGTGATCCCTTACTAGATGTCAGAAAGGAGTTCTTAATGGGTGTAATATAGTGACTACGACATAGGTTATCACTCAAAGAAGGAGATTTTCGCCATGTAATAGATGGATATGTGGTCAAATGTTGTCGCAAATCTCTATCAGTTAGTAGTATAGACCAATGTCTTCTAAGGATATCATTGATATCCTTCCAGTTCGAGTTAAATTTGGTAATAAATCGTGGTATATGACCATTACTATCATTCGTTCTTTTGATAGAGATACGCTCTTGCATAAACCTATCGGCATGTACCGCTCGAGAGAGAGGCCTCTATGAATGTCTCTAGTGTTATAACCCCTGTCCCTGAAGCGGCGGGATAGTTCACCTGCTTGATGGCGAAAAGTAATTTCATCAGTACAAATGCGACGCGCTCTCAGAAATTGGCCAATTGGAATAGAACTTTTAAGTTTTATTTGTCCAGTATAGGTTTATAATGTATCAGTTCACATGAAGGTATAAATTAATTACTATATTAATTCATGCTTAACTTTACTATTTTGGACATTGTACTTTCGTTGTGATCTTGTTATCTTGCATCTTTATCCCAGACATTTTCTCCTTCCCCCTTTCCCTTCTCCCTTTTCCTGCCTTTTGTATGTGCATACCCAGACACTCTGTCACATTATTTATACTAATAAATTTTGCATTATTTTTGAAATTACTATGAGCCTCTATCTTTCTTCAGGATCTTGTGATATATACGATTGTATTCTGAGCATTTAACTTTATGATCATACATTTATATTTCGCTGATGTTGAGCATGCTCAGTTAATACCTTTCCTGTATTTTCTTGGTTTTGTGGTATAATTAATTGGTTTAGAGGCTTTTCCAACTGACCACGTGGAATAGTTTTTTGGTTTAATCAGTGACACAGCTGTCTCATTCATACAGCAGAGGCTTTGTCACAGAACAGATTACATCAGTGACTGCCATCCCCTGTGCAGATTAGAAGCTGCAGACCCCCATCACTGGCCTTCACACAGTCTGTTCTCACTGCTGCCAGCAGCCGAGCCCCATCACTGCCAGCAGCCTGAGACAGTGAGGGAAGGAATCGCTGATAATTAGTGAGTTACGTATTGTAATCATGGAGTGGCCCAGAATACAGGACGATTTTCTCTCCTCACTAGAGTTTCACTTTCCATAGCAGAATACAGGACGTTTTTCCCTCCTCACTAGAGTTTCACTTTCCATAGATTACTGTTCAGTGTGTATCTAGGGGAGGAGCAGCTGGGTGGTTCTGCTCTCTGCACTGAGGCTGCTAGAGGGGGAGGATTTGTAACTGTGTGAGGAGGGCTTGTTCATGTGATTGGGGAGGGCCTGTTGCTATGGAGGGTGGGGTTGTTACTATAGAGGGCAGGTTTTTAGTAGAGTAGGAGGAAACAACCAGTTCTCATTTCAATGCCAGAACACACCCCGCCTTGGACGTTCTGCTCAGAAGCAAGAGAGTGATATCTAGAAAATCCTGCAAACTGGTGACAGAAGGTAAATTACTTGTCACCATTCTGCAGCCCAGATATGTACTGAGATTATGTGAAAAGCCCGAACAACCCCTTTAATCCTATAGTTGCATGGTAAACAAAGACACAGCCAAAATAAAGTTCTTTAACCCCTTCATGACCAAGCCTATTTTGACCTTAATGACCAGGCCATTTTTTTAAATACTGACCAGTGTCCCTTTGAGGTAATAACTCAGGAACGCTTCAACGGATCCTTGCGATTCTGAGATTTTTTTTTCGTGACATATTGGGCTTCATGTTAGTGGTAAATTTAGGTCGATAATTTTTGCATTTATTTGTGAAAAAATCAGAAATTTGGCGAAAATTTCGCAATTTTCAAATTTTGAATTTTTATTCTGTTAAACCAGAGAGTTATGTGACACAAAATAGTTACTAAATAACATTTCCCACATGTCTACTTTACATCAGCACAATTTTGGAAAAAAAATATTTTTTTGTTAGGAAGTTATAAGGGTTAAAAGTTGACCAGCGATTTCTCATTTTTACAATAAAATTTACAAAACGATTTTTTTTAGGGACCACCTCACATTTGAAGTCACTTTGAGGGGTCTATATGGCAGAAAATACCCAAAAGTGACACCATTCTAAAAACTGCACCCCTCAAGGTGCTCAAAACTACATTCAAGAAGATTATTAACCCTTCAGGTGTTTCACAGGAACTAAAGCAACGTGGAAAGAAAAAATGGACATTTTAATTTTTCCAACAAAAATTTTCTTTTAGCATCAATTTTTTCATTTTCACATGGGCAACAGGATAAAATGGATCCTAAAATTTGTTGGGCAATTTCTCCTGAGTACACCGATACCTCATATGTGGTCATAAACCACTGTTTGGGCGCACGGCAGGGCTCAGAAGGGAAGGAGCGCCATTTGACTTTTTGAATGGAAAATATGCTGGAATAATTAGCGGTTGCCATGTCACGTTTGGAGAGCCCCTGTGTGCATAAACATTGGAGCTCCTCCACAAGTGATCCCATTTTGGAAACTAGACCCCCCAAGGAACTTATCTAGATGCATAGTGATCACTTTGAACCCCCTGGTACATCACAAATTGATCTGTAAAAATAAAAGTACTTTTTTTTCACAAAAATTTTCTTTTAGCCTCAGTTTTTTCATTTTCACATGGGCAACAGGATAAAATGGATCCTAAAATTTGTTGAGCAATTTCTCCTGAGTGCACCGATACCTCATATGTGGTCATAAACCACTGTTTGAGCGCACGGCAGGGTCCAGAAGCGCCATTTGACTTTTTGAATGGAAAATTAGCTCCAATCGTTATCGGACATCATGTCGCATTTGGAGAGCCCCTGTGCACCTAAACATTGGAGCTCCCCCACAAGTGACCCCATTTTGGAAACTTGACCCCCTAAGGAACTTATCTAGATGTGTAGTGAGCACTTTGAACCCCCAAGTGCTTCACAAAAGTTTATAACACAGAGCAGTGAAAATAAAAAATATTTTTTTTTCCTCAAAAATGATTTTTAGCACACTATTTTTAATTTTCACAAGGCTAACAGGAAAAATTGGACCACAAAAGTTGTGGTCCAGTTTGTCCTGAGTACGCTGGTACCCCATATGTGGGGGGAACCACTGTTTGGGCACACGGCAGGGCATATGTGGGGGGGAACCACTGTTTGGGCACATGGCAGGGCTCAGAAGGGAAGGAGCGCCATTTGACTTTTTGAAATGCAAATTACTTCTAATCGTTAGCGGACACCATGTCGTGTTTGGAGAGCCCCTGTGTGCCTAAACATTGGAGCTCCCCCACAAATGACCCCATTTTGGAAACTAGACCCCCCCAAGGAACTTATCTAGATGCATAGTGAGCACTTTGAACCCCCAAGTGCTTCACAAAAGTTTATAACGCAGAGCCGTGAAAATAAAAAATATTTTTTTTTCATCAAAAAATTATTTTTTAGTGCGCAATTTTATTTTCACAAGGGTACAAGGATAAATTAGACCCCAAAAGTTGTCCAGTTTGTCCTGAGTACGCTGTTACCCCATATGTGGGTGGGGACCACTGTTTGGGTACACGTCGGGGCTCGGAAGGGAAGAAGTGACATTTTGAAATGCTGGCTTTGATGGAATGGTCTGAGGGCATCATATTACATTTGCAGAGCCCCTGATGTACCTAAACTGTGGAACCCCCCACAAGTGACCCCATTTTGGAAACTAGACCCCCCCCCCAAGGAACTTATCTAGATGCCTGGTGAGCACTTTGAACCCCCAAGTGCTTCACAGAAGTTTATAACGCAGAGACTTGAAAATAAAACAAAAAAATTTTTCCACAAAAATATATTTTTTAGCCGCCAATTTTGTTTTTTCCCAAGGGTACTAGGAGAAATTAGACCCCCAAAGTTGTTGTGCAATTTTTCCTGAGTACGCTGATACCCCATATGTTGGGGTAAACCACTGTTTGGGCACACGTCGGGGCTTGGAAGGGAGGGAGCACCGTTTAACTTTTTGAACGCAAAATTGGCTGGAATCAGTGGTTGCACCATGTCGTGTTTGGAGAGCCCCTGATGTGCCTAAACAGTGGAAATCCCACAATTCTAACTTCAACCCTAACCACAGCCCTAACCCCAACACATCCCTAATCCCAACCCTAACCCCAACCATAACCCTAACCACAAGCCGAACCCTAATTCTAACCCTAATTCTAACCCTAGCTCCAACCCTAGCTCCAACCCTAGCTTCAACCCTAGCTTCAACCCTAACCCTAGCTCCAACCCTAACCCTAGCTCCAACCCTAACCCTAGCTCCAACCCTAACCCTAGCTCCAACCCTAACCCTAGCTCCAACCCTAACCCTAGCTCCAACCTAAAAATTTCTTTATTTTAATAGTTGATCCTGCCTATGGGGGTGATAAACGGGGGGTTTATTTACTTTTCATTCTATTTTGATCACTGTGAGAGTTTATCACAGTGATCAAAATGAATGAATGGAAATTGCAGCCGGCGGCACCCATGGTCCGGGACCGCGGGACACCGGGAGCCATAACGGCACTCGGTGAGTACCGGGGGGTGGGAGGAGGGGCAATCGGAAGCCGGGGGAGCGGAGGGAAGGCGGGGGGGGGGAGATGACAGCGGCGGCACATCGCCGCTGTCATTCAGTGGCGGGGGGGCAGATTGCCCCCGTTAACGGGTGGGGGGGTCGGATCGCTGTCACCAGCCATGTCCGATGCTACAGCAGCGTCGGACATGGCTGGATTGTAATATTTCATCAATTTTCATCGATGAAATATTACTATCGCTCTGGCTGTTTCACTTTTATCAGCCAATCAGAGCGATCATAGTCACGTGGGGGTGAAGCCACGCCCCCTATGGTGAAGAACAAAGCCCCCTGTATCTGTGGGTCGGGTGACCTTTCAGCGACGTAGGTCACCCGACCCGCAGGGGGGCTTTAAAGTCATAACGCCACATAGGCGTCACTGGTCAGATTGGCACCAGTTTTCATGACGCTTATGTGGCGTCATTGGTCGTGAAGGGGTTAATAGACATAATGTAAAGCGAACAGAAACAAGGAGCGCAAAATGTGTAAAACCTGTTGATTTAGTGGATAATCAAACGGGTCAAGTGGCCACTCGCCTAATGGGGTTGTGCAGTCCTGCACAACCCCAGTTTGCACTTGAAGAGAGGGACCGTTGGAGACTGCCGTACACCGCCGCTGCTGGCCAACATTTCCGGTTCTGGTCACATGTTGCAGGAACAGGGGAAATGTCACTGCAGGTCCTTAGGCTGGGAAGTGTAAATACAGCATTGCCCAGACACCCCAGGTCCTTAAGCTTCACAATGGAATCAACTATGCTCGAAGCTGCTTCTGCTGCAAACCTCAGAAGGAGGGATATGGAATGATGAAGGAAAAAAAAAGTGTAGCGGTCGATCAAAGTGTTAATTAAGGTTTGTTAACCAAATTACTGTCCTTACATTTATCCCTCATCTCAGCGCTCCATAGACCGCTACATTTTTTTTTCCTTTAATTGAAATAATGACACAGACTCCTTTTAATAGATCTTAATGAAACCATACTTACTGCATCGCCTATTCCACCGACGCCCTCATCTCCTTGAAGAGAGTTAAAATAAAGCACCAATATTCTTACCTGTCCGCCGAGAAGATATACATACTGTCCCACGACGAGCCTATTCTGCTATATCTGGATGCCTTTGGCAGAACGGTGGCAAAGTCATTTGACCCTTTAAAAACATCAGTTACTTATTCACATCTGTGAAAATGGTCTGTTTGCCCACTTTGATGCCAGTTCTGATGCCCAGAACCCATTTGGGCCAGGCTGGAGGGACCTGGGTTTGATGTGCTGCTCCCTGTTCTATACGTCTGCAGCATGATATCAGAGGCCCAATGTCGTTTAACCCTTTCATTAACGCCCTTCAGTGCCCACTTTTGTGCCAGTTTTATAATTTTTCTAGCTGTTTTTAAGTGTATTCACATCAGGACACCTCGCTGCATTGTATGTTACTATTGTGATGCTTATTTTTTTGTTAAACCTATAAAAAACAGAAAAAATTGCCGAATAAGAAACCAACTTCAGCTTTGGTATGATTGTGTATATCTGTGGTGCATGTGTATAATAGACTTATTTTTCGGATTATAAGACGCACCCCATATTTTGAGGCGAAAAATAGGAAAAAAAAACTTTTTTTTTTTTAAATAAAATGGTGGTGCTTCTTATAATTCATGCGTCCTATTGCTTACCAGGGGTGGTGGCTGCGGTGAAGCGGGGTCCCAGGGTCGCTGCTGGAGGAGGCTAGAGTGGAGCTTTGCTGCAGGCCGTAGGCTGGGATGAGGGGGGTGTTCGGATGTGCGGCGTGCTGCTGCCTGTGTTCGGTGCAGCTGCTGTGGGTGTGCGGTGCTGCTGCGGGCACTCTGCTGACATTTTGTGAAAGGCCATAGCCCCCGCAGTTCCATGTTTTCCTATGCGGTGGAGTCTGGGGGAAAATGGCTGCCGGGGGTGGCACCTGCGCAGATGGAGATCTCAGGAGATGAGATCTCAGCGCTGATTAGCAGTTTGTCTAATGCTTGTGTCTTGCATTAGGGCCTGTTCACATTGTCTTTACTGCCCGGTGGGTTCTGCATGAATCCCCTATAGGACCATAGATTGCAATTACTGGAATGGAGTTCAAATAAATTCCACATGTGATGTCCGTCTGTCCCAACAGCCACAGAAAAGTGGACACTTTTTTAGATGTAAAAACACAAACCGACTCTGAGGGTATGTGCACTCAATCAGTACATACTGCGGGTTGGACCCTGCCTACTTGTGCAGCGTCCAACCCGCAGTGTTCAGATGTTGCAGCATAGTGGATGTGATTCCAAGAAATCCCATGACACCTGCGGCTCACCCGCAGAGACGGACATGCGGTGCATCTTTCCAGACCGCAGCATGTCCATTTATCTTAGAGACGTGAGCCTCCACAAAATAAATGTCACCCATACAATGTATTGGATGCGGTGATTACGCACCGTTCAGTGATCAGAGGATTCTCCTGCGTTCAATAGCCGGCAGCGCTTTGGAGGCAGCGGACATGTACTGTGTCCAAAGCGCTGCCGATTCCTGACTGTGTGCATCTGGCCTAAGAAAATTATATCGGTCAAATTCAGAAAAAAAACAAATGGAATTCATTTGAACTCTGCTTGTGCAGTCTGTGTCCCCGTCAGGGATTTATGTGAATCCTATTTTAGGGGGATTCAAGCAGAGCCCTGGGATGCACTGCAGAAGCTCAGTGTGAACAGGGCTTAATATAATGTGTGGAATAGTGCAGCCTACTATTCCGCGCTCTTTCCCAGTATAGCAACCAGACACTGACACCAACCAGAAGTTTTTTTATTTATTTTTTATAAATCTGATGCTGTCATGTTTCAGCACTTCTGCTGCGTTTTTCCCTTATTGAAATGAATGGGAATGAAAAATGCAAGTGGAAATGCTGCAAAAAAAGAATATTTCTTGCCAACACTGTAGATCAATCCGCAGCAAAAATAGTGCATGTGAACAGACACTACAGGGGTTTTCTGAGAATGTAAATTATCATGAAAAGATATATCCCAGCGGCTCCAGCACTGATGCTCCGTGAAATAACCATCCGGGGCCCCGAGCCATCGGCCTCGGAACCAGAGGGGACTTAGCAAAGTAGTTTGGGGTGACTTTATTTTAAATCGCTTTTTATTCTGCCTTTCTGAGGTAGGATGTAGAAAAATACGGCAATTCTTCTATTGTTTTTTATTATATGACTGTACAGCCCCTCAAACAACCATGTATCATGTTTTTCACGGATGCCACGTGTCCCCTACTTATCCTACGGTGCTGTACTCATGTCCGTGTTTTCCCGACAACACAGATTACAAGGGCCAATACATGTCTATGGGTCCCCGTGTAAACATACCATCCGTGTGCCGTCCATGTGCTGTATGTCTGCCGTTCGTGTTTAACATTGAAAGTATATGAGAAGCTTTGTAATTTAGTTTCCAGTATCCATACCAGAAAAACATGGCTGGCACATGGACGGCACACTGATTAAAAACACTGGTGACACCGATATTAGTGCAACACGTACATGTTTTATATGGACTTGCACTAATAGTGTTGTTGGTGGAATATTTCAGGATTGTGTCCCCCACTAAGACCGGACCGCCCCCCCGGTGCGTATAATATAACTCATTTTTCTTTCAGGTTACATCGGGGGCTTATCTACCGCATTACAGAATGCTGTAGATAAGCCACTGATGGCGATGGCTGCAGCTTATAGGTGAAAAATGGGGTGACAGATTCCCTTTAAGTTACCATCTGTTCCCGCACTGTTGGATACTCCTGTTCTTCCCAAGATACCGGTAGAACTGCTTAGAAACTACTCTGAGAGACCGCGGGCTGTTGCGGCTTGCACACGTGCTCACGACCCGTGCCTGGCGCCATTTCTGAGGAGTCCACATAAAGGGCTGTTTCCAGGTTCCACCGCACTTAAGCCAAGCAGGACTGAATCCGCCTGCACTGTCGGGCGGCAGTGTTACTCGTTTGTTTGTAGCAGAGCCTTTGTTCATCATTTGAGACGCCGCTGGGAGATTTTCCAGCCCTCCCCTTGCCAGAACTACAACCAATAAGTGTCCCGTTTATTTTGTATATTCTTTCGCTAATTGCCTTTACCTCCCTGTGTGGAGTATTACTTGTTATTAGTTGTTCAGTAAATCCTTGTTAACCACTTCTCTGTCTCCAGTTACTCACTGCATGCCACGAACTGTGTGTTCCTTACACATACAATGTATAAGACACGGTGATTCCGCACGGTTAACTGATCACATGTGGAGTCGCCTGCGTTCAAAGGCCGTCAGCGCTTTGGATGCAGCGGACATGTGCTACGTCCAAAGTGCTGTCAATTACTGACCTTGGGAACATATCCTTACTTTGTTGTACCAGGTCTTGGGGGGGTATTGTCTCTTTCATGTCCTTTGAATCCCTTTGTAGTAGACATAAAATAATGCATTTGTACACATGGGTCCAATATGCTGCAGGTTTTCTGTTCAGATTTTACTTCTATACCTTTTTTTCCTTTTGATTCTCCTGTTTAGAATACATTCATCATTTTGGCTAAAAAAGCACATGGTAAAGCTATACTAAAGTATTGATTTTCTCTAATCTGTTATCTGGATTATGTTCTTGGTGTAATTCCTATTCTAGAATGGTAACGATGGCAGAGTATTCTCTAGCGATACTCTTTATGAATCAGTGTTTGGTTGTAAAGTACCGTAATTCTGTATTTTAATGGTGTCTTTTTATCTATTACAGAATGGGCATTCTGTCAGTGAAGACATAGGAAAATGTGCCAACAAGGTAAGAAGTGTCATCCTTCCTGCTTAATACTTGCAGACGCTTCTAGTCACAGGCTGGATAGCAGTCATTCTAGGGCATCCCATATGGTGATCATCCTGCAAGGTAATCTTTGCTGTATTTGACCTGAAGGTGAAAGTCTTCAGGAAAGCTTTACAAGGCAGTCACATCTTGGCAGCTGCTAATATGTATAAAGGTTACAGTGTTTGCTTACATTAGGAACTAAACAAGTGAAAATGGAGAATGTAAGGCTATATTCACATTTGCTTTGGAGTTTATTAGAAATGCAGATAGATTATATAGCAAAATTTGTGCTGCAAACTACTTGTAAAAGTAGTCTTTTTATTTTTTATGCCAAATGTGTTGTTAGTTATAGACATTACATTTTTTTTTCCAGATAGATGCCATAACGAAGTACGGTATGTCTAGTAGCAAGAGAAGCTTCTCTGGAATGCTTTTATGAGAATTATCAGATAATAGACCTACTGTAATACTTCTTATAGTCCCCATTCATATTAGATGGCTTTCTACCGAATGATTTTGTCTTGGCTGTCTCTCCCATAAATGGGAACGTCCACTTGGTCAAGTGCTTCTGTGTGTGAATGCTGCTTTCAGACATCTGTTGGCGGCTTATTTCCTGGAGAACAAATCGATTGACGGTCTGTAATAAAAATCAGACATGCCCAACAGGGCTGTTCAGTTGGAGTCAGTGTCCATTTTGGTGGAATCAGTATAAAATGGAGCGACTCTGACTCCTAAAATATATAATAAATTGGGTACAGTAGTGCAGTACATGCTGTAAATGTTTTCATAAGAATTTGAGAAAGTTATGAAATGTCCTATAAATGTCTGTTTTGTTCCTGATATAAAGAACTCTGCTTTTAGTTAAGATGAATCTGTGCTGCACCTTATGTACATGCTCAGTAGTGAGGCAGTGCTGGTCCTGCACCTTATGTACATGCTCAGTAGTGAGGCAGTGCTGGTGCTGCACCTTATGCACATTCTCAGTAGTGAGGCAGTGCTGATGCTGCACCTTATGTACATGCTCAGTAGTGAGGCAGTGCTGGTGCTGCACCTTATGCACATTCTCAGTAGTGAGGCGGTGCTGAACCTTATGCACATGCTCAGTAGTAAGACAGTGCTGGTCCTGCACCTTATGTACATGCTCAGTAGTGAGGCAGTGCTGGTGCTGCACCTTATGCACATTCTCAGTAGTGAGGCGGTGCTGCACCTTATGCACATGCTCAGTAGTGAGGCAGTGCTGGTCCTGCACCTTATGTACATGCTCAGTAGTGAGGCAGTGCTGGTGCTGCACCTTATGCACATTCTCAGTAGTGAGGCGGTGCTGCACCTTATGCACATGCTCAGTAGTGAGGCAGTGCTGGTCCTGCACCTTATGTACATGCTCAGTAGTGAGGCAGTGCTGGTGCTGCACCTTATGCACATTCTCAGTAGTGAGGCAGTGCTGATGCTGCACCTTATGTACATGCTCAGTAGTGAGGCAGTGCTGGTGCTGCACCTTATGTACATGCTCAGTAGTGAGGCGGTGCTGGTGCTGCACCTTATGCACATTCTCAGTAGTGAGGCGGTGCTGAACCTTATGCACATGCTCAGTAGTAAGACAGTGCTGGTCCTGCACCTTATGTACATGCTCAGTAGTGAGGCAGTGCTGGTGCTGCACCTTATGCACATTCTCAGTAGTGAGGCGGTGCTGGTCCTGCACCTTATGTACATGCTCAGTAGTGAAACAGGGCTGGTGCTGCACCTTATGTACATGCTCAGTAGTGAGGCGGGGCTGGTGCTGCACCTTATGTACATGCTCAGTAGTGAGGCAGGGCTGGTGCTGCACCTTATGTACATGCTCAGTAGTGAGGCGGGGCTGGTGCTGCACCTTATGTACATGCTCAGTAGTGAGGCGGGGCTGGTGCTGCACCTTATGTACATGCTCAGTAGTGAGGCAGGGCTGGTGCTGCACCTTATGTACATGCTCAGTAGTGAGGCAGGGCTGGTGCTGCACCTTATGGACATGCTCAGTAGTGAGGCAGGGCTGGTGCTGCACCTTATGGACATGCTCAGTAGTGAGGCGGTGCTGGTGCTGCACCTTATGTACATGCTCAGTAGTGAGGCGGTGCTGGTGCTGCACCTTATGTACATGCTCAGTAGTGAGGTGGTGCTGGCGCAGCACTTTATGCACATGCTCAGTAGTGAGGCGGTGCTGCACCTTATGTACATGCTCAGTAGTGAGGCAGTGCTGGTGCTTCACCTTATGTACATGCTCAGTAGTGAGGCAGTGCTGGTGCTGTACCTTATGTACAAGCTCAGTAGTGAGGCAGTGCTGGTGCTGCACCTTATGTACATGCCCAGTAGTGAGGTGGTGCTGGTGCTGCACCTTATGTACATGCTCAGTAGTGAGGCGGTGCTGGTGCTGCACCTTATGTACATGCTCATTAGTGAGGCGGTGCTGCACTTTATGTACATGCTCAGTAGTGAGGCAGGGCTGATGCTGCACCTTATGTACATGCTCAGTAGTGAGGCAGTGCTGATGCTGCACCTTATGTACATGCTCAGTAGTGAGGCAGTGCTGGTGCTGCACCTTATGCACATTCTCAGTAGTGAGGCGGTGCTGCACCTTATGCACATGCTCAGTAGTAAGACAGTGCTGGTCCTGCACCTTATGTCCATGCTCAGTAGTGAGGCAGTGCTGGTGCTGCACCTTATGCACATTCTCAGTAGTGAGGCAGTGCTGATGCTGCACCTTATGTACATGCACAGTAGTGAGGCGGTGCTGGTGCTGCACCTTATGTACATGCACAGTAGTGAGGCGGTGCTGGTGCTGCACCTTATGTACATGCTCAGTAGTGAGGCGGTGCTGGTGCTGCACCTTATGTACATGCACAGTAGTGAGGCGGTGCTGGTGCTGCACCTTATGTACATGCTCAGTAGTGAGGCAGGGCTGATGCTGCACCTTATGTACATGCTCAGTAGTGAGGCAGGGCTGGTGCTGCACCTTATGCACATGCTCAGTAGTGAGGCAGGGCTGGTGCTGCACCTTATGCACATGCTCAGTAGTGAGGCGGTGCTGGTGCTGCACCTTATGTACATGCACAGTAGTGAGGCGGTGCTGGTGCTGCACCTTATGTACATGCACAGTAGTGAGGCGGTGCTGGTGCTGCACCTTATGTACATGCACAGTAGTGAGGCGGTGCTGGTGCTGCACCTTATGTACATGCTCAGTAGTGAGGCAGGGCTGATGCTGCACCTTATGTACATGCTCAGTAGTGAGGCAGGGCTGGTGCTGCACCTTATGCACATGCTCAGTAGTGAGGCAGGGCTGGTGCTGCACCTTATGCACATGCTCAGTAGTGAGGCGGTGCTGCACCTTATGTACATGCTCAGTAGTGAGGCAGTGCTGGTGCTGCACCTTATGTACATGCTCAGTAGTGAGACAGTGCTGGTATTGCACCTTATGTACATGCTCAGTAGTGAGGCGGTGCTGCACCTTATGTACATGCTCAGTAGTGAGGCGGTGCTGCACCTTATGTACATGCTCAGTAGTGAGGCAGGGCTGCACCTTATGTACATGCTCAGTAGTGAGGCGCTGCTACACCTTATGTACATGCTCAGTAGTGAGGCAGGGCTGGTGCTGCACCTTATGTACATGCTCAGTAGTGAGACAGTGCTGGTATTGCACCTTATGTACATGCTCAGTAGTGAGGCGGTGCTGCACCTTATGTACATGCTCAGTAGTGAGGCAGTGCTGGTGCTGCACCTTATGTACATGCTCAGTAGTGAGACAGTGCTGGTATTGCACCTTATGTACATGCTCAGTAGTGAGGCGGTGCTGCACCTTATGTACATGCTCAGTAGTGAGGCGGTGCTGCACCTTATGTACATGCTCAGTAGTGAGGCAGGGCTGCACCTTATGTACATGCTCAGTAGTGAGGCGGTGCTACACCTTATGTACATGCTCAGTAGTGAGGCAGGGCTGGTGCTGCACCTTATGTACATGCTCAGTAGTGAGACAGTGCTGGTATTGCACCTTATGTACATGCTCAGTAGTGAGGCAGTGCTGGTGCTGCACCTTATGTACATGCTCAGTAGTGAGACAGTGCTGGTATTGCACCTTATGTACATGCTCAGTAGTGAGGCGGTGCTACACCTTATGTACATGCTCAGTAGTGAGGCAGGGCTGCACCTTATGTACATGCTCAGTAGTGAGACAGTGCTGGTATTGCACCTTATGTACATGCTCAGTAGTGAGGCGGTGCTGCACCTTATGTACATGCTCAGTAGTGAGGCAGGGCTGGTGCTGCACCTTATGTACATGCTCAGTAGTGAGACAGTGCTGGTATTGCACCTTATGTACATGCTCAGTAGTGAGGCGGTGCTACACCTTATGTACATGCTCAGTAGTGAGGCAGGGCTGCACCTTATGTACATGCTCAGTAGTGAGGCGGTGCTACACCTTATGTACATGCTCAGTAGTGAGGCAGGGCTGGTGCTGCACCTTATGTACATGCTCAGTAGTGAGACAGTGCTGGTATTGCACCTTATGTACATGCTCAGTAGTGAGGCAGTGCTGGTGCTGCACCTTATGTACATGCTCAGTAGTGAGACAGTGCTGGTATTGCACCTTATGTACATGCTCAGTAGTGAGGCGGTGCTACACCTTATGTACATGCTCAGTAGTGAGGCAGGGCTGCACCTTATGTACATGCTCAGTAGTGAGACAGTGCTGGTATTGCACCTTATGTACATGCTCAGTAGTGAGGCGGTGCTACACCTTATGTACATGCTCAGTAGTGAGGCAGGGCTGCACCTTATGTACATGCTCAATAGTGAGGCAGTGCCATGGAATCGGAGGTTTGGCTTACTGACTCCACACCCAAGTACTAGCTGAACTTTGATATCGGCTGGAGCATCCAACATTAGTCTGTGTATGGTGAGGATTTGTTGGCCTTTGGGAAATAATTATAACATGTTTGCCTTTTTTCTTCTCAAAACAGTATACGGTATATGAAAAATGTGAATTCTGTGTATCAACGCCTTAATGGTGACCGAAAGGACACTTCTTAGGAAGAGGAACTTGAGCTTCTTATTTGAAGTCTGGGGTCAGGATTTCCACACAGCTAGGCATGTACCAAAGTAATATCCCTAGAAGAAAAAAAAACTGCTCACCTAGACGGCTGATGGCATATGGAAGCACGGAAACATGTGGCCACACGCAAAAATATCCAAAGAAAGGATGAATCCAGCTTCTTACATGCAAAAAGTTACTCTTCAAAAACTAAAAACATGATGGCAAGGATTGTATGGGGAGCTGAAAGCCATGTGTTTCAAACACTGTTTCACAAGGGATTGACAGTGATGCATAATCATTTTTCTCAAACACATACCTATCATCAATGAGGACTTATTTAGCATTTTAGGATCTGGCTGCTTGGTTGTTGCTAAAACATCAGTCACCCTGGGCAACGTATTATCCCGCAGCCACTTTAAAGTTGATCGACAGCACAAAACTTGGTTAGAGCATCCAGGTATATACTGCATATTACGCCATGATTCATTTGTCATTCGCTTTGAAAAAGGACACAAACGGTGTTTGAAACGCGTAGCTTGCAGATCACCATGTAATGCTTGCTATCATATTTTTAATTTTTGAACAATAAGGTTTTTTTGCATTTACGTACCAAAGTACCCTTGGGAAGGCACATTTGTCCAATTACATTTCAGCTCCTGAAATGAGGAGCGTTTGTAGACAAATGGTTGCAATTCCTATACATTTCATAATTAAACTTGCAAATTTCCTTTTCAAAGAAGGACTAGAACTCTATAGTGCAACGTGTTGAAGCAGTAATCCTAAAAGTTATTATTGACCCTTTTAATAAGTCTTGCACTCTGACTTAGGATAAAAGCCAAATCGGAATCTCAGTTTGCAGACACAATGTGTCGGGATATTGTCCCTTGTCAGTGCAACGTATGAGAATTGATTTGCCTGGGTAAAACCTGAAATTCTCCACTTCAATTGCATCTCAGTTGTTTCATTTTAAATAAAAAATGGTGGCATATGGAGCTCAAATCACGAAGATTCGGTTACTGTCCAAATTTTTCTGGACCCACCTGTATGCTTCCAGTTTTTCTCCTGTTCACAAGCAGGTCTGTGCATATGTGGGCCCCTGCTACTCTACTGCAAAATGGGATCATTGTTGTAATTGAGCTGCTGTGTAGCATAAAGCAGTACATGTATGCAGAGCATATGATGAATGGATTTCTTCTCACTCATTATCGCTGTCTGCTTACTGCCTGACAATTGGTTATTGCAGTCGATACTTTCATGGAAATGAAATGTGAGAATCGTTCCACATTAAAGTGTATCTGTCACCAGGTTTTACATTACAAACTAAATACATCTCTCTGCCTACTTTTTAATTTGAGGATGGGACAGCCATTCTAACCTGAATTTTCAGGTTAAGTACATCAGCTTCATCAGATCTAAGAGAAGGCCATGGTTCTCTGGCAAAGCTAAACTAAATGCAACCTCAAAGTGCTAGTGAAGCGATGAAAGCTGGGTTGTTGTGTGTGCTAATGGCCTTACCGGATGATGTGGCTCTCTTCCCTTCTCTGAAGTTTCTTTTCATTCAGCACTGCTTATCTGACTTATCTGACTTATCTGATAGTAATAAAATGAGTCCCAGTGAAAGAGAATGGAAAAAATAGCAGACTGGGGACAGTGGCTTAGGGCAGGCTCTGAACCCTGGGAGGGTGAGTAGTTATCACACATCTTCTTTTTTTTTTATTTTATAACAATTGCAGCCACAGTCGGCCACGGTTTTCTGAACGAGGACAACACGTTCAACATCTACAAAAATTACTTAATGAGAGGAAGAGAGAACTGAGCTGTAATCAAATACATTGAAATGTTGGAAATGATATATTGGGTTTGGCCACCTTAATGAGCATTGGGCTGACCCAATAATAATGCGATCACTGTAGTCGTTTGTTCATGGCCTCTTGTGGGGTTCTATCTGAATCGGCTAAAAATTGGACTTTTCAGGAACCCTGGACAGAGGCATGGAGTTCAGTGGGAGTCCCAAGTTGCACTCCTGTTTTGGGGATATTTTATTTTGCAAAATATAGACTGAGCTGAGTTAATTTTTGTGTGGAACTCGAGTGTTTGCTAAATTAATGAACAGAAACTGCATAATTTCTGCGCCTGTACCCAGTAGCTTAGAAAAATACGTTTTTTTCGAATATGAGCTTCTGGCACCAACATCAGGGGCTTATCTACAGCATTCTGTAATGCTACAGGAGAATGTGGAAACCACAAAATAATTGCGAAAAAAGATCCCAAACAATTATATATTAATTCACATCGTTATTGAAAAAAAGGGACAAGACTAAACAAATGGGGGACATGTGCAAAGAGGCAAAACATAAAATGCAGCAGTGCAAAAAACGCGCAGGACAGTCACGGTCATAAAAATGAGCAAGCCAATAGCTTAATCTACAAATACATTGAAAATACACAAATATAGACATTATACATCTGAAAAAATTCATTATATTAATAATCTATCAATAAAATTATTTGGAGATAGATGGAATAAATGGACTGAACTTAAATCTAAAATAGAAATTGTATTCATATCTTGAACCCTTTTTCTCCCTTCTCCCTTTTCCTTACTCACATCATACTCAAAACTTCATATTTCCAGATGCCCGCCGGTGCTTATACACTTGCCTATTGGTTCGATTTGTTTATTGTTGTTCACATTCATCTCTAGTGTCCATGTCTTTGATACATGAAAGAAAATTGTATTATATTGTATAGCTTTGATATACAATGTTCATATGCCATATGGAAATGATTCACACTATATGAATGTATGTTTTATATTTCTGTTTTTTTTTTAAAACTCTAATAAAAACATTGTTTAAGAAAATACACAAATATATAATATATTCAGGAGGTATGTAGCTTGATGTATAATACACTATGCAACGGGTATTTGCATCACAAAATATTACCTCAGAAACGGATACTAATCACCACATAAGATAGGTGCCTATCAGAGGTTAGCCATATTTATCTAGGGTATAAAAATAGAATTATATTGCCGACATGACTTGCAACTAAACCACCAAAAGGCCCGTTCTCTTTAGAGGACCTGTGGTCTCTCCGCCAGGGGGGCAATAGTACCACCCACCCAGAAGGTATTAATCCCCCGAAACTACATACCTCAGTTGACACCTTCTAATGACCGGACCATCCGCACGTACCCCGAAGCGCGTTTCGGAGCATAGAGCTCCTTCCTTCCATGCCCCATAGTGTATTACACATCATGCTACATACCTCCTGAATATATTATATATTTGTGTATTTTCAATGTATTTGTAGATTAAGCTATTAGCTTGCTCCTTTTTATGACCGTGACTGTCCTGCGCGTTTTTTGCACTGCTGCATTTTATGTTTTGCCTCTTTGCACATGTCCCCCATTTGTTTATTCTTGTCCCTTTTTTTCAATAAAGATGTGAATTAATATATAATTGTTTGGGATCTTTTTTTCGCAATTATTTTGTGGTTTCCACATTCTCCTGTTGTATATAGCAGCGATTGATCCCTGTGGGTCCAATAAGAACTGCATCTGAATGTTTTTGATATGAGGTATAGGATGCTGATATATTCCTTTGCTATTGTGATTTAGCATTCTGTAAAGCTGTAGATAAGCCCCCGATGCAACCTGAAAGATGAGAAAAATTAGTTGTTATACTCACCCCGGCGTCCGGTCCGATGGGTGTCGCGGTCCGGTGCCTCCCATCGTCTAACGGTGACGTCTTCTTGTTTGCTGCCTGTCGCGACTCCTGCGCAGGCGCACTGCTCTGTCCTGTTGAGAGCAGAGCAGAATACTGCAGTGCGCAGGTGCCGGAGCCACGACAGGAAGGAAAGAGGACTGCATCGTATGAAGATGGGAGGCGCCAGACTGGACGGCGACACCTATCGGACCGGACCCCCGGGTGAGTATAATAAAACTCATTTTTCTTATCTTTCAGGTTACATCGGGGGGGGGGCGGGCTTATCTACAACATTACAGAATGCTGTAGATAAGCCCCTGATGGCTGTGCCAGCAGCTCATATTGGAAAAAAGGGGTGACAGATTCCCTTTAACAGAAGATGCACTTGTATATGTGAAAGCTGCTCTGTGTACACACATTCCTCAAAGCTAATCACTGTAATTAGTGTCACTAGTCCAGAGACACTGAGATATAATGCAGTTTTAGTCCCAGTATACCCACTCTCTTGTTCTTTCAAGGAAATTGGAACAATTCACATTTATGTGTAGAAAAGATGGTTCCTGTCACTGTTGGATTTTCCAGTACTTTAATTACATTTGTACTCTGCTCTAAATAACCCTTATGCAATCCATAGATTTTATAGATTTTATTCCTATTTGACTTAAAACATAAAATAAAATTCCTCATTGCCAACACACACAGCAATATTAGGTGAAACGGTGACTGTGCCTCTTGTATTTGCGCTCAGCAGTCATTGAAGATTAGGCACAATTGTGGGTTGTGATTTGACAGCTGTTAAGATTGGTGAACCTTTGCCCATTTTTGCTTCTGAGAAACCCTATGTAATAGGTCACGTTTCCCTCCAAAAATATTAGTTATTAAAGGGAACCGGTCACCAGAAATAACACTATTAACCTCCATATATGCGGTTAATCTGCAGGTTAATAGCATAATTATACTGTCTGGTGTCTGCACTCAGTGGAATGCAGCAAGGAGAAAATTATCTTTATTCTCAGAGTGGTGACTGAAACAGAGTGCTAGTGTGGAGAATAGTTTTTAAATGAAGGTCTTTATTAAGGGAAAAAGAAATCCAAACCTACAGGGCCCTATGTGAAAAAGTGATTGCCTCCTAAACCTAAAAACTGGCTGGGCCACCCCTAGCAGCAACAACTGCAATCAAGTGTTTGCGATAACTGGCAATGAGTCTTTTACAACGCTCTAGAGGAATTTTGGCCCACTCATCTTTGCAGAATTGTTGTAATGCAGCCACATTGGAGGGTTTCAGAGCATGAACCGCCTTTTTTAGGTCATGCCACAGCATCTCTATCGATTTAAAGTCAGGACTTTGACTAGGCCACTCCAATGTCTTTATTTTGTTTATCTTAAGCCATTCAGAGGTGGACTTGCTGGCGTGTTTTTGATCATTGTCCTGCTGCATAACCCAAGTGTGCTTCAGCTTGAGGTCACAAACAGATGGCCAGACATTCTCCTTCAAGATTTTTTGGTAGACAGCAGAATTCATGGTTCCATTTACCACAGTAAGTCTTCCAGTTCTTGATGCAGCAAAGCAGCCCCAGACCACCACACTATCTCTACCATAATTTACTGTTTGTATGATGATCCTTTTCTGAAATGCTGTTCTACTTGTACGCCAGATGTAATGGGAAATACATCTTCCAAAAAGTTCAACCTTTGTCTCGCCAGTCCACATACTTTTCTCCCAAAAGTCTTGGAAATCATCAAGATTTTTTCTGGCAAAACTGAAATATGCCTTTATGTTGCTGCTCAGCAATGGTTTTCGTTTTGGAACTCTGCCGTGCTGGCCATTTTTGCCCAGTTTTTCTATGGTAGTCATGAACAGTTACCTTAACTGAGGCCTGCAGTTCTTTGGATGTTGTGTGGTCTTTTGTGACCTCTTGGATGAGTCATCGCTGCGCTCTTGCAATAATTTTGGCCGGCCACTTCTGGGAAGGTTTTCCACTGTTTCATGTTTTCGCCAATTGTAGATAATGGCTCTCACTATGGTTCGCTGGAGTCCCAAAGCTTTAGCTTCACAGGTCTCGGCTGGCTTGCACACACGGTATACGGTCACAGGACACTGCCCAAGGCAGAGGTTGGTGTCCGTCTTGACCTACCGTGCGTGCGGTCTCGCTACCGCGGACGCCGGTAAGTGCTGCTAACTGCAGCGCGGCGGTAACTACTGCCGCTGTACGACTTTCTGATAAAACCTCTAGCCAGGTTCTCCCGGATATATTGAGACATAGCCTCTGTCTCAGGGAGTGACAACGGATACACACAGCCTCTAGGAGGATTCCGTGCCTGGCAGAAGATCTATCGGGCAATTGTAAGGACGGTGCGGCGGGAGCGTCTCCGCGGATTTTTTTAGGGAAGACGTCCGGATACTGGTGGTAAGGTTTAGGAAGCGTGGAGAGATCCACGGGCACTTCAGTGGAAGCTACCTGAACACTGCCTCTCGGGCACCTTCCCTCACAGTCCTTGCTCCAACCCAGTATATTCCCCGAAGCCCAATCAATATGAGTGGAGTGACAACGGAGCCAGGGAACTCCGAGAAGCACCTGGTCGATGCCATCTGGCAAAATGAACAGGGACAGAATCTCACGATGAGAGGGTGAGATTGAGAGCCCAAGTGGGGCTGGCTGGTGGGTCACCTGAGATGGTAAAGGTGCACCATTAACCACCCTGATGGTGAGAGGTTGGGGCAATAACACCATTGGAATAGCGTGTTTCTGTGCAAAGGTCGAGGACATAAAGTTCCCCTCGGCCCCGGAATCCACGGTAACCTCTACCTTCCAGGTGGAGCCCCCGCTATCTAAGGTCCCTCGGAATACCGGTTTGGGAGAAAAGGGTTTCATATTTGTCTGACCACCACCTACGACCACTGGACGTGATCATTTTTCTGACCGCAGAGGACACGTGCTAGCCGAGTGACCAAACTGCCGGCACTGGTAACAACGTGCGGAGCTTCGCACCGGATGTGGCTTCGTCTGGATTGCGCACGTTCCAGCCCGCACTCCATAAAACGGAGATCAATGCGGGTGGAGATGGCAATCACTTCCTCCAGACTTGCGGGGACCTCTCTGGTTGCTAGAACATCTTTGACATGCTCTGCTAACCCTCTCCAAAACACAGGGATGAGTGCTTTATCAGGCCACTCTAGTTCGGAAGCCAATGTCCGGAATCGGGCGGCATAATGGCTGACCGAGAGACCCCTGTGTTAGGGCCCATAATTGGAGAGAGGTGTCATGCGTGATCCGTGGTCCCAAAAATACCTGCTTCAGAGCCGCGAGGAACTGAGCAGCGCCCTGAACCACGGGATCATCACGCTCCCACAATGGCGTAGCCCATTCTAATGCCCTGCCAGATAAGAGAAACAGTAAACCCCACCTTAGCCCGCTCTGTAGGGAACCGTGCAGCCAGTAACTCAAGCTGGATAGAGCACTGACTCACGAATCCCCTACAGGTGGCGCTGTCACCCGAAAACTTGCCGGGGAGCGGGAGGCGAGAAATTGTCAGCATAGGCGTGAGTGTGGGCACGCGTGAGACAGCCTCTGCGACTGCCTGAGCAGCGGCTACCGTAGCATTCGCAGCTGAGGTGGAGCTCTCGATAGCCGCCAACCTGCTCTCCAGCTGCCGAATATACCGGTGCAGCTGCTGCAGGTCCGCCATTACTAGCCAGACCCTGGCGCTAGTATAATGTTGGGGACGGCTGAACGCACTAAATATAAATAGGAAGTGCGTTCGCCACCCGGGGTTCACCGTGCAGTAGGTGTAACAACTGCTGCTGAGTAATGGCAGACTCGCTATATGGCGGTATACTGCACTCGGGTTAAACGTCACCTGAGGTGCGCAGAGCGGACTGTTAAACTCATAGAGGCGCTTTAGTATAAGTAAAGCATAAACGCCGAGCCTGTTAGCTTCACAGGTCTCAGCTGGCTTTCACACATGGTATGCGGTCACAGGACACTGCCCAAGGCAGAGGTCGGTGTCCGTCTTGACCTACCGTGCGTGCGGTGTCGCTACCGCGGACGCCGGTAAGTGCTGCTAACTGCAGCGCGGCGGTAACTACTGCCGCTGTATGACAGTGCCGTGAGACATAACACTATCGGACGCTAGTGTAGCGGTGCGGTATGCACTGTGGCGTATGGCTTGCCACTGACTGGCGCTGACTATAACTCTAATTCCCTATCCACATACATAATATCAAAGGGAAGGGGTTTCAAATGAGTCGGTCACCAGAATCATACATCTGTCACCATTCACACATAGCAAGTATAGTCTATACTAGCGCATGGCCGAGCGGCCATGCGGGCCTTTTATAGCCATGCGCTTCCGGGACCTTCCGGACCTCTGAGATGGGCCAATCAGATCAGAAGGACTTGAGCATATGACCCCTGATCTCCACTGGAAGATCGTCTTGTGGGCATGCCCAGTAGCGCGGCGAGAGGACTTAGCCTCTGGAGTGGTTTCCTGCAAAGCATGTTGCGCTACCATTGCTGGTCCAGAGGTGGCAGCAACAGCCAGACCCAGAGAGCTGGTCTGAGCAGGGCGCCTGGATCGCTGAGACTGCTGTGCAGGTCCCTGAGCGGTCGGAAAGGAATGGGAGACCGCTGGATGTATGGCTCCGGATTCCTGCTGTGCAGCTGCAGGAACCCGACGCCTAACACTCTGCCTCTGATTGGCGGTGAGATCATTACCACGGTCACAGAGCTGCGGTTTTCACGCTTTCAGAGGTAGAAATTTTCACGGTGCAGCACTGAGCTCAGTGAGTTCACTGTGAGAAATTTCTAGATGCTAACGGTGATCTCACTGAGGTCACCGCAGTTCATCGGCCCGGCTCACACTGAAGGGAATGCAGCCTTAGTGACCTGCGGTAACTTTGATGTCACTGACACTGCGCTCACAGTAGCTAATTTTCACGAGGTTTTCAACCTGGACGGTCGCATCTTGGCACCGTCCAGGTTTAAAGCCAATTATTGCAGACACGGATTACGGCATGGGACAGTATGTTGGACAGGTGAGTGATAATGTGTGTTGTTTTTTTTTTGTTTTTTTTCTTGTTTTTTTTTTGTTTTTGAGACCAAGGCTTTAATGCAATGGGCATTTGAGTATAATTGTGTTTTTGTTATTTTTAAATAAATTTGTAAAATGGTGTGTATTTTTGTTTCAAATAAAGGACTTTATTCTTGGTGTGTTTTTTTTTTTTTGTTTTTTTTTATACTGACAGTATGACTATGGGGTTCGTAATGGATAGGCATCTTATAGGTGTCTCTCCATTAATAACTGCTGGGCTTGATGTCACCTGAAAATACAAATGTGACATTAACCCCACTTGCCTCTGCCACAGGGCAAGTGTAAAGAGCCTTGCAAAGTGCCACAATTGGTGCATCAAATAGATGTGCCTTATCTGGGGGTTGCTATCTTTAGACTGGATGAGCCAATATCTGTGGCCCATTACCAGTCTGAGAGTACCAACACCCAGCTGTCTGTATTAGCTTGGCTGGTTGTCAAAATGGAGGGACTCCATGCCATTTTTTAAATTGATTTATTCAAGTTAAAAACTGATTGGGGACCCCTCTTTTTTGATAACCAGCCATGACCAAGCTGACAGCTGAGGGCTGCAACCTGCAGCTGTCAGTTTTGCCATGCTGGTTAACAAAAATAAAGTCCCCCATGTCACTTTTTTAATTTATTTTTATAGCGCCGGCTGATGAATAGTCCCGTCAGTTGCCGAAAGCTATTGCTGCTGTTAGCTGCAGCAGGTGTAGGCTGATGGGAGTAGTACTCTCATTAGCTGACGCCTCTGTGACCGGAGGTAAACTTTACAGCTGGACACAGCTGGTGGCGCTCTGACCGGTGGTAATAATAAGAGCTACCGTGTTTGTCGTGCAGTCATGCCAATAACAGCATGGGAAACACCCGATGTTTGGAGTGACGAACCCAAACGGTAACACTGATTTCCTGGAGGAGTAAGTGTTCGGGGTCTGTGACAGAACAGTAGGTGTCTGGTACAGACCCCGAACTTTAATGTTCAAGTTTGCCCATCAATAGATCCAAACACACCGGAGTAGCATACTTTGTGAAAGACAAAATTTAGGACAGTTTCTTACTACTGGATCGTCAATAGACTGCCAAGATTTCATTACAAAATCCAACCTCTTTTACATCTCTCTTTGGGTGCTTGGGAATTCATAAAGGCCTGGACATCCAAAAAGGATGATCACAGAATCGATCCCATGGCGAAGGAAAACCCTTTGGCTGGGGTCACACTTGCGAGTGCAATCCGAGAAACTCGCGCTAGTCTCTCACATCAATACCTGGCACTGCTGCCGATACTTGGGACTGGAGTGTGCAGTCTGCATGTCTGAACGCTCCGGTCCTGAATGCTGGCGGCAGTTCCGGGTATTGATGCGAGAGACTCGCGTGGGTTTCTCGCATTGCAGTTGCAAGTGTGACCCCGGCCTTTTACAGCATCCACCCTAGTGAAGAACACTCTTCTGGAAGTGGGTGTTTCAGTATGTAAGACTACCATAAAGGGAAGACTTCATGAGAGTGAATACAGAGGATTCACAACAAGGTGCAAACCATTAATCAGCCTTAAAAATAGACCAGGTTTAGACTTGGCAAAAAAAAAATCTAAAGAAGCCTGCCCAGTTCTGGAAAAGCATTCTTTTGACAGATGAAACTAGAATCAACCTGTACCAGAATGATAGGAAGAAGAAAGAATGGAGAAAACTTTGAATGTCTCATCCAAAGCACACATCGTCTGTAAAACATGGTGGCTGTGTGATGGCATGGGCATGTATGGCTTTGAATGGCACAGGGTTACTAGTATTTATTGATGTGACTGAAGACAGAACCACCTGATGGTTTCTGAAGTGAGTGCTATACATTCTGCTCCAATTCAACCAAATGCAGCAAGGCTGATAGGACAGCATTTCACAGTAAAGATGGAGAATGACTCCATACATACTGTGAAGGGAACCCAATAGTTGTTTTTTTTTTTTTTTTTTTTTTTTTTAAGGCTAAGAAGTGGAATATTCTGCGGTGGGGCTGAGTCATTTGCCAGATCTCAACCCCATCAAGCATCATTTCACATGCTTAAGACATAACTTAAAGCAGAAAGACCCACAAACAATCCACAACTGAAGTCAGCTGCTGTAAAGGCCTGCAAAGCATCACGAAGGAAGAAACCTAGCGTTTGATGTCCATGGCTTCCAGAATTCAGGTAGCCATTGCCTGCAAAGCATTCTTTACAAAGTATTAAGATTAAACTTTTTATTTGTTAATTTGTCCAGTGACTTTAGAGCCCCTGAAATGAGGAGATTTTGTAGAAAAACTGTTGCAATTCATAAACATTTCACAGGATATATTTTTGTTCGACACCTTTAATTAAATCTGAAAGTCTACACATCAGTTGTATCATTTTACATCAAGCACAGTGGCATGCAGATCTGAAATCACAAAGATTTGGTCACTGTTCAAATATTTCTGGAGCGAACTGTTTTTGTGTTTAAAACCACTTTGTTCAGCTGGGACTCCCAACAATCAATGAAGCTTTCTCCTTACTCCTAACACCTTTCCGCTTTAGTTTTATTATTGAACTAGCTGCAGAGTCCAGTGTTGCCCGGGTATAATAACTGCCGTCCCGATCTCTCCCTCCGCAGCCCCGCTCTCCACCCGCTGTCCCGCAGTCTCCCTCAGCAGCCCCGCTCTCCATCCACTGTCTTGCTTTCTCCCTCTGCAACCCCTGTCTCCACTGGCCGTCCCACTCTCTCAGCAGCCCAGCTCTCCACCCACTGTCACGCTCTCTCCTTCCGCAGTGCCTCTCTCCAATTGCCGTCCCGCATTCTCTCTCCACAGCCCTGCTCTCTCCCTCAGCAGCCCCAGTCTTCACCGGCTGTGCCACACTCCCTCAGCAGCCCCGCTCTCCACTGTCCGTCCCGCTCTCTCCCTCTGCCAGTGGGCGGGGCTATGTGGAGTGGGTGTGGCTTGACACACACAAAATCATGAATCGGGGGTGTTTGGTTGCCCCCCAGTTCTTCAGGGATTTATTATATCCCACTTTCCAGTTCTGGTTTGGAACTTGCAGCTCTCTGGTGCCCCCCTTACCCTCAGGTCAGTCAGGGAACTACAACTAGGACAAGTAGTCACCAGAAAGGCTGCCTTGCTGTGAGGGCGGTATGAATATTCCCAGTCTCAGGCGGGAAATATATAGATAAACCTCCATCCATCACTGCCAGAGTCTCCCCAAATCCCCAGAACACTTAGCTGCCACCAGCGCCTAGGTCTTATATGCATATCGGGTCAGGAGCCAACCCACTAGGTAGCGTGAATTTTGCACGGAGACATGGCCGTAAGATTTTAGAGCTAGGAAAACGGAACTAGTAAATATTATAGATTTTACTCCAAAAAGAATAGGCAATGTTTACAAAACTACAAAAAATTGTTACAAAGAGACAGCTACAGTATATACAACAATTGTAAAATAAAAAATAAAAATGGATTAAGGCATGAACTTAAAGTGAACCTTCCCAAATCATAAGGTCAAAATGCACAGCCTCCCCTAGCTGGTTCCCTGGGCCGAAAGACACCCTCCTAATTGGGCTTCATTGCCTTATACTCTGTTAGGTGACATCACTGGGTGGGCGGCGCTATGGCATGCACTCCCCTTTTGAAAGTTACTAAAAAGCTTATGAGTGCCATATCTCTAAGTAAAAACCTTGGACAGAGACGACATATATCATAGGGTTTGCCTATGAGTTTTCCTTCCATTTAACACTAAACATCATATCTCTAGATATTACAGAGAAGCAGATACCCCTTTCTCAGTTCCTAGTGAGCGAGGAGATCCGAAAACTCTTTGGTGAATAGCTCTAATGATGTATATCTCACAAATATAGGTTTCTTGTATATATAATTAATCGGTGCTGTTATATTTGATCTAAAAATGAACACTGTACTAGACAAAGAGCCATGTGCTTCGAACTGCTTCCAACCAGTTTAGGGTTGTAAACTACCCTTGTGCTGCTAGGGTCTCGCGTTACACATTACACCACGCTGTAACAGCAAGAGGGAGGGGGAAAGAGGAAAGGGGGCTGCTGTCTGTGAGTTGTGCCTGCCTGGCCTTCAAAAACCAAGGGGATGTAGCAGAGCTCTGTAGGCGTGCCTAGAACAGTAAAAAAAAAATGTCCTATTCCTCACACACAGTACATATATACCCACACGCACAAACACACACACATATATGCGCGCGCACACACACACACACTCGGCTATATATTTATTATACAGTTTTGGCCAAAAGTACTGACACCCCTGCAATTCTGTCAGATAATACTCAGTTTCTTCCTGAAAATGATTGCAAACACAAATTCTTTGGTATTATTATCTTCATTTAATTTGTCTTAAATGAAAAAACACAAAAGAGAATGAAGCAAAAAGCAAAACATTGATCATTTCACACACAACTCCAAAAATGGGCCAGACAAAAGTATTGGCACCCTCAGGCTAATACTTGGTTGCACAACCTTTAGCCAAAATAACTGCGACCAACAGTTTCCGGTAACCATCAATGAGTTTCTTACAATGCTCTGCTGGAATCTTAGACCATTCTTCTTTGGCAAACTGCTCCAGGTCCCTGATAGTTGAAGGGTGCCTTCTACAAACTGCCATTTTTAGATCTCTCCACAGGTGTTCTATGGGATTCAGGTCTGGACTCATTGCTGGCCACCATAGAAGTCTCCAGTGCTTTCTCTCAAACCATTTTCTAGTGCTTTTTGAAGTGTGTTTTGGGTCATTGTCCTGCTGGAAGACCCATGACCTCTGAGGGAGACCCTGCTTTCTCACACTGGGCCCTACATTATGCTGCAAAATTTGTTGGTAGTCTCCTGACTTCATAATGCCATACACACGGTCAAGCAGTCCAGTGCCAGAGGCAGCAAAGCAACCCCAAAACATCAGGGAACCTCCGCCATGTTTGACAGTAGGGACCGTGTTCTTTTCTTTGCCTCTTTATTTCTCCTGTAAACTCTATGTTGATGCCTTTGCCCAAAAAGCTCTACTTTTGTCTCATCTGACCAGAGAACATTCTTCCAAAATGTTTTAGGCTTTTTCAGGTAAGTTTTGGCAAACTCCAGCCTGGCTTTTTTATGTCTTGGGGTAAGAAGTGGGGTCTTCCTGGGTCTCCTACCATACAGTCCCTTTTCATTCAGACGCCGACGGATAGTACGGGTTGACACTGTTGTACCCTCGGACTGCAGGGCAGCTTGAACTTGTTTGGATGTTAGTCGAGGTTCTTTATCCAACATCCGCACAATCTTGCGTTGAAATCTCTTGTCAATTTTTCTTTTCCGTCCACATCTAGGGAGGTTAGCCACAGTGCCATGGGCTTTAAACTTCTTGATGACACTGCGCACGGTAGACACAGGAACATTCAGGTCTTTGGAGATGGACTTGTAGCCTTGAGATTGCTCATGCTTCCTCACAATTTGGTTTCTCAAGTCCTCAGACAGCTCTTTGGTCTTCTTTCTTTTCTCCATGCTCAATGTGGTACACACAAGGACACAGGACAGAGGTTGAGTGTTGACTCAACCTCTGTCCTGTGTCCTTGTGTGTACCACATTGAGCATGGAGAAAAGAAAGAAGACCAAAGAGCTGTCTGAGGACTTGAGAAACCAAATTGTGAGGAAGCATGAGCAATCTCAAGGCTACAAGTCCATCTCCAAAGACCTGAATGTTCCTGTGTCTACCGTGCGCAGTGTCATCAAGAAGTTAAGCCCATGGCACTGTGGCTAACCTCCCTAGATGTGGACGGAAAAGAAAAATTGACAAGAGATTTCAACGCAAGATTGTGCGGATGTTGGATAAAGAACCCATAATCCATGTTAACTGGCTGCAAGTGTGATTTAGTTATTGCCAACACCTGTTAGGTGCCACAGGTAAGTTACAGGTGCTGTTAATTACACAAATTAGAGAAGCATCACACGATTTTTCGAACAGTGCCAATACTTTTGTCCACCCTCTTTTTTTATGTTTGGTGTGGAATTATATCCAATTTGGCTTTAGGACAATTCTTTTTGTGTTTTTTCATTTAAGACAAATTAAATGAAGATAATACCAAAGAATGTGTTTGCAATCATTTTCAGGAAGAAACTGAGTATTATCTGACAGAAATGCAGGGGTGTCAATACTTTTGGCCACAACTGTGTGTGTATGTATGTGTATATATATATATATATATATATATATATATATATATATATATATATATATATATATATATATATATATAGAGAGAGAGATATAACTCAGCATGTTACTTTTTATAGGTAGTATAATATTCACCTGTAGTGGTTGAGAGGGGCCCATCAAACATCCAATTATGTGGCATTTCCTTTTTGGTTTCCAACTTTTACTTTCACCAGGTCAGCCTCTTGTCATGGTGAATTATTCCAGGCCACTGAAATATTAATGTGTAGTTTCTCGTCATAAAGCTTTCTATCGGCACATTTGTCAAACAGTTGGTATAGATCAGGAAGAAATTGAAATGATGCTTTTGTTTCCTGTTCTGCAGTAAAATGAGATGACTAGCACATCTAGCTCCACTGTCGCAATTTAATTGCTCTTTTCTGCTAAACGATTGTCTCTTGTTTGTTTTTTTCAGAAGCAAAGACTGCAGCGTTAATGTGTGTGAGCAGCAGACAAATCTCTCAATAGCTTCCAAAAAGGAATAGTTAAACATGATTAACAGGGGACACATCCGTATTAACACATGAATCGTCACTGCTATGGATCATTGGGGAACATTGATCATCATTAGCTGAACTTCCATAAGTGCTCTTTGTATGTCCTCCTCTCTCCCATGTGTTTGTATGTGTGTATATATTTATATGTATGTATATGTGTATATACACACACAAATTGGGATTATAATATAATGTATTTTGTTTTAGTAGGGCCAGTACAGTGCTCGAATACAAATGATTCACTATTGTAGAGCACATTCTTAGCCAGTCTGAGACAGTTCCAAACAAGTCCAATTCTGATAACTGCAAAAAAAAAAATGAAAAGCTACGTGTCTGGGCTTGTGCAGGAATGTATCAGCTGTATGAAAAGCCACAAGGACTTCGGTGCCCATGGTTGTCAGTGCTGTTGGATCTGGGAGGAGGGCAGGAGCTGCAGTGTCTTGTCTCCAGTTGAAAGCAAGGGTGCTTTGATGGCTATTGATTCTATCTTGGCCTCCTCCTCTTATCCTGCTCTGTACAGCAGGAGGTGACATAAAGCTTTTATGTGATCAAGTTACTGGATCATTACAGCCAACCACCTCCTTTACCACTGCCTCAGTGGCAGGAAACTCAAAATAAAGCCAGGGGCTTTATTCCGGTAAATGCTCTTTAAGGAATCTGTACTTCCAAAATGAAAAGGTGTTAAAATTGTGCATAGTACATTCATCCAGAACCTGGAAGCATACACTAGCGGTAATATACTTATTTTACTCTAAAGCCCCCGTCACACACAGCGATCTCGCTAGCGAGAGCGCTGCTGAGTCACAAGTTTTGTGACGCAACAGCAATCTCACCAGCGAGATCGCTGTGTGACCCTGACCAGCGACCGGCCCCCCTGCCGGGTATCGCTGATCGTCCTGGAATGGCCAGGTCATTTTTTTGATCGCTGGTCTCCCGTTGGCCAGCACGCATCGCTGCGTGTGGCATACGGGAGAACAGTGATCAGAGAGCTGGAGCTGGTAACCAAGGTACACATCGGGTTTCTAAGCGGTGCGCAGCCCTTAGAAACCCGATGTCTACCTTAGTTACCAGCACGCTGGTGCAGGGAGCTGGTAACCAACTTACACATCTGGTTTCTAAGTGCCGCGCGCCGCTTAGAAACCTGATGTGTACCTTGGTTACCAGCTCCCTGCACCAGCACGCTGCTAACTAAGGTACACAGTGGGTAACTAAGCGATGTGCGTCACTTGTTACCCCCATGTCGCTCGTGTTGATCGCTGGGGAAGCTGCCTGTTTGGCAGCTCACCAGCGGTCATGTAGCGACACACCAGTGATCCTGACAAGGTCATATCGTTGTCGGGATCGCTGGTGCGTCGCTATGTGTGACGGGGTCTTTAGGCTATGTACCCACGTATGCAGAAAAAAACGGACTCCTTCCCAAGAAAAACGTGCAATTTTTTTTTTTTTTCGCAATTTTTTTCACGATTTTTGTGTTTTTTTATGCGTTTTTTTTTTTTTTTTTTTTATACAGGAGCTCCTCCTGCAAATAGAATATAATTAGAAATGCAGATTTTTCCGCAAAATTAATGAGCATGCTGCGTTTTTTACCGCAATGCGTTTTTTTCGCAGAAAAAAACGCATCAATATGCACAAAAAGTGCGGCATTCATTAAAATGAATGGGATACTTCTTGTAAGCGGTTTTGCCGGTAAAAACTCTTAACCCCTTTCTGACATCAGACGTACTATCCCGTCCATTGGACCCGGGCCCCTATGCCCATGGACGGGATAGTACGTCTAGCGCGATCAGCGGCGCCCACATGGTGAGCGCCGCTGATCGCGGCCGGGTGTCAGCTGATTATCACAGCTGACACCCGGCACTATGTGTCAGGGGCGGTCACGGACCGCCCCCGACACGTTAACCCCTTGCACGCCGCGATCAAACATGATCCTGGTGTACTGGGGGGAGGGGGCCCCCTCCATGCTTCCCTGACCCCCCCCCACAGCAGCGCAATGTGCAGCGCTGCAGCGGGGGTCTCTTTCCCTACAGGTCCCCGGATCCAAGATGGCGACGGGGACCTTCGGGGGCCTGTAGGGAGCAGACTTCCTCAGTGCCTGCAAAGCGCAGGCAAGAGGAAGTCTTCAATGCCTGTGATGTGACAGATCAGTGATCTGTCACAGGACAGTGATGTCCCCCTGGGATAACCTAATAAAGTTAAAAAAAAAAAGTGTAAAAATAATTTTTAAAAAATCACTAAATTTAAAAAAAAAAAATAAAATAAAAATCCCTAATTCATTTTTTGGAAAAAAAAAACAAAACCCAATAAAAGTACACATATTTGGTATCGCCGCATCTGTAACGACCTGCCCTATAAAACTGTCCCATTAGTTAACCTCTTTAGCGAACCCCTTAAAAAATAAAAAAAAGCAAAAAATGATTTATCATACCGCCGAACAAAAAGTGCAATATTGCGCGATCAAAAAGACGCATATAAATATCCATGGTACCACTGAAAACGTCATCTTGTCCCGCAAAAAACGAGCTGCCACACAGCATCATCAGAGAAAAAATAAGTTATAGCTCGCAGAATAAAGCGATGCAAAAATAATTATTTTTTATATAAAATTGTTTTTATTGCATAAAAGCGCCAAAACATAAAAAAATGACAAATGAGCTATCGCTGTAACCGTACTGACCCGAAGAATAAAACCACTTTATCAATTTTACCGCACACGGAACGGTGTAAACGCACCCCCCAAAAGAAATTCATGAAAAGCTGGTTTTTGTTCATTCTGTGTCCTAAAAATCAGAATAAAAAGCGATTTTAAAAGATGTCACGTGCCCGAACATGATACCAATAAAAGCGTCAACTCGTCCCGCAAAAAATAAGACCTCACATGACTCAGTGGGTCAAAATACGCTAAAATTATAGCTCTCAATATGTGGTGATGCAAAAACTATTTTTACAATAAAAAGCGTCTTTTAGCGTGTGACAGCTGCCAAACATAAAAACCGCCATAAATAGTAAATCAAACCCCCCGTTTTCACCCCCTTAGTTAGGGAAAAATAATAAAATGAAAAAAATTGTATTTATTTCCATTTTCCCGTTAGGGCTAGGGTTAGAGCTGAGATTAGGGTTAGGGGTGTGTTGGGGTTAGGGTTGGAGTTAGAATTGGGGGTTTCCACTGTTTGGGCACATCAGGTGCTCTCCAAACGCAACATGGCGTCTGATCTCAATTCCAGCCAATTCTGCGTTGAAAAAGTCAAATGGTTCTCCTTCCCTTCCAAGCTCTGCCATGCGCCCAAACAGTGTTTTACCCCCACATATGGGGTATCAGCCTACTCGGGACAAATTGCAAAACAACTTTTGGGGTCCTATTTCTCCTGTTGCCCTTAGGAAAATAAAAAATCGGGGGCAAAAATATCATTTTTGTGGGAAAAAAATGATTTTTTTTTTTTTATTTTCACGCCCAGGCATTATAAACTTCTGTGAAGCCTTTGGGGGTTCAAAGTGCTCACCACACATCTAGATAAGTTCCTTAGGAGGTCTAGTTTCCAAAATGGTGTCATTTGTGGGGGGTTTCCACTGTTTAGTACATCAGGGGCTCTCCAAAGGCAACATGACACCCGCAGAGCATTCCATCAAAGTCTGCATTCCAAAACGTCACTACTTCCCTTCCGAGCCCCGACGTGGGCCCATACGGTAGTTTTCTCCCACATATGGGGTATCAAGGTACTCAGGACAAATTGGACAACAACTTTTGGGGTCCATTTTCTCCTGGTACCCTTGGGAAAATAAAAAAAATGGGGACTAAATGATCATGTTTGTGGGAAAAAAATACAATTTTTTTATTTTCACGCCCGGGCATTATAAACTTCTGTGAAGCACTGGGGGAGTTCAAAGTGCTCACCACACATCTAGATAAGTTCCTTAGGGGGTCTAGTTTCCAAAATGGGGTCACTTGTGGGAGGATTCCACTGTTTAGGTACATCAGGAGCTTTCCAAACGCGACATGGTGTCCAATCTCAATTCCAGCCAAAAAAGTCAAATGGCGCTGCTTCCTTTCCGAGCTCTGCCATGCGCCCAAATAATGGTTTACCCCCACATATGGGGTATCAGCGTACTCAGGACAAATTGCACAATAACTTTTAGGGTCCTGTTACCCTTGGGAAAGTAAGAATTGGGGGTGAAAAAATCATCTTTGTGGAAAAAATATGATTTCTTAATTGTACGGCTGTACGTTATAAACTTCTGTGAAGCCCTTGTAGGTTCAAAGTTCTCACCACATATCTAGTTAAGTTCCTTGGGGGGTCTAGTTTCCAAAATGGGGTCACTTATGGGGGGTTTCCACTGTTTAGGTACATCAGGGGCTCTCCAAACGTGATATGGCGTCCGATCAGATTTCCAGCCAATTTTGCATTGAAAAAGTCAAGCGTCGCTCCTTCCCTTCTGAGCTCTGCCATGCGCCGAAACAGTGGTTCCCCCCACATCAGGTATCAGCGTACTCAGGACAAATTGCACAATAACTTTTCCCATCCATTTTCTCCTTTTACACTTGGTAAAATAAAAAAATTGAACCTGAATTATTTTTTTTGTGAAAAAAAGTTAAATGTTCATTTTTTTTTTTTTTTTAAATATTCAAAAAATTCCTGTGAAGCACCTGAAGGGTTAATAAACTTTTTGAATGTGGTTTTGAGCACCTTGAGGGGTGCAGTTTTTAGAATGGTGTCACTTTTGGGTATTTTCTATCATATAGACCCCTCAAAGTGGCTTCAAATATGATGTCCGTAAAAATAAAATGGTGTTGTAAAAATGAGAAATCGCTGGTCAACTTTTAACCCTTATAACTTCCTAACAAAAAAAAAAATTTTGGTTCCAAAATTGTGCTGATGTAAAGGAAACGTGGGAATTGTTACTTAAGTATTTTGGGTGCCATATCTCTGTGATTTAAGGTCATAAAAATTCAAAGTGGGAAAATTGCGAAATGTTCAAAATTTTCGCCACTTTTCCGTTTTTTCACAAATAAACGCAAGTTATATGAATGAAATTTTACCACTAACATGAAGTGCAATATGTCACGAGAAAAGTGTTGGCCTCCTAGCTTTGCAACGTCTGCAAATTTAATTAAGGTTACCTGCAGTTCCCTTATCTAGATCATTTATACAAATGTTGAACTGGTACCAGGGCAGAGCCTTGTGGTACCCCACTTGAAACACACTTCCAATTGGATGTGCAACTACTTATCACTACTCGGAATACGATCACTAAGCCAGTTATGAATCCACATAACTGTAGCCTTGTCAATCCCATACTTTGTCATCTTTTCAATAAAGCTAGTATGAGATACTTTATGAAATGCATTGCTGAAGTCAAAATATACTATATCTACCACATTTCCCTGTTTCACCCAGTCAGTATTTCCATCATACATAGAAATTAGATTAGTCGGGCATGACTTGTTTGCTTCAAACCCATGCTGGCTCTGGTTAATTACTGTATTCTTATCTATGTACTTGCATACATGCTGTTTTAATAATTTGTTCAAATATCTTTCCTGGTACAGAAGTAAGGCTCACTGACCTGTAATTTCCTGGCTCCATCTTCTTTCCTTTTTTTGAAAATGGGGACAGTTACCCTTCTCAAATCTTCTGGGGCTTTTCTTGTTCTCCAGGATTTTTCAAAGATTCTGGCTAGTGGTTCTGCAATTTCCTCTGCTATCTTTCAGTACCCTAGGATGTAATTCATCTAGACCAGGATATTTAAATTCATTTAAATTAGCTAATTGTTCCTTTACCATCTCACTGTTTATAGATGGTGTGGATTCTTTTATTCCTTTGATGGCTCTGTGAAGATCAGTTGATGTTACAACTGCTTTCTTAAAGAACACAGATGCAAAATAGGAATTTGGAAGTTCAGCCTTCTCAACATCATTTTTGACCACTTCACCCTTTCCATCCTGTGAAAATCCTATAGCAGCTTTGACTTTTTCTTTTGCTTTTGACATACCTCCAAAATCCTTTTCTACTGCTTTTGGTCACACTTGCAAGACTTACCTCATTACTGGCTCTAGCTCTTCTAACGCCTGCCCTGCATTCCCTGCAAACAGTATATTCTTCTTTAGATATGCTCCCCTCTTTCCATTTAATATCCATTTCTTTTTCCCTTTTTAACAAGTGACTAAGTTATGTGCTAATCCACGTCGTCTCTTTAAATGCTTTCAATTCTTCCTTATTTTAGGGATTGTTACTGATTGTGCCGTGAGAATTTCATTTAACAAAATCTTCCATCCTTCTTGGACTTTTCTATCCTTTAGAACATCCAGCTATTGAATCTTTCCTACCCTCTTTCTGAGTCCATTAAAATCTGTCTTTCTGAAGTCCAACCTTAAAGACTGAGTCCTCGCTGGTCTTCCTCTTTTGTAATCAAAAATTTGAGGACAGGATTATCGCTGCCTCCTAATTTCCCAGCCACCTGTACTTCCTCAACCATTTCCTCTCTGTTGGCAAGAATTAGGTCCAACATTGCAGAACCTCTTGATATCTTTTCTGCCTTTTGAAAGATAAACTTCTCAAGAGAAGTTAAGAATTTTCTGGACCCATTTCTATTGCCTGAGAGAGATTCCCAACAAATATCTGGATAGTTAAAATCTACTATGATCACTGTCATACTTTTATGAGAACAGAGACATCTGTAAAAAGAGTTCATCCATATCTTCAGTCCGTCCAGATGGCCTATAGTAAAAACCTGTAATAGTATCCTTTCTGTTCTTCTCTCCTTGAAATCTTACCCAAACAGTTTCTGCAGAGCTACCAGTCTCTGAAGCGCAGATCTCTGTGGAGATATGTTTTCTTAACATACAATGCGACACCTCTTCCCTACATGTTAATCCTGTTTCTAATAAGTCTGTTGTAGCCTTCTAGGTTTGTGTTTCAGTCATGTGTATCATCCCACCAAGTTTCAATGATGACATAATTTTTCTATTCCTGTGGTTTCAGCTTCAATTCTCCTTGTTTGTTTGTTTCCCATGCTCTGTGCATTTATGTAGACACATTTTTAGTTTTTTTTATTCGGTTTGTCTTCCTCCTCTATTTTCCACTTTTTAATAGCAGTGTTCTTAAAAATGTATTAGCTGCTTTTTTTTTTTCCTGGTCGTATATTTCCTATTCCATATTGCTCTAGTTAAAGGCTCTCCTGATGAGTGTAGCAAGGCATCTACCAAATATTTGTTTTCATGTTTTTGTAAGATGCAACCCATCACTAGCAACTAGTCCATTATACAGGTAATTCACTCCATGGTCTATAAATCTAAAACATTGCTCAATGTCCATCCACTGGGGAGGCTGGATAAGATGACCTGCATTTTTTCTGAAATCACCCTTCAAAATATAGAATTTTACTCCTCAAAAACAAAATATCAACACATACTTGTGACATATCACAATAAATAAAGTCTGTACAATTCTGAACAAAATGGTGCCTCTCCCTTCTCTTTATTTTAATTCTATCCTGAGCTAAGATAGCAAATGTAAAGCCATACAAGTCCAAAATTCTGTTTTTTTTTTTCAAACCTTTACAAATCTAGAATACTTTTCAAAACTTTATAAATCTTTTGAACAAAGATAAAAATTCAAAACTTATTAATTCACTAAAGTAGCACTTCAAAAAACACCCAAAGAAAATAAATGTCCTAAGCTATCGGTTAAAAAAAAAAATTCAGATTTTGGACCACTTGAAATTAAATTACCCTATAAAATTAAACCGCGCTGCTGTGTAGAATAATTGGTTCCATTCTTGTAGTTGTGCTTCAAGTAGTTTTATTATACGTTTGAGTCTGTACTGGTCTCTTTCTCATCAAATTGCATACAAGGGCCAAGCGCAACTACAAATGTGGATCCACTTATTCTATGCAGCAGCACGGTCAGGTATACGTTAACATTTTCAGCATCTCCCTCTCCCACACTACTTCCTCATACTACCTTCTCTCTGTTGGAGTCCCCCAAGGCTCTGTTCTAGGACCCCTACTCTTCTCAATCTACACTTAGCTAGGGACAACTCATAAAGTCCCATGGATTCCAGTACCACATTTATGCTGATGACACTGAGATATACCTCTTTGGCCCAGATGTCACCTCTCTGCTGTCCAGAATCCCTGAGTGTCTATCAGCCATATCCTCCTCCTTTCGCTTCCTGAAACTCAATGTGGACAAATCTGAACTCCATCTCACAGATTTTCCTTACCTGATCTATCACAATTAATGACATCACGCTTTCCCCCGTACCGGAAGTCCGCTGCCTCGGAGTAACCCTTGACTCTGCCCTTGCCTTCAAACCTCTCTTTCCACCTTCTGTCTCCTCCAGCTCAACAATATCTCCAGAATCCGTCCTTTCTTCAGCCCTCAATCTACTAAAATGCTTGTGCATGCCCTCATCTCTCGCCTCATCTACTGCAACATCCTTTTGTGGCCTCCCTGCTAACACTCTCTCGCACTTCTCCAGTCCATCCTTCACTCTGCTGCCTGACTAATTCATCCCTCTCCTCGCTACTCCTCCACTTCTCCCCTCTGCAAATCTCTTCACTGGCTCCCATTCCCTCAGCATATCAATTTCAAATTACTAATACTGGCCTACAAAGCCATCATTAACCTGTCTCCTCCATATATGTCTGAACTAATCTTCCAATATCTTCCCTCACGTAATCTCCCCCAAGACCTCCTTCTCCACACTTATTAGCTCCTCACCTAATCGCTTCCAAGACTTCTCCCGAATATCCCCCATCCTCTGGAATTCTGTGCCCAACACGTCCTACAATCAACCACATTTGGATCCTTCAGACGGAACCTGAAAACGCACCTCTTCAAGCCAGCTTACAGCTTCCTCACCACTATCAGAGATACCGCCTCACCAACTCCGGAGCTGCTGCAACCCTCCAACCTACTGTCTCCTTCCCCACCATCCTGTGGAATGTAAGCCCACAAGGGCAGGGTCCTCTCCCCTCTGTATCAGCCTGTTATTAGTTTGTATTTTTAATAATAATTTATATAGCACCATTAATTCCACGGTGCTGTACATGAGAAGGGGTTACATCAAAATACAAATATCACTTACAGTAAACAATGACAGACTGGTACAGAGGGAAGAGGACCCTGCCCTTGCGGGCTTACATTCTACAGGATTATGGGGAAGGAGACAGTTGGTCGGGTGTTGCAGTAGCTCCGATGGTGAGGTGGCCGTGTGGTCATTACAGGTTGTAAGCTTTTTTTTGAAAAGATGGCTTTTCAGGTTCCGTCTGAAGGATCCAAAAATGGTGGATAACCGGGCGTGTTGGGGCTCAGAATTAGAGGAGGAGATAAGGAGGTCTTGGAAGGACCGGAGATTACGTGAGGGAAGATATTGAGAGATTAGTTAGGAAATATACAGAGGAGAAAGGTTATGGATAGCTTTGTAGGTCAATATTAGTAGTTTAAACTGGAGAGGCTGGGAGCCAGTGACGGGATTTGTTAAGAGGGGAAGCAGGAGTGTAGCAAGGAGAGAGATAAATTAGTCGGGCAGCAGAGTTAAGCCAGGATCACACATGTGAGAATTTCTATGTATTTCTATGCAGCCGCACGCTCTGCTCCTGCGTGCCGGCGGCAGTGTCTGGTATTAAGAGGCCTTCAGGACCGACTGGAGGGGTGCATAAGTGTTAGAGGATATTGCAGCAGTTAGGACATGCACAAGCATTTTGGTAGAGTGAGGGTTGAGGAAAGGACTGATTCTGGAAATATTTTTGAGCTGGAGGAGACAGGAAGGTGGCGAGACCTTGGATGTGCGGTTTGAAGGAAAGGGCAGAGTCGAGGGTTACTCCAAGGCAGCGGATTTCTGAAACATGGGAAAGTGTGATTTCATTTATTGTGATAGATCAGGTAGGGAAGGTATGCAAGATGGAGGAAAGATAATTAGTTAAGAATTGTCCACGTTGAGCTTGAGGAAGCAAGAGGAGAAGGAGAATATGGCTGATACACTCTGGGATTCTGGACAGCAAAGATGTGACATCTTGACCAGAGAGGTAGATCTGAGTGTCGTCAGCATATAGATGGTGCTGGAAGCCATAGGACTTTGAGTTGTCACAGGCCAAGGGTATAGATTGAGAAGAGAAGGGGTCCTAGGACAGAGCCTTGAGGGACACCAACAGAGAGAGGGTGAGATGAAGAGGTAATGTGGGAGTAGGAAACGCTAAATGTGCAGTTGGTAAGGTATGAGGATAGCCATAGGGCAAGGTCTTTGACACGAAAGGAAGAGAGGAACTGTAGTAGGAGGCAGTGGTCAACTGTGTCGAAGGCAAAGGACAGGTCTAGAAGGAGGAGTATAGAGAATTGTCTGTTAGCTTTGGCTGTAAGTAAGTTGTTAGTAAGTTTGGTCAGGGCAGTCTCGGGACGGGGGGGGGGGGAAATGTTGGGGATGGAAGCCAGATTGTAGGTTGTCGAAGAGTGAGTTAGATGCAAAGTGGGAGCAAAGTTCAGCGTGGACGTGCTGCTCAAGGAGTTTGGAAGCAAGTGGGAGCAAAGATATGGGCCGATGGCTGGACATAGCACTCGTTTCAAGGGATGGGTTTTTGAGGATAGATGTGATTGTGGCATGTTTGAATGCAGAGTGGAAGATACCAGAAGTTAGTGATAGGTTGAAGAGATGGGTTAGAGATGGGATAAGTGTGGTGGTGATTTTGGGGAGGAGGTGGTATGCGGTCAAGTGCACAAGTGGTGAGGTGTGATTTGGAGAGAAAATGAGCAAGCTCTCCTTCAGTGATTTTGGAGAGGGAAGTTATGGGGTTAAGTTTGGTCTATCTTATTTTTGAAGTGCATGGCAATGTCCTTGGCAGATATTATGGAAATCGGAAGGGGGTAGTGGTGGGCAGAGGAGGGAGTTAAGTGTTGAACAACTGTTTTTGGGGTTGTGGGATAAGGAAGATTCAAGGGATATAAAGTAAACTTGTTTAGCAGAGTTGAGAGCTGATTTGAATGCGATTGTTGCTTGTTTGAATGAGGTGAAGTCGTCTTGCGAGTGCGTTTTCTTCCAACGCCGCTCTGCAATTCTGGATACTTGCCAAAGATTTTTTTAGTGATATTATTGTGCCAGGGTTGTTTATTGATTCGTCGCACTCTGCTGTGCATGACAGGGGCGACCGAGTCAATGGCTGTTGCAAGCATGGCATTGTAGAAACTAGTGGTAGTGTTTGTGTCGTGGAGTGATCCTATGGAGGACAGTGGTAGTATAGAATCAGAGAGTGTGCAAGGTTTCTGTGGGAGTGCGCAAGTTGGTGGACATAGGTGACAAGTGAAGACAGTGATGAGAACGTGAGTAGATGGTGGTCAGATATAGGGAAAGAGGAGGTTGTGAACTTAGAAAGGGAGCAGAGCACTTACTGTAAGTGATATCTTTAATTTGTATGTAACCCCTTCACATGTACAGCACCATGGAATCAATGATGCTATATAAAATTTTAATATTTCATAAGGTTGATGAAGTGAACTTTTAAAAATGCTATCCTCCCACAGGAGCTCTTCCCCTGGTGTTTGTGGCCATGTGGTGCATGTATTTATCGCCAGGTATGACCGTGACCTTCATTTTAATTTCAAAATGGTTAACACTGCAGCCTTGCAGTGCTGGAACCCTGGGTTCAGATCCCACCAAGGACAACATGTGAAAGGAGTACAGTGCCTTATGAAAGTATTCGGCCCCCTGGAACTTTTCAACCTTTTCCCACATATCATGCTTCAAACATACAGATACCAAATGTAAATTTTTGGTGAAGAATCAACAACAAGTGGGACACAATTGTGAAGTTGAACAAAATTTATTGGTTATTTTAAATTTTTGTGGAAATTCAAAAACTGAAAAGTGGGGCGTGCAATATTATTCGGCCCCTTTTACTTTCTGTGCAGCAAACTCACTCCAGAAGTTCATTGTGGATCTCTGCATGAGCAAATGTTGTCCTAAATGACTAATGATGATAAATATAATCCACCGGTTTGTAATCAAGTCTCCGTATAAATGCACCTGCTCTGTGCTTCAAACAGAACCCTGAGACTATCACAGAGAGCATTATGAATATCAAGGAACTCAACAGGGAGGTCCGTGATACTGTTGTGGAGTAGTTTAAAGCCGGATTTGGATACAAAATGATTTCCAAAACTATAAACATCCCAAGGAGCACTGTGCAAGCGATCATATTGAAATGGAAGGAGTATCATACCACTGCAAATCTACCAAGACCCGGCCGTCCCTCTAAACTTTCATCTCAAACAAGGAGAAGACTGATCAGTGATGCAGCCAAGAGGCCCATGATCACTCTGGATGAACTGCTGAGGTGGAACAGTCTGTCCCTAGGACAACAATCAGTCTTACACTGCACAAGTCTGGCCTTTATGGAAGAGTGGCAAGAAAGCCATTTCTCAAAGATATCCATAAAAAGTGTTTAAAGTTTGCAGCAAGCCACCTGGGAGACACACCAAACATGTGGAAGAAGGTGCTCTGGTCAAATGAAGCCAAAATCGAACTTTTTGGCAACAAGGTCAAACGATGTGTTTGGCGTAAAGGCAACACAGCTCGTCACCCTGAACACACAATCGCCACTGTCAAACATGGTGGTGACAGCATCATGGTCTGGGCCTGCTTTTCTTCAGCAGGGACAGGAAAGATGGTTAAAATTGATGGGAAGATGGATGGAGCCAAATACAGGACCATTCTTGAAGAAAACCTGTTGGAGTCTGCAAAAGACCTGAGACTGGGACGGAGATTTGTCTTCCAACAAGACAATGGTCCCAAACATAAAGCAAAATCTACAATGGAATGATTCACAAATAAATGTATCCAGGTGCTAGAATGGCCAAGCCAAAGTCCAGAGCTGAATCCAATCTAGAATCTGTGGAAAGAGCTGAAAACTGCTGTTCACAAACGATCTCCATCAAACCTCACTGAGCTCGAGCTGTTTGCCAAGGAAGAATGGGCACGAATTTCAGTCTCTCGATGTACAAAACTGATACATACCCCAAGTGACTTGCAGCTGTAATCGCAGCAGTAGGTGGCGCAACAAAGTATTAAGTTAAAGGGGCCGAATAATATTGCACACCCCACTTTTCAGTTTTTGAATTTCCACAAAAATTTAAAATAACCAATAAATTTAATTTAACTTCACAATTGTGTCCTCCCACATGTTGTTGATTCTTCACCAAAAATTTACATTTGGTATCTTTATATTTGAAGCATGATATGTGGAAAAAGTTTGAAATTTTCCAGGGGGCCGAATATTTTCGCAAGGTACTGTATATGTTCTCTTCGTGTTTACGTGGGTTTCCTCTGATTACTCTGGTTTCCTCCCACATTCCAAAGACATACTGATAGGGAATTTAGATTGTGAGCCCCGTCAGGGACAGTGCCAATAATGTCTGTAAAGCGCTGAATTAAAGGGAACCTGTCACCAGTTTTTGAGCCTATGAACAAATGCCACCACCTTTAACTGCTCCTGTGCTGCATTCCACAAGTGTATCTGTCAGCTCCTGACTCCCCCTGTATGCCCCCAAAATACTATTTGATATGCTCCCGTGCTGTATGTAAATAAGAGTGGTCCGGTCTGATGTGCGTCTTTGCTGCGGCGTATGTCCCCCCTCTCTGCTCCTAATCGCGTCCTCTTGCTTTAATGTGATGCATCATCCACATAACGAACTGAGAGCTTGCACAGTAGCCTCAAAGGACCGCACATGCGCACTCTGCTCTGCCGTACTGTGAGCATAGCATTAAACAGCACTGTGCAAGCAGTGCATTGCGATGTAATTTGAATGAGGCTACTGCACAGTTGTGAGATCTCGGTTCACCATTCACATAAATCACAACTATGTGTTTGCACATTGCTATTTTATGCTCTGTTCACAGTAGGGCAGAGCAGAGTGCACCGGCGCGATCCTGGGAGGCTACTGCGCACCATATCAAAGCAGGAGGACGCGATTAGGAGCAGAGAGGAGGGACGTACGCTGCAGCAAGGACGCCCATCGGATCGGACCACTCTTATTTACGTAACTGGTGACAGGTTCCCTTTAACCCCTTAACGAACGCCGATACGCCTTTTAATGGCGGTAGTTAAGGGTACTTAAACCACAGCACCGTTAATTAACGGCGCTGTGGTTTAAAGTGTATAGCGCCCCCCAGAGTCGGATTTTCTGGGGTCTCGGCTGCCAGGGTAGCCGAGATCCTCAGAGAACATGATTCAGATCAGTTTTTACCAACTCCGCTTCTGGGATTGCCGTTATTAACCGTATAACGGCGACTGCAAAAAAAAAATGTCCGATGTGCCATTTAATTTCTCTCTCCTTTGTGATCACACATCAGTGGAGAGAGAAATAAGGTCCCTGAACCCCCCCCACGGTGGTCCTCGGCCCGCATGCTTCCCCTCCATGAGCGCCGCCTTCTTTCGGTAAGAAAATGGCGGGCACATGCGCAGTGCACCCACCGAGATCTGCTGGCCGGTACCCGGCAACAATAGGAAGATTTTTCCTATTGGTTAATTTTGGTCACTGTGATAAACACTATCACAGTGATCAAAATAAAAGAGTAAATAAACCCCCCCTTATCACCTCCATAGGTAGGGAAAAATAATGAAATAAAGAAAATATAATTATTTTAATTTTTCCATTAGTGTTAGAATTAGGGTTAAGGGTGTGTTGGGGTTAGGGTTGTAGCTAGAACTGAAGGGTTTCCACTATTTAGGCACGTCAGGGGTCTCCAAACGTGACATGGCGCCACCATTGATTCCAGCCAATTTTGCCTTACAAAGTGAAATGGTGCTCCCTTCCGAGCCCTGATGTGTGCCCAAACAGTGATTTACCCCCACATATGGGTATCGGCGTACTCAGGACAAATTGCACAACAAGTTTGAGTCTCTAATTTCTCCTGTTACCCTTGTGAAAATATAAATTTGGGACCGAAAAGATCATTTTTGTGGAAAAAATTATTTTTTATATTCACGGCTCTGCGTTTTAAACTTCTGTGAAGCACTTGGGAGTTCGAAGTGCTCACCACACATCTAGAGAAGTTCCTTTGGGGGGTCTAGTTTCCAAAACTGTGTCACTTTTGGGGGGTTTCCACTGTTTAGGCACATCAGGGGTTCTCCAAACGCAACATGGTGTCCGATCTCAATTCCATCCAATTCTGCATTGAAAAAGTCAAACGGCGCTCCTTCCGTTCCAAGCCCTGCCGTGCGCCCAAACAGTGGTTTACCCCCCATATCGGGTATCAGCATATTCAGGAGGTTTTGAGCACCTTGAGGGGTGCAGTCTTTAGAATGGTGTCACTTTTGGGTATTTTCTGTCATATTGACATCTCAAAGTGACTTCAAATGTGAGTTGTACCCTAAAAAAAAAATGGTTTTGTATATTTTGTTGGAAAAATGAGAAGTCGTTGGTCGACTTTTAACCCTTATAACTTTCTAACAAAAAAAAATTTTGGTTCCAAAATTGTGCTGATGTAAAGCAGACACGTTGGAAATGTTATTTAACTATTTTGTGTGACATGACTCTCTGATTTAAGGGCATAAAAATTAAAATTTTGAAAATTGCAAAATGTTAAACATTTTCGCCATATTTGCGTTTATTTATGAAAAAAATGGAAGTCATATCGAAGAAATTTTACCACTAACATGAAGTAAAATGTCACGGAAAAACAGTCTCTGTATCAGCGGGATCCGTTAAAATGTTCCAGAGTTATAACCTCGTAAAGTGACTGGTCAGAATTGTAAAAATTGGCCTGGTCATTAAGCTGCAAACTGACTCTGTCACTAAGGGGTTAATAACGCTAAATGAGTAAAATAAAATAAACCTCTGGAAAGCAGTATTCTCTTTATGGGGCAACAGGTCTCTACAAATGAGTCCAGTACAGTCCATATTCTGATCAAGTTTTGCTGTTCATTTTCTTTCTATGGCAATTACTTCATTACTAATTTGCATTGTAAAAGAAGAAACAAAAACACTTTAATATCCAAACAGAAAGGTTTAAAAGAGGCAAACATTAAAGAGGTTGTCTCCACAATTCACAGACTGTCAGATGATGCCTGATGTTACTGCTTTTGAATCCTTGTCGGATAGACAGTGCATAGAGAAGCTGAGACTGTGGCTGATCAATATTACATGGCAGCCAGAGAACTACTTGCAAGTCCGTTTTATGTAAATATTGTTACAGTAAAATCTTTTCTTAGAACTCTGTGCCATTCCTCTGTTTTCCCTTTTGGAAATGTATGGACAAATTGACAAGAGGAATAAAGACATCCTGGTGTCAACGTAATGTGTACCTACTATCTAACCACTGCTTGACATCAATGTACACTGTGAAGACGAGGCTACAGTTGTGGTTTGTAGTTGTTGGAACATTTCTTCGAACTGCTTGTTAGTGGTTTTCTGTATGTACTTCTGCCGCGGCTCCTGCGCAGGCATACTTTCTCTGCCCTGTTGAGAGCAAATTAAAGTACTGCAGTGCGCAGGCGCTGGACCTCTGACCTTTCCCGGCGCAGACGTAAGAAAGTACTCCTGCACAGGAGCCGCGGCAGAAGTAAGGAGGAGGATGTCATCTCTAGAAGATGGGAGGTGCCGGTGAGTATAATCTAACTTGTTTTTCTTCTTTCAAGTTACATCGCGGGCTTATCTACAGCATTACAGAAGCCCCTGATGGTGGTGGCCGCAGCTTATAGGGTGAAAATGGGGTGACAGGTTCCCTTTAAAGGGTTTGGTTGGCCCTGAGGAGTCCCAAATAGTGATGAGTGAACATGCTCGGGTAACGCCTTTTCTCAACATCTGGGCGAGCCTGTATATTCGCATCCCTGCGGCTGTATGATTTGCGGCTTTTTGGCAGCCTCAACACATGCGGATTCCCTAATGGGCAATCAACAGCCACAAATCATGCAGCCGTAGTGACTCAAACATAATATACAGGCTCGTCCAGATGTTGAGATAAGACGTTATCCGAGCACCTTCACTCATCGTTGGGAAAGGTGGGCGCAGCGCCCACACTCTGCTCATATCGTCTAATCGTCAGAGCGGTGATAAAGCTGTGTGAGTGGTGCTGTTTCCCAACAGCTTCTAGCACAGCTCTCCAGCGAATTGTGTTCCATTTTAGTGTCCGTAATTTTTCCAGATAAATGCGCTGCATGCGGTGATATTTTTTTGTTCCGGCGAGTGTGATGACATTTGTGAAAGAAGCTTGGGCTGTGTACACATTTGAGCCTCGAGGCTCTGTTCCAACATATTTTAATTTGCTTTGGATCAGTGCTTTCCTGTTACTTTGGGAACGCTTGCTTGTTACTTTTCATTCCAGGGTCATTGCTGTTGAAATATCTTAGAAAAGCTAGGCAGGGATATGCAGAGGTCGTTCTTGTTTGAGCATGCTGGTTACAGCACACAACATCTTTATTTGATCCTGCATACGCATACCTTTTGTGGATAGTGTAATCACTAAAGTCTGATTATTAAAAGTATGCAGTGTAATTATAAAATCGTGATGCATAAAACCCTGCAGGCAAAGAGGATGGTAATCTTCGAACATTGCTGTGGCCCAGCACATTACATGCTATAGAAGACTGAATGCTAGAACAGTTTGTATTGGAATATTAGAAAATGGAAGGGAGGACCTCCAGCAAGAATTTTACACTTGGAAGAACATGTCAACGTGGGCCGGTCCTCCTGCTTCAGACTTATCTGAATATAGGTGTGCCACATTAACCTTTGTACAAACTGCAAATGTCTGCATAATGTGATACCTTTATCTCGAACTTGAAATGGGGAAAAAAATGAAATGACTGCCGTTCCATTCCATGTGTGTGGTATAATAGGTCACCAAGTCTGGACTTTTGCTTCAGTAGTGTTTGATCTCTTCACATGGTAATAATATTTTTTTGTTAGTATTGTGCGGCTTGTGCCGTTATATGGACATCACAGATAAATTTGTTAATCATAGCACGCAACAAGTTTATAAGATCAAGACTTATATGAACTGCAACACTACACATTTAGTGTATATGGCAGAATGCACATTGTGCGGTATTCATTACATTGGTTGTACCACACGTAGTTTGGATCGGAAGCAGTAATGTGCTCACTTAATCTTTTCTTCAGAGTCCATGTCTAGCTGTAGGAATATGTCTGGTTTATTCAAACACTTTCTTGAAATTCATTGGGGTAATTTATGTGGTCTCAGAGTGAAGGGAATTGAACGGGTAGCGAAACCCCATAGGGGGGGTGACTGAGAGCATTTATTACATTGTCGGGAAGCGTTCTGGATACTTGCGCTTGATGCACGGTACCCGCAAGGTTTAAATTATAGAAATGATCTTATGTATTTTTATTGAGTACTGAATTTGAATTCCTTTTTCTCCTCTTGAGGATTGCAAATTTCTATGCACTATGAGCAGAATAATTATATCATTTGTATATTATTTTTCTATATTTCTATGTATGTAATGTAGATTTTTTGTATATTATGTGTTCTGTTGTATGTAATTTGATGTAAAGGTGTTGGTTTTTTCTTTTTTTCCTTTTTTTCCTTTTTTTTTTTTTTTCAAGCAAGGGAGTGACCCCACCGGTGATTTGAGGGCTTAATTGCTTACCTCTTTGATTACACACGTGTGGGGTCTCTCGGTTGGTTAGGAATGTTTATAATTAGTTTTCAGTTCATTCTGTTTTTATGCCTCTGAAGAAGAACCTGCTGTGAGGTTCGAAAGGCGTAAGGCGTGGGGGTTCCTTCCCCTTCTGGTTTTATTTTGATTATATGGGAATAAAGTTTCCTGTGGATTTTATCAAGTCTCCAGTGCCGGATCTTCCTCTTTTTACGCTTGTTACACATGGTGGTCAGCCATTTGATCCATAGGCACGACCGGCTTACAGGACTATTTTTGGTGAGCACAAATTCCTTTTCCCTTTCCCATTTTTTTTTTTTTACAATAAGCATGTGTAAGACAAGGGACACACAAGTACATAAGGAGAGAGGACCCTGCCCGCGAGGGCTTACAGTCTACATGGATGGGTGAGGATACAGTAGGAGAGGGTAGAGCAGGTCGTGCGGTGGTTCAGTAGACCGAGGATCATTGCAGGCGGTAGGCTTGTCGGAACAGGTGGGTCTTCAGATTCTTCTTGAAGGTTTCCGATTATGCAAATTACACTCCTCAGTTTGCTCCGAATGTCCGCATTGTGTGATCCGATTCTCTCAGATGAGAGAACTATACCGTGAGAAGATGGAGAAAAAAAATTCTCCATTCTGTGAGTCAACAGAAATCAAACTACATTCAGATGTGAGAGAGTGCAGTCTTTCTCACGCACCCATAAACTTGAATGGGTGAGTAGCATCAGATTTTTTTTTTTTATTTTTTTTTCCTCCCCCACTAACAGATTTTGACAGTGAGAAATAAAATTGTAAATCAGCACTGCCCCATTGAATAACATTGGCTCGATTGCGATCTAATTAAAAAATTGGATAGCACTCATCTGATGTATAGGACGCTGGTGTGATCGAGCCCTTTGACATGACTAACCAATCCCACCAAGGATTACCTCTGCAAGGAGTTTATTTTCTCCCCGTGTTTGCCTGGGTCTCCTCCGGGTTATCAGGTTTCCTCCCACACTTCAAAGACACACTGATGGGAAATTTAGATTGTGAGCCCCAATGGAGAGAGTGCCAATAATGTCTGTAAAGTTCTGCAGAAATAATGACACTATATAAGTGAATGAAATAAACATACCTGATCTCTCCTCATCCACCATTTGCCATCAGTGGAGAGTCAAATACTTTATATAGTGGCATCTGGTCCCACTGAAATCGGCGCTTTGAGCAACCTGCGTCTGAGTGTGGAGAACTTTTAGGATAGCAGTATGATGTAAACGAATTGCTTTTGTTCTGAGCAACTTGTTACAACTTTTATTATCATGGTTACATACTTGCTTTATATAAAAACACACGTTGAGCCGTTTTCAGATGAAATATATAATTTGTTTTTATTATAACACTATTTTGTCACTAACCTCTTGAGGACCGAGCCATTTTGTAGGTTAACAACCAGGCCTCATTTTTTAATCTGACCAATGTACACTTTATGTAGTAATAACTCTGGAATGCTTCAACAGACCCCAGTGATTCTGAAATTTTCCTGTGACATATTGTGCTTCATATTAGTGGTACAATTTGTTTTGCATTTACTTGTGAAAATATCTCAAATTTAGGTACAATTTTGAAAATTACACAAATTTCAAACTTTTAATATTTATGCCCTTAAACCAGAGAGTTATGTAGCACAAAATGGTTAATAACATTTCCCACATGTATAGTTTACATCAGCACAATTTTTTAAACACAATGTTTTTGGTTAGGACGTTATAAGGGTTAAAATTTATCCAGCCATTTCTCATTTTTTACAATAAAATTTACAAAACCATTTATTTTTTTTGGGACCAGATCACATTTCAAGTGACTTTGGGGGACCTGTGTTACAGAAGATACTACACCATTCTAAAAACTGAACTCCTCGAGGTGCTCCAAACCACATTCAAGAAGTTTATTATCTCTTCTCGTGCTTCACAGGAACTAATGCAATCTGCAAGGACCAGATTAACATTTTACTTTATTTTACAAAAATGTTTACTCTGGCCCTACATTTTTTTATCATGCCGGATGAATTGAACCTCAACATTCGTTGTGCAATTTCTCTTGAATATGCCGATCCTTATATGTAGGGCAAAATTACTTTTTGGATGCATGGCAGGGCTCAAAAGAGTAGGAGCACCGTTTGACTTTTTGAATGCAAAAATGGCTGGAATCCAGAGCGGACACTTTGTCGCGTTTGGAGAACCCCTGATGTGCTTAAACAGTGGAAACCCCCCCCCACTAGTGACCCCATTTTGTTAACTATACCACTCAAGGAAATGTTTCTAGATATGTGGCGAGCACCTTGATTACCCAGGTGCTTCACAGAAGTTTATAATGTAGAGCCGTGAAAATAAAAAAATCACATTTTTCCCACAAAAATGTTTAGCGCCAATTTTTTTGTTTATCTTTGCAAAGGGTAACAGGAGAAAATGCACCATACAATTTTATTTTTTTTTGTGCAATTCTTCCTGAGTGTGCCAATTCCCCATATGTGTTCGATAACTACTTTTGAGGCACAGTGCAAAGCTCAGGAGGGTGCCATATTGGAGTTCAGATTTTGCTGGTCTGGTTTATGGGTGCCATGTCAAATTGGCAGAGCTCCTGAGTTGTCAGAACAGCAGAAACCCCCCCCGTAAGTGTCGTCATTGTACAAACTACACCTCTCAATTAATTCATCTAGGGGTACAGTGATCATGTTGACACCGCATGGGCCTCACCGAAGTTAATACCGTTGGGCGGTGAAGAAAAAATTAATAAAATTTTTACCACTAAAATGATGTTTTGGCCCCAAATTTTTAATTTTTGTAATGGCTCATAGGAAAAAATTGACCTCTTAGTCTGTTTTGCAATTTGTCCTGATTGAGCCAATACCCTACATGTAATTGAGAACTAATTTTCAGGCACAATACAAAGCTCAGAAGAGAAGGTTACTGTTATGGTATGTGGGTGCCATGACACATTCAGAGAGCCCCTGAGGTGCCAGAACAGCAGAATCCCACATAAGTGACCACATTTTACAAACTACACCTCTCAATAAATTCATCTAGGGATTATGTGATCATATTGACACCACGGGTGTGTCACAGAATTTTATACCGTTGGGTCCATTACCATATTACCAGAATAAATTTGTTTTTAGCCCCAGGTGTTACATTTTTACATGGGGAAATGGGTAAAAATGGAACCAAAATTTGTCACACAATTTCTGCTGAATGTGGCTATACCTCATAAGTGGCTGTACGGTAGTGCTTAGCAAGAATTGAGCGGGACAGAGCGCTATTTGCCACATGGAGCACAGATTTTTCTAGAACAGTTTGCTGACTCCATATATAGAGCCCCTAAATAGAAGAACAGAATACCTCTCTCAAGTAACCCAGTATTGGAGATTATACCTCTGCCAAACATGTGCATGCTATATGTGGTTTAGGCACACTGTGGGACTCAGAAGGGAAGGGGCATTTGGATTTGAGAGCATAGAATTCTCTGGATTTCTTTGGAGGGCGATGAGCCATAGCTCTTTTCCAGAGCCTTTGTACTACCAGTAACGTCGAAGCCCTCTATATTTCCATAAACAGTTGAAGGACCTGAGTGTGGACTTCTTTTTTTTTTTTTTTTTTTGCTGATTGATTTGGAGCATTTATTGCGAACGTTCTACATATCGTTGTGAGATCACATTTATCATATGCTCTATGCTGAGCACTTAAATCAGGGGTTTCCATCTAAATCGCCGAATGACGTGATTCAAATTATACCCCCAAGGGATCCATTCACTGTAATGAAGCAGCAGAGTTAGACTGTACTCCGTCTGGCCTTTGTTCAGTGGTGTCCTTTTCAGAAGTGCAGAAAACTGTAGTCGATAGTGCTTTTATGCACGCCTAAAAAGACGGATACCGCCGTATTATAGGTCAGACAGCGTCCACAATGCCTCGATCTGCCTCATTATAGGGAATCTTGCTTGCGCTGAGGGTTGTGTTTGAAACGTGTATTTCAGAGAGCGCAGGATAAAAGTGAGCGAAGACTTACTGCAATTTTTGTGAGGCAGAATGAACAAATCAACAGCAGGTGAATATTGTTTTTTTTTTTTTTTATGCTGTTTCTCGTGTGGTATAAGTGATTACACAACTTTATATTTCTGGCTGGTGCGAATATAACGATACCAGATTTATATAGTTTTTTTTTTTTTCCTTTGGCTGCAGTCACACACTAGAAGTCTCTCTAGTTTTTGACAAAGTTTTTGCATCGCCATATTTTGTGAGCTGTAATTTTTCCATATTTCTGCCAAGAGTTATGTGAGGGCTTGTTTTTGCTGGAAGAGTTGACTTTTTTATTGGTACCATTTTCGGGCACATGACTTTTTTTTTTATCACTTTTTTTATTTCGATTATTGGGAGACTGAATGAGCAAAGACCAGCAATTGAGGAATTGTTTCTTTGGGTTTTTTATGCAGTTTTGCATGTGGTAAAATTGATAAGGCAATTTTTTTTTCTTCGGATCAGTACAATTACAGCGAAACCACATTTATGTTGTCCTTGTTTTGTAGCTTTTACACAAGTTTTTTTTCTGTTAAAGTTTTTATTTTTGCATCGCTTTATTCTGAGAGCACTAAAGAGAACACTAACTTTTTTTTTTTTTTTTTTAATTTTTCCGAATTCCTATTAAAGGATGCTCATGCCCAATCAATTTACGGTAATATGAAGAACTCTATTAGTCCAAAAAACACAAAGGTAAAAAATAATTTAAAAAGAGGGGAAAACCTATACAAAGACTACTACGTGTCTCAGGACAGTCAAGAACAGCCCAACCTGTGTCAGTAAAGTGCCTGAGGATTAACCCCTTAGTGAAAGAGCCAATTTGGTACTTAAAGACCAAGCCAATTTTTACAATTCTAAGCACTGTCACTTTGAGGTTATAGCGCTAGAACGCTTCAACGTATCCCACTGATTCTGAGATTGTTTTTTTTCTCTAATAACCCCCTACGACAGCACACAGGAGGATGTCCTCACATCCTAATAGGGACTGGAAACACGAAAGAGGTCAAATAGCCCCTCCCACCTCCATTCCCCAGTGTTTATCTTGTCCCTATAGGGATGAAGAAGTCATTCTGTGTTCTGTGCCTGCGGCAGACACTGGGCATCTGTCTTAGCCGGGCAGCAGGAGATCGGTTGGTTTACTCTCTCTGTGATGCTGCTCTTGTCTCCTTGGGACTCAGGACTTATTTCCCCCCAGTCCGCGTCTTCAGGTAAGGTCTGGGGGAGTTCTCGAGCGGGAGGTCTCTCTGAGCTCTTCGAGCCCATCTCCTGCTCCTGCTGGCGGACCGCTGTGATGCGAGGGAGGGGTTCTTCCGGCTTCCCTCGCTGTAAGCTATGCGGTCCCGGCGGCCGGAAGTGATGTCAGATGCCGGCCAGCATGCTGAGATCGTCACTACTGGTTTTTGTACTTCAGGGTGGAACACAGCGGGGAAATTTGAACAGAGAACCCGGGTAGACGCCACCGTAGGTTTCCACCAACCGGAAAAAGCGGGGGAGGAACCCCTCAGATTGGAGTGAGGCGATGGTCCGGTCACCCTATTTAAGAAGCCTCGGACAGAAGGTTAAGTGATGTAGGACAAACTTGTAATATGGAGTCTGATCCTTCCGGCTTTGCGTCTGTGGAGCCCAGCGCTATTACGATCCCTGTGAGTATGCAGGCATTGAGTCTCCTCCAGGGTGCAGGTATGGATGCTGAGATCATTTCTACCTTCTCTCTTTCAGGGGGACAAGGATCCTGCACTCAGGAGCAAATTCAAAGTCACTAGCTGCAAATGTGCGTTATGTGCCAAGAGACTCTCCTCCTCACATGGCAAACCCTTATGCCAGGATTGTATTGAGAAAATTCTGAAGGAGGAACAGCCCTCTTTAAGAGAGGACATTAAAGGCATTGTACGTCAGGAGATACAGGCTTCCCGGGCATCCTTCTCCAAACTAATACCAGCCCCTAGTGCTCCTCCAACAGCAAAAAAGAGGAAAATTCAGCAGAAAAAGGATTCGGACTCCCAGGAGGAAGGCAAGCCAAGTTCTGACCCGGAACCACAGGAGCAGAGGTACTACTTTTCTGCAGTGAACATGGAAGAGCTCATCAAGGCGGTAAGAAGAACCATGAAAGTGGAGGAAGAAAGACCAGCATGTACGGTGCAAGAAATGTTCGGAGGCCTCTGATCCAAAAAAGCTTTTCTTCCCGATACACAAGAATATCTGGAAGCTGGTGCTGGAAGAGTGGGAGACTCCAGAGAAGAGTCTGAGCACTCCTTCAGAGTTAAAAGAGAGATTCCCAGTTGATGACGAGACTGCAGGATGCTGGTCCAAAGTACCCAAGGTGGATGTTAAAGTTGCCCAGGTAGCCAAGAAAACTACCTTGCTGTTTGAGGATTCCTCTCAGTTAAAAAATCCTCTGGAGTGCAAAGTGGAAGGTCTCCTCAGGAAAACCTGGGAAACGTCAGCGGCCTTGCGAAACACATATGTGGTCTCTGCATCGGTCGCTAGATTAATGTCTCACTAATTGGGGCAGTTGAAAAACACCTGGCAGCAGGGGCACCCAGAGAAGGGATCCTCGCCTCACTTTCCTGTTTCCAAAATTCTACAGCCTTCCTGGCAGACGCCTCAGAAGAATGCCTCAGTGGCGGCTAGATCAGCGGCCCTATCTAACTCAGTGATACGAGCACTGTGACTGAGATCATGGAGCGGGGACATAGCATCCAAAATCAAATTTTGTTCAATCCCCTTTAAAGGGAAATATGTTTGTGCCTGCATTGGGTGAGTTATTGGAGAAGGTTTTGGACAATAAGATGTTGCTACCGGAGTCATAGAGTACCAAAAAGAAGTTTTTTTTGCCCCCACAGGAGCAGTATTCCCAATACAGAGGCAAAGGAAAGACAGGAAGATGGAGCTACCCCAAAGGAGGTCGGGGCAGAAATATTTTTCTCTCCCAGGACCAGCATCAAAGTAAACCATGACGCTCGGAGAAGGGTAGGAGGTCGCATTTCTCACTTCCTTCCAAAATGATGGGACATATCCACCAACCCATGGGTCCTAAGATCCAACCAGGAGGGGGTGAGAATAGAATTTACCTCCTGCCCTCCGCAGAGGGTAAAAGTTACGGGACTATCGTCTGCAGTCTGAATTTTCATAAAAATTATGTTGGAAGCCATGGCCCATATCAGAGGTCAGGAGATTTGTATCGTCCCATATCTCGACGACTTTCTGCTGGTAGCACCGTCAGTGCAGGTGTTACAGGTGCACATACAGACAACTTCTCAGATACTGACGTCACTGGGATGGTTGATAAAGCAACAAAAATCAGATTTCACTCCCTCCACATGGAAGACCTTCTTGGGAGTCCTCCTGGATTCTCAGCACAAGCATCCTTCTTACCCAGAGAAAAACAGATGCAGCTGAGAGCAAGGATAAACATCTTGTGAACCAGAAGGTTGATCTCCATGAGATTTTCTATGTCAGTCCTCGGCTCCATGACACCTTGTATCCAGTCAGTAGCCTGGGCACAGGTGCACACCAGAGACCTGCAGAGTTATATACAAGCAGAATGGGACTGTTCCCCCAGATCACTGGACAAGAAAGTGTCAATACCAACCCAGATATTAGCTTCATTGTCTTGGTGGGACAATCCAAGGAAACTGAACAATGGAGTGCCTTGGATCCAGACCCCACTAGTCACCATAGAGGTGGATGCCAGCAAGAGGGGATGGGGGGGCCGTAGTCTCCCAGACATCCTTCCAAGGTCTTTGATCAGTCGAAGTCAGCAGACAGTCTTTGAACTTCAGAGAACTGAAGGTGGTGGAAGAGACCCTCAGGGCAGCTATTCCAGTAATCCGAGGTACCAATTTGAGAGTCCAATAGAACAATGTAACCACGATCTCACACCTCCAACACCAGGAATGTTCGAAGTATGAGGAGCTAAAAGCCATCTCGGCAGGAATATTCTCTTGGGTGGAAAAATATCTTCTTTCTATGTCAGCCCTTCACATAAGGGGAACAGACAACAAGCAGGCCAACTTCCTCAGCAGAAGGGATATCCACCCGGGGGAGTGGAGTCTGAATCCAGAGGTGTTGCAGATGTTGGCCGAAAGATGGGGTTACCCAGAGGTCAATCTATTTCCAGATCTCCAGAATGCAAATGTGACCCACTATTTTTCACCAAATGCAGACGACAGATGCTAGGTACAGACGCCTTGGCCCACCAATGGCAATTAAATCTGGCTTACGCCTTTCCTCCAATCCCTCTTACCAAGGACTCTATGGAAAGTAAGAGACGAGCAGACCAGGGTCATTCTAGTAGCACCCCTCTGGCTGAAGAGAAGCTGGTGCGGCACCATATCCAGAATAAGTGTAGACGGTCTCTAATCCATCCATCAATCAAGGATCTCCTACACTAAAGACGAGCTTATCACTCGGACATGGAGAACTTGCATCTGGTGGCTTGGCTTCTGAGTTCTTGGTCCTGAAGGCCAAAGGTCTCTCTGACAGAGTAGTCAACACGCTTCAGAGAAGTAGAGAGCCGATGACTAACACAATATACCAGAAGACCTGGAGAACGTCCGTGTCATGGTGTGCACCAGAACGGCCGGATCCCAGACAGGCCAATATCACCCACATCCTAGATTTTCTGCAGGGTGGATTGGAGAAGGGAGTTAGACCCAGTACCCTTAAGGTACAGGTGGCGGTGTTGAGCTCATACTTTGACCAAGTCCTTGCGGAACACCAGTGGATAAAACGATTTATGACAGCGGCTACACGACTTCGTCCTAGAGCAATCAGTCTGGTCCCTGCTTGGGACCTCAATATCCTCCTGAAAAGATTATAGCTTCCACCGTTTAAGCCCTTGCCGTCAATAATGTTGGACAGGTTGTCCTAGAAGACTGCATTCCTGGTAGCAATCACAACAGCCAGGCGAATGGGGGAGTTACAGGCTCTCTCAATAGAAGTGCCCTACCTGAGGATATTGGAAGACCGGCTGGTGTTCCGTCTGGATCCCTCATTTCTACCAAAGGTGGCTTCAGATTTCCACAAAAATCAGGACATAATTATACCATCTTTTGCCAGAACCCAAAAAAAAACAAAAAAAGATATGCATTCTCTTGACGTAAGGAGAGTGGTCTTATATTTTCTCCACATAACCAAGGAGTGGAGGAAGGGTAAAAACCTTTTTATTCTACCCTATGGCCAGAGCAGGGGAAAGAAGGGGTATCTAAGACTACGGTGGCAAACTGTATAAAGCGAGCAATTATTGAAGCTTATCAGATTCAGAATCTCTCACCTCCAGAGGTGTTCACGGCTCATTCCACCAGAGCAGTAGCGGTTTCATGGGTGGAAAAAGCCAGCACCTCCATCGAGCAGATATGCAGAGCCGCTACTTGGTCATCTGTACATCCCTTAATCAGACATTATAGACTGGATTTAACATCTGTCAAAGATCTATTGTTTGGGAGAAAAATTCTCCAGGCGGTTATCCCTCCCTAAAGCATTAGTCTTTGGTATTTCTCTTGTGTGCTGTTGTGGGTGGGCTTATTAGAGAAAATAGAATTAGACTTACTGGTTATTCGTTTTCTAATAACCTACCACGATAGCACGAGTAATTCCCTCCCATCTACTCAATTATTGGACATAGTAGTAATAAATATAGTTAAAGCATTCATACGATTGTGGTCCTTTTATAACACTGGGGAATGGAGGTAGGAGGGGCTTTTTGACCTCTTTCGTATTTTCTGTCTCTATTAGGATGAGATGACATTCTCCTGTTGTGCTGTCCTGGTAGGTTATTAGAAACCGTATTACCGGTAAGTCTAATTCAATTTTTCGTGACATATTATACTTCATGTTAGTGGTAAAATTTATTCAGTATAACTTGGGTTTCTTCATGGAAGAAAAAAAAACAAATGTGGCAAAAATGTTGAAAATTTTGCAATTTTAAAACTTTTTTAATTTTTGTACCCTTAAATCAGAGAGTGGTGTCACACAAAATAGTTGTTTATTAACATTTCCCACATGTCAACCTTACAGCACAATTTTGGAAACATTTTTTTTTTGTTAGGATGTTATAAGGGTTAAACGTTGACCAGCGGCTTATAATTTTTCCAACACAATTTGCAAAACCATTTTTTTAGGGACCACCTCACATTTGAAGTGAGTTTGAGGGGTCAATATAACAGAAAATACCCAAAAGTGACGCCATTCTAAAAACTACACCCCTCAAGGTGCTGAAAACCACATTCAAGAAGTCTATTAACCCTTCAAGTGCTTCACGATAACTAAAGGAATGTGGACGGGAAAAACTAACCTTTTACTTATTTTCACAAAAAATGTACTTTGGAACCAATTTTTTTTTCTTTTTTCATATGGGTCTCAGGAGAAAATGGACCACAAAATTTGTTGTGCAATTTCTCCTGAGTACGCCGATACCCCATATGTGGAGGAAAGCCACTGTTTGGGTGTGTGGCAGGGCTCAGAACTGAGGGAGCACCATTTAACATTTAGAACACAAAATTGGGTGGAATCAATGGTGGTGCCTTGTCGCGTTTGGAGACCCCCTGATGTACCTAAATAGTGAAACCCCCCCTAATTCTAACTCCAACCCTAACCCCAACACACCCCTAACACTACCTTTAGCCTAACCTTAGCTTTAGCCCAACCCTAACCCAAATCGAAAAATGGAAATAAATACATTTTTTTTATTTTTATTATTTTGACCTAACTAAGGGGGTGATAAAGGGGATTTGATTTACTTTTTTTATTATTTTGATCACTGTGGTAGGATCTATCACAGTGAACAAAATGAACCAATAGGAAAAATTTCCTATTTGCCCGGTGCTGGCCATTTTCTTCCCGGCCCTGGGGACTTGACGTGCGGGATTGCAGGGACTCCGGAGGTACCGGGGGGAGGGGAAATCAGGGGACCCCATTTCTCTCTCCTCTCTGATGTGATGTGCAATCACAGAGAAGAAATTAAATGGGAAATTGTTCGGTTTTTTTTCTTTTTTTTTTGCGATCGCCGTTATTCCGTTAATAACGGCGGCTGCAACACTGGGGTTGGTAAAGACCGACCCAATTCATGTTCTGTGGGGTCTCGGCTAACAATGGTAGCCGAGACCCCAGAGAAATTCCGACCCTGGGGGGTGCTATAAACTTATTTATCAGTGCCGTTAAAAAGTGTCACAGAGGCATAAGTACCCTTAATTGCGCAAAATACCGCTGATGACGTCGCACTCTCGCGATAGGATGTCAGCAGCGGTCTTTGGCGCAAAGCAGTACTGGGAACGGAAGATGCCGGCAGCGTGGAGAGGAGGGACAGATTCCGGGGGCCGTTGGATGTTAAGTATATCACATTTTTTAATCTGCTGCTGGCCATATTCTATAGTACCCGATGCTTTAGAATCGGGCCAGCAGCTAGTATATTTATAAAAAGGGAGAAACTTTTTGTTTTTAGAGTATTTGCCACATGTTGTTAAGAGTTCAATAGTGCAAGCCTTTATCAGAGTGTTGTGAGAAAAAAGTTACACTTGGAGTGTGCAAGGCTTCAATAGGTAAATACATCTGACTGATACAGCCAATAAAGCCTGTACATGTGTATATGTATATCACCCTAGGACTTAGTATTTATTCAAATAGTATAACCATTAATATTGTATATCCTCAGGCACTTTCCTGACACTGGTTGGGCACAGGAGAGCCCTCTCCCTGGCTACTAAATGTTGTGATTGCTATCGATAGCAGCATTTAGGGGGTTAAACAACCAGGGAAAGTGCTTGTACGGTCCTTTGCTGTTAGTGCAGGACCTCGACTACTAGCAGCACTGAGCTCCTGCTGTCATTCCTAAGCCTGTGTGCACACTGTGTTTTTGCGGCGTGGAAATGGGCCAAAAACGCTATGGAATCCTTATGCAAGCTAATTCAATGACAATCCTGAAGTGTTGTGCACTTGATCAGTAAATTTCTTTTAAGTATTTCCAGTGCGTTTTTTTCTGTTGCATGTCAATTCTTTGCACGGATTTTTAGCGTTTTTCACCCATTGACTTCAATTGAGTCAGTCAAATCTGCATCAAAAACGCAGGTATAAAAATGCGGATTTGCTGAGTTTTAGTTTCCTTTTTCACGTACGTCCTATGGTGATTCCCACGCTGTCATCTGTGTGACAGCGTGAGAAACCCAGCACACTATCTCCGGTAAGACCGTCGGTCAGAGGGCTGCGGGGTAATGTCAGATGTCAGCATGACCCTGCAGCTGTGACCCACGGTAACACTACCGCAGACTGTCGTTGACAGCGCTGTGGGGTCATGCTGTCAGATATCAGGTGTGACCTGTGGTAAAAAGCTTACTGCAGGTCAGCAGGTGTGGGCTGTTGAGACTACTGCTCCTATCAGGCTACGTCTGCCGTCACTGATAACAATGACAGCAGGAGCCGCTGATGGGAGATGTAGTCTCATCAGCCAGCACCTGCGCTCACAGTTAAAAAAAAAAAAAAATACATGCATATTCAAAGAAAAATAAAAACCCATTGTACTCGCCTCACACCAAATCCCTGATGTCCTCATCTCCTAGAAAAAATGTAAAATAATAAGCCTACATATCTGCCTCCCTGTCTGCCGTAGACCACATAATCCCGAGAGTCCCACGGCGATCTCATGAATAGAACAATGTTCTAGCCAGCCGCGATACACTGCGGGAGCGATTATTTCCTGTCAGTGTATCACTGAGCTGCCATGAGAGAATACGCCGGAGTTCACCAGCTGATCAGCTCCAGTGCTCTCTATTACGGACTTTTATGGACTTCCTGTTGCTTTCAACGGGCTGAGATAATACGTTTTATTAACGTTGAACATAAACTTTTTCTCTCACTTCATCATTTGATGCAATTTGTCGGTAGCTATACAACAACAATAAGGCTGGGTTCACAAGTAGCGGTACTCCCGCGGAATTTACCGCATGAATTCCGGAGTTCCATTCCGCAAGAAAATCGCATTTTAAATTCCCACGATTTTCCCGCTGAAAAACTAGCGATTTGCAAGCGTAATTGGCTTGCAGAATGCTAGCGTTTTCCAAGCGATCTGTAGCATCGCTTGGAGAACTGATTGACAGGTTGGTCACACTCGTCAAACACAGTGTTTGACTAGTGTGACCAACTTTTTACTATTGAGGCTGCCTATGCGGCATCAGTAGTAAAAAGAACTAATGTTAAAAATAATAAAAAATCGGGTTATATTCACCTTCCGATGTCCTGCGCCGCGTCCCCAGGCGTCCGCAATGCTCCGGCAGGTACCGTTCCCAGTGATGCATTGTGGCAGTGACCTTTGACGTCACGGTCTCGCGAGACCGCTACAGTGTCGCGAGACAGCGATGTCAGCAAAGGTCATTATCGCAATTCATTACTGGGAATGGGACCTGCCATGTGTATCGCTGAAGCCTGGGGACGCTGCGCGGGACATCGGAAGGTGAATATAACCCGATTTTTTTTATTTTAATTCTATTTTTTACAGGGATATGTTACCCACAGCCTGGAGGACAGTCTCCTCTCCTCCGGACCGTGGGTACCATCAGCAAATGTTCTGCTTACTTTTCGCATCGTGGGCACAGCCACATGCGGAAGGTAAGCAGAACAATGCATTCCTATGTGGGCGGAATTGCCGCGATTCCGCAAAATAATGAGCATGCTTCGTATTTTTCCGCGATGCGATTCCGCCGCAGGAAAATCCGCAGCATTGGCACAGCATTGCGAAATCCCATAGGATTGCATGGGATGCTGTTTTTTTGCGTTTTCGCGGCAAAATCGCGCGTTAAAAACCGCTGCAAAAAAAAACGCGATGTGTGAAAGCAGCTTAAAGGTACTGTCACACTTAGCGATGTACCAGCGATCCCGACCAGCGATATGACGCGGTCATGATCGCTGGTACATCGCTAAGTGGTCACTAGTGAGCTGCCACACAGGCAGATCTCACCAGTGACATCGCTGGGGACGGGGGTCGCTACTTGCCTGTCACACTAGGCGATCCTGCGTCCTCCCGCCCGGCTCCACGCTCGTCGCTCCACAGGAAGCGCCGCAGGAAGCTGACGATGAGAAACAGTCCAGGACGTTCTCGCGCGATTAGCGATAACCAGCGGGGGAGCGGGTCGTAGGTAAGTATCAGACACAGCGATATCGCTAGCAATATCGCTATAACGTCACAAGTTATAGTGATATTCCTAGCGATATCTCTTAGTGTGACATGCCCTTAAGACTATAACCATGGCCAAATCCAAGCGCAAAGAGACTATAACAAAAGCTACATTCATACATCCGTGTGATACTATGTGCTGTGATCCGTTTTTTCTTTGACAGGACACTGACCCATACAGTTTCATTAAGACACGCACACATCCGTTTTACCAACAGGTCCGTGAAACTCCGAGAATGTCCTATTTTCGTCTGATTTGTGGATCAGACTCTGCCATTAATATCTATGGTGATCCTTGAGACTCAGTTGAAACTAGGCACATATATATTAATGGCCTGTGCTTAGGATAGGTCCTCAATATCAGATCTGTGGGGATGTGACACTTGGCACCCTTGCTGATCAGCTATTCCCAGTGCCTTTGGACAGATGTGATCACTTGCAGAGCTGCATGGCCAGGTAATGCATATTATTATTATTATTTATTGTTATAGCGCCATTTATTCCATGGCGCTTTACATGTGAGGGGGGTATACATAAAAACAAGTACAATAATCTTAAACAATACAAGTCATAACTGGTACAGGAGGAGAGAGGACCCTGCCCGCGAGGGCTCACAATCTTCAAGGGATGGGTGATAATACAGTAGGCGAGGGTAGAGCTGGTCGTGCAGCGGTTTGGTCGATCGGTGGTTACTGCAGGTTATAGGCTATATCTGCCCCTATTGCAATAAATAGGAATGGATGGATGAGGGGGCCATGTATACCCAGATTGGGGGTGTGTATATGTATATATATATATATATATATATATATATATATATATATATATATATATATATATATATATATATATATATATATATATATATATATATATATATAGTATGTGTATGTGTGTGTATGTATATATATATATATATATATATATATATATATATATATATATAAAAAATCAGGATGGGGGATGTTGGTACAGAATTAGGTTCCCCCCATAAGTGCGTCATGACCACATTTTTTGCATCAATTTTCTTTTTCTATTTTCCTCCTCTAAAAGCTAGGTGCGTCTTATGGTCCGATGCATCTTAGTCCAAAAAATACGTTAAGTGTTTTTGAAATATAGTAGTATTCTGGCAAAAAGCAATTTATGGTATTATCTAAGTGTGAATGAAAATTCCAGAAACTGGAAGAATGCTTTCTGCTCTCTAGCTACCTAAAAGTACAAGATGCACATTTTCATGATCTCATCGGAAGTGGAGTGCATGACTGTGCTAATGGAGAATTTATACCTGACCTTAAAGGGGTATACCGGGACCACTCCCTTTTGCATCGGGAATAAGTGGTGCTGTTGACATTATGTTGGCAGATGCTTACCAAGATGGATGCTATATTGGCAGGTATCGTGCGTGCATCCTTTTCCAATGAATCAGACAGGAGTACAATCTCTGGTAATTGTGCAGGAGACCTGGCACAAGCATTTACAACAAAAATTAGCGTAAAGTTGAGCATTGCTATTTATTTTTCTTTAATTTCTGTGAAGACTTAAAGGGGTTTTCCACTACTAGGGCAACCCCTTCTCATACCTCACGCTTGGCCTTGATTAACCCCTTTATGATTTCCGCCATACTAGTACGGCGAAGGTCGCTTCCCTCCCTTTGATGTGGGCTCCAGAGGTGAGCCAAAATCTTTCCCAGGACATGTCAGCTGTTCCGACCTGGAGACCTCTATGGTTCAGTGCCGGATTGCTCACAGCAAATGAGTAATTCTACGACACAAAAGCAATCTAATCATTGCCTTTATGTAGCAGAGCCGCTTGGGTTATGGCAGCTTCTAGTCTCCTGTAGAGACTATTGAAGCATGTCAAAAGTAAAAATGTGTTAAATATAAAAGTTCAAATCAACCCCTTTCACCCCATTCAAAATAAAACAATAAAAAAATCAAACATACACAATTTGGTATCACCGCGTTCAGAATTGCCCAATCTATCAATAAAAAAAAATTAACCTGATCGCTATATGGCGTAGCGAGGGGGAAAAAAAGTCAAAACCACAGAATTTGTTTTTTTGGTTTTTTTTGGCGCCGCGAGATTGCATTAAAATGCAAAAACAGGTTATCAGAAGATCGTTATCTGCACCTAAATGGTATCAATAAAACATCATCTTGGCACGCAAAAAATAAGCCCTCACCCAATCCGAGATCACGAAAAATGGAAACGCTATGGGTCTCGGAAAATGGCACTTTTTTTTTTTTTAAACAAACTTTGGATTTTTTTACTGTATATACTCTAGTATAAGCCGAGGCCCCTAATTTTGCCACGGAAATCTGGGTAAGCTTATTGACTAGAGTATAAGCCGGGTATGCATTGTCCCCTCATCCCTGTCCTGCTCTGTGTGGCTCTCCCCCCTCCCAGTATGCATGGCTCAGCTCCCCCGTCCCATCCTTCTATGTATGGTTCAACTCCCTGTCCTCCCCCGTGCTCCCCCCGTCCTTCTCAGTGCTCCTCCTCCATGCTTCCCCCGACCCCCCCCCCCCCTCGTCGTCCACCATCATACTCACCCTCCTGAGCCATCGCTGAACGTCCCTGCAACCTTCGTTGTCCGTGGTCACATGGTACCGCTCATTAAGGTAATGAATGTGGACGCCACACCTATGGGAGTGGAGTTGCGTCCATATTCATTACCTTAATGAGCGGTACCTTGTGACCACTCAACACAGGAAGAAGCTGCTGCCGTGACAACAGAGGATGCAGGGACGTTCAGCGATGGCACAGGAGGGTGAGTATGATGTCCCAGCCACTGGCTCCTGCTGCCGCTCCCCTCCCCCCTCTGGTTTCTGCACAATGACTAGTGTATAAGCCAAGGGGGCATTTTCAGCACAAAAAAGTGCTGAAAATCTCGGCTTATACACGAGTATATACGGTACCCCTTAAAAAAGAACCTAGACATGTTTGGTGTCTCTGAACTCGTAGTGACCTAGAGAATCATAATGGCAGGTCAGTTTTAGCAGTTGGCGGCACGGAAGTTGAATATAACCTTTCATTTCATCGGGGCCAAGCATTGTGATATGACAAGGGGTTATCCTAGTAGTGGACAACTTAAGTGTACTCAAGAAACGCCTGCAAGCAGATGTGATAAAGTTGCATCCATACAGCATTGACTTTCATTGTAAGTGTACTCAAGAAACGCCTACAAGCAGATGTGATAAAGTTGCATCCACACTGCATTAACTTTCATTGTAAAAAATAAAATATGCATACAATAGCACATAAACGTTAGAGTATAGCATATACTCCAATATGAACAGTGTAGGATCCTACATATGCTGTAAAGCTACACATTACACTGTTGGCCAAGCCCACTGATGCTACCTTTAGTCCTATGAAGCAGCAGCATTGAAATGCAATTAAAACATCAATTTACAGGAAAATATTTTAGCACTATTTGTTTTTAACTGCAGGGGTTAAAATGACAGAAATGCATGTCATATATCAAAGGCAAGGACACTGAAGAGCCTAGCCAGATGTCTGCCTCCAGCTATAAATGTGGAAAATCATTCCTGTGCAAGCTCAACATCGCACAGAAAGTTTGGCATGAGTCTATAAATATGCTGCATAGGGTTTGGCTGAACGTTCTATTTGTGAATGTGTTTTGCCACATTGAGTAATACACAGATTTCTTTAAAAATCATTCTGTTGCTGCGGACAACTACTGAACTTTTTCAGTAGGTAATACAAATTTGAACAAGATCAGTATATTTTGATGATACGTAAATGTAATGTGGGTCAATACTGAGGCACTGGTGTATGGACTTCAAATCTATTGGTTACACCTCGGTAAGTACAAGATTACGTTAACTTTTCAGGTGAAGACCCTTTCTCAGACATATAGGTGATGCATATAGGTTAAAGGGGTCCAGGCAGTGGGGTGGGAAACCCCAAAACAGGGACTGACAGGAAGGAACCAGCTGTCAAGGCGTGCGGTGTAGTGAATTAATTCTAAAATCTTTTTCATGGTGAAGAACAACCCCTTCACAACATCCACCCAAGTGAAGCACACTCTCCAGGAAGTAGGTATTTCAGTATCCAAGCCTACCATAAAGGCAACACTTCATGAGGGTGAATACAGAGGCTTCACCACAAGGTACAAACCTTTAATCAGCCTTAAAAATAGGCCAGATTAGACTTTGGCAGAACTAGGATGGCTTCTTTAGATGTTTTTTGGCAAAGTATTTTTTGTACCAGACTGATAAAAAGTATGTATGGAAAAGGTTTGGAGCAGCTCATGATCCAAAACACACCGCATCCTCAGTAAAACATGGTAGATGCAGTGTGATGGCATGAGCCTGCGTGGCTTCCAATGGCACAGGGTCACTAGTGTTTGTTGATGATGTGACTAAAGACAAACCGCCTGTAAGGTGGCTGTTGGCACATAGAGGATGGAAGATAAACCTGGGGTAATGCTAGGATAAAAAGGGTTTAATTGGCCATGACAGCTTTACTATGAGCAGCTGAACCCTACTCGCTATATCTCCACTCCTGGTTGTGGGTCACATGGTAAAATAAACTTGTTATGACTCACACATGGCTGGAGATTCGGTAATAATCGGAAGCTGAATGAACTCTCCAAGTTCAACGCATATCCGATGCCACAGGTTGATGAGCTGATCGAGAGTGGTCATCAATGTAAAAGTAGTACCTTTTTAAGGTAGAAAGACCCACAAGCAAACTGAAGTAAGCTGCATTAAAGGCCTGGCAAATCGTGACAAAGGAGGAATCACAGCATTTTGCAATCTCAAAGGCTTCCAGACTTCAGACACTCATTGCCTACAAAGGATTTTCTATACAAAGTAGTAAAAATGAACATTTTATTAGTTTGTCCAATTTACTTTTGAGCCCCTGGCATGGGGAGGCTTTGTAGAAAAAATGGTTGCAATTCCTAAATTTTTCACAGGATTTTTTGTTTAACCCCTTTAATTAAACCTAAAAGCCTACACTTCATTTGCCTCGCAGTTGTCTCATCTAATATATAAAGCTGAGTGTATGTACAGCTCTGGCAAAAGTTAGACCACTGCACAGTTTTATAAAAATCAGCTTCTCTACATGTCTGACAGCCATTCCATTTCAGTGTCAGTTGAATTCCAGCCAGAGTACACCTCATTCTACTTAATGTGCTTCTGATTAGGTGATCACCTGAACCAAATCTTATTTAATGAAGGAAAGTATAAAAAACCTGCTATGGTGTTCACAGTCTTCTTGCAATAGGACAAGCTGGATGGCAAAACAAGTGCTAGTAATTTTCCAACAGTAATAGGAATGAAAAAATAACTTTTTAACCATGCCAAAGGAGTTGAAAAGAAGTCTTGAGCGAGAAAAAGAAGGGCTCAATTCTTGCTTTACTATCAGAGGGATACAGTGAGCGTCATGTTGCCTCCATCCTTAAAATTTCTAAGACGGCAGTCCATTACAACAAGGTCAAGCAGCAGACATTGGGGACAGCAAAGCTACAGACCGGCAGAGGGCGAAAACGTCTCTCTGACCGGGATGACCGTCATTTTATTCGAATGTCACTCAGCAACCGCAGGATGACATCAAGTGACCTACAAAAGGAATGACAAATGGCAGCTAGGGTGAAGTGCACAGCAAAAACAGTTCATAACCGGCTCCTACAGGCATGGCTGAAGTCATGTAAAGGTAGAAAAAAGCTTCATCAATGAGAAGCAAAGGAGAGTCAGGCGGAAGTTTGCCAAAGACCATAATGATTAGATCATACAGGACTGGATTAAGTTAATCTTGTCTGATGAGTCTAATTTTCAGCTTTGCCCAACACCTGTTTGTCTAATGGTTAAACGGAGACCTGGAGAGGCGTACAAGCCACAGTGTCTTGCACCCACTGTGTAATTTGGTGAAGGATCGGTGATGATCTTGGGATGCTTCAGCAAGGCTGAATTTGGGCAGGTTGATCTTTGCAAAGGACATATGAATCAAGCGGCATACAAGGTTATCCTGGAAAAACAGTGGATTCCTACTGCTGAGGAAATGTTCCCCAACTCTGAGGACCTGTTTTTTTTTCCAGCAGGACAATGTGCCATGCCACACAGCAAGGTCAATCAATGTGTGGATGAAGGACCACCACATTAAATCCCTGTAATGGGCAGCCCAATCTCCAGACCTGAACCCAAATGAAAGCCTCTGGAATGTAATCAAGAGGAAGATGGATAGTCACAAGCCATCAAACAAAGAACTACGTAAATTTTTGTACCAGGAGTAACAGTCACCCAAAAACTCTGTGAAAGACTGGTGTATAGCATGCCAAGACGCATGAAAGCTGTGATTAAAAATCATGGTTATTCCATGAAATATTGATTTCTGAACTCTTCCTGAGTTAAATTAGTATTGTTGTTTCTAAATGATTCTGAACTTGTATTCTTAGCATTATTTGAGGTCTGCAAGCACTGCATTTTTTATTTTGACCATTTCTCATTTTCTGAAAATAAATACAAAATTTAGTGCTTTATAATTCGAAGACATGCTGTCAGGAGTTTATAGAATAAAAGAGCAATTTACATTTTACTCAAAAATATACCTATAAAGAGAAAAATCAGACAAACTGAAAATTTTAAACTTCCAAAATTCCCATAGATCATGGAATGAATACTCCAATCCCACAACTCTATACAGCTGTAGATACCACAACACCCTTTAATGCTACTGCAAGCAAAAAGGATCCACGAGTTTTAGGAATAAAACCAATCTATTTTATTACATCATAATTAAAATACAATAATGGAACAGACCAAATCACTATGCAGGTAAAAAACACGGGGATTAAGTGAATCAATATAAAGGCACAAAATCAATATCGCCTAATAACAGGCACAGAACAGGTGTCATGTGCTACACTTTTAATTCATACTAATAGACTAAGCCAGTTAGTATTAAATATTAGCCCAAAAACTGGGGTTTCAATTCACCCAAACTCGCTAATCAGACTGTAGCAATAATAAAGTGTGTGCTAGTGCATAATTAGTGCAAAAAAGTGCATTAATAGATGGTAACCAAAAACTTGCATTGAATTGTATATGGAGATCCCCCTGACCTGCGCCGGAGCCACGACGGGACGCAAAGAATAGGACGTCATCGCTAGAAGATGGCTGTCGCTGTACGGCGCCTCCTATCGGACCCGGAGCAATGCATGCAACTAGTTTCTCCATACTGGAGACATCTTGAAGCTTTCATCTCCATCAAAGGCTTTTGTACAAACTATTACATTTCTGTAAGCGTGTTCAATAATTTTTGCCTGTGTCACGTCTCATTATTACACACCACTTATTTTACGAATATGTATTGTAAGGTAGTGCTTATTGTTAGTGTTGCGGGACATTCACTTGGCCGCGATATTGATGCACACCGGAACACTTTCACTTAAAACAGTCCAATGCAGTTTATTATGGCATCATAAACCTCACCAAAAGCCATGTTATACTTCACAGGCTTACACATAGTCCATAACATTGCATAGTACATGGCTTGAATACGCTGTCACTAAACACGCTGGACCTCTTTGTCCAGTTACCGTGGGTGACCGCACGCCGTACACTTCATTAATGTCCATAGAATATCACAGGCACCAACAGTTATATCCCCAGTTCTGGGGTTACCTTGCAGGAGCTCCGGCTCCCGATGCCGACTCTTTGTCAGTCCTCTTTTTCCAAGGGAAGCTGCCGAACTGGGATCACCGTCTCGGATAACGTCTTGCTCACCAGGCCATCTGACAGTCCAGATCCACAGACGGACAGTAGCTCCCCCAATGCAGTGCCGTCACTGCATATACAAACAGACAGGCCTCACCGGGTGCTATTCAGGGATCCAACCCTACTCCCCAGGTCTCCCAACACACCAGCCACCAGGTCCAGGGCTTCAGCGGGTGCTATTCAGGACGTCCGTCTCCTCTTGAGACTGTCCAACACTCACACCTCACCAGGTCCAAGGTAGCAGCACGTGCTCCCGGGATCCGATCCTTCTAGCAGAATCTCCCAACACTGACCCTCCAGGACCTTGCAGCCTGAACCACTCAGGTACACACTCCCCATGTGACCTACCTCAGGCACGTTATATGGTCCGTAGCCACACCCACAGGCCACAATTGCAGGTCCTTTTCAGACACCCAACCATACACACACATATCCTTTGGGCATTCAGACACATGCCCCTGGGTGGGTTTGTAGGTGACTGGTCCCGCCCAACTCACCAAGCCACCTGAAAGCCTTCCCTGATACATAGTAACAAACACTCAGCATTACCTCTGCTGATTACCACATATTTCAGCTTCCATCCCAGGGCCACCCACCTTGGAATACATAAGTCATTTACCATCCTTTTTCTATTCACAATAATGGAGCTTCCTGTGTGCATGACCCAAACAGCGCCCCCTAGCTGTCACAGCGGTCACTGCATCACAGTATGGAATGATTTGTCTGTGGATTGGATGGGTTATTACGGCCATCTGGTGTGAATTTCATGTCAATAGCACTTTTAGTAATATATGTTGGACAATTTGGTGATGTTTTAAATACTTATTTCACCTGCTGTACTTTATTTGTGCTGCTCTCCTTAGTCTTTTTTTTTTTTTTTTGCTCTGAGAGGAAACCCCCCCAACCCCCCCCCCCCCTGTCAATCTGTGACTGCAGGCTGCAGAAACATAGCAGTGTTTGCCATTGGAAAGCTGTAAAGATTCCCCTATATTCTCTGTGCTCATAGGTGGTTTAGACTTTATCGGTTCATGACCGTACAGTGAATGCAAGGGAATTGTGACCGTGTACGCATCCCATTCTGCTGCTATACAGCAGTCTGCATATCTCTGGAGCCATATGGTTGCTAAGTTGGAGACCTTTTTTAATCTGGGGCTAATTTTTATGGGTGTTAACAAGGGGGTGTTTCTCATAAAATTGTTTAGGGATGTGTCTCTAGCCTGCTCTGCATTATTACTCATTTAAATCTGCTGGAGCTTCTATTGCGTGCAACAGAGTGGAATGACCATATATGTACTTAGTTTTGCCTTGTCCGAAGAAAGGACTTTTTTGGTATATTTTATTCTGCCGGAGAAAGCTACTAGAGCGTGGAAAAATGATCAGAGAATCTCACCCCTGCAGGAAGTGAAGGTCTCCCTATAGCTTGGTGGAGACTCACCAGCAGCAAGAGGATGCAGCGGTGTTGGGAATGCTACAAGAGGCAGCTCAGCGAGACATCCTGCCACTGGGGAGAGTAGGGCGGCGCCAGCATGACAGTTTGTTATTAATATTGTAAAATATATACATTTTGTATGCAGATGGACTCTTCAGTGAAGAATTGGATGTTGCAATTCTCCAAAGTCAATATAGAGCCTTGCTACATTACTTGGATAAGAAGCCAAACCAGAAATTTAATTTGCATACCCTTGTTTTGTGCTGTTTGTACCTCATTAGTGCAAAACAGTAGGTTAGTAGGAATTAAGTTATTTGGATATTAGAAAAGTGTACAGGATTTATATTGAAAAGAAAAAAAAAAGTTCACTTTTCATTAAGAACCCTGGGGTAGTAGACCTGTGATACCTTTTTAAGAATCTGCAACATGTTAGTTTATCTTGGGGTAAATTTGTTTTTATTTGTGGACTTTCCACATGCTTTTGATTGAGATGCAGAAAATCCCATATGCGTTTAGTGCATTTCTGCAGCATACACAGAGTAAATATTAATGTAATCTGCACATGACTTTATCAATAGTTTTTTCAAAGTTGGGTAGATCAGAAAATAGGAAGTTTCGAAGACAAAGTAGTACAAAGAGAATTTTTTAAATGTGCTAAAAACGCACCTACAAAATAATTGGCTGCAAAAACACAAGTAGTGTTAATTACCTAAGTGGAAAAGAAATGCTGCAGCATCAAAGATGCACACAAAACTCACTGTGGGAACTTGACCTTGCCATACTGGCTGTCTAGCTCTGGTTTTTAAACCCAAATGGTAAGGATCCCAGAGGATGGAAGTTTAGAGAGGTCCTTACTACCATACGTTATTTTTGAGCCCTTCATCACAGAATATTTTGCCTGTAGATTGCACATTACTTTACTACAACTGTGATTTTGGTAATTTGTTTGCCTAATTTGTGCTCCATATGTTCTGCTACTATTCAGTAAGTTATATGATCTGAATGTTTTTTTTTCAATAATATTTAATTTACAGCTGATAAGTGAATGACATCCAAGAAATATGCCCTACTGGCATTTGCCATTGAGTGTAAGGCTATGTGCACACGATGCAGATTTCCTGCGTATCCGCAGCAGATTTTTCCGCCCAGAAACGCTGCAGATCCGCACTGTGATTTACAGTACAATGTAAATCAATGGGAAAAAAAGCTGTGCGGAATTGCTGCGGATTTAAAAGTGCATGTCACTACTTTTGTGCAGATCTGCAGCGTTTCTGGACCCCACCATGATAGAAATCCGCAGTGGCAAAAACTGCAGAAAATCCGCACAAAATCCACATCAATTACGCGGCAAATCAGCACAAAATCCGCATAAAAACAGCAGCAAATCTGCGGCTGCGGATTCTGCAAGGAGATGCGGATTTTGTGAAGAAAATTCTGCACCACTTTTCCTACGTGTGCACATAGCCTAAGTCTGTGTGCACACGATGCCGATTTGTTGCGTTTCTGCAGCGTTTTTTTCTGCACGGAAATGCACCAAAAACGCAACGGATTACTAAAGCAAGGTTAATTAGGGCTATGTGCACACGGTACAGATTCTGTGCAGTTCTGCAGCAGATTTGGCCCTGCAGAACTGCAAGTGATGTACAGTACCATTTAAGGCTATGTAAAACAAAAACGCTGTGCACATGCTGCAGATTTTTCCATGCAGACTTGGTGCAGATTTAAAACTGCAGCATGTCACTTCTTTTGTGCAGTTCTGTAGCAGTTTTTCATCTGCTCCATTATAGAAATCTTCAGGTGAAAACTGCAGGGGAAATCTGCACGTAAAATGCAGGTAATTCTACCTGCAGATTTAGCAAAATCTGCGTGGAAAATTCCACAGCAGAATCCGCACCGTGTGCACATAGCCTAAGGGCATTCCTGAATTGGTGTGCACATGCTGCGGAAAATTCTGTCCTTTTACGCAACGTTTAATTTTCCGCAGCATGTCAATTCTTTTTGCGGATCTGCAGCATTTTTCACCCATTGACTTCCATTGAGTCACTCAAATCTGCGGCAGAAACGCATGTGTATAAAGGTTTGCGGATTTGCTGCAGATTTGGTGCCAAAAACGCAGCAGACTTGTCAAAGGAAATGTCAGAAGGGTGAAGCGTGTGTGGTTGGAGTTTAGAGTGCCCGTCTTGGTTGGAAGCACATCAACAATGGAGGTTGGACAAGGAAATTACATCTTTTTTTTTTTCCTAAATATTATATCTATATTTAGCTAACAAATCCGCAAACAAATCCACATACATATCCGCATCAAAAACGCATAAAAAGTGCAGAATTTCCACTGCGTTTTCTGCCAAGAGATGCAGAAACCGCGTAGAAATTTCCACAAGCAAATCTGCAATGTGCGCACATAGCCTTGCAGTCACCATATGTTTGAGTAGGAAGGTGTGTCTGCCTCACACGCAGTTGTCAGAAAACACTCGGAATATATTGCTATGATGTGGAACTTTGCTTACTATTCATACAGTGACACATGGGGGGGGGAGGGACAGCATGTTGGTTTCATCACAAGTTGGCTAAAAAGAAAGACAATTATGATGGGTCTTAATAAAGCGGTTGTTTCGACTGCAGAAAAACTTTGATGGCATCAAAAGAAAATATTACAACTTGATAATATACTTTTGGATTTTGAAATGTTTATAGAAAGTTCAGTCTAATGTAAACTGTGACTGTCCATCTGACACTGGTGCCTGGGAGCTTTCCTCTACTCCCTGTTTGTAAATTGTATGTTATGTGCTTTGCTCTGTTCATTTCCTCTAAACCAACCTACATCTGTGCAGACAGCCTCTCCAGAGAGCAAGAGGACTTGGGCTCTGGCGCCTCCTATTGGAAGCAGCAATCTTAAGTCAATATTAACTCCTTTAATGAGCCTTGCCATATGACTGGATAAAGCCAAACCAGAATTTCAAGTTGCAGACACATGTTTTGGGATATTGCCCCTCGTCAGTGCAAAGTATGATGTTTCATTTAGTTGTATGAGAGTCTCAGGCTGGGTTCGCGGAAATTACTGTGAGAATTCCATTCCGCAGGAAGTCACATTTTAAATTCCCACGATTTTCCCGCTGAAAAACTAGCATTTTGCAAGCGTAATTGGCTTGCAGAATGCTAGCGTTTTCCAAACAATCTGTAGCATCGATGGAGAACTGTGACAGGTTGGTCACACTCGTCAAACATAGTGTTTGACGAGTGTGACCAACTTTTTACTATTGAGGCCGCCTATGCGGCCTCAATAGTAAAAGATAGAATGTAAAAAAAATATATATATATATTGTTCGCACCTTCCGACGTCCCGCGCAGCCTTCCCGCCTCTCTCCACGCTCCCGGTCCCAGTAATCCTTTGCGACAATTACCGCGATGACATCTGTTCTCGCGGGATCGCGACATCTCGCGGTCATTCGCAATGACCGCGAGAACGGACGTCATTGCTCGCAAAGGCTTACAGGGACCGGGAGCGTGGAGAGAGGTGGGAAGGCTGCACGGGACGTCGGAAGGTGAGAATAACAATATTTTTTATTTTAAATTCTATTTTTTACAGGGATATGGTACCCAGAGCCCGGAGGACAGTCTCCTCTCCTCCGCACCGTGGGTACCAACCGCAAATGTTCTGCTTACTTTCCGCATGGTGTGCACAGCCACATGCGGAAAGTAAGCAGAACAATGCATTCCTATGGGTGCGGGATCGCCGCGATTCCGCAAAATTAATGAGCATGCTGCATTTTTTACTGCAAAGCGATTCCGCCGCGGTAAAAAACGCAGCATTAGCACAGCATTGCGGAATCCCATAGGAATGCATGGGATGCTTATTTTTCGCGTTTTCACGGCAAAATCACGCAGTTAAAACCGCCGCGGAAACGCGAAAAAAACGCCACGTGTGAACTCAGCCTAAGGGGTAATGTTTCTCCTTGTGGAGAGTGACCTGAAAAAAAAATTGTACTCAATTGCTATGACAACTTGCAGATTACTTAAATTAGCTAATTGTTGCAGAAAAGCTGGCGCATCAAGAACTTGCCACATGCTGACTGTGAAAACTTGGTCTATCCGTTCCTTACAGTAAGCCTCTCCGTGAAGTCGTTGACATTAACATTACAAGACACTTTCCAGACTCCATAAGTTGCTTTTCCTCGTCTCTCCTGTTAAGTAACCCAATGCAGAGTTCCTATCTACTGTAATAGAATAGTTGCACGTACATTCCTAAGAAAACTAAAGAGCTGTAGTTTACTGGTGACACCTATTGTACAGGCTTGCGGAATGATGGCTTCTGTACCTTGGTTAGGAAAGTGCTGTCGGTTGGATGTGCATCCTGTCTGTTTAGTTGTTTCTGTAGCAATAGGTATTGACCATGGTTAGTCATTTTAGAAACCCAGGATATTGATTACTTGTGTCTGCTTAGAAAGAACAAAGGCAAGTTTCTTATCTTAAGGGAGATGTCTGTATATGGAGGAACCGATTGTGTTCTGCCTGCAGCACGTGTACGGCGCACCGAAGCTGTGCTCTGCCTGCAGCACATGTACTGTGCTCTGGCACTCCCTGCTGTTCCATGCCTTAGGGTGCTCTGTGCCTTATACAGTTCTTTGTTTCTGCAGGCAGCATAATGTTGGCACAGTCGGGAGATAAATTCTTACTTTATGATGTGGAGCCTGTATGCTGCAGTATATCAAGCACTACTATAATGATGATTTTATTTAGGTAGTGCCATCATACTCTGCAGAATATTACAATTCAGAGGATACATGTACAAAAAATATCACACATTACATGACCATACAAAACTAAGTAATTGCCAAGAGAAGTGAGAGCCTTGTTTGTAAGATGACAGTCGGAAAGTAAAGAGGGCTTAACACAAAAGGTAGACAAGTGCTTGTGGTTCAGCCATCTTTATAATAAAGGAATACCCTGTGTACACAAATATTAGGCAAGTGAGTGTTTAGATCATATCATTTGTTATGAAATTTTAGAAATCCAAACTGTGTAAACTAGTCATTATTGGGTAAAGCAGATCAGGTGCGATTAGCTTTTGGTCTTTTGACTTTATAACTATTTAGGTAATGAAGCAAAGCATATAATTTTGTATATCAATTTGAAAGCTTACAGTGCTATGAAAGTGACCTTTTTGAAGGCAGAATTCTAATGACTGACTTTGTTAAATATCTCAGAAATTAGAGCCAAAGTCATATTCTTAATCCGCACCATAAACTTAATGTAAAACCGTTCAGACATTGTTGGCACCAAAATCACTGTGTACCAGTTTAATACCATCTGATCAATGTGGGGGTGATATGGCCCCTCTCTGGAGATGTCTTTATGGATTTTAATTTTTCTCTGACATCAGTCCTTTCAGAGGTGCACGAAACTGGCAGACCGCACTTGTATGCATGCCTAAAAAGACACACCACCTGATCATAGGCAGCCACACAACATCCACAATGCCTCCATTTGCCTCATTATAGGGAATCTTCTGCCAAGGGTTCTGTCTGAAACGCGTATTTCAGAGATTTACATAAACTCCAGTGTAAGTGCTCAACGCAGCACACAGGATAAATGTGCGCCAAACCTTACTGCCATCTCTGGAAGTCAAAATGAACAAAACGGCAGAAGAATTGGTTTTATATTTTTTTATGCAGTTCTCGTACAGGAATAACTGATTAGATGATTTTATTCTTCGGGTCGTTGCGTTTACAGCAATACCAGATTTATATTGGGTTGGCTGCTGTCACACACTAAAAGACGCTTTTTTTTTTCTGTTGCAAACAAAGTTTTTGCCTTGCCTTTTTTTTTTCTGGGTTGAGTTAACGTTTATATTGGCACCATTTTCGGGCACATTAAATTTTTTAATTGCTTTCTATTACTGGTTTTGTGAATCAGAATTAAAAAAAACACCAGCAATTCAGGAATTTTTTTTTTCCTTTTTTTATGCCATATGGTAAAATTGATGAAACTGATTTTATTCTAAGGGACAGTACGATTACAGCAATACCACATTTATTTTTTTTATTTTTGTTTTGCTGCTTACACACAACTTTATAGAAAAAAAAAAAACTTTCCCAGGACGTCCATCATGGCAGCACGTCAGCAGGTAGTCCTACTCATCAAGGGACAGGAAACACACGAGGGGTTAAAAGCCCCCCATCCCATCTTGAGTGTTTTTCCTGTCCATAGCAGGACAGAACACAGAGAGGAAGGAGCGCAGGACGAAGGAAGGCTTAACAGGGAGCTCAGGGGGATCGGAGGGGCCTTAAGCTCTTCCTATCCCACTGTCAAGAGGCTCCAGGCTGATAACTCACGGGGCCGAGGTCCCTCAGCCAGTCGCTGGAGCAGGACAGAGCTTCTAATTTCTGCCGTTTCCCTCTGTGGAGGGTTCTCTGCGCCATGCTACATCTTCTGGCCAGGACTTCCGGGTTGCGCATGGGCATGCATTCCAGTGGTGAAGCGCGCTTCCGACAGGGTCGCCATTTGACTCGCATGTGTTCCAGCATATAAAGCATTTCCGCTTTCGGGGGTACCACCAATCGGACCAGCACAACGTACATTTTATCATGGGACGCTGGAAAAAGATATGGAGTAAGTATGAAGCACAACTGGATAAGGTAAGGCCCTATAAAAGGGTGCTGTCACACTGGGTGCACTATCTGAACCATGGATTCTAATCCTTCACACTCTGAAGCACCAGCAGAACAGTCCCTGGCCAGTGTAAGTACCCCCATAGCGGCCATGTTTTTTTTCTATCTACCAGGAAGGAATCCCTTAGCTAACAGCACACAATTCTCCTACCTTTTAAATAGGACAGAGTGACTCCTTTAAGATAAGGATCTTCTCACAAAAAGCCTAAGAAATGCCTGGCATGCAATACAAAGCTGTCCGAATCCTACAAAAAGCAGCATTGTACAGGGTGTATCCCAAAGGTCCTTAAGGACGAACAATTGTCCTTGTAAGAGGACATACAAGCCTTGATTAGGGAAGAGGTCCTAAGTACTGTCACTAATCTAGTACCAGCTCAACTAGCCTTGAGTACTTCCCGTCACAAGAGAGCTAGGTGGGAGAAGGAGGAATCTTCTGAGGAGGCATATGCTTTCTCATACTGCTTGGATGAGGATATGGAGGGAGAAGAGGAGAGTACTCCCCAAATACCCTCGGGGGAGAGGAAGGAATATTTCTTGTCTGAAAATACAGATGACCTGTTAACAGCGGTAAGGTCAACCATGAAGGTTGGGGAGACTTGGGTCCCACGTACAATACAGGACAAGATGTTTGGAGGGCTGAGAACACAGAGGAACAGATTGTTCCAAGTCAACAAACACACAAGAGCAATGATCCTGGAGTGGGAAAAAACTTCAGGTTATTCCTAGAGATTGAGTCGTGGCTTCCATTCGACCCAGAGGAGGTCAGTATTTGGGAGGAAATCCCAAAGGTAAATATTCACATTGTCAAAGTGTTAAAAAATACCTCAATACCTTTTGATGATTCCTCCTGCCTCTGGGATGCTATGGACAGATAGGCAGAGGGACTACTTAAAAGATGTTGGGAATCCTCAGCTGCCATCATAAAAGCTAATATAGCTGCCACATCCATAGCCCAGTAAATGTGCATATGGATTGATGGGTTGACAACACAGCTAAAAACTAATACCCCTAGAGTGGTCATCGTGGACTCCCTCCCTATGTTAAAGATGGCTGCACAGTCCATGGCAGATGCCTCGGCTTAGTCTGTAAGGTTTGCAGCTAGGAGCAATGTATTGTCTAACTCCGCTGATGGGCCATCTGGCTCAGGACATGGTCAGGCAATTGCCATTTAGAGAGCAAACTCTGTTAAATTCCATTTTCAGGCACAGATGTGTTTGGTCCTGTACTAGATGACCTCTCAGAGAGGGCCTCTGAAGATAAAAAAGGGTTCCCGGAGGACAAATCTAAAAGATATAATTCCTTTCATAGGCCAAGTATCCCATATCAATCCTATAAACAGTACTACAAAGGGAAAGGTAGACTGGAAGGTGTAGTTACCCCAAGGGAGGTAGTGGTACATCCACCCAGTTTTCTTTATGCCCATCGGAAAGACTCTGTTGCCAAAAAGGTGAGTGGAGACGGCAGGATTTTCTGACACAATACCAGACCATCACAAACCACCAAAGGATCCTGCGAACCATAGGGGAAGGTTAGATTTTTCCCATCACCCCCCTCAACAATTTTGTATCGTGAGACCGCAGTCCTTTTCTGCGTCAAAAAGACTCTTGGGTTCGACTGTGTGTCCTGGTCTCATCTTATCAGAACTCTGAAGTATAAACTGTTTGGCTTTACTTTTTTTTTTAATTTTATACACACAATTTACACTAAATGCCAATCTTCGATTTGGCTTAATGGTATCCAGTCAACCCCTTTTTCCATCTTCAGGGGTACGAGGCAGGGCTGTCCTCTGTCGCCTTTGTTTAATATTGCCTTTGATCCCTTACTAAGGTATCTGGAGATGGTCCCTTCCTTTGGGGGGATAAGGGTCGGTCACCATACACCTAAAACGCTGGCATTTGCTGATGATAGCTTACTCATGATATCCAATCCTAAGGAATCCATTTCCTCTGTAATGGACGCCTTTAAATCCTTTCTGACGTGCTATCCCGTCCATGGGACCCAGGCCCCTATGCCCAATCGGGATAGTACGTCATAGCGATCAGCGGCGCTCACGTGGTGAGCGCCGCTGATCGTGGCCGGGTGTCAGCTGATTATCACAGCTGACACCCGGCACTATGTATCAGGGGTGGTCACGGACCGCCCCCGACATGTTAACCCCTGGCACACTGCGATCAAACACGATCGCAGTGTACCGGGGGTTTAGGGAAGTATCGGCAGGGAGGGGGCTCCCTCCGTGCTTCCCTGAGACCCCCGCAGCAGCGCAATGTGCAGCGCTGCTGCGGGGGCCTCCTTCCCCGAAGGTCCCCAGATCCAAAATGACAGTGGAGACCTTCGGGGGGCCTGCAGGGAGGCGGCTTCCTCACTGCCTGCAAAGCGCCGGCATGAGGAAGCCTCCAGAACTGCCTGTGACAGATCGCTGTCACAGCGATCTGTGATGTGACAGATCAGCGATCTGTCACATGACAGTTATGTCCCCCTTGGGACATTGTAATAAAGTTAAAAAAAAAGTGTAAAAATTTATAAAAAATCACTAAATAAAAAAAATCCTAATAAATTCATTTTTTGTAAATAAAAAAAACAAAACAATAAAAGTACACACATTTAGTATCGCCGCGTCCATAACGACCCGCCCTATAAAACTGTCCCATTAGATAACCCCTTTGGATGAGGTATAAAACTGCAGCGTTTCTGCACCAAACAATTGATATGCTGCGGATTGTAAACCGCAGCAAAACCGCGCGGAAAAATCCGCAGCATGTGCACTGCTTTTTTTTTTTTTTCCATTGGAAATAAAGGTACTGTATAATGCAGCAGAATCTGCTGCGTTTACTTTCCGCAGAGCCAAAACTGCTGCGGAAATGCAGCAGATTTCACTGCGTGTGCACATACCCTTAGGGTGCTGTGCATGAAGGCTGTGTTCTTTTTGTCAGTCACATCTACGAAGTGATTAGGGGAGATCCAAATACTATCAGTAAACGATATTCATCTGCAGATCCTGGAGGACCGTCTAATACTCACACTTGACCCTTCTTTCTAGCCAAAAGTAGTATCAAGGGCAAACTTGAACTAGGAGATCGTCCTCCCATCATTCTGTCAACATCCTAGCAATGAGAAGAGAGACTTTTTCATACCCTTGACGTAAGGAGATCAGTAATGTTACGTGGAAACTAAGGCCTGGAGACAATACTCAAACCTGTTCGTTCAGCATTCAGGAAAGAACAAAGGCAAAAAAAGCCTCAAAGGCAACCTTAGCCAGATGGGTTACTTCGGCTATTTCTCTGGCTTAAGAATCTGAGTACTACTACAGCAATTTCAGCATCTTTGGCTGAGAGAACCAGGAGCGTCCATAGACCAAATTTGCACGGCTGTAACTTGGTCAAATATAACATTCTGTTAACACTATAAGCTAGACATATTAAGTCAACAGCTAGCTTATGGACAAAGTCTTTCAGGCAGTAGTCCTGCCCTGAGATGCCATTGATTTTGGTATTTCCCCTGATTTGGTGTCACGAGGGACATCCTGAGAAATTATGAATTAATCCCACCAGTAATTATATTTCCCGGAGTCCATCATGACCACGCTGTTACATTCCCTACCCTGAATTCTGAGATCTATGTGAGATTAACATCTTGTTATGTAAGAATTCAATAAAAAAAGTTTAATTCATCCTGGTGTGATGATTGGTAAAGACACTGAGGGTATTGTGTGTTTTCTGTCCCTAGAGGATGAGTAGGACTACCTCCTGGCGTGCTGTCATGATGGAAATATAATTACCGTTAGGACAAATTCCTAATTTTTGCATCACTTTATTCTAACAGCTTTAGCTTTTTCTTTTTTTTGGCGGATTGCTGTATGTAGGCTTGTTTTTGCGTGATAAGATGTTTTCACTCATTTTTATTTACATTCGACTTTTGACACTTTTTATTCCTCTTTTTATTGGTATAATGAAAAAGCAGATTTTTTTTTGCCATGTTAATAATTGTTTTTAGAGTTCACTGAAGGGATGAAATAGTAAGACTGATTTATAGGTTGGGTTGTTCTGGACACGCCGATATCAAATGTGTTTTTTTTTTTTTTATATACATAAATATACCCATTTATTGGTTTAATATTTTTTCATTGTTTTTGTTATATTTTTTTATTTTTTAGAATATTTTTACAATTTTTTTAAATTTGTGCTTATTCTCTCATTTCTTTGATTGCGAGAGGGAACCCCCCTCATTCTTGCTGTGATCATGGCTTCTGCCCTGGAGTATGCATATACAACCCCTTTACAGATAAAAGAATAATTACATGGCCCCATTTCTCATTTGACCTAAGCCCTGTTGAAAACTTGTGGGCCCTTGTTAAACAAGAGATTTATGGTGAAGGAAAACAGTACACTTCTCTGAACATTGTTGGTGAGCCTATGGTTGGCGTTACACAGCAAGATGATCGCCAACAGATTAAGACCCTGACATGCTCCATGGATGGAAGGCTTACAAATTTCCTGTTGGAGATTGCCCATTTTTCTCTGAAATAAGTGACCAGATCATCAGCAGTGAGGATGGTGACGGGGACCTGCACTTGACTGAAGCGGTAGCGAAAAGTCGGTTGTACTGTATTGTATGAAAGTGATGAGGGTGGTGAAGTAGTCTTGTTTAGCAACGTGATTTCCACATTCACAGATATTCTGCACACCTAAAGGGCCGTCAGAGAAATTGTGTCTACAGCAGGTGTTGGAGTTGCCCGTTGTGTGGGTCACTGTGTTCTGCGGCATGTAGGATTTGTACCGGGGCACTTTTTAGTGTCTTATGTAACAAAGCTAAATCGGGACAGGAGATGGAAGACAAGCATGACTAAATTCACTTTGAGACATAACACTTGTCTGCTGACAGATTACAGAAAAAAAATTGCCATTTTTATAAAGCAATCCTCACAGCCTGCAATGAACTTTGCCTATTGCCGATACAGCAGCAATTGTGGTTGTGCAAAAATGTGCCCACTTTTAGCTTTTTTTATGACAGTCAGACGGCTATATCAGCTTTTTGAAAAGCGGGCAGAGATGGGTTCAATGGTGTGTGGCCGAGAATGTCTGAAAGATTCATCGTAATGTATGTCACAGAAATGGTGAAGACTATGATGGAAATGTACACCAGTTTTTGCCTGGTATTTATTTATTTTGTTGGCATACTAGTGACCACAATCATTTTCATTTTGGTTAAACTGTAAAAAAAAAAAAAACATACTTGGGCAGAGAGAGAAAAACACTTGGGGCACAATTCATCAAGATATTTTCACCAGATTTCTGGTGTAAAACATCTGTTACCCCCCAAACATGCCTCTTCATGCCACTCCAGGCCAGCTTTTAGAAAGGTAGGCTGGGGTGAGGCATGACCAAGTGCTCTGGTTAATGATAATTTGCTGCAGAAATGTTCTCCAGTCCCGGGCTGGAGTAACATTTTTGGCTGTGGTGCATTGCCATCGGGTGAGTCAGTCAATTCATTAAGATGCATAAGCCTATTAATGAATTGGACTCGTCTTCCTACAGCGCACCGTTAATCCACACATGCATACAAAGTACATCTTGATGAATCGGGCCTTAATTTTGATAATGCTATTTTCCCAAGATGAAGTTTGCACTTTAGAACATTGACTGGGAGCAGCTATTGTCAGATAGTGATAAATGGAACTGCTCTAAATCTATATTGGTTAACCACTTAAAGACCCGGCGATTTGTTAATTTTTGCATATGTTTTTCCTTCTCTTCTTCCAGGCACTATAATTTTATTTTTCCATCAACATGGCCGTATGAGAGCTTGTTTTTTGTGAGATTTGAACAAACTGCGCCATTCATTTTACCTTTCAATGTACTGGAACGTTAAGTGTGGTGACATTTTGAGTAGGAAAAAAAAAAAGCAATTGTGCCATGATTCTTCATGTCAGTATAATTATGACAATATCTAACTTTTACATTATGATTAATGATATTTAACACCTTCAACCCTCTAGCCTGTCTTTCACCTTTATGACCAGCCAAGTTTTACAATTCTGACCATTGCCCCTGTTAGGAATCTAGTTTCTACAATACCTATGCAGGAACACAACAGATCCTCACATTTGTCTCCAGAGGCTAAGTCCTTCGTCCCTTCTTCTGAGCATGCTCATGGGATGAGCTCCCATTGGACTTCAGGAGTCAGGTGCTCAGGTCCTGCTCCTGATTCCATTGGTTATGCTCAGGGCTCTGGAGATTTCTGGCAGGTCCCGTACGCTATAAGAAGTGCGCATGGCTGTTCCGCCATGCGCTAGTATTCTCATACTGCTGCTGTGTGTATGGTGACTGACTCATTAAATATCCCCTTCCTTTGTTATTACGCATTTGTGAGTGTTTGGGTCAGCCAGGAGCAGTGATAGCGCGCTCAAGCTTCAGCCACTTCAGCAGCTAAGCGTCCTGCATTGGGCCAGCGGTTTTTGCAGCGCCTTGCCACCGGCTCTATTGTTGCCGCTTGGCATTTGCAGCACAGTGTGTGTTTGCTGTTGCAGCGTCAATGTACCAGACGTCTAAACGGTAGGTCTAGACGAGCCTGTCCCGCCTGTCTGGGCGACTCCTGTGACCGTATACCGCGTCTGTGTCTGTTTTCTGTGAGGTTAAAACAGACTCTGTTTTGTTTATGCATTTATGCTTGCAGCTCTGTGGGTGAAACAGTCTGCTTCTGCATATGGTCTTGCTAGCAGCTCTGTGAGTGCAACAGAGTTTGCTTTTTGTGCACTAGGTGCAGCTAAAACCCGTGCATATTACCGCCTTAAGTGATCTGCCTCTCTCAGCAGCGGTTTTGTCATCTACCGCACGGTGGACCCCGAGCGGTGAACGCACTTTATTTTAATTTTATTTAGTGCATTCCACCACTCATAACAGCCCCTTTGTGTGGTAATAACTCTTGGACACTTAAACAGATCCCACTGATCCTGAGATTACTTTTAGTTACATATTGTACTTCATGATAGTGGTAAAAGTTATTTGTTATGACATGCGTTTATTTGTGAACAAAAAAAAATGAAATTTGACGAAAATTTGGAAAATATTGCAATTTTCAAACTTTTTAATTTTTATGCTATTAAATCAGAGAGCAGTCACACCAAATAGTTAAGACTTGTGGGAAATGTTTATTTACATCAGCACAATTTTTGAAACCTACAAGTGCTTCTCACAAAATTACACGATCATCAAAAAGTTAATTTATTTCAGTTCTTCAATACAAAAAGTAAAACTCGTATGTTATAGTCATTACAAACAGCGATCTATTTCAAGCATGTGTGTTCTAAACTTTTTTTTTTTTTTTTATAAATTTAGAACCTATGTAGGACGTACACACGGATGTAATTCTTTATTCCCGCAATGACACTCAATTCAGCAAAAAATAACGATAACTACACTATACTTTTACTGTCCCTAATCTAGTTCTATCAACTAATCTAAATCATTTTTTTCCTTTTTGTTTTATTCTTTTTTTTAAAAAAACAATAAAAAAAAACTGGAGGCCTGTCCAGTGTTAGTCACTGAAAAAAAAAAAAAAAATGAAAAAGTAAAAAAAAAAGTCCTTGCCAAAAACTAGCACGAGTGCTAATCAGTGGTGTACATCTGATTAGTGGCTCGGTGGCTGTAAGATGCATGCACGGAGGTGGTGCAAAGGGGATGGGGAGAAAAATAGGGACAAAAAGGTCCTGGAAAAGAGCTAGCATGAACGTTAATCACCAGTGATTTGCGTCCCTGATCAGTGCTCAGCGGGGTCAGGACATACAACGAAGAATAAACTGCCAAAAATCAAGCTATCAACGCTTGGTGGCAGGAGGTGGGGTAGGGAGGAGGGGAGAGGGAGAAATGGGGGGGCAATGGGGGATTGGGGTGGATTAGCAAAGATCAGGGAGGGATCAGAAGCGTTTTTTTTTTCTTTCAGTAGGAGCACAGCAAGCAAGAGCAGAAAGAAATGTGATGGCACAGGCTTTTGTGACACCACAGGAGTCAGCACAGTGAACAGGGTGACACTGTGACCATCTTGTAGAAATCCACATCTAGAATGAGGAAGTACAGGGCGGTCACTGCGAGGTCACATCGCGTCTCTGGTGCGATCAATGTCATAAGCTCTTACAGCACCGATCATAGGCTGGACATTAGCGTTTCAGGCACTGAGAAATGCTTCAATTGGCTGTTTAGAATTGAACAGCAAATCACAGCGATCATAGTTGTGGTGTCCCCCCGGGACAATGACTCCATGTGTATAGCTTCAAAATGGCGGTGACACTTTAATGTGACCATCGCGACTGCGTTTGCCGTGACGCATTAATGATGTGACTTATCCATACGTCCTAGGTCGTTAAGTACCAGCCGACCAGGACCTATGGATACGTCCAGTGTTGGGAACGGGTTAAAGTGAACCTGGCATCAAAATGTTATATTCATGACTAATGGCAAATATTTAAATACGTTTAATGCTGATTAACTCTTTAACTTTTGAACTGTAAAACTGCACATATTAGTCGTCACCAGGGGGGTCAGAAAATTAGTCACTATCTGGTGTGACTTTTTGCCTCACGGAAGTGCAACACATCTCCTTTGCATAGTTGATCAAGTTGTTGATAGTGACCTGTGGAATGTTGGTCCACCCCTCTTCAATGGCTGTGTGAAATTTCTGGATATTGGCAGGAACTTGAACATTCTGTCATATACGCCAATCCAGAGCATCCCAAACATGCTCAATGGGTGACATGTCCAGTGAGTATGCTGGCTATGCAAGGACTGGGATATTTTAATCTACCAGGAATTGTGTATAGATACTTGCAACATGGGGTCCTGCATTATCATGCTGCAAAATGAGGTGGTGGTCGTGGATGAATGACATAATTATACTCAGGATCTCGTCACGATATCTCTGTACATTCGAAATGGCATCAATAAGATGCACCTATGTTTGTTGTCTATAACATATGCCTGCCAATACCATAACCCCACAGTCACCATTGGCACCTCGATTCACAACATTGACATCAGCAAACCATTCACCCACACAATGCCATACACATAGTCTGCCATGTGCCCTGTGCAGTGAAAAGTGGAATTAATCTGTGAAGACAGTACCTCTCCAATGTGCCAGACACCATTGAATGTGAGCATTTGCCCACTTAAGTCGGTTACAACGACGAATTGCAGTCAAGTGGAGACCTAGATAAGGACGATGAGCATGCAGATGAGTTTCCCTGAGACTGTTTCAGACAGGTTGTGCAGAAATTCTTTGATTATGGACACCAATTGTTGTAGCAGCTGTCTGCATGGCTGGTCTCAGACAATCTTGGAGGTGAATATGCTGGATGTTGAGGTCCTGGGCTTGTGTGGTAACATGTGGTCTGCGTTGAGGCCAAGTGGATGTATTGCCAAATTCTCTGAAACACCTTTGGTGCTTATGGTAGTGAAATGAACGTTCAATTCACGAGCAACAGCTCTGGTGGACTTTTCTGAGGTCAGCATGCCAATTGCACGCTCCCTCTAAATTTGACATCTGTGGCTTTGTGCTGTGATAACACTGCACCTTTTAGAGTGGCCTTTTATCAAGACCTGCCTAAGGGTACTTTCACACATGAGTTTTTTCCCGTCAGGCGTGATCCGGTGTGTCGCTGGTGTGCCGGATCCGGCGCCAACCAGAAGAAACAGATGCGTTTTTCTGCCGGATCGGTCTAACGGGTCCGGCAAAAACCCGGATACGTTTCTTCCATTTCGTCCGGTTTTTAATCCGTTTTTCGGCGGATTAAGTCCGGATCCGTTTTGTAAAAACGCCCATGGGGGTGCTCAAAAACATGATTGGCTATGGGAAACCTATTTTTACAGTGTTCCCAGCCCATCTTTCACAGTTTGTAGAGGAGCAAGTGCAGGTTGGAGAGAGAGAAGAGAAAGTAGTTGGCTGGCGAAGATGGACATTGTGATAGCAAACATTCTGAAGAATTTGATGGATTTCACTGTTGAGGCGAATCGTTTGAAAGCAATTGTTCTTGAGAAGGAGAGAAAGAGACAGCAGCGCATCATGCGTCAGCGCTGACGACGTTTGTGGATCCACCCCATCACAGCCCAGAGAATGACACGTGGGGTTTATTCTACACTCTACATGGAGCTAAGAGGAAACCCTGAGAAATTTTTCGCATATGTTAGGATGAAAATGGAGAACTTTGATTTATTGTTGGAAAGAATTGGACACCTCATCAGAAGAAGTGACACATATTACCGCTTCTCCATTTCACCGGCGGAGCATTTGATGGTTACTCTTCGGTAAGCCGTATTTAATTTGATCTGCTTGCTTGAGAGCACACTTGCACTGGAATGTTGTTGAGGGTCGTTTGGAATAATTGTTTTTATAGGATCCCCAACTGTTGTATTTGACTTATATGTTATTGCTGTGAATTGGAAATCATTTTAAACTTTAGTTTTTTTCACAGATTCCTTACAACTGGAGAATCCCTTTCGTCACTCCATTTCCAGTACAGACTTGGGATTTCCACCATATCTGGAATTGTGAAGTACACATGCCGTGCATTGTGGGACTCTTTAGTTGACGAATTTATACCAGAGCCCACAATGGAGAGATGGCTTGAAATTGCTGAAAAGTTCCAAAAAATGTCAGTTTCCTAATTGCTTGGGTGCAGTGGGCGGGATACATATCCTCATCGTCAAACCTGCTAGATCTGGATCGGAATATTTTAATTACCAGAAGTATTTTTCCATTGTCCTCATGACCATCGTTGATGCAGAATACAAATTTATAGCGGTTGATATTGGGGCCTGTGGCTGGTCCAATGATTCCTAAGTCTTTAAATTGTCAGCAATGGGCTGGCATCTCTATGGAAACAACTTCCAATTCCCACCCCCTAGACCGCTGCCTGAAACATCAGGCCCACCAATGCCTTTTGTGTAGGGGATGAAGCCTTCCAGCTCTCAGAACACCTATTGAAACCGTACTCCAGCAGTGCATTGACATCTACAAGAAGAATTTTTAATTACCGCCTCACACGAGCACGAGGAATGGTGGAGTGCGCTTTTGGTATTCTTACAGCAAAATGGCGTGTTCTATTGACCGCGATCAACCTCAAGACTGAAACTGTGGACGAGGTGATCAACGTTTGTGTGGTCCTGCACAATTTTGTTACCTGCAACGAACACATTTCCAGTGAGGACCACTCTGAAGAAACCACCTTGCATGATTACCAGAACATTACCTTTAGAAGTTCTGTGGCTGTTTCCAGAATGAGGGAAAAATTTGCTGAATACTTTAATTCACCTGAAGGACGAATCGACTGGCAGGATGACAGAGTTTGAAAACTTCTTCCTTTACCTTTTTTACCCAAATTCATGTACCTTGTGTAACCACATTATTTGAAATTTTTAACAAATTGATGTACCTTGGTGTTACCTACATGATGTTACCTTTTAACCAAAGTTGGGTACATGGATGTGTATTTTACCACAATATTTTTACCTTGTTGGCAAGGTTGTGTACCTGGTTGTGTATTATACAAAGTATTTTAACTTCTTTACCTAAAGTTATGTACCTGGTTGTGGATACCCAATCAATTTAACCCTATGTAAAGACTTTTTTTAACCTTTGTTTTACTATTTAACCTTTGAAGTAAAAGACAGACAACTTTTTGAACCAACAACATTTTTTTTTATTGAATTATTAATCATTTTTTCCTGAAAATGTTTTTTATTACTCAGAAAAAAAATTTTTTTATTGCAAAAAACTATAAATTAGTGTTGGGTGGAGATAATGCTGGAGGGGCTTTGGGACACTTCGACATTGGGAGTATGGAGAGAGGACAGGGATAGTGGTGGTGGTGGGGAAGGATCGGTAGGTAAAAGAGCTGAAGGGGTTGAAAAAGAATAAGAATGGGAGGACATGTGGGAGGCAGAAGAGGTGGTGGGTGGTGGAGAGGATGGTTGGGCAGGGACTGGAGGCGCAGAAGATGAGGTTGGGAAATGGTACGGGGAAGGATGTTGGAATGTATCAGGTTGCTGGTACTAGTGAGGTTGCTGGTACTGGTGAGGTTGCTGGTACTGGGGAGGTTGCTGGTACTGGGGAGGTTGCTGGTACTGGGGAGGTTGCTGGTACTGGGGAGGTTGCTGGTATTGAATAGGAGGGGTAGGGGGGGACAGAGGCTGAAGGGAGGGCAGGTGTGGGTGCAATTACCAGGGTGGGTGGAGGAGCTTGGGAGGTAACCTGCGCTAAAGCAGCGTGGCATGACTGCATTACATGCATCTGCTGGTCAGGAGATAGTCCATCTATGCGCTCCACTACAGACCTGAAAAATGTGTGGTTTTGTCTTGCATCTGAATGCATGCTTTGCAAAAGTGTTTTGACCTCAAGAATGCTATTGCTGAGCATATTAAAGCCTGCGGCAATTTGCTCAGACAACACTTTGAGACAGTTTTGAAAAGATGCATTCAGATGCAAGAATTCTGGCGCATAGCTCCTTTCCTGACCCCTCTGCCGCTGCCGCCCAGTACCCGCAGGTGTACTAGAGGTGGCAGCGGCAGAAGGGTGGGGTAAAGGGAAAGCTATTTCCTCACCAGCAGATTCATGGAATGGAGTTTGCCACGATGCTCCAGCGCTGGTGGATAGGATGGAGGGATCACTTGTGAGGGCAGGCTGTGAAGGTGCAGATGGGCGAGGGCAGTTGAAGTGTGTGAAGGGTGGCGGCCTCGTGAAGGATCGCCCCAGAAGGGTCCAACTGTGCAGGCTCCCGAGTGCTGCTCACTGTGTTGATGAAGAAAGAGAGATAAAAACATAATTAATATATTGCTATTGCATGTCACTGGCTGGAAAAAAAAAATTAGTTCTACATGTTACATTTTTTTTCTACATGGGGTTTTTAATATTTACCTTCTGGTCACCATTGTTGTCCGGAGGAACGACAGGGCGTGCGCATACTTGTACTTGCTCCTGCGTCCTCCAGAGCCACTCGGGGCGTGCATTTTTTTGTTGAGCTCCTTCTTGAAGCGATCCCTGATAGACCGCCACCGCTTCACAATTCTCTCCCCTGAAAAGAGAGAGCACAAATTGGTTATTATACAACATCAGGGTTTCCCAAATTCCACTCCTCAAGTCCCCCACGGGTCATGTTTACAGGATTCCAATAGTGTTGCACAGGTGATTTAATCACAGATGCCTTGATGATACTTCCACCATCTGCGCAATACAAATGAAATCCTGAAAACAGAACCCAAATCGGGTCCACGAGGACTGAAGTTTGGGAAACACTGGTTTACATGGAGCCACATTACGGAAATGTGTATACTTATGGTTTTGAATCTTGGCCCGAGCATCGAGGTCCTCCCAGTTGGCCACAAGTTGGGCACAGATTTCCTCCCACATCTTCCGTGTCACTATGAGATCGGCATGTCGGCGGTCCCCCATGTTCCACAGCGGCTTCCTTTCTCGGACCAGATCATTGAGGAGGTCAATGTCCAGCCCCCCCTCCTCACCTTCCGAGTCAGGAGCACGCTGCGAATCCTGTTAAAGGAAAAAAATAAATAAGTGTTACCCTCAAAACTAGACCCAAAAAACCCCATCAAAAAACATTCTACCAAAAAGACCAAAAAAATTTTTTTTTACAAATAAGTATCAAAAAAGGGTGTAAAAATTAAAAAAAAAAAAAAAAATTAGAAAAAAAGGCCAATAAAATTTGTAACAAATTATTTGGGGAAAAAAGGCCAAAAAAATTAAATGCCAAAACTATTTGAACCAAAGTTTTTGAATAAATTGAAAAAAAAAAAAAAAAAAAAAAAAAAAAAAAAAGGGAAATAATAAGGTGAAATTTTTTTAAGAAATAATTAAAATAAAGGTGAAGAAAAAAAAAAGGTACTCACACGAGGACGACCGCCATGTTGCACATGCCGACTGCCCTGGGAGGCACTTGGAGAACCTCTTGAATGGCCAAAAGATTCCGAAGACTATAATAAAAAACATAAAACAGAATACATTTGTGCTTGGATGTAGGCATATGTGCTGTGTGATATCTGCAATCTATTTTTATTTGTTGTCTGCAGTGTGGTGTCTGTACTAAATAGTTTTGTATGTGTTGAGTGTACTGTGATGTTGTGTTTCTGTGATGTATGCAAGAAACGTACAAATTGCGAGCCCACAACAGGTATCTCTCCATCCCTTTCTTCTTTTGGGAGCACCTCTTCATCTTCAAAATCCTTTCAAGGAAAAAAAAAAAAAAGAAAAAAAAAAGAGAGAGAGATATATAGATATAGATAGATAGATAGATATATATATTCGAATATAAGCTAAGATTTTCAGCCCAATTTTGGCTGAAAGTCCCCCTCTCGTCTTATATTCGAGTCATATACACCGGGGAGTCGGAGAGGGGGGCGGGGGTGTCAGGTCATACTTACCAGTCCTGACGCTGTGTCTTGAGCCCCCAGCTTCTCCCCGTCCTCTTCCTGCCTTCAGTGGTCACGTGGTGGCGCTCATTAAAACTCATGAATATGTGCATATTCATGAGTTTTAATGAGCGGTACCACATGACCGCTGAAGGCAGGAAGAGCGCGGAGAAGCTGAGGGCTCAAGACACAGCATCAGGACGGGTAAGTATAGCGATACTCACCTGTCCTGCGTCCATGGCTGCTTGCTGCTGTCTGTCATCGGTCAGTGACTTCAGACAGCAGAGGGCGCGGTGACGTGGTTAGTGTGCGCCACGCACCCTGCAGTCTGAACGTCACTGACTGATGATGTGGCAGATAGCGGTGAGCAGCCATGGACGCAGGACACGTGAGTATCTCAGGTGCCAGCAGTGACACCGGCACGTCACACCCAGCGACGGAGAGGTGAGTATGTCATTTTTTTTATTTTTTACTAGCAGCAGCAGCATGGGGGCAGCATATGGGGGAACAATCTATGGAGCTTCTTCTGGGGTCAGCATATGGGGGAACAATCTATGGAGCTTCTTATGGGGGCAGCATATGGGGGAACAATCTATGGAGCATTTCCCACCCTAGGCTTATACTCGAGTCAATAAGCTCTCCCAGTTTTTTGTGGCAAAATTAGGGGGGGTCGGCTTATACTCGGGTCGACTTATACTCGAGTATATACGGTGTGTGTGTGTATGTGTGTGTGTATATATATATATATATATATATATATATATATATATTCATGTCAGGTCTGTCTGTCACAAAAATCACATGTAGGTGCTTGGTTGGGTTCTGTTAGGGCACGACAAATCAGTGGCAGACGCAGTCCGGAGTTCTAAAGACGCACGCCACCACTAACGTCGGTTGATCAGCGGCGCTAGAAAAACATACAATAACAAAACAAAAAAGGAATATAGTCACCATCCAACAGCCCCCAGATTCTGTCCCTACTCTCACCACGCACCAGGCATCTTCCAGTCACAGTATATGCTTTGCTCAAAACGCTGATGTCACTCTCGCCCAATGTCATGAGCAGTCTTTGGCGCAAAGCATTACTTGGAACAGAAGATAAAAGGAGTGTGTAGAGAACAGAGAGTCCGGAGGCCATCTGATAGTGAGTATATAATTTTTTAAAAATGTTTAGATCCTATCTTTAACTATTGAAGCTGAATCTGCTTTACCAAAAAATATAAAAAAAGCAAACATTTTTTACCTGTAAGGCTAGTTTCACACCAGCGTTTATTCGACGCAGCGCACGGCGCTGCTAAGCCCCGCCCCCTGCCCGCCCCATCCGGTCATCGCCGCTTATCGCACATGGACGCTTGCGATCTGCGCACCCTATCTTTAGTATAGGGTGCGCAGATCGTGCGCTAGTAGGATTTTGGCGTGCGCTGCGCACTTTTGAAGGTGCGCCGTGCGCGCCGAAATGCAACATGCTGCATTCGGCGTGCACGGGCGCACCTTCAAAAGTGCGCAGCGCGCGCCAAAATCCTACTAGCGCACGATCTGCGCACCCTATGCTAAAGATGGGGTGCGCAGATCGCAAGCGTCCATGTGCGATAGTAGGCGGCGATAACCGGATGGGACGGGCAGGGAGCCGGCAGGGGGCGGGGCTTAGCGGCGCAATGCGCTGCGTCGAATAAATGCTAGTGTGAAACTAGCCTCAGCGCTGTCGATGCGAGGGAGGGCTCCCAGAAGAAGACTTTTCCACTACTGCTGGCGGCGTGTGATGATGGTGGCCAGCGTCTGATGCTGGTGGCCGGATCACGCCTGACAGGGAAAAATGATGTGTGAAAGTACCCTAAGGCACACCTGTGCAATAATCATGTCTAATCAGCATCTTGATATGCCACACCTGTGAGGTGGATGGATTACCTTGGCAAAGAAGGGCTCACTAATTCAGATTTAGACATATTTTTTAGATATTTGTATTTTAATGTGTGAATGTCTGGGATAATTTATTTAAAGAGGCCATGTTGGGGCTCATGCCATATATAGGGGTGTGCATGTGGGCTCATAATGTAAATAGGGGTGCTCATACTGTATCTAGGGGCATATGTGTACATCAATATACAAAATCATGAAAAATATTTTTTTAACAAAGGTATTTCAAATGAGAAATAATAAGAAAATTAAACATCAATAATATAAAGTTGCCCCAGTCTGGGGTAGTTGAGGAGAGTTTGCAAGGGAAGGAGGGGAGACTTGCCTGACTGCTTGTTGTAATGTAAATTACATGATAATCTCTAGATGTGACGCAGTAATGGATCCTGTAAAAAGGTAGGCCGGGGGGGGGGGTGAATAGGGTTGTGCAATGCGCACAGAAGGGCCTTGAAAGAAAATGGACATACCTATGGTCACAGTATATTCTTAAAAGAAAGATATTTAAAGGTAGTGCACCCTTGAACTTGTCGTCATAGAGACCAAGTTGACATTAGTGTTAATCCAAATCATGTGTAATATAAAATAAAATTAAGTAGAGGGCCTACCTAGGTCCCAAATATGAGTCAAAATGGTGGTTGTTAAATGGTAGAGTAGATCCAGTATCCACTGGGTATCTAATGGATAGCCTTATCTGGAATAAATAGGTAGATACAATAATTAGGAATCCCAGTGGAGATACAGTGTGTACGGAAAGTATTCAGACTCCTTTAAATTTTTCACTGTTTCATTGCAGCCATTTGGTAAACTCGAAGTTCATTTTTTTTTCTCATTAATGTACACTCTGCAGCCCATCTTGACTGAAAAAAAAACAAATGTAGACATTTTTGCAAATTTATTAAAAAAAGAAAAACTGAAATATCACATGGTCATAAATATTAAAACCCTTTTCTCAGAAGCTCATATTTAAGTCACATGCTGTCCACTTCCTTGTGATCCTCCTTGAGATGGTTCTACTCTTTCATTGGAGTCTAGCTGTGCTTATTTAAATGGATAGGACTTGATTTGTAAAGGCACACACCTGTCTATATAAGACCTCACAGTGCATGTCAGGCCAAATGAGAATCATGAGGTCAAAGGAACGGGCCAAGGAGCTCAGAGACAAACTTGTGGCAAGGCACAGATCTGGCCAAGGTTACAAAAGAATTTCTGCAGTACTCAAGGTTCCTAAGAGCACAGTGGCCTCCATAATCCTTAAAGGGAATCTGTCGGCAGTTTTGGCCAATATAAGATACGGCCACTGCCTTTCAGGGCTTATCAACCGCATTCAAGAATGCGGTAGATAAGCCCCCGGTCCGACCTGAAAGATAAGAAAAATAAGTTTTATTATATTCACCCGCAGGGCGGTGCGGTCCAGGCCGATGGGTGTCGCAGGTGTGGGTCTGGCGCTTCCCATCTTCTTGGGATGCCGCCCTCCTGTTGCTTCATTGCTCCCCGACATCGCACTCCTGCACATGCGTACTTATCTGCCCTGTTGAGAGCAGACCAAAGTACTGCAGTGCGCAGGTGATGGGGCTCTCTGAACTTTATTCGATCGTCCATGACAGCACCACCAGAGGGGATCCGCCCTTTAGTCCAGGGCCTATGGGAGTATCATCAGGTAGAATTGTCCTCTAACCTGAAAGAGTTAACAGCAGTGGAGCAGGCACTTAAAAAGCTCCTTGTGTATCTACAGGGTCATCATGTAAGAGTACTCTCCGACAATCAGGTCACTGTGGCTTATATCAACCACCAGGGAGGGACTCGGTCCAGATCCCTGAGGAACGTAACAGATCGTCTGTTCCAGCTGGCAGAGCAACATTTTCTGTCCTTAACAGCTCTGCATATAAAAGGGAGAGAAAACATTGCAGCAGACTACCTAAGTCGCAGTCCCCTGAGGCAGGGGGAATGGTCCCTAAAACCTGCCATCTTCGACCTGATTGTGCAAAAGTGGGGGCAACCAGAGGTGGATCTCTTCGCCACCAGAGAAAACAGAAAAGTGACATAGCATTTAGCAGACACATGGAGGGAGGGCGAGTGGGCGGGGCGCCGCACACACATAGCCTATGTGTGTGTGGCTGCAGTAGTGCCCGGCCACCTGCCCAGCAACCCTGTCTCAGCTAATGCTAGCCTATGCCTATGCTATGTCTGTGTGGCAGGCAGCCCGCCCGGCCCCCCTGTGTCTGCAGCTGCTAGTGTGGCGGCTGCTCTCCTCCTCCTGTCTCCAGTCCTCTGATGATGCCGACAGTACTATTATGTACACAACAAGCGCTGTGGCCCTGTCCTACTGCCAATTAACCGGCCCGGGGGGAAAATTCCTCCCTGCCACCCGGCCCAGCCCGCCACTGGTAATAGGGTTTAAAGATGTTATAGCTGAAATGCCCCTGTGGAGCAATAACTATTTTCCGGAGCTACTGAATCACCCATCCGCCGTTTTTTGGACTCAGTGTGGCGTTTCTTCTATGGGAGACTTATATGACCAGGGGACCTTGAAGTCTTTTGAACAATTACAGGTCACACATGATATTCCGAGATCTCAGTTTTTTCGCTATCTGCAGCGGAGATCGGCTCTTCAATCACATATGAGGGATAGGGGTGTGGGCCATACTATTTCATCTTTACCTCTGATAGGAATTCTTAACTCGCAAGGTCCCCAGGGTCTCATATCCTCTTTGTACACATACATGCTGTCAGTAGGGGCAGAATCAGCCATAAGCTCTAGTAAGAAGTGGGAACGACTCATCCCCGATACGCAAAGAGAGGAGTGGGAGGAGATTCTGGAGTCTCCAATTGGAGTATCACCATCTATTAATAGAATGATACAATTGTATATAATAAATCAATCATGTTTGACTCCGTTGCGACTTTTTAGGATGGGTCGGCTTCAATCATCAGAATGTATGCGATGTCACTCGCTGGATGCTGATTTTATTCATATGGTGTGGCAGTGTCCCACTATCCTACATTACTGGAAAGAGGTGACTACACTACTGACATCCCTGGTGCAGGCCCATGTCCCGCTAGAGCCATTGGTCTGCTTGTTTGATGTATGGGAGGAGGAGATTTGGGATCGCTATACTGGGGTCTTCTTGCGCGAGACGCTGTTAATGGCGCGGAAGGTGCTGGCATTACGGTGGATGGGGGGCTCATGTCCTTCCCTTAGATTTTGGATCAAGTTGGTAAATTCGATTGTTCCATATCCACGTTATACCAAAATAGGGGATGCCCGGGTAAATTTGAAAAGATTTGGGAAAGGTGGAATTCCTCTCACCTCACTTTGCAAGGCTGAGGCATCACATGCGACACAATACGATATAGGAAACCAGGCTGCGGAAATAGTAGATACTAGTTGATGTAGTGGTAGTTGTAGTTTAGGAATTTTAGTTAGATTTTACTGCTGCGTGATATGACAAGGTTTGTGAAATTGGATTGATATACATGCTGGAAAATTCATAAGCAGTTATCCTGTACATATGCTTGGAAGGAAATGTACATATTACCTTGTTTATCTATAAGAGTGTGCAATTTCTTTGTATTATATTTTACAATGGACTGAAACATGTGTGCTATGTATAATGCTTGTTATCATAAACCATTGTGTATGTTGTACATTCTTTGTGTCCTGAGGTTTAATAAACAAATTTAAAAACAAAACAGTTCATAACAGGCCCCTAGAGGCAGGGCTCAAGTCATGTAAAGCTAGAAAAAAAGCCTTTCATCAATGAGAAGCAAAGGAGAGCCAGGCTGAAGTTTTCCAAAGACCATAAGGATTGGACCATAGAGGACTGAAGTAAGGTAATCTCTGATGAGTCTAATTTTCAGCTTTGCCCAACACCTGGTCTATTAATGGTTAGACGGAGACCTGGAGATGCGTACAAGCCACAGTGTCTTGCACCCACTGTGAAATTTGGTGGAGGATCGATGACGATCTGGGGATGCTTCAGCAAGGCTGGAATTGAGCAGGTTAAACTTTACGAAGGATGTAGGAATCAAGCCGCATACAAGGTTATCCTGGAAAAATAGTTGATTCCTTCTGCTCAGGCAATGTTCCACAACTCTGAGGACTGGTTTTTCCAGCAGGACAATGCGCCATGCCACACAGCTAGGTCAATCAATGTGTGGATGAAGGACCACCACATCAAATCCCTGTCATGGCCAACCCAATCTCCAGACCTGAACCCCAATGAAAACCTCTGGAATGTAATCAAGTGGAAGATGAATAGTCACAAGCAATCAAACAAAGAAGAACTGCTTAAATATTTGTACCAGGAGTGGTATAAGGTAACCCAAAAGCAGTATGAAAGACTGGTGGAAAGCATGCCAAGACGGATGAAAGCTGTGATTAAAAATCATGGTTATTCCACAAAATATTGATTTCTGAACTCTTCCTGAGTTAAAACATTAGTATTGTTTCTAAATGATTATGAACTTGTTTTCTTAGCATTTGAGATCTGCAAGCACTGCTTTTTTTTTGTGACTATTTCTCATTTTGTGAAAATAAATAAATTTAGTGCTTGCAAATTCAAAGACATGTCAGTAGTTTATAGAATAAAAGAGCACACGCACCATCAATCAGGGAGAAAAGACAGAATGAGCCCAGTATCGCCAAATGTTCACTGCTGTCCAGGGTAATAGTCATTATACAATACAGTGGTAAGTTCATAACCCTAAACAATACTTAGTACAGCAGCAGTATTATCAGTAAAAGAAAGTAACACATGATGGCGACCAGATAATATAACAGGAGCACTGTTCCAATCCAACAGGGTGGTATATCCACTCCACTTCATCCTGAAAGTCCAATAAGTGTATTATCCGGCTGATCATAAGGAAATGAAAGGTCAGCACACACCAATTTAGTAAAAACTAAAAAATACACAAAAACAAACAAGTGTTTAAAATTAAAAGCAATTTAAAAATATCACAGTTGATGGGCAATACAAGACTGCAGGAACTATATAAGAACGAGGTGAAACTAAGGGACTCATTAAGGCCCCCTGGAACCATGATTTCAAGGGTGACAATCCACTTGTTTCCATCTGGGCCAGTAGATTTTTATTGAAGCAAAATAAAGGATGGAATCTCCAGCGCTGGACTTCAGTTAAAAATACATCATTTATTGTAAATTCTTAAAATCGAACAGAAAAAGTGTGGATAAGGACATACAGGCAGATGGGGTCTCTGGTGGTCTCCAACCAACGCGTATTTTTAACTGAAGTCCAGCGCTGGAGATTCCATCCTTTATTTTGCTTCAGTCAACACCCCTGATCAAGGTGACTCCGTGCGCAGGAGGATTATGGATCGCAACCGAGACTGGTGAGCTGACCTCCCTTCATTTTCCCTATCCTTCTATAAGTAGATTTTTATTGTCACCATGTGTAATATCAATGCCCCTAATTTTTAGCAATCCAACATCGCAATCATGGAACAACTTGAAATGGCAGGGGAAGAGTTTTCAAATCATGAACGTTGGACACTGTCCTGGCCCCGCCAATGTCTCTCACATGCTCCCGCAAATGTATACGGACCTCTCTGGTCATAAGTCCAATGTATATCCTGGGACAGCCACAAGTTGCATAATAAATGACATTGATACTGCCACAGGATATATACTAGCAAATATCAAAGGATCTGGAGCCATCAGATGATGTAAATGTGGAGCAGCGGAGGACATTAGCGCAGGCAAGACAGTGCCCACACGGAAAAGATCCCGGAATAGGTCCCCACGTATTAAAAAACTTATTAAGAGTTGGAATATAATGGCTTCTCGCCAAGAAGTCGCTCAAGTTTTTAGACCTTCTGGAAGTCAAGGAGGGGGGGGGAAGTCCCCAAGTATGATCCCAAGGGATGTTTCCGCCTTCAGAATATCCCAATGCCTTGCCAAGATCTTTTGAATGTTGTGCCACTCGTGGTTATACTTGGTAATAAATCGCATAGGCCCGTCACCAATCCTCCTTTGTTTCTTTCCAGTATGTAAAAGGCTGCCGCGTGGAGTCCCTCTTACTCTATCATATCCACGTCGGATAGATCTGTTACTATAACCACGGGCCTGGAAGCGATACTAGCAAGATACTAGCCTAGAAATCACAATAGAAAGAAAACATCCTACAGTGTCTAGGATAACACAAATATATGTAAATAGAAAGGGAGAAAATTGTATCCCCTCATCTATTGCTGTCTTTACCCCTGATGAAGTCATATACAGTTGTGGCCAAAAGTACTGACACCCCTGCAATTCTGTCAGATAATCCTCAGTTTCTTCCTGAAAATGATTGCAAGCACAAATTCTTTAGTATTACACAAGAGAATAAAGGGGTGTCAATACTTTTAGCCACAACTGTATGTGACGATACGCGTCAGGTGATGGGAGCAGCGGGTTGTACCTCCAGAACGGCTTTACTTCAATGGCGTTTCATGTTTAGTGAGCATTTGCCTCTTAATTTGCAGACTTTGCTGGCCCAGCAATAGATGAGGGGATACAATTTGCTCCCTTTCTATTTATATATATATATTTGTGTTATCCTAGACACTGTAGGATGTTTTCTTTCTATTGTGATTTCTAAGTGAGGTAACACAGTTAGGTGATTGCAGGCTAGTATCTTGGTCTCTATCTGAATAAGCTGCTATTTGGTGCCATTCTCCATCATATCTAAAGGGGTTTTTTTACCTTCATTTAGGATCCTTTTGAATACATTGTTATTTAACCACATATTGAAGACTGTTCTATTCTGTATATGACACCTATAATATCTGGTTTCAGCTAGGATGCAGTGTGATATGTGGACATGAAACAAGGCCATCTAATATATTTTTTCGTGTGTGTGTGTATATATATATATATATATATATATATATATATATATATATATATGTATATATATATATGTGTGAGTATATATATATATATATATATATATATATATATATATATATATATATATATATATATGTGTATATATATATATATATATATATATATATGTGTGTGTATATATATATATATATGTATGTGTATATATATATATATATATATATATATATAATGTGTGTATATATTATATGCATTCTTTTGAAGAAGCTGTATACTATTATGACTATTTTATCTATCTGCTATACATGCTTTTTGGTGAGGTTGCTGCTCCCATAGTCATTAGTTACGATTGGTAACTATTTTTAAGTGTTTTTCCAATTGTGGTGTTTTTTGTATGCTTCACTGAATAAAATTGTGATTTTTCTGAGGTGATCCCCATGGTTACGTATGTTCCTTTCTCTTCTTGTGTGTTGACATGTATTTATAGACATACGAAGGTTTGATCCCTCTATATGATGGTTTAATAGTTGATGGTGCCCTCCACACCTTTAAATTGATTCATTTCCTTCAGGAGAATCATAAATCCCTTAGAACAGGTGTTGGTGGGATCCTCCCACCTGTTTTTAAAATTATCAGATATAGGAAATGAAGGAAACACCTGTTTCCGTAATCCCCTAGGAATTAAATCTGCTTGAATATATTTGTTCAGGAACTCGTGGTTCCACCACGTCCGCTTTCTTTTTCTAAGTAAATCCTTGAATTGAATAATAACCTCCTGCATATCCTTAGTATGCCCATCTCAGTACCATCTTGATACACCTTGTTTCTTTGTGCACACCAGGTGCCATCGTGTGCACGGAAATCCATATAAAAGCTGGAAAAACTGTGGAAAAACACAGAAAATATTATTGCACGCCAATCCAGTTTCATATTAGTAGTAACAACACTAGGGGGTGGTATGCCAAAATGGCAAGCCTATAACCCCTGAAAAACTACAATCACTTGAAACAAAGCATATGGAATCAAGAGAACAAAGGAGCTACGAGTGTAAATATAGGAAAATCGGATCAAATTTTATTAAATACCAATCAGAAAAAAGTTAAACACTGAGGGCATGAGATAACAGCATGGGTGAGAATCACCCATTTCATTACAAAAATCACAGTAATGACATAGAATCATAGAATCGTAGAGTTGGAAGGGACCTCCTGGGCCATCTGGACCAACCCCCTGCTCAAAGCAGGATTCGCTAAATCATCCCAGACAGATGTCTGTCCAGCCTCTGTTTGAAGACTTCCATTGAAGGAGAACTCACCACTTCTCATGGCAGCCTGTTCCACTCATTGATCACTCTGTCAAAGTTTTTTCTAATATCTAATGTGTCTCCTCTCATTCAGTTTCATCCCATTGCTTCTAGTCTTTCCTTGTGCAAATGAGAATAAAGATGATCCTTCTACAATGTGGCAGCCCTTCAGATATTTGTAGACAGCTATTAAGTCTCGTCTCAGTCTTCTCTTTTGCAAGCTAAACATTCCTAAATCATGCAACCTTTCCTCATAAGACAGGGTTTGCAGACTGGTCACCATTCTGGTCACTCTTTTCTGAACTTGCTCCAGTTTGTTGATGTCTTTTTGAAAATGTGGCGCCCAAAACTGGACACAGTATTCCAGATGAGGTCTGACCAAAGAGGAGTAGAGGTGTTGAGTTCATTTTCCCCTTCACCGTCGATGTCTGATGAACTGCCTCTTCTGGTGAAGGAAGGTAGTGAGGCTGTTTATCAAACACCTGATCTGGTAGATGATGACTGGGTAACAGGAACTGCTGACTGGATTTAAGGCAGCCGACACCCTTCTGAGTCGCTGGTGATTTCTCTGCTGGATTCTTGGAGACCAGTCTGATTCCTGCTTCTCAAAGATAAGTTTTTGCTCTGCTATTGAACTTATTAGTTTTGTTTTGTTTACCTTGTTTTTTGGAGTTCAGCCATCCCTGGTCGGGGGTGTGCTGAGTTCCATTTTTGTCTCTTTGCTCTGTCTTCAGAATTTACCTGAGTGCTGATATAGTCTTTTTGAAGTCCTAGCGACTTCAGGGCCTGTTTTTCCTATCAGACGGTTGGGACATTTTTTGGTAGGGTTTTTTGCGGATTGCAGACAGCAGCTTTTCTATCCTGTCCTTTCTAGTTAGCTTGGGCCCCATCGTTTGCTCAACCTATCTTTCGGTCTGTGTTGGTGTTTTCATCTTGCTTCACCGTCATTATATGTTGGGGGCTGCCTATTGCTTTGGGGTCTGCTCTGGGGCAGTTTAGATTTCCCCTTTCTTTCTTTAGGCCTATTTAGTTCTCCGGCTGTGATCGAGGGGTCTAGGGCATCGTAGGAACCCCCCACGGCTACTGTTAGTTGTTGTGGATAGGATCAGGGGTCTGCAATTCGATAGCTACCAGCCTCTCCGGTTTTCTGGACTTAGCTTGTATTTTTGTTTTTTCCTCCTTCGGTGACTCATTCATAACAAGAGGGCAATAATGACTTCATGTGATCTAGACTGTATGCTTCTGTTAATACATCCTAGAATTGCATTTGCCTTTTTTGCTGCTGCATCACACTGACTCATATTCAATCTGTGATCTATTAGTATACCCAAGTCTTTTTCACATGTACTGTTGCTTAGCCCTATTCCTCCCATTCTGTATATGCATTTTTCATTTTTATTGCCCAGATGTAGTACTTTGCATTTTTCGCTGTTAAAAACCATTCTGTTAGTTGCTGTCCACTGCTCCAGTTTATGTATTTTTGAATCCTCTCTCTCTTCTCTAGTATTAGCTATCCCTCCTAGCTTTGTGTCATCAGCAAATTTAATCAGTTTACCCTCAATTCCTTCATCTAAATCGTTGATAAAGATGTTGAAAAATACAGGGCCCAGGACAGAGCCCTGTGGTACCCCACTTGAGACATTCTTCCAACTGCATGTGCAGCCATTTACGACCACTCTTTGGGTCCAATCTCTAAGCCAGTTATGAATCCACCTAACAGTTGCCTTGTCCATTCCATACCTAGTCATTTTTTCAGTAAGGATTGTGTGAGATACTTTGTCAAATGCTTTGCTGAAGTCAAGATATAGTATATCTTCAGCATAGTATATCTACAGCATTTCCCTGATCCAACCAATCAGTGATTCCGTCATAGAAGGAAATTAAGTTAGTCTGACATGACTTATTAGTTACAAACCCATGCTAATTCTGTTTAATCACTTCATTCTTATCCAGGTACTGACATACATGTTGTTTAATAATTTGTTCAAAGATCTTTCCTGGTATAGAAGTCAGACTCACCAGCCTATAGTTCACTGGGTCCACCTTCCCCTTTTTGAAGATGGGAACAACATTTGCTCTTCTCCAGTCTTCTGGGACTTCTCCTGTTCTCCAAGAATTTTCAAAGATTATGGAGAGGGGTTCAAAAATTTCTTCTGCTATCTCCTTCAGTACTCTGGGGTGTAATTCATCTGGACCTGGAGACTTGAATTCATTTAGGGTTTCCTCGCTATCTTTCTGTTTACAGATATCCTGGATTCTTCTATTCCCTTAATAGGACAGTGAAGAACAGTTGATGTTACATTTCCTTTCTGAGAGAAAACAGATGTAAAATAGGAATTTAAAAGTTCGGCCTTCTCAACATCCTGTCTTACCATTTCATTATTTTCATCCTGTAAAAATCCTATAGCATCTTTGACTTTTCTTTTACTTTTGACATATCCCCAAAATCCTTTATTATTGCTTTTGACGTTTCTTGCAAGCCTCAATTCATTGTCCGCTTTAAATAATCTGATTTGTGCCCTGCAGGTTCTGCAGACAGCATTATATTCTTCTTTAGATATGCCTCCCGCTTTCCATTTTATAAACAATTCTTTGTTCCTTTTTAGCATGTGCTTAAGTTCTGTGTTCATCCATCCTGGTTTCCTTAAATGCTTCCTATTCTTCCCTCTTTTCGGAATTGTTAACAATTGTGCTTTGAGAATTTCATTTTTCAAGATTTCCCATCCTTCCTGGACATTTTTGTCTTTAAGGATATCCAGCCATTGGATCCCTCCAATTCTCTTTCTGAATCCCTTAATCTGCCTTTCTTAAATCTAACCTTGGCGTCCGAGTCTTCACAGGTCTTCCTCTTCTAGTTATCCAAAATTCTAAAATAGCATGGTCGCTACCTCCTAGGGTCCCAGCCACTTTTACCTCCTCAACTATATATATATATATATATATATATATATATATATATATATATATATATATATATACACACACACACACACACACACACACACACACACACACACACACACACACACACACACACACACACACACACACACACACACCGTACGTACGTACGTCTTGGAGCTCCTTTGACCTCATGAGTCTCATTTGGTCTGACATGGACTGTGAGCTGTGAGGTCTTATATAGACAGGTGTGTGTGACGCGCCTCACGGGCCTTGGGGTACTCTGTACCGGGCCCGTCGACTGCAATGGGGGATGTCACAGGCGGTCAAATGAATAAATGTTTGGTTGAGTTATTATTGGAATTTGGTAAAAATGAAAATAAAGTTTATATATGAATACGTGACGCCACCTGTGGTATTCTGGTCAGAGGCGACCAACGCTGCGGTGGTGTTCCCCTGAGACTGTTGGTGTGTCACAGCTGAGGTGAAAATAGCTCTCCACAGGTAGAGCGATAGTCCCAGGGCCGTTGAGAGTTGTTTTTAGGGATGTGGTCAGGCGGAGTGATGGATGTAGCAGTGCTAGGTGCAGAAAGGAGACAAAGGACTCAGTTGAATGCAGTTTCAAGGGGCTTTACTCAGTCTGGTGCACACAGACGCCCACTTCTGTGCTGAGTCCTCAAGGCAAAGGGGTCCAGTATACTCCCAGGTAAATGAGTACACCCCTCCAGCACTCCCCGTCAGTATATTACTTCCTAGGCCGTCTCCTCAATGCTGCTTTAACTCCTTCATTCCTGTCAGCATCTCACAGTCAGTGTCCCAGGCTAGCTGCTGTGGATCCTGTCAGAATTCGTGACTCAGGCGATTTCTTGATCCTACATGGCAGCCTTTCTGGAGAAGGTAACTGTTGAAGTTCACTGTGGCCCATACAGTAACCACAGCTGTCAGCTTGCTAGTTAAGTTCGATGTTCACTTCGCTAGGCTAGGGGCTGAGATCCTTCTGCGACCTAATTTCTTCCCCCACCTGATAGCTCTCAGCGTGGGACTCTAGAAGAATCACTCCTTCCTTCAGGGAGCCTTTCTTTCCAATCCAGTTAGTCCAGCAGCTCCTCCTGACAGGAGCTGCCCCCAACACGTTCTTCCACTTACTCTCCCCCCGAGGGAATCCCCTCAACTCACTTCAAATCTCCCACTCTTTCTAAGCTCCACCCACTCACTGTCAATGATTGGCTGTTCTAAATCACTCCATTTTCTAAGCTCCTCCCTTTCTACCTACCTACCCCACTAACCCCCAACACCCTTTCCTAGCCAGTCTGGGATGAGGCCATCCTCCCAAATGGTACACCCAGATGCCCGGACTAACTAGTGTGTGTTGGGTTCAGTGTGGTAAAGTGCCCCATCTTACCTGCTCATGAGATACCACACCTCTGGATGAGGTGCAGTACCTCTGTGGCTACTGGATCCGCAGGGGCGTCTGTTATGATGGGGTCACCGAGGAGGAAAACAAGACCAAGTTAAGCCACAGAAAACCAGAGAGGTTGGTAACTAAGCGGATTGCAGACCTCTGATCCTATCCACACAACTAGCAGTAGCCGTGGAGTGTACCTACGATCATTCTAGACGCCTCAACACAGCCGGAGAACTAAATAAGCCTAAAGCAAGAAAGGGGAAATCTAAACTGCCCCAGAGCAGACCCCAAAGAAATAGATAGCCCCCAAACATATATTGTTGGTAAGACAAGATGAAAATAGGCTGAGCAAACAATGGGGCTCACACTAACTAGAAAGGAAAGGAAAGATACTGTCTGCAATCACGCCAAAAAACCCTGCAAAAATGTCCAACACTTTTGATAGCAAAAAAAACCCTGAAGTCACTAGACTTCACCCACTATATCAGCACTCTGGCATATTCTGAAAACAGAGCAAAAAGAGGCCAATCTAATAAGGCACAAAAAGCAAACTGGCACAAACAGTAACATAAGGATGGAAATTCAGCACAGCCCCAGCCGGGGCTGGCTGACCACACAAAACTGAATAGGCAAAACCAAATCAAATGTGAACAATAGCAAAGAACCCTTAGTTTCCACTTCAGTCCCTGCATTCTCAAGCTAAGACCTCAGGAGGCACGAAAAATCACCAGCAGGGATAGAGGGAGTCGGCTGTCTTAAATCCAGTCAGAGACTCCAGATGTCCAATCGTCGTCCTCATTATCAGATGGCAGGTCTCTGTTAATTAGATCAGCTTCATTACCTCCTGCAACCACTAGAGGGAGCCTGGAAAGAGAACTCACGACTCCTCTGTCAATACAACCAGCTCCACCACCCTCACCAGCAACCAGAGGTAGACCAGAAAGTGAGTTCACAACAGGTGCCACACTCGCACCCCTGTTAAACCCAGCATGTCCGCTGGCTGGAAATAAAGCAAAACATGTTACAGAAGAACAGACAAAAATTCATATTTTTCGAACAATACTGCCAACAGTTAACAATATATTAGACTATAAAACTTCTTCTCCAGGAAGAGGTACCTTTTCTTTAAACGTTACATAAAATAACTTTATTTATGCTATTCATAACTCCAAGCGCTAACTGGTGACAACCGCTAACTATGGTTCACCATCTGATTCAAGATTTTACTCAACTTTTCATTTTTCTTCGCTTCTTTTTTTTTTTTTCATTACTATCTTTAATAAATACTATCAATATTAAAACACTATCAACATTTCATTGCAAATCTAACTGAATTTTTAGTAATCCCAACTGGGGTATCTTGAAGTCTCTTTGGTGGAGGACTCGCCCTAAACCTCCAACGGTGGTCCTGGGTGGGCTGCAGGACATAGACGGTCTTCCACTTCCAGACCCAGTGTTCGGCCACACCCGCGAGTTTTTGTTCTGGTCTGATTTAGCCTTTGTTTTGCCAAGGTTTAAGTAAAACCATGAGGGAGCACCTTAAGAGGCGCAAACTATTTACAAGGAAAGTTTGAGATCACTTCAAGTTTGTGACCACTCAGTTTCTTGTTGTAACTGAACTGATGCCCAACTGGGGCAAAACTGGAAACAGGAAAAATAAACGAGGCACAATGGTGCTTATACCCTCCTGGGTAACTATTAAGTTCTTTAAGAGAACTTTTCAATTGCAATCACCCCCTGGGGTGATGGAAGCATTGTAACCCTTCTGCTTCCAGGGTCAGTGCTCTGGGTGTCCACTTTTAGGCGGTCTGACTGATTGAGCCCCTCCTGGTGGGGCTGATTTGGTGGTTGCTGTGGTGGGAGTTATAGCAGCCTGGGGTGTAGCTGCTCCAGATGCAGGGGCCGGAGTTTTCACTCTTTCCCCTTCAGGATAGTAGGTTGTGATCGGCCTGGGGGTCTCTGATGCCGCTGCTGCCGCTTTTTTGGCTGCCTCCTGCTGCTCATATGCAGTGGCTAGTTCTGGTGGGATCCTTCTGACATTAAGGGCGTACCAACCCCGTGACCCCAGATGCTGGGTAAATGAGACGGTCGCCCGGTTTCAGATTGCAGCCTGAATGTCCCTTTACTATGTGGGCCTCCACATCCGGCGATTAACGAAGAGGTCTAGGGGGCCCCTGGAATCCAGGACAAACCCATAGCCATGGGTATCATCAAAGTTGAGGACCTTTCCCCAGCCCACTCGTTCCAGGTCTTTGATAGTAACACCCCGGGTCCACCTCTTAATCTGGAGGTCTTTTTCCTCCAGGGCCAGATGTCGCCTTCTCCTCTCTTCTTGCTCCTTAGCATACTGACGTAGTTGCTGACTACAAAAGTCATCTGCCTCCTGCACAGGCTCATCACTGACGGGGACCTAAACGGGCCTAGTAGGGCCTCCCAGGACACAGGGGAGCCAGCGGTACCTGGTGTTGCTACACCGCTGGTCTCCACCTCAGGCTCCAGTGTTAGGGACGCTGAAGCGGCAGTCGGATCCAAGGTGGTGAGTGCAAGAGAGCCGCTTCCTGGAACTGATGTCAGTACTTCCTGGCTGGCGTTGGTGGCCTCCAGTATCACTGCGGCCACAGGTTCTGGATCTGGTGATGGTAGAGTGCGCTGGGGCAAGACCTCTCTTGGGCTTGCTGCTTCACTAGCTCCAAATGAGCCTGGCGGTCCTGCAGATCTTGGTGTAGGCGGCGGATCTCCTGCTCCAGCTGGGCCACATTCAACTCCTCCTCTGGGCCAGAGCCGAGCACCGCAGGGCTGGGCGAAGGATGACATGCTTTCCCACGCTCCTCTGATTGGTCTTTCTCCATCTGGCTGCCTGGTGTTCTGATTCTTCCTTCAAGGTTTTTCCCACCGCTGAGCTTCTCTCCTGCCCTTGGGGGCGGCGTTGCTTCCCTCTTCCACCATACCAGGCTAGGGCTCGCACTCCCGTGGCCGTTGGCTATGACGCAGTCACATAATACAGGCAGCAGGACTTAACAGTTTTTCGTGCTCTTCCTTGAGTGTCACCTGTGATGACACGCCCCTCTTTACCGCTCTGGCGGCCATTTTGAGAGTCCAAATCACAGTTCAATAAATCTGTTCTTTTGCACATTTTAGGCATTTTTATTTCTCAAATCCATCAAAATCTTCGGTACACAGGACCCCTTGACACCGGGCTTCGTTTATCCTGTTCGTGATGCCAAAATTTGACGCACCCCGGGGCCGTGGGGCACTCGGTACCGGGCCCGTCGTCGACTTCAGTGGGGGATGTCACAGTTGCTGTGACCTGGTCCGTAGCCCCAGGCGGTCAAATGAAAAAATGTTTGGTTGAGTCATTATTGGAATGTAGTAAAAATGAAAATAAAGTTTATATATGTATGCGTGACGCCACCTGTGGTATTCTGGTCAGACGCAACCAGCGCTGCAGTGTTGTTCCCCTGAGACTGTTGGTGTGTCACAGCTGAGGTGAAAATAGCTCTCCACAGGTAGAGCAATAGTCCCAGGGCCGTTGAGAGTTGTTTTTAGGGATGAGGTCAGGCGGAGTGGTGGATGTAGCAGTGCTAGGTGCGGAAAGGAGACAAAGGACTCAGTTGAATGCAGTTTCAAGGGGCTTTACTCAGTCTGGTGCACACAGACGCCCACTTCTGTGCTGAGTCCTCAAGGCAAAGGGGTCCAGTATACTCCCAGGTAAATGAGTACACCCCTCCAGCACTCCCCGTCAGTATATTCCTTCCTAGGCCATCTCCTCAATGCTGCTTTAACTCCTTCCTTCCTATCAGCATCTCACAGTCAGTGTCCCAGGCTAGCTGCCGCCGATCCTGTCAGAATTCGTAACTCAGGCGATTTCTTGATCCTACGTGGCAGCCTTTCTGGAGAAGGTAACAACCACAGCTGTCAGCTTGCTAGTTAAGTTTGATGTTCACTTCACTAGGCTAGGGGCTGAGACCCTTCTGCAACCTAATTTCATCTCCCACCTTATAGCTATCAGCGTGGGACTCTAGAAGAATCACTCCTTCCTTCAGGGAGCCTTTCTTTCCAATCCAATCCTGACAGGAGGTGCCCCCCAACACGTCCTTCCACTTGCTCTCCCCCCCGAGGGAACCCCCTCAACTCACTTCAAATCTCCCACTCTTTCTCTAAGCTCCGCCCACTCGCTGTCAATGATTGGCTGTTCTAAATCACTCCACTTTCTAAGTTCCTTCCTTTCTACCTACCTTCCCCGCTAATACCCAACACCCTTTCCTAGGCAGTCTGGGTTGAGGCCATCCTCCCGAAGGGTACACCCAGATGCCCTGACTAACTAGTGTGTGTTGGGTTCAGTGTTAGGAGTGTGGTAAAGTGCCCCCATCTTACCCGGTCATGAGATACCACACCTCTAGATGAGGTGCAGTACCTCTGTGGCTACTGGACCCGGAGGGGCGCCACATGTGCCTTTACAAATCAAGTCCAATCAGTTTAATTAAACACAGCTGGACCCCAATGAAGGAATAGAACCATCTCAAGGAGGATCACAAGGAAATGGACAGCATGTTACTTAAATATGAGTGTTTGAGCAAAGGGTCTGACTAATGACCATGTGATATTTCAGTTTTTCTTTAAGTTTGCAAAAATTTCTACATTTTTTTTTCAGTCAAGATTGGGTGCAGAGTGTACATTTAATGAGAAAAAAAATGAACTTTTTGGAATTTATCAAACGGCTTCAATGAAACAGAGTGAAAAATTTTAAAGGGTCTGAATACTTTCTGTACCCACGGTGTGTGTGTATATCTGTATGTGTATATAATATATTTATATTATATATTTATATAATACACACTACCGTTCAAAAGTTTGGGGTCACACAGACAATTTTGTGTTTTTCCATGAAAACTCATACTTTTATTAATCAAATGAGTTGCCAAATGAATTTAAAATCTAGTCCATACATTGACAAGATTGGAAAAAAAATGATTATTTGAAATAATGCTTTCAGAAGCCCCTCTCACAAGTTGGTTAGGCTTGATAGGCACTTTTTGCATACCATGCTGTCAAGCTGCTCCCACAACAGCTCAGTGAGGTTGAGATCTGATGACTGTCCTGGCCACTCCATTACAGATAGAATACCAGCTGCCTGCTTCTTCCCTAAATAGTTCTGGCATAATTTGGAGGTGTGCTTTTGGATCATTGTCCTGTTGTAGGATGAAATTGGCTCCAATCAAGCGCTGTCCACAGGGTAGGGCATGGCGTTGCAAAATGGACTGATAGCCTTCCTTATTCAAAATCCCTTTTACCTTGTACAAATCTCCCACTTTAGCATCACCAAAGCAACCCCAGACCATCACATTACCTCCACCATGCTTGACAGATGGCGTTAGGCACTCTTCCAGCATCTTTTCAGTTCTGCGTCTCACAAATATTCTTCTGTGTGATCCAAACACCTCAAACTTGGTTTAGTCTGTCCATAACACTTTTTTCCAATCCTCCTCTGTCCAAGGTCTGTGTTCTTTTGCCCATATTAATCTTTTCCTTTTTATTAGGCAGTCTCAGATATGGCTTGTTATTTGCCACACTGCCCTGAAGACCAGCATCCCGGAGTCGCCTCTTCACTGTAGACGTTGACACTGGTGTTTTGCGTGTACTATTTAATGAAGCTGCCAGTTGAGGACCTGACCTGTGAGGCGTCGATTTCTCAAACTGCAGACTCTAATGTACTTGTCTTGTTGCTCAGTTGTGCAGTGGGGCCTCCCACTTCTTTCTACTCTGGTTAGAGCCTGTTTGTGCTCTCCTCTGAAGGGAATAGTACAGACCATTGTAGGAAATCTTCAGTTTCTTGGCAACTTCTCGCATGGAATAGCCTTCATTTCTAACAACAAGAATATACTGTTGAGTTTCAAATAAAAGTCTTTGAGCTAGTTGAGATTCTGGAGCATTACATTTGTTGCTTCCATTAAATTCTCAAAATTGCCAGAAAAGAAGAACAAAAGGAAGATCAGGTCTGTAGCTTATCTAAACAGCCAAACTGTTTTCAGCTGTGCTAACATACTTGCACAAGGGTTTTCAAGGGTATTCTAACCATCCATTAGCCGCCTTACACAGTTAGCAAACATAAAGTGCCATAAGAACAATGTAGTGATGGTTGTTGGAAATGGGCCTCTATACACCTATGAAGATATTGCATTACAAACCAGACGTTTGCGGCTAGAATAGTCATTTACCACATTAACAATGTATTGAGTGTATTTCTGAATCATTTAATGTTAGCTTCATTGGAAAAAAACTGCTTTTCTTTCAAAAATAAGGAAATTTCTAAGTGTCCCTAAACTTTTGAACGGTAGTGTATATTATATTATATTATATTATATTATATATTGTGAAAATTAGAAATTCAGGGCTTTTTTTGCGCCCGGAGCCAAAATTTTTGATACCATTTGGGGTAGATCTGATGTTTTAATAGTCGCATATTACATTTTATTGTGTTGCGGCTGTCAAACGCAGTTATGGGTGTTTTGTTTTATTTTTTCTTAAGCTGTGTACTTTTCAGATAAATTTTGTTTTGTTCAGACTTGTACAAATGTAGCTATGCCACATATTTACTTCTTCCTTTCTAATGATGTAAAAAGGGGGGAGAATTGAACTTATTTCTTTTATCTTTATCGTAATACAATCAGGGTTTCTCTCCCTGCGTCAGGCTTCTTTCAAATGAGGTAGTAAATACCTGACGACATATTTCCTTTTCAGCTTGTTTCGTATTTTAACTCCAGACATTCAGGCTATGTGCCCACGTTGCGTGTTAAAACGCACACTGAAAACTGGACTCCTTCCCAGAAATCGCACGTTTTTTTCCGCACGATTTCACCGTGATTTTACCGCGATTCTGTTCGCGATTTTGCCACGACTTTCTCAAGCATTTTCCAAGCGATTTGAAGCATCGCTTGGAAAGTGATTGACAGGTTGGTCACACTCGTCAAACATAGTGTTTGACAAGTGTGACCAGCTTTTTACTATTGAGGCCGCATATGCGGCATCAATAGTAAAAGATAAAATGTTAAAAATGATAAAAAAAAAAAAAAAAATCGGGGTATATTTACCTTCCGACGTCCCGCGCTGCCATCCCGGGCTTCAGCGTTCCCAGTAATGCCTTGCGAGACCTGTGATGACGTTGGTCTCGCGTTACTATAGCGATCTCGCGAGACCACGTCATCACAGGACCTTGCCGCAAGGCATTACTGGGAATGCTTAGGCCGGGAATGCAGCGTGGGAAGTCAGAAGGTAAATATACCCTGATTTTTTATTTTTTATTCTTTTTTTTACAGGGGTATGGTACCCAGGGCCTGGAGGACAGTCTCCTCTCCTCCACACCGTGGGTACCAACCGCACATGAGACTCTTAACTTCCCGCATGGTGGGCATAGCCACATGCGGGAAGTAAGCGATTCTTATGCATTCCTATGGGTGCGGAATCGCGGCAATTCTTTGCGATTCTGCACAAAAGAATGACCATGCTGCGATTTTTTTCCGCGATGCGATTCCGCCGCGGAAAAAAGCGCAGCATTAGCACAGCATGTGTGGAATGCCATAGGAATGCATGGAGGGCTTTCTGTACACGATTTTTAAACGTTTTCGCACCGAAAATTGCGGCAAAAACGCTTAAAAATCACATCGTGGGCACACAGCCTCAAGTGAATTTTTTTCCTTCATTGTGTCTGCCCAGTGCAAAAAAAATGCGGTCAGTGGATTTCCAGTTTGACTAATGGAAGGGTGCCCAGAGGATGGCATGAAAGGGATGTATGCAGAGTTGGATCTTCAGAAGTCCTGCCCTTTATAGTTTGGTGCAACATGCATAATTATTTTTCTCCTTTTTACCGTCTGTCTTCACATTTGTCTTGAGCCTGCGTCATTCTTTTTCTCTAGGATTACCCAGGATTTGGCCTGCAGACCTTTTCCCCTCTGTCTTTATGACAGTTAGCAGACTTATGGTAGGAATGTACACCACTGCTGAAATGATCGATCTTCATAGCTTTTAGTACTAAGCTGGAAATTGCTCACAGGAGAGATCATTAATGTGGCAGCCATTGACCGATGAGCTTTCCAATCAACCGCAAACATTTTCTTATTATTCTGTACCTTTCTTACCCCTTTGTAGTCAGTATTTCTGCCCTCTACATTATTTACATTTTCATGTGTATCACAACCCCCTGCAGTCGTACGCCTGCTCTGTGGTTTCTGCTTTTACTGAGGAAATTGCAATATTTCCCTTTTTTTCTTAATTTCTTCTTCCTAAACTGAAGGATATCCTCCTTTTATACCCTTACGAACACTCCATTTACTTCAGTGCCCTTTCACACTGCACTGTGCGCTGCAAGAGGCAATACAGGAGAATAACGATGGCTTAAAACTCCAAACCAAGAATGTTGAAACAGATATTCCGTCCAAAAACCAAGATGAAAGAGGCAAGTTCTGTGCTGCTTGTAAATTCAGTAGGGTTATTCTTCTTTCACGGCTATCCCTCTCCATAATTCTGTGTTTTCTGACCTGATCAGTATTGTACGGAGTATGGGAGGTCCGTTTAAGAAAATGCTAGTTAATAGTTTTCGCCATTCCTGTTAAGTTTCGTACTTGTCACTGAAGAAATTAGATATGGGAGCTTCCGACCCACAGACACTTACTGGGTCATTTATGCCTAATTTTCTTTCCCCCTCTGAATGTACTTGTACACTGTACACAGAACAAGCCTGGTGTGGAATATGAAGAAACTCCCACAAGAATATGTCTTGAATTTTATAGGGTTGTTCAGCATTTTTCTTTAACAATCATTTTATGGTATGCTTACTATGTGGCTATGTCCTATGGCAGAATTGGCTTTTTCACAGCTGCATATGCTTGTAAAAGGCTAAGGTCATATTTTCAGTGAACCTGTCAGCTTGGAAATGCTGTACAATCTGCTAGCAGTATGAGTGGAGCAGCGTAATGTATAAAAAAGATCCAACTGTTTTATATATTTAGATCTGTGCTCATGCTTTATAGTCAAATAGGAATTCAGACTCCGAGACTGTCAGTCACAGAGTAGGACCGCCTACGTAAAGAAAAAGCAGGGTATGAGCTGAATGAATGAAATAGAAATGACTAAATCTTTTCCCACAAGCCGAGATATTAATCTGTCAAAGCACCACCACTGGAGTTCTGTCACTAATCTAAGTTAGAAATATACTCACCAGCCGCCATGTTCATTTGTTTTTGCCATTTTGTGCGTCTTCTGCATTTTATGACCTTTCAGATCTCTCCAGTGTACATTGGGCGAGCTGGCATTCACGTCACAGTGTAAGTTTGTGAGAGCCAGAATGTAGTTCTTATAGACTGGCATTGAGAGCTTGTGACTGTTACCTCTGACTTCTGGTCAGTCAGAAGTTGTCATATGATGGCAGCATAAGACAGAAGCTGGGAAGAGCTGAAGACGGCATCTGGTGAGTTTAATAGTAGAGTCAGGAAACTTAGATTAGTGACACCACTCCAACGCTGATATAAAAGAAAAACGGAGTGGTGTTTTAACCACTTAATGACCACCGCTACACATTAAAGCGCCGGCTGCTCAGGGGCCATATTCCCTCACCACTGTTCTAAAATGATATCCATGTCAGAGGAGAGAGAAATGATGTCTTTAAGCCCCTCCTTTTCCTCCATCATCCTCCGATCCCTCCTGCTCCATCCCCCAGTCCTCCACCTCCTCTTCATGAAAAAAAAAAAGGCTGACGCAGGCATAGTTCACCCGCCGAGATCTACCAGGCGACGACAGCAGATATTTTTCCTATTGGTTCCTTTTGATGACTGCCATGGACCGTATCACAGTGATGAAAAGCCAATAATTAGTACGATATATCATCCACACACCCCCCCCCATGTCATCCCCTTAGTCAAGGGCTTGGAGTTTCAGCGGGGCTTGGGGTCGGGGTTAGATTTTCTTTTGTTACTTTAAAAAAAAACAAAAAAAAAAAAAAAACTTTGAAGATATTATGGCTAGTGGTAAGCCAAAGTGCTTGCTACTTCAGTTTGCATTGGGTGCTCAGGTATGCAGAGTATCACAGATGTTCGCGTAGCATGCCAGAGTCCTCACCTCACATGTTTCGCAGCTATTAAACGGGGAAAAAAAAAGCCATGCAGGGATTGCCCGTGAATGGCAAGAAATCCCCATATGGGTTTTTTTTATGTCAAACAGCCGCCATGATCGAGTCTCCACCCTTCATGTTTCATGGCTGTTAGACAGACAGCCAAAAAAAAGTGAGGATTTCTTGCCATACACAGGCAATCTCTGCATGTTTTTTTGGGGTGTCTAATAGCCGCGAAACATGTGGGGTGGGGACATTGGCATGTCACTCGAACATCCTTGATACTCTGTACATACCCAAGTACTTGATGCAAATTCGAGTAGCGAGCACTTGCGCTCAACACTAATGGCGACATATTTAATAGTGTTATCAAATTCTGTGAACCTTTGGGTTCAAAATCCTCACTATACCCCTGGATAAAATCCTTGAGGGGTTTAGTTTCCAAAATGGGGTAAGTTGTGAGGGGTTTCTGCTGTTTGGGCGCCTTAGGGGCCTGCAAATCTGACATGTCGGCCACAGTATATTAGTCAATTTGTGTTTCAAAATTAAAATATTGCTCCTTTTAGATGTAAAAATATAATTATTCTAAATATAATTATTCATTCTTCACCACTAAGTGATATAAATTTCTGTGAGGCGCATGTGGTGTCAACATGCTCACTGCAGCCCTATATTCATTGAGAGGTGTAGTTTGTAAAATGATGTCCTTTATGGAGGGTTTCTGCTGTTCTGGCACCTCAGGGCCTCTGCCAATGTGACATGGCACCTTCAAACCATTCCAGCAAAATATAGATTTTCCTTCTGAGTGTTGCACTGTGCCTTAAAAATAGTTTTCAACCACATATTGGGGAATCGGTGTACTCAGGAGAAATGGCACAATAAATTGTTTGGTCCATTTTGCTCTGTTACACTTGTGAACATGAAACATTTGGGGCAAAACCAACATTTTTCCTGGATGTATTTTTTCATTTTCACAGTTCCTTGTTCTAAACTTCTGTGAAGCATCTGTGGGTTCAAAGTGCTCACCATACATCTAAATACATTGAAGGGTCTGGTTTCCAAAAGGGGGCCACTTGTGGGTGGGTTTCCACTGTTTCAGCTGCACATCAGGGGCTCTCCAAACGTAACATGGCATCCGCTAATGATTTCAGCAAATTTTGAGCTCAAAAAGACAAATGGCACTCTTTCCCTCCTGAGCCCTGCCGTTCGCCTAAACAGTAGTATTCCCCCACAGATGGGGTATCTGTGTACGCCTGAGAAATTGCAGAACAAATTGTATGGTCCGTTTTCTTGTTACCCTTGTGAAAATGCAAAACTTGGGGCTAAAATGATATTTTTGTGGGGGGGAAAAAATGTTCACGTCTTCCTTCCACATTTCGTGAATTCCTGTGAAGCACCTGAAGGGTTATTAAACTTCTTGAATGTAGTTTTTGAGGAGTGCAGTTTTTAGCCCCCCTCCCACCCCTCAGTCACTTCAAATGTGGTGTGGTCCCTAAAGAAAAAAAAAGGGGGGGGTTAAGTTTTGTTGGAAAAATTAGAAATTGTTGATCAACTTTGAACCCTTCTAACTTCCTAACCAAAAAAAAGTTTAAAAAATGATGCAGATGTAAAGCGGACCTTGTTATTAACTATTTGTGTGGTATAATTATCTTGTTTAATTGCATAAAAATGTAAGTTTTCTTTGTCAACCTTTCAATATTTTCATAAATAAGCAAATCATATCAAACAAAATTTACCACTAACCTAAAGTACAATATGTCACAAAAAACAGTCTCAGTTGAAACGTTCCAGATTTATTACCACATAAAGTGACATTGGTCAGATATAAAAAAAACTTGGATTGGTCATGAAGGTGAAAACTGTCTGTCACTAAGGGGTTAAGCTACTTCTCATCTGTGTCTTGCTGCCTGAGGTTTACATTTTCTATGACAGGTTGACTTGAAAGTGACTGTCCAGTCTACTGAATAGGAAACAGGTAAATACTGCTGTTTAGACTTATAAAATTAAGAAGCTTTGCACAGTCTGAAAATTATAAAAGTTCTTCTGCCGGCAAAACGGTGACCTCTTTTTAGAAGTGAATTTGTGCCATCAGACTTGCAAGGCCAAGATATACAAATTTAAAGGGCAGGTGGGATGGAGCTTTAATTAAAAACAGCCTTGGACCAATGGGGGAAGCAGTGCTCAACCAAGTACTGTGGGGAAAATAAGTACTTGATACATTGCTGATTTTGCAAGTTTTTCCACCTACAAAGAATAGAGTGGTCTGTAATCTTTATTGTGCGTACACTTCAAATGTGATAGACAGAATCTTAAATAATTAAGAAAATCACATGGTATGATTTTTATATAATTAATTTGCATTTTATTGCATTAAAGGGAACCTGTCAGCTGTTTTGGCCGCTATAAGATGCGGCCACCTCCTTTTAGGGCTTGCCTACAGCATTCTATAATGCTGTAGATAAGCCCCCTGTCTCACATGAAAGATAAGAAAAAATGTTTTATTATACTCACCCGGGGGGCGGTCCGGTCTGGTGCCTCCCATCTTCTTGCGATGCCACCCTCCTGCTTGCTTCATGCCTCCCCGGCTTCGCACTCCTGTACAAGTTTACTTCTCTGCCCTGTTGGCCTCATGTTATAACGGCCAAAACAGCTGACAGGTTCCCTTTAAATACGTATTTGATACAATAGAGTAAGAGAACTTAATATTTGGAACAGAAACATTTGTTTGCAGTTTCAGAGGTCAGACGTTTCCTGTAGTTCTTGACCAAGGTTGCACACAAAGCGGCAGGAATTTTGGCCCACTCCTCCATACAGATCTTCTCCAGATCTTTGAGGTTTCGGTGTGGTCACTGGGCAGCATTGAGTTTCAGCTCCCTGCAAAGATTTTCTATTGGGTTCGGGACTGGAGACTCGCTAGTCCACTCCAGGACCTTGAAATGCTTCTTACGGAGCCACTCCTTAGTTGCCCTGGCTGTGTTTCAGGTCATTGTCATGCAGAAAAACTAAGCCAAGACCCATCTTCAATACTCTTAATGAGGGAAGGAGGTTGTTGGCCAAAATCTCGCACTACATTGACCCCATTACATCCATCCTCCCTTCAATATGGTGCACGTGTCCTGTTCCTTTTGCAGAAAAGCACCCCCAAGAGTATTATATTTCCCTCACCATGCTTCATGGTTGGGACTGTGTTCTTGGGGTTGTACCCATCCTTATGCTTCCTCTAAACACTATGCGTGGAGTTGATGGCAAAAAGTAATATTTTGGTCTCATCTGACCACATGACCTCCCATGCCTCCTCTTGATCATCCAGATGGTCATTGGCGAACTTCAAACGGGCCTTGACATGTGCTGGGGTGAGCAGGAGGACCTTGCGTGCCCTGCAGTATTTAATGCATGACCGCTTAGTGTGTTTCTAACTGTAATGTTTGAGACACTGGTCTCAGCTCTCTTCAGGTCCTCCCGTGTAGTTCTGGTCTGATTCTTGATTTCTCAGAATCATCCTAGGCGAGCCCCAGACAAAGGAAGATTGACAGTCATCGTGTGTTTCTTCCATTTTCTAATAATTGATTGAACAGTTGTTGCCTTCTCACCAAGCTGCTTGCCTATTGTCCTGTAGCCCGTCCCAGCCTTGTGCAGGTCTACAATTATGGACCTGGGTCTCCTTAGATAGCTCTTTGGTCTTGGCCTAGGTGGAGAGGTTGAAATGTAATTAAGTTTAGTGCTGGTTGATAATGATCAAATACATATTTCATGCAATAAAATGCAAGTTAATTATTTAAAAATCCTACAATGTGATTTTTATGTTTTTTTTTATTTTTAGATTGTCTCTCACAGTTAGTGTTCCTATGATAAAAAGTAGGGAATCTGAAGTTGCAGCAGTAGACATTTATTAATTATATTTGCAGTACTTAGTACCTATCGTAAGTCTGGGGTTGCCCACTCATTTATAAAAATAAAAAGGGCTGCCACTGATTGGTGATGGGCATTCTTTAGTATATTGAGATATTATTTTTTGCAAAAGTGATAACAAAGTTACAGCTTCCTACATCGTGTCAACTTGTCATTAATTTCCATGCTGACGCAATGACTGTGTTCTACGTTATTAGGTTCTGAGACTAAATTCAAAATAACAGCCAATATGGCTCTACTCCTGTAAAAAGGGCTGATGCCAAGGAAAGGTAAAAACAATGCCAATAGCTCTGTAAGCAAGCTATAACGTCTAACTCTCTTCTGATTTACTGGTGTATGGCAATTTGTTTTTTATGTTTTAGGGGGACATTCTTTCTGAAGCTAAAATTTTACATTGAGGTGTTGTTGCTTCCCTTTAGTAATGGAGGAGGGTGCTCTATGCAGTGTGTTCCACCCATTGGTTCACAATATATTTTGGTTTTGAGGTTAATGTAGAGGAAGTTTAATAGCTGTATCGCTCATTGCTTTCAGTTTCTGCAGATAGCGGCTGAGGAAGCAGCAGATATCATCATTTTAGGTTTAGTAGTCCAGGATCTCCTACTTCAGCGCTCGACTGCCTTCCTCTCTATGTGGGCATTAAGCCCCATGGAGAAGGAGGTACGGATTCCTGGATTTAGGACTTTGTTTTCTCTTTGGATACAGAAAAAACACCGAGACAAATCTCGATGTCATCCTCTGCCAGATGCAGGACACCTGGGTGATTTGGTCAGTAGTCATTAGGTATAGCATGTTCTAGACATTAGTATTTTGTAGAATAGCATATATGATGGCATGCGATGATATATTCCGATGGTGTTCTGTCTAATGCCATTACCACTTCCTGTGAGTTGGGAAGGGGTGTAAGCTGTCTAAATGCACTGTTTTGATGATTTGTGTTATTTTTTGTTTTTGACATGAGCATCATATCATTTAAGTAAGCATCATTATTGTTATGATTCTAGAACTGTTACGTTTTTTTGTTCTCTTAACTGTCAAACAAGAATGCTGAAAATTTATTATTTTTTTTAAGATGGTTTTGGCCAATAATAGTATAATATACTGCAAAAGCTATACAATCAAACGATATTTATTGCCTTTATTCTTTATAGCGTACATAATATTTTAAGATGACTTTATGTTCTTCTCAACAGGATGAGGTGGTAGTGAAGGAAATCCCCATTACACACCATGTAAAGGAAGGCTCAGAGAAGGCTGATCAATCTCACTTTGTCCTGCTTAAGGTCCTGGGGCAGGGCTCTTTTGGAAAGGTGAGTGGATTGTTTATCTAGTAAATTCTACTTCTCCAAGTTACATTATATAGTAATAGGAATGACTATCTACTCTGTGTAAATTAGTTTATTACAGACATGTCTATTTGTAAATCACTGTGTCAGGGATCAGAATATATGTCAGGACTTTCTTAATCCCACAAGTCCCTGATATCACAGGCTCGGAAGGTCACAAGTACCACTCGCAGTGATCTTTGGAGCGAACAGCTCTCTGCTGCCTCCTATTGTCCTGACAGTTACACAATTGGCCGACGATCAGCGGAGAAGGCCGCAGCCTGTTAGCACCACTAGGCCGGCTGTCAGAAAATTACCCGTGAACATACAATATATACGCCTCCAAATTCCAACACAAGGAATATGTGTACACGCTCTGGTACGATCACAGCTAACTCTGACAACCTCAGACTATTCGCCGCCACCAGGAATCTGTTTTGGTCGATTAGACACCATCAAACGGTAGCTATGGCTTCGAGTTGTAGTTTACAGAACAGAAGGAACAGAACTGTTAAGGTTTACATTTACTCCAAAGGGAGGCAGTGTTTGTGAAAAATATACAAAAGATTTTACATGAGACCAAACAATACAGCATATACAGTTACATAAAATAAAAGGGATTAACAGAAGAAATTTCTACACCGATCGCAGAGACTATTCAGTTTAGCCGAAAGAGAACGCTTTGATTGGTTTGTTGATAAACAGGGTCCCTACATACATGAAATGTAACACTCTGTACGAATACTGATGACAATGGGATTGATCTTTTATCAGACCCTGAGTCCCACCCACACACCCCTTACAATGACCTCACAAGGTCCCAGTTGTGGGCCGGACTTCAGACCTTCATAATTTTAAGAAATCCCAATTTACATAATAACTCCTCATAGAGCGATCACAGAAGATAGAGACTGATGTCATCTTTTCTATCGGAATTTTAGCTATGCTTGTAGACCAAACATGGTCAAGTTACTGGTGGTTATATGGCCCCTATAGATTTGGGGCTTTTTGGTGGGGGTTATGACTATGGGAAAATGTGTATGATTGCCTAGTTATCCCAGTGCCAACAAGGTACGTCTCATTAATATTGGATGTATAGAAAATCCAATATTCCATATTTTCTCCCGGAGATGTAGTGTCTGCTCTATAAACTGTACTGTCATTGCGGCTAGTTGTAAAGGGTGTGAGAGGTTCTTTGATCATCTTCAGACCCTAATAATGTCTTTTCTTGTCTCTATGTGGGGACAATAGACTTCCTTTGAATTTACCTGGACATAAAGATCGATTTGAATACCTTTCTGCCCAATGATGACAAAAGTATTCTCGAAGTGATACCTTTATTGGCTCACTAGAAAATAATACATTTGCAAGCTTTCAGAGTACAGAGGCTCCTTCTTCAGGCAGGATTACAAATAGATTAATAAGAAAAAAGCACAACATTTAAGGGATACTAAAGCTTGCAAACATGTTATTTTCCTGTTAGCCAATACTTGTCATCATTGGACAGAAAAGTATTCACATCGATTTTGCTGGCTAACACGGTACCACAATATAATTTGTTATTGTACATCTAGACATAAAGAGAAATCCTTGCATTTTAATTTGCTTCACAAAGCTGTGTCACTGCCATTTTGCATAAAGACAGATGTGATTGCTAACTCACAGCTCCTCATGACAAATTGTTGCTGAAAGGAAAGGGGGGTCATGAGGGAATTTTAATATATTCTATGACACATTGTTACAGCCAATAGTATTTCTAATTTGGATGTTTGCTATTGGCTTGTCATCTGACATATCGCTACCTGCTTGGAGAGCTTCTATCGGTTTCCTACATCAGTTTACTGTACAATGCATTGTAAAAAGACCATACTTCCCTGACATTAGCTTATATTTCAGCTCTGACCCTTGCAAAACTGTGGAAATATGTATCTCTTAGCCCCAGGAAAGCAGTAGGATAAAATTAGATGGTAATCTCCCACCGCTGGTCCAGCGCTGGCTCCCACCACTGCTCCTGTCCCTATCTGCAGCGGTGATGTCAACAGTAGAGCACATCACTACTGCAGGGAGTCACTGAGCTCAGAAGCTCCTGATGTCCACATCAAGGGAGTAGGGGATCCAGCACACATGAGTAGATAACAATTTTGGAATAAACATGGATTTTAACATCTTCATTAGTGTAAATCCATGTACCATGTCTTAGACTTTTTACATAATCTTTTTATGGAACATACACTGAAGATGTTTCTAACAATTGTTGAATAAACATTAATTTTATCTACATGTGTGCTGTATCCCCTACTTGTTTTTTGTAACCTTCTGAGTGGATTCACTTTCCTAAGTGCTTCTGTGCACAGTGTAATTGCTGGCCTGTAGCGACATGAGCAGAATAATTTTTCTCCTCCTTTTTATGATTGGGGTAAGGCAAGTACCTTCTAACTATTTTTTTTTTTTTTATCCCCATCCCGACATATAACATTCTGGTATGTCCTGTCTTGTGGGTACTTCCTGCAAATGGACATACCTGTACATCATGGAGATGCTGTGCCCTCACAATAGCTACCGGGAGCTCAACTTAAGTGACAGCCAAGCTCTAGCTGTAACAGGCGCTGGCTGTTTAACACACTAAATGTGAGATCAGTAGTGATCACAGAATTTAGAATGCTAAGAGAGGGAGGGGACTCCCTCTCCCACCTGATCTACACCCTCGTGAAGTAATTACGGGCTACCAATGGTTGCATTCGCGACCCAAAGGTCAAGTAATGACCTCCAGGTATGCCAGTTACGGTGGCCTTTTGGACTATTCCAGGAGCATGGTCTAAAAGACATTCTGTCAGTGTCACTGGCAGGTTAAATGCACTGTAGTACATGTGCATTGCAGTGCTTTATACCAGAGATCAGAGTAATAAAAGTTAGTTATATATTTTGCTGCTTCTACACAAAAACTTTTAGAAAAAAAGTAGTTTTTTGCATGGCCTTATTCTGGCAGCTATAACTGTATTTTTTTGTAAGCTGGCTGAGCTGTAAGGCTTCTGTTTTGTGGGACAAGATGATATTTACAGGGAAACCACTCCTATTTACATACGACTTTTTGACCACATTTTATTGCACTTTTTTGCAAGATGAATAAAAAGTTTTTGCCATTTTTGGATGTTTATAGATCAGGTCGATACGGACGTGGCGATACCAAATTACTTTTACTTTATTTATTCTTTTTTCGAAAATATAAGTATTGCGTTATAATTTTATTTTTTACTTTTTAACTTAGTCTGGCAACTACTCCTAGACCGACCATAGGGAAATGTGCTGTGAAGTGTGTTTTTAATAAATAAATCATATATATATATATCTAATGCATGCATACATACACACACACACACCCCACTATTCACTTATAGATTGAATACTGAATATTTTCACCCTCTACCCTTCTGCTTCCGGTGTACAGAAAAACAGTACACTTAACAGCAAGCCATCTAGAATATGATCATTAAAGTATTAGTAAATTGAAAATCGCATCATTTGTCAATTCCCTCGATACATACATGTATGTCATCCCCTGAAGAAGTAGTTCATGCTTCGAAACGCGTTGGGAATAAAAACATTGATCTTTTAATACATCGGTAATTGTGCAATATGTTAAGCAGCGCACAAAGTCCAAAAAAAGCTCCATAGGATCTGAAACCTCCATATTTAGTCTACCAATCCTTTCCCATATCTCGATTAACTACGAACATGACCAAAACATATGTATTAAGTCTGCCCCCTCTACTCTGTAGCATGGACTGCAATCGTTAGTGCCAAGACCCATTCTTCACAATACCTTTTTGAAGTTTTAGAAACGTTGTGAATAATACCGTTGAGACCTTCTGAGTTGTTGATCGAAATCTCTCCCTGTTGATTCCAAAATATCATCCCATTCCTATAAAGAGATAGTCATATCTCTTTCCCAGTTAGCTTTAACTACTGCCGTAGGGTCCCCAAATTTTTCTATAACGGTGAGTTGTACTAGCATGAAATAAATCCTTTAGTAGTTTTAGCTTGTACTACAAAGTCCGTTGGATGAGATGTTAAGGTCTGAGAAAGCTTCCTGAGATTTTGAGTGCCTTAGTTGTAAGAATTTGAAGAACTCAGAATTCAGCAAATTGAACTCCTGTTTGATATTCAAAAATGCAAAAATGGCCATCAAGATATAATTGGTACAGAAATTTCAAGCCCTGCCTTTTCCATTTCCCAAATTCCTCCAAATGCTGCAAATCCCACAAGTCAGGGCTATTCCAAATAGGAGTATACTTCAAGCAATCTTGCATTCCCTACCACTTTTTACAGGTCCACCAGATTTTATGTATCCGGAGTAAAGTAGGGTAGTGTCTTAACTTGGCTTTAAATTTATGAGATTACAAGAGTTTCAGCAAGTTGTGACTTACCCCAAAAAATTTAACACTTGTGCCTCTGCCTCATTGGTTCCTTTTAGAGCCCAACTTCTAAAATGCAGAAATTAAGAGGCCAAAAAGTACCCCCATGAATGTGGCAGCCCTAATTCCCCCCTGATCTTTGGTAGCTATAGCTTTTCAAGTTTTAATTCTAAAACGTCGTGTTTTCCGGAACCAAAATTTCGGAATCCAAATGGGGTCATTGTGCTGTGTATATAGGATACAGGGCATAAGGCACATTTTAAGGAGATTTGTTCTACTCAGGGCAGTCAAAGGTAATTTTCCCCAAGCATATATTTTATGCCTCAACTTAATCACCAAAGGGTCCAAATTTAGGGAAATATAATCTTCCTTGTAATGTAAATGTGAGGGGAGCCAGGGCCGTAGTCGTGGCTGACATAGATTGCTCAAACATGTCCTGGTCTCCCGCCACATGCATACAATGTCCCCATTGCAGCGTACCATCTGTAATGCCTTCGGTACCATCAGGGTCCCCTCTAATCTGCTGTGGGTTCACTCCTATTGGTTTCACACACAGAGAGAGAGTCCAGTTTCAACTTGTAACAGGCAACTTTACTTTAATCCTTTCGCAGTATGTCCAGCTCAGTTGCAGCAACTTCACAGGGAACATCACAGTGCACATCCTTGTCTATTCCTCTGCTTTTCCCTACTTCTAGAATGCTCCCAGGTTGTACCGTCTCGTCCGATACCGCAGCATTCCTTCTGTCCAGCTTAACTATCTTCAGGAGTTCCCCTGTCCATTTCGACATAAGGGCGTCTGCCCATGTAGTAAGCTGCCACATCTTGGTGCTACCCTGCATTCCTCTGCTGCTGTATCCTTCAGTTACCATGCCCTGGACGACTAGGCTCCTAGCTTGAAACGTTACGGGGTCCACTGCGTTGCCACGGGGTCTAAGGCCTTACAGGACCGTCTGGGCTCTCAAGCCCTACTAACTACGTTCAGGAAATACTCCTTCCTTACCCATAGTAAGCCCTCCTATGTTAACTATTTATTATACTAAGCTCCTATTCCTATCCTACTATTCCCCCTCTAGTGGCTAACCCTATAACTGCACTTTCCCTATCTACACAACATACGTATATACATAGCAGCATCAGGTACATTACAATACAAATACAGAGACCACTGCACAGTTTTATAAAATTCAGCTTCTCTATGTGTCTGACAGCCATTCCATACCAGTGTCAGTTGAATTCCAACCAGAGTACACCTCATTCTACTTAATGTGCTTCTGATTAGGTGATCACCTGAACCAAGTCTTATTTAACAAAGGAAAGTATAAAAAAAAAACCCTGCTGTGGTGTTCACAATCCTCTTGCAATAGGACAAGCCGGATGGCAAAACAAGTGCTAGTAATATCCCAAAAGTAATAAGAATGAAAAAATAACTTTTAACCATACCAAAGGAGTTGTGAGGAAAAGGAGGCCTCAATTCTGGCTTTACTAGCAGAAGGATACAGTAAACATCATGTTGCCTCCATCCTTAAAATTTCTAGGACGGTAGTCCATTACCACAAGGTCAAACAGCAGACATTGGAGACAATAAAGCTACAGACCAGCAGAGGACGAAAGCAACTCTCCACTGACTGGGATGACCGTTATCTTATTTGAATGTCACTCAGCAACCGCAGGATGACATCAAGTGACCTATAAAAGGAATGGCAAATGGCAGCTGGGGTGAAGTGCACGGCAAGAACAGTTCGTAACAGGCCCCTAGAGGCAGGGCTCAAGTCATGTAAAGCTAGAAAAAAGCCTTTCATCAATGAGAAGCAAAGGAGAGCCAGGCAGAAGTTTGCCAAAGACCATAAGGATTGGACCATAGAGGACTGGAGTAAGGTAATCTTGTCTGATGAGTCTAATTTTTAGCTTTGCCAAACACCTGGTCGTCTAATGTTTAGACAGAGACCTTGAGAGGCGTACAAGCCACAGTGGCTTGCACCCACTGTGTAATTTGGTGGAGGATCGGTGATGATCTGGGGATGCTTCAGCAAGGCTGGAATTGGGCAGGTTAATCTTTGCAAAGGACTATGAATCAAGCCACATACAAGGTTGTCCTGGAAAAACAGTGTATTCCATCTGCTCAGGCAATGTTCCCCAACTGAGGACTGTTTTTTTCCAGCAGGACAATGCGCCATACCACACAGCTAGGTCAATCAGTATGTGGATGAAGTACCACCACATCAAATCCCTGTCATGGCCAACCCAATCTCCAGAACTGAACCCTATTCCAAACCTCTGAAATGTAATCAAGAGGAAGATGGATAGTCACAAGCCATCAAACAAAGAACTGCTTAAATTTTTGTACCAGAAGTGGCATAAGGTCACCCAAAAGCAGTATGAAAGAATGGTGGAAAGCATGCCTAGACGCATGAAAGCTATGATTTAAAAATCATGGTTAATCCACAAAATATTGATTTCTGAACTCTTACGGAGTTAAAACATTAGTATTGTTTCTAAATGATTATGAACGTGTTTTCTTAGCATTATTTGCGGTCTGCAAGCACTGCGTTATTTTGTTTTGACCATTTCTCATTTTCTGAAAATAAATACAAAATTTAGCGCTTGGAAATTTGGAGACAGTAGTTTATAGAATAAAAGAGCAATTTACATTTTACTCAAAAATATACCTACAGCATAAAGAGAAAAATCAGACAAGCTGAAAATTTTGCAGTGGTCTCTTAATTTTTGCCAGAGAGAGATATATATATATATATATATATATATATATATATATATATATATATATATATATATATATATATATATATATATATTGTGTATTGTGTATGTACAGTACAGACCAACAGTTTAGACACCCCTTCTCATTCAAGGAGTTTTCTTGACTATGAAAATTGTAGATTCACTCTGAAGGCATCAAAACTATGAATTAACACATGTGGAATTATATAATTAACAAAAAAGTGTGAAACAACTGAACATATGTTTTATATTCTAGGTTCTTCAAAGTAGCCACCTTTTGCTTTGATTACTGCTTTGCACACTCTTGGCATTCTCTTGATGAGCTTCAAGAGGTAGTCACCGGAAATGGTCTTCCAACAGTCTTGAAGCAGTTCCCAGATATGCTTAGCACTTGTTGGCCCTTTTGCCTTCACTCTGCGGTCCAGCTCACCCCAAACCATCTCGATTGGGTTCAGGTCTGGTGACTGTGGAGGCCAGGTCATCTGGCGTAGCACCCCATCACTCTCCTTCTTGGTCAAATAGCCCTTACACAGCCTGGAGGTGTGTTTGTTGTCATTGTCTTGTTGAAAAATAAATGATGGTTCAACTAAACACAAACCGGATGGAATAGCATGCTGCTGCAAGATGCTGTGGTAGCCATGCTGGTTCAGTGTGCCTTCAATTTTGAATAAATCCCCAACAGTGTCACCAGCAAAGCACCCCTACACCATCACACCTCCTCCTCCATGCTTCATGGTGGGAACCAGGCATGTAGAGTCCATCCGTTCACCTTTTCTGCGTCACACAAAGACACGGAGGTTGGAACCAAAGATCTCAAATTTGGACTCATCAGACCAAAGCACAGATTTCCACTGGTCTAATGTCCATTCCTTGTGTTCTCTAGCCCAAACAAGTCTCTTCTGCTTGTAGCCTGTACTTAGCAGTGGTTTCCTAGCAGCTATTTTACCATGAAGGCCTGCTGCACAAAGTCTCCTCTTAACAGTTGTTGTAGAGATGTCTGCTGCTAGAACTCTGTGTGGCATTGACCTGGTCTCTAATCTGAGCTGCTGTTAACCTGCGATTTCTGAGGCTGGTGACTCGGATGAACTTATCCTCCGCAGCAGAAGTGACTCTTGGTCTTCCTTTCCTGGGGCGGTCCTCATGTGAGCCAGTTTCTTTGTAGCGCTTGATGGTTTTTGCCACTGCACTTTGGGACACTTTCAAAGTTTTCAAAGTCCATTTTTTCGGACTGACTGACCGTCATTTCTTAAAGGGAAGGTGCCGCAATTTTATATAATTTGCAAAAAAAGAGTAAGTAACAAAACATGTTGTTAAAGCAAATGTTGTACTAACTAGGATTTATGGTTTGTTTGTAATAATGTTTTAATGTAGCCACTGGGCGCTGACATCTTGATTTGCAGATCTGTGGAGGACTCATACAGTCTGCAAATATGGCCGTCCCTGGACATAGGAGACTGCGGTCGGCTCCCGACCCCACCATGCAGCCTCATTAGCAGAGAACTGGGCACGCCTCTGTGGGCTGCACCATTCACTGCTGTAGGTGTGGCTGGGCGCCATTTTACTGTAGCCCAGTGCTATCTGCTGAGCTCGACTTTCTGCACCGTGCTTCCTGCTCCACCGTCCTCCTGCTCTGTCTCCGCCTCCTCACTCACACACAGCCCCAGTGATCTCCGGTAATCTGACACCTTTGCTGTTATAGTGACAGTGACATATACAGCCCATAGTCTATTGTATGGGGGGGGGCAGTTACACCAGTGTGAGCATATCTGTAATACTGTCTCCTGTGATACTGCCTGCTGAGCTGTGTATCTAATCCTATCCTGTGTGATACTGACTGCTGAGCCGTGTATCTAATCCTATCCTGTGTGATACTGACTGCTGAACCCTGTATGTAATCCTATCCTGTGTGATACTGTCTGCTGAGCCGTGTATCTAATCCTCCCCTGTGTGATACTGACTGCTGAGCCGTGTATCTAATCCCCTCCTGTGTGATACTGACTGCTGAGCCGTGTATCTATTCCTATCCTGTGTGATAGTCTGCTGAGCCGTGTATCTAATCCTCTCGTGTGATACTGACTGCTGAAACGTGTATCTAATCCTCTCCTGTGTGATACTGACTGCTGAACCGTGTATCTAATCCTCTCCTGTGTGATACTGATTGCTGAGCCGTGTATCTAATCCTCTCCTGTGTGATACTGTCTGCTGAGCCGTGTATCTAATCCTCTCCTGTGTGATACTGACTGCTGAACCGTGTATCTAATCCTCTCCTGTGTGATACTGTCTACTGAGCCGTGTATCTAATCCTCTCCTGTGTGATACTGACTGCTGAGCCGTGTATCTATTCCTATCCTGTGTGATAGTCTGCTGAGCCGTGTATCTAATCCTCTCCTGTGTGATACTGATTGCTGAACCGTGTATCTAATCCTCTCTTGTGTGATACTGACTGCTGAGCCGTGTATCTAATCCTCTCCTGTGTGATACTGACTGCTGAACCATGTATCTAATCCTCTCCTGTGTGATACTGACTGCTGAACCGTGTATCTAATCCTCTCCTGTGTGATACTGATTGCTGAGCCGTGTATCTAATCCTCTCCTGTGTGATACTGTCTGCTGAGCCGTGTATCTAATCCTCTCCTGTGTGATACTGACTGCTGGACCGTGTATCTAATCCTCTCCTGTGTGATACTGTCTGCTGAGCCGTGTATCTAATCCTCTCCTGTGTGATACTGACTGCTGAGCCGTGTATCTAATCCTCTCCTGTGTGATAGTCTGCTGAGCCGTGTACCTAATCCTCTCCTGTGATACTGACTGCTGAACCGTGTATCTCATCCTCTCCTGTGTGATACTGTCTGCTGAGCCGTGTATCTATTCCTATCCTATGTGATACTGTCTGCTGAGCCGTGTATCTAATCCTCTCCTGTGTGATACTGTCTGCTGAGCCGTGTATCTAATTCTCTGCCGTGTGATACTGCTCTCCTGAAATACTCTGTGCTGCTGTCACCCTGCTGGTTTTTATGTGTGATCTACATGGTGGTATTGTGTATAATCTATATGGTGGCATTGTGTGTGAAGTATATGGCGGTATTATTTGTGATCTGCTAAAAGGGGACCCATTCTAGGGTGGTTCTGGCTGAGCACCTGCACACGGGTCAGGGGTAATAGGTGCAGTCAGGGGAGGGCTGGGGAGGCAGCTGAAGAGAGGGGTCTCATTTTTATCGTTACTGTATGGCTCCGTTCCCCCCAGCCTGCTTCCCAGTGTCACCCCGGACTGCGCCTGTCGCCTTGCTTTCACACATCGCCATGACAGAATCTGAGGAGGGGAATGGGGTCTTTGCATGCAAAGTCTGGATCAGAACAGGCCATCAATCAGCAGAAATGTTTCCTGGATTTCTGTGCTGCTGTCTCCCTGCTCCTCCCCCATATATCTCCCTCTGTGCCCCCCATAGACCAGTGCACTGCTCTCCTGAAATACTCTGTGCTGCTGTCACCCTGCTCCCAGAATCCTTGCTGCCTGCCATCCTCGGTGACTGAAGACCCCATTCCTCTCCTCAGATCCCGTCCTGGCGATGTGTGAAAGCGAGGCGACAGGGGCCTGATGTATGGTGGAAGGAGCAGGGTGACAGCAGCAGAGTATTTCAGGAGAGCAGTGTGCGGGTCTATGGAGGGTCACAGAGGGAGATGTATGGGGGAAGGAGCAGGGTGACAGCAGCACAGAGTATTTCAGGAGAGCAGTGTGCTGGTCTGTGGGGGGCACCCTGTTCGGTGCCAGGGATTGTACATAGAGCGCTGTGTTTTATACACATGGATGGACCGTCTGCTTGTCTGCTCCACAGAAATCCAGGAAACATTTCTGCTGATTGATGACCTGTTCTGATCCAGACTTTACATGAAAAGACAGTCAGTAACTTTGCAGGCCCCATCAAAATGGCTGCTCACTGTGTTCCTAAATGTCATCCTCTCTTTTCCCTTAGCAAGCACCCAGTAGGGGAGGAGAGGAGTGACACCACCCCCATGTCAGCAGATTCCACCCATACAGTGTCCATTTTAGGGCATGATCATATATCAAAATCAAACATCATGGACACTGTACGCCCATAATTACTGCAGGACAGTAATGTGAGCTAGTTGTACACTAGGTTTTTGTGCCAAACTTCAGTAGCTGCTCCCCCTAGTGTTAACAAGTGGAAATGCCAAACTTTTTAAAATTATTTTTCATATTTTACAAAATTAAAAACAAATGATAATATTTTTTAAGAAAATGTAAACATTAATTCTTTACATTTTTTCAATTGCTGAAAAAAAATTTTTGGGATGGCACCTTCCCTTTAAAGTAATGATGGCCACTCGTTTTTCTTAGCTGCTTTTTTCTTGCCATAATACAAATTCTAACAGTCTGTTCGGTAGGACTATCAGCTGTGTATCCACCAGACTTCTGCACAACACAACTGATGGTCCCAACCCCATTTATAAGGCAATAATCCCACTTACTAAACCTGACAGGGCACACCTGTGAAGTGAAAACCATTTCCGGTGACTACCTCTTGAAGCTCATCAAGAGAATGCCAAGAGTGTGCAAAGCAGTAATCAAAGCAAAAGGTGGCTACTTTGAAGAACCTAGAATATAAGACATATTTTCAGTTGATTTACACAATTTTGTTAATTATATAATTCCACATGTGTTAATTCATAGTTTTGATGCCTTCAGAGTGAATCTACAATTTTCATAGTCCTCAAAATAAAGAAAACTCTTTGAATGAAGTGTCCAAACTTTTGGTCTGTACTGTATACAGATTAGAACCTTAGTTTACCGGGACATGGGGCATAGGTCAGTCTCTGTAACCCCTTATATAGATACCAAGATATTTGAATTTCTGGGCCATTGTGATATTTGATATTATCTAGAACCACCTCATCCCTAGCATCCAGGGGATGTACAACAGATTTTGACCAATTTATGCTTAAGTGGGAAGATGATCCAAATATCTCTTGTTTCCATTCTAATTGGAAGGGAAATATTGCAATTATTACCAAATAGATTGTCCGCATACAAAGCAATTTTCATCATTATTGCCATATTTAAAGCTCTCTATCCCTGGATGCCCTCTGAAATCTGTTAAAGGTTTTATTGTGCATGCAAAAAGTATCGGCGACACCGGGCACCCTTGTTTGTACCCCTGTAAAATTTTTGCTGGGATTTTAACATTCGTGGTTAATCGCGATGTGGGCCTGTATGAGTCTAATTCCTTGTCTTTTCCCTCTTTAGGAAGGACAACAATTATTGATTCATATAAAGATCTTGGGAGCTCCCCAGACAGGCACTATTTATCATTTCTAAGTATTGCTGTAATAGTTCCTCCTCAAAAAAGTGTAAATTTCTATTGGGAGGCAGTCCGACCCAGGAGCCTTGTCATTTGCCATTTTCCCCACCGCCTGCTGAATTTCATCTAATAATATTGTCCTGTCTGGAAATTCCCTATCAACATTCCCGAAAGATGGGAGGCCAATCCCATCTAGATATTCCGAGAGGTCACCCTGTGAGTAATTGACCCTAGAAGAGTAAAGGTCTGAATAAAAGCAACACAGAGTCTGTAATATTTCAGAGGTTCGGGTGTTAACGTTCTTCTCCAAATGCCTTAGATGGTCCATAAATGCCCTTTCCTTTTGAGCCTGTGCCAGCTTGGCTAATAAAAGGCCAGTGGTCTCACGTCTCATAGAATTGCTGTTTTAGAAACATAAGTTTGTATTAGCAAAGGAATGTCTGGACTATCAACTAATTTAAATATTTTTTTTCTAAGCAATATATTGGAATATGGTGGGGGGACATATATCACAATTATAATGCATTCAAAGTGAGATATTGTGCAACGGGCACCAACAAATCTGCCTTTATCTACAAAAAAAACAATACATTTAAAAGGGACAGTCTTATGTACTAAGAGACTGACTCCTCTAGAATGATTAGAATACTAGATTAAGGCCCGATGCTATCGCATCGGGAGGATAGAGGAGCAAGGCAGCAGTAGTTATGAAGTGGTAGAGGCAAATTGGCCCTGTAATTAGACACCGGCAGTGAACAGGCAGAGGAGCAAGGCAAGACGTCCGCACAGCAAGTCGGCGTGAGGTAAATGGCGAAATTCCGCGGGATCCAAGATGGCGTCGGCGAAATCTCGCGAGATTTCGCCGACGCCATCTTGGATCCTGATGTCATCCACGCCGGCGACATGTTCTTGCGGCGACGCCATCTTTAGTATCGCGGGATTTCGCCGATCCAAGATGGCGTCACTGCAAGAACATGTCGCTGGCGTGGACGACATCGGGATCCAAGATGGCGCCGGTGGAAGATGATGTCGGGGATCGTGGAGCAGCAGCGACGACGGCGTGAGTATGAGACGGAGTGAGAGAAAGGGTCGTATGTGGAGTGAAGGGGGGGGACGTGAGTGGAGATGGTGAAAGGTGAGAGGTGTGTGTGTTGAGGGTTAACATGGCAAGAGGTATGTGGTGGATGTGACGTCACCAAGTTACAACCAGACGGAAGCTGCTTAGCATATTTATTATTATAGATACGGAGTGTAGGCCATATGCCGTCCAGGATCTAGGTAGCTGTTAATAGAGTTCTTGGTTATATGTGTCTCCTGCAACTCTATAATTGCCGAATTGTCTTTCTTAATATATTCAAAAATTGCATGTCTTTTCGACAGCTAAACCTATACTTTAGAAAAATTAGAAATAAGTAACTATCTGATAGTAAATCAAACCCCCCGTTATCACCCCCGTAGTTAGGGAAAAAAAAAATAAATAAATGTATTTCCATTTTCCCATTAGGGTTAGGGGTGTGTTGGGGTTGGAGTTAGAATTGGGGGGGTTTCCACTGTTTTGGCACGTCAGGGGCTTTCTGTCACGGTCCTGTTAGGGTCGACGTGCAGTCACCGCTGAGCAAGGACTCACCCACACTGCAGAGGGGCCCGGGGTCAGACACGGCCGGATAATTCAGGCAAACAGGACCTGGAGAAGCTGAAGTCAGTGAGCAGTGAAGGACCTACGACCAAGTGACAACAAAGGGGGTGGGGCTTAGTGTCCATCTGCCAGAGAGAGGCAAAATACTATACAGGAATACTCAAAGTCAGACAAACAGTGTCATACACAGAGATAACAGTAAAGTACCAGGGATGAGACAGAACGGATAGTCGGGGACAGGCAGTGGTCAAAGCCAAACAGACATAGAAGGTACCAAGCAGAATCCAACAAGCAGTATCCAGAGAACAGGCCGAGTCGTACACCAATTTATCAGGCAAACAAGAACACAGCACAAACACTCAGGAGTCAACACACTCTGCCAAGGGCGAAAGTATAACTGACGGGGATAGGAGCTTCTTGAGGCCATTAGAAGCCTTCCCAGAACCAGGGCGAGACCACAATAATGAGCCCCAGGTGTGCAGGTAAGCCTGTACTGGGATCATAACCTTTAACCCCAGAAGTGCCAGTCATCAGCACTGGTTCCAGACATTAACCCCACATGTGCAAGTCAAAGCCGCACTGAGATCATGACACTTTACAAACGCGACATGGCGTCCGATCTCACTTCCAGCCAAAAAAGTCAAATGGCGCTGCTTCCCTTCCGAGCTCTGCCATGCGCCCAAATAGTGGTTTACCCCCCCATATGGGGTATCAGCGTACTCAGGACAAATTGCACAATAACTTTTGGGGTCCTGTTACTCTTGGGAAAATAAAAATTGGGGGTGAAAAGATTTTTGTGGAAAAAATGATTTTTTAATTGTACGGCTGTACGTTATAAACTTCTGTGAAGCCCTTGGGGGTTCAAAGTGCTCACCACATATCTAGATAAGTTCCTTGGGGGGTCTAATTTCCAAAATGGGGTCACTTGTGGGGGGGGTTTCCACTGTTTAGGCACTTCAGCAGCTCTCCAAACTTGACATGGCATCCGATCTGAATTCCAGCCAATTTTGCAGTGAAAAAGTCAAACGGCGCTCCATCCCTTCCGAGCTCTGCCATGCGCCCAAACAGTGGTTCCCCCCCACATATCAGGTATCGGCGTACTCAGGACAAATTGCACAATAACTTTTCCAGTCTAATGTCTCCTGTTACCCTTGGTAAATTAAAAAAATTGGACCTGAAGTAATTTTTTTGTGAAAAAAAGTTAAATGTTCATTTTTTATTTTAAACATTCAAAAAATTCCTGTGAAGCACCTGAAGGGTTAATAAACTTCTCGAATCTGGTTTTGAGCACCATGAGGGGTGCAGTTTTTAGAATGGTGTCACTTTTGGGTATTTTCTATCATATAGACCCCTCAAAGGTACTGTATAACAAGATACAAGCTGTTTCGAGTATAGGGTAAAAAATTGGTATTTCCAATAAACCGTATATATAGAAGGCGTAAACCACACACGCTCACTCACTATGGATGATACCGTAATACAACATTTTGAACAAAGGTACTGTATCAGCACATACCAGGTGTATCCAGTCTAGGGGTAATTGTAAATTTCCGTCTATACTTACGGAGTCAGATACAGACACTCACAGGCTCACTATGTATTACACCAGAATTTAAAAGTAGAAAAAGGGAAAGATATTCGAAGCGTACAACAGTATACAGTGTTGTGGTACTTTTAAATCTTCGTTTATATTTCAATCTCAGTAAGCCAGTCCAGACTCTCCGCTACTGGAAACTACGTGGATACAAGTACAGACGGAAAGTCGAGTGTTAGCAGAAATTTAGGAATTACTCATCGCGGGAAAACCTCCCGGTAGATGTTCCAGAGGCGATGCAGACCCTCCATTACTGTGTCTGGAGACAGCGAAAACGGTTCTTTGTGAAAAAAGGATTGCTTTATCGCAGTAGCGTGGATCACATCACCGTTACTCGTCTCCATCAAATTGTGATCACAGGGAGAGATGTAGACATGGTCCTAACTGCCTATCATGATGTGTCTAGTCATTTTGGAGTGCAAAAGACAGAAGCCACAGGCCGTAGGCGATTCTATTGGATTGGCATGAGAGGAGACACTGAAAAATGCTGGCAGGAATGTCACACGTCTGTGACTATCACAACTGTGAAAGGTGATCATAAAGCACCACTGCATCCGCTTGTAAGTTGACGTCCATTACAAATGGTAGCCATTGATCATCTGAAGGTAGAGGCCAGCAGGACAGGCCATAGCTACATCTTAACCATCATCGATCAATACACCAAGTTTCTAGTGGCCGTCCCTGTGAAGGATTTAACTGCCCAGACTACACAGCGGTGGAGCTGGGAGATGTAAGTATTGCAATTTGCAAGTGCTGTGGCCATGACCAAGCAGGGGGGGGGCACACTCGTGGTCGACGGTACTGGCACAGAGCCCCTCATAGTACGCTGGTGTGTCTGATGGCGAGTGGTCCCCCCCACCGCGAGAGACACTGTATTGTACTATGAGGGGCCCTGTGCCAGTGCTGGCAGCCATCAGTGGGCCCATCCACCTATTCAGAGCAACGGCATTTGCCTGGGTGCTCCAGGTGTTGACCCCAGCCCTTGGGGGGTGGGGGGGGTGGGCAGGTTTAAAAAATGGCATATGTTGGTGTAGGCTGGACATTCAGCTGCTGCAAATGGCGGAATTGGGCAAGTCCGAGGAAGAGGAGGACAAAAGCGAGGCAGTTTTCTGGCAACCTATGTGTCATCAGGGGAAGGTGGGACAAAATCTTTTGAAACTCATGCATGTTTTTCCATGGTACATGACGGCACCACGAGAGAGGGGATCCGCCCTACGAGGACAGGAAACCTTCAAGATAAAAAGGGGCGGCTCCTCTCTCCGCATCAGTTGGTTTCCTGTCCTCGATGGGGAACCCTCAAGATGAAAACCTCTTGATGGAAGAAAGAAGAGGATGCCTGGGTCGGGTGATTAGTGGCAGGCATGGGTCTGCTACACCCGACACCGGGTACCGGTAGTCGCCTCGGGGGCCATATACACCTATGCCCCCCCTGAGCGAGAGCATGGCCACAGCCGGGCACATACTCGGGCGAACGGAGGTCAGCGAGGAGGTCCAGGGAGGCCACTGATAGTGTCCCTCCCTGTTGACATATAGTGGCCATGCAGCCCGGGAGGCACATCAGTGCCCGGGCAGAAGAGCTCCTCGGAGGCCACAGATTGTGTACCCTCCCTGTGAGCACCAGACACCGGACCCCGCAGCGGAGGTCGTTCCGCACATACCTGCGCCAGAGCAGGGAGATGGGGTCCACCATGCAGGTAAGAGGTGTCCGGGGGTCCCGAAATGCAGACGCTCACTCGGCCGGGCCGCACCGGGAGGCGCGCGCACTGAGAGCGCGCATCATGGCCGACGAACCGGAAGTGGTGCAGCAACCCGGAAGTAGAGCGGCGCGCACGACACCACGGGGCCTGGGAGAAGCAGAAGGTGTGCACGGTCCCGGGAGGGGCACGGAGCACGCATGCGCGCGCGCGCACGCACGTCCACACAGAGGCGCGGCAGGTGCAAGACCAGTTGGTCTAAAAAAAAAAAAAAAAGGTGCTATTTAAGATCGCCAGAAAAGGCGAGCAGGCGTCACAGCACCAATTTGGAGTGGAAGTGACTGCTTGCAGCCATAAGCAGCATAATGGAGAGCCCTTCGCCAGAGCATGTGCAACCGCGCCAGGAAGCAAAGGAGAGGCGGTCGTGCTCAGAGGAGAAAGCAAAGACACGCCGCAGCAGTAGTGTGAGCCACTCGGGCAGCGCACGGGCGGGTCGTCACCGCAGGAAAGAGGGGTCCATAGTCTCGTTGGGAGACAGTGAAAGGACCAGCCAACCTCCAGATCCGGTACCCGTTCTATGAAGCGTCCGAGTGGTGAGTGAACTTCGAGAAAGTCCAGTTATCTAATATCTGTTCTCTTTCTCCTTTTCTTTCTCCCTCTCCTCCTCCTCCTCCTCTTATATACATTGGCGGGGGGGAGTATAGGACGTCCCTAAGAAATATAGAGGGAAGTCGAAGAATAAGGAATGTGCCTTATGTAAAAACCCCACAGAGGCAGCCTGGAACAAAAAGTTGTGCCAGGAATGCATTAACAAAACCATAGCGGAGGAGACACCCTCATTTTCGGCTAGTCTGAGGACCATAATTCAGACAGAAGTTTCAAAATCAGTAAGAGCATTACAACCTGTAGATACAGAAAGGAAAAATAGGAGAGCAAGCCCCTCAGGGGTCTCTCAGCAAGACTCTACAGAGTCAGAGGACGACTCAAATAAGTCTCAGTATGTAGGAAGTAGCTCGGACGGGGAAGATACATTTCCAGTAGAAACTACGGATGAGCTCATTAAAGCAGTTAGATCTACCATGGGACTAGTAGAAGAACAGACAAAAAAGACAGCCCAAGATCTCATGTTCAGCGGATTGCAAAAGAAAAAAACGTAAAGCCTTCCCTGTTAACGAGCAACTAAAAGCACTAATAAAACGCGAATGGGAAAAGCCAGAAAGGAAGTCCCAGATAACGAATTCCCTAAAGAGGAGATACCCCTTTGAGGAGGAAGCGTCCTCGTCCTGGGATAGGGCCCCCAAAATTGATGTGGCGATATCAAAGGTCGCCAGAAAATCTTCCCTACCCTTTGAGGACCTGGGGTTCCTAAAAGAGCCACTGGACCGAAAGGTAGACAATTGCCTTAAATCAGCCTGGGAAACCTCGGCTGGCGCACTAAGACCCGCCATCGCAGCCACTTGTGTGGCTAGGTCCCTAAAGATATGGACAGACAACTTGGAAGATCAGTTAGAACAAGGAGTTCCCAGGGACATGATTCTGGAATCATTACCGGCTATTAGAGCGGCGGCGGGCTTTCTTGCAGAGGCGTCAGCAGATTCGGCCAGACTAGCGTCAAAATCAGCAGCCTTAACAAATGTAGGACGGCGGGCGGTATGGCTCAAGTGCTGGCCGGGGGACACACAAGCAAAACTGAAGCTTTGTTCTCTACCATGTGAGGGAAATTTCTTATTTGGTCCAGCACTGGATGAAGTATTGGAAAAAGCGAGTGACACAAAAAAGAATTTTCCGAAACAACCGTTTCAGGCCTTTCGGCGCTCCTTTCAGAGGGGCCGAAAGTTTAGAAGGCAACAGTTCAAAGAACGTGACAGAAATAATTCTGACAGACGATACAGAGGAGGGAGAGGCTTCTATTTTAGTAAGCCCCCTAGAGAAGCCAAAAAACCCGGCCAGTGACGGTCCCTCTCAGGTGGGGGGAAGGCTCTCTCACTTCCTCCCAGCCTGGGAAAGGATCTCATCCAGTACCTGGATCCGACAGATAGTAGGGTCAGGTCTGGAGTTAAAATTCCACCACTGGCCACCACAAAAATTCATCCAAACTCCGGTACAATTATCCCAAGAAAGACAAAAGAGTTTGGAGGGGGAGGTGTTATCCCTTATACAAAAGCGCGTACTGGAAGAAGTTCCAGAAGGGGAAAGGAAGGAAGGTTTTTACTCCCCCCTATTTCTGATAAAGAAACCAGACGATTCCTGGAGGACGATTGTAAACCTGAAAGGCCTCAACAAGTATCTAGTAGTCCCATCGTTCAAAATGGAAACGATAAGGTCTACGGTGAAACTCCTCTTCCCTCGGTGTTACATGTCGGTCCTGGATCTCAAGGACGCTTACTATCATGTCCCGATCCGGCAGCAAGACCGCAAATTTCTCAGGGTGGCAGTCCAGATAAACTCTCAGTGGCATCATTTTCAATACAAGGCTCTGCCCTTTGGGGTAGCAACAGCCCCCCGGGTCTTTACGAAGTTAATTGCGGAGATCACGGCACATCTCAGAGAAAAAGATGCTCCAGTAATACCATATCTGGACGACTTCTTGATAGTGGGGAAGGATTTCGCTCACTGTCAGGAACAAGTCAAGACAGTAATAGAGACTCTTCAGACTCTGGGTTGGCAACTGAACTTCAAAAAATCCAGGTTGGAGCCAACGATGGTCCAGAATTTTTTGGGCCTAACAATAGACTCGGTAATACAGGAGTGTCGCCTCCCAGAGGAGAAAGAAGAGAAAATCAAAAACCTAATCAGAACAACGTTAGGAAAGCCAACAATGACGCTGAGGAAAGCCATGTCAGTGTTGGGGTCCCTAACCTCCTGCATACCAGCGGTAAAATGGGCCCAACTTCACACAAGGGAACTTCAGTGGTGTGTGTTACAAAACGATCTGACGCTTCAGGGGCAATTGGAACAGAAGCTTACCATCCCGGATCCTGTACTCCAGTCGCTAAAGTGGTGGCTACAGATAGAGTCCTCTCCGAGGGGAGTACCCTGGACATATGCAGCCTCCAGAGTAGTCACGACAGATGCCAGTCCCTGGGGCTGGGGAGCCCATCTAGACACCCTGTGGCTCCAAGACCCTTGGGCGCGGGGGGGAAAAAGATCTATCCTCAAACGAGTGGGAACTACTAGCCATCGAAAGAGCGCTGGAAAGATTACTGACACACCTAAGAGGACATCATGTGAAAGTCCTATCAGACAATCGTACGGCGGTTGCATACGTAAACCATCAAGGGGGCACTCGTTCTCGGTCTTTGATGGAAATAGCGAAAAGAATCTTGACTCTGGCGGAACATCAGTTCCTTTCATTATCGGCCCTGCATATCCGAGGCGCGGACAACCTGAAGGCGGACTTTCTGAGCAGGAACCACTTAAAGCAAGGAGAATGGTGCCTAAAAGAGTCCATTTTTCAGCAAATTGTGCAGAGGTGGGGAAAACCCATAATAGATCTCTTCGCCTCAAAAACCAACAGGAAAGTTCAAAAATTCTGCTCCCTAAGACCAGCAGACATGCCACTGGCAGTAGACGCCTTCAGAATAAGATGGACATCAGGTCTCCTATACGCCTTCCCTCCAATATGCCTCATTCCATTAGTCCTGAAAAAAATCAGGGAGGATCAAGCCAGAGTAATTATGATAGCTCCCTTTTGGCCAAAAAGGCCGTGGTTCTATTGGCTGAGGGTGATGTCAGTGACAGACCCATGGGTGCTCCCAGAGGATCACGACCTCCTAACACAGGGTCCCTTCAATCATCCTCCGAATTCCAGGCTGCATTTGACAGCCTGGAATTTGAAAGGTCACTGTTAGAGAAGAAAGGCTTTTCAGCAAGATTGATTTCCACCCTAATTAGTAGCAGAAAGCCAGTGACCACAAAAATATATGGGAGGATATGGAGAACATTTTTGTCCACCTCAGGCCCAATACAGGAGGGGGAAGTGCCTGTGAGGGCGGTACTAGAATTCCTACAAAAAGGTTTGGACCTGGGCTTAGCAGTCAGCACCCTGAAAGTACACGTTTCAGCCCTGGCAGCATTATTTAATTATGACCTGGCAAGCGATAGATGGGTCGTCAGATTTATCCGGGCCTGTGCTAGAGCGGACTCTGTCCCATCTCCTAAACCTCCTCCCTGGGATCTAAATTTAGTCCTATCATCCCTAACGGAAAGTCCATTTGAACCAATAGACGCAACGTCAGATAAAGTGGTAACTTTAAAAACAGCCCTGTTAGTGGCGCTCACATCGGCACGTAGGGTTGGGGACTTACACGCACTATCAGCAGATCCACCATACACTCAGGTTATGGACGATAGAGTCGTGTTGAGATTAGATCCAGCATACCTCCCTAAGGTAGTGTCAAAATTCCACAGAGCCCAGGAAATAATCTTGCCATCCTTTTGTCCTAACCCCGGTAACAAAAAGGAAGATAAATTACATTGCTTAGACGTTAGAAGATGTATCCTACAGTATTTAGAGGTGACAAAACCATGGAGGAAACAGAGGGCCTTATTTGTCTCGTATCAAGGAGCAAGGAAAGGCCTTAAAGCCTCTAAGCAAACTATAGCTAGATGGGTGAGAGAGGCCATCATACTAGCATATAGTAGTGCAGGTAGGGCTGTTCCAGAGGGCCTAAAAGCCCACTCCACGAGGGCCATGGCAACGTCCTGGGCGGAGAAAGCGGACGCCTCCATCGACCAAATCTGTAAGGCGGCCACTTGGTCCTCTCCATCTACCTTTTTCAGACATTACAGATTAGACCTATCTGCCACCTCTGATCTCACATTTGGGAGAAGAGTGTTACAGGCAGTGATCCCCCCCTAAAAGAGAATACAAATCTCTGTAACTCTCTCATGGTGCCGTCATGTACCATGGAAAAACACGGGTATTACATACCTGGTAATGTGTTTTTTCATGAGACATGACGGCACCCTTATATTCCCACCCTATCACGTCATTAGTTGGGTGTTTCGTTAGTATTATACACTCCCTTGGTGTTGGAAATTTAGCAGTGTAAAATATGTATTGTTCATGTGTGAACTAACCTGCGGAGTTCCTCGTGCTCTGTAAAACAACTGATGCGGAGAGAGGAGCCGCCCCTTTTTATCTTGAAGGTTTCCTGTCATCGTAGGGCGGATCCCCTCTCTCGTGGTGCCGTCATGTCTCATGAAAAAACACATTACCAGGTATGTAATACCCGTGTTTCATTTTAATGAAGTTTAGATCATCAACATTTTGGGTCGACAGACGGGTCCTTTTTTTCTGTCAGGATTGATCCAGCAGCACTGAAGACTTTCAGATAACACACTAGCAGCAGGGCAAGCGAGCTCCTGTAAGGCACAGTGTGTCAATTCAGGCCAGGTGTCCAGTTTAGAGGCCCAATAGTTAAAGGGGAATGACCTGTGAGGGAGAACATCGATATGGGAGAAGTATTTTGTAACCATAGTTGACAACTACTGTCTCCTGTCACTTTTTTTAATCGATGTAGTATTAGCAGTCGTGTGAGGGGTACTTGAGAAATCATTCCACAACATGGTCATTGAACCCCTGTCTCCAACGCCACTTCGGCTGTGTGCATCACGAACACCTCTTCCATTGTGCCCACTACGGCTCGTGGGAGAACCAGCACCGCTGCTGTGTGCTGGGAAAGCCTCAAACAAATGATTTACCAGAGTTGCTTGTTTGTTAGCCAATATTATCTCTAGGTTCTCCTGTGGCATGATGTGTAATTTGACTTTGTAGCATGGGTCGAGGATGCTGGCCAGGCAGTAGTCGTCATCCTTCATCATTTTGGCAATGCGGGGGTCCCTTTTTGGGATCCGCAAGGCATAATCGCACATGTGAGCCAATGTTCCAGGTGTCAATAATGCACTGCCAGTGGTGGGTGGAGGAGCACTTTCTGGCAAATCCACATCCCTACAGTCACGCACAAACACTGTACCTGACCTTAGAACGCCAAGATTTTCTCTTGCCCCCTGAGAAGCATCCTCCTGCCCAAATTAATCATCCCCCTCATCCTCCTCTTCCTCTTCTTCCTCCACCTCGTCCAGGACAGTTCCCTGACCAGACAATGGCTGACTGTCAGCAAGGCTTCCCTCCTCCTCCTCCTGTTCCTCCTCTGCTGCAGACGCATAAGTGGGATGCTCATGCTTATGATGGCGTCGTCTGCGCTTACCAGCCGTGTGCATTCCTCAAAACACTGAAGGACTTTACGGAGGTCTTTCAGCTTTGACCACTGCACACCCGACAATTCCATGTCTTCCCTCAAACTGCCTGCCCGTGTAACCTCCCACAAATGCATTACAGCCTGCCTCTGTTCGCACAGCCTCTCAACCATGTGCAGGGTGGAGTTCCACCTGGTTGCAACGTCTATGATTAGGCGGTGCTTGGGGAGGTGGAGCAATCGCTGCAGCTTCTGCATAGGAGTGGAGTGGACGTTTGAGCGACGGATGTGCGAGCACAGTCTTCGCAGCTTATGGAGCAGTGATGTTATCTCCAGATAATTATTAAGAAAGCACTGCACCACCAGGTTCAAAGTGTGAGCCAGGCAAGGTATGTGTGTGAGTTTTGCACGGGTTATGGCTGCCACAAAATTATGGCCATTATCACTGACTACATTGCCTGGTTCAAGATGTAGACTGCCCAGCCATGACTCAGTTTGTCACTGCAAGTAGTCGGCCAGTACCTCCGCGGTGTCTGTCGCCTAAAGACATCATCTTTAACACAGCCTGCTGATGCTTACCACTAGCTGTTCGATAGTGGGACAGCTCGTGTGCAACACTGCCAGCTGTGGATGGAGTGCGACTGCGCTCTGTGGACGAGCTTTCGCTTATGGAGGAGGAGGAGGATCGAAAGCCTACAGCCAACTGTTTCCTATACTGTGGGCTAGGCAGCATTGTTCCACCGCCGCTGTCCCCTGTGGAGTCTGCATCCACCACATTAACCCAGTGCGCAGTGATGGACACGTAACGGCCCTGGCCATGCCTACTGGTCCATGCATCTGTTGTGAGATGCATCTTTCCACTCACTGACTGTTTTAGTGCATGGACAATGCCGTCTTTCACATGCCGGTGGAGGGCAGGGATGGTTTTTCGAGAAAAGTGCCGACTGGGTAGGTCATAGCGTGGGACAGCGTAGGCCATGAGGTCGCGGAAAGCTTTGCTTTCAACCAAACGGTAGGGCATCATCTCTAATGAGATTAGTTTGGCAATGAAGGCGTTCAAACACTGTACGCGGATGAGAGGATGAGGACTTTCTTGTCCTACTCAGTGTCTGGTAGGGTGAGCTGGACTGGAGAGCTGCATATGGGGAAGTAGCGGTGGAACAGATGGAGTGAGAGGGTTGGTGATGGTATTGGTGGTGATTGCCTAGATTCAGTGTTGTGTTGCAAAACCATTGTGATTCCCTGAGTGCTTTGGCCTTGCTACGACACCTCCACATTTAGTGCTGGCGGTGGTCTTACAGTGGGGGAAGCGATGGAGCATTGCTGGCTACCTTCAGTCGGAGCAGGTGCACATGTGGTACCTGAGGTTTTATAGTCCGTCCACGCTTGCAAGGGCATGTTGATTAAATGTCTAAGCATGCAACTGGTATTCAAATTTCTGAGTTGTTTACCTCGGCTAAAGGTCCTTCTGCACTTCATAGGCTAGTTTCACACTAGCGCTTTTGAACGCAGCGACGGCCTGCGCACGGCCGCCGCTAAGCCCCGCCCCTGCCACGCCTCCGCCGGTAGCTCCGCCTACCGGCGCATGACGCTGCATGCGTCCTGCGTCCCCTATCTTTATCACTGGGGGCGCAGGCCGTGCGCAGCATGCGTTTGGTGGCGCATGCGCCTTTTTGACGGTGCGCCGGCGCAGCCAAACTGCAGCAGGTTGCGTTTGGCGCAGGTCGGCGCACCTTCAAAAGGACGCATGCGCCGCCAAACGCATACTGCGCACGGCCTGCGCCCCCAGTGATAAAGATAGGGGACGCAGGACGCATGCAGCGTCATGCGCCGGTAGGCGGAGCTACCGGCGGAGGCGTGGCAGGGGCGGGGCTTAGCGGTGGCCGTGCGCAGGCCGTCGCTGCGTTCAAAAGCGCTAGTGTGAAACTAGCCTTACAGCTAACCTTTGCCTTATCAGTAGGATTTTGGACAAAGAAGTGCCACACTGCACTCTTCCTACTATGGTATACATTTTCTGTCCTTGCACGCTGTGCTAAGTTGACCGTCTGGCCAAGCTGTCCTGCAACTCTTTTTAGTCTTTGTTCCATGTTTTTGGACAGCTACGGGCCTGCCAGATAACCGCTGCTGCATTGTCAATGCCTGCTGCGGATCCTTCTCCTTATCTGAACTATTGCCAGCGCCACCCTACTCCCCCAATGGATGCCAATCCGGGTCAAGAACTGGGTCATCCATCACCTCCTCTTCAAAGTCATCTGCTCCTTCCTCTTTACCTTCCTCTGTGTCACTGTGTAAGGTGAGTTTCATCAGGGTCAGATTATGGCTCAGTAGACTGCGAGGGCAATGTAGTACTCTGGGTGAATATACCAGCAGAATCCTCTAGCAGTGGCTGTGCATCAGTGCACTCCATGTTAGATTCATCTTGGACTGGGGAATATCCCAGGCATGGTATGTGAAAAGAGCTCCATAGAGTAATCTGAAGTGTGGGCTGCCGCATCCTTAACTTTTGGTGGGGGTGAAGGGCACAAGAAAAGGTGTTTTTCCTGACCAGAACCCTGCACTGACGACTCAGTGCTTGCAGGTTTCAAACGTTCAGAAGAGGAGGCAATAGAGCTGGTGGCCGTTTCGGCAATGTACCCCAAAACCTGTTCCTGATGCTCCGGCTTTAAAAGCGGTTTTCCTACTCCAAGAAAAGGTAACCTTACAGGCCTTCTTGGGCCAGACGATGATGCAGGCTCAACACCTCCTGCCTTAGCTGCTAATGTGCTTTTGCCAGAACCAGCCGATGCACCACTACCATCAGTACCAGCTGCGCCCCCCTGCCCACGTCCGCGGCCTCTTACACCATACTTCCTCAAGTTTGGGAAACTGTACCAAAAATACCAGTCGAAAGATGGTATTGTATGAGGAGCGTCCAGCTGTGTAAGGTGTAGTAAAAAAATTAAATCTACGTATATATTTAGTCACAGACACTCTCACAGTATGTATTTGACCGTAATCCAACAAGAAGATATACGGAACTGTATCAGAAGTGTACAGCTGTATTCGATTTTTGTGTAACTAACAATCTCCGTATATGTATTTACGGAGTGTCACACACACATGCTGACTCTGTATAGATGTGACTGTAATGCGAACGGCAGATATACAATACTGTTTGAGAATCGGACAGCTCTATACGGTGTCTGAATGGAAAATTGTCAATCTCCGTCTGTTTTTATACGGACTAACACGCTGTCTATTTTTGACCGTAATCAAGCAGCAGATATACGAAAGTGTTTGAAAAGCGGACAGCTCTCTAAGGTGTAGGTCTGGAAAAATGGGAAATCTCCTCGGCTTGTTTTTCCAGAGTCACACACAGCTTCTATTTGTCTGTGATACAAGGTGGTACATGGTAGTGTGTGTAGAGCGTACACCGCTATACGGTGTCTGTATGGAAAATTGTCAATCTCCGTCTATTTTTATACGGAGTGACACACGCTGTCTGTCTAGTTTTGACCGTTATCAAACAGCAGATATACAAAACTGTTTGAAAAGCAGACGGCTCTATAAGGTGTAGGTCTGGAAAAATGGAAAATCTCCTCTGCTTGTTTTTCTAGAGTCACACCCAGATAGCTTCTATTTGTCCGTGATACAAGCCGGTACACAGTAGTGTATGAGGAGCGTACACCGCTATACGGTGTGTTAAAAAATGAACGCTTGGTAACTCACCAGAACAAAATAAAAAAAGTTGGAGTGCTTTGAAAAAAGCAGCGTGAACAGCAGTGTGCACACAGCAATGCAGCTATCAGGTAGCCTTAAAAGGCAGCCTAATCACCACCAGTACTGCTGCACACATCAAAAATGATATAGTGATTTGTACATAGTCGATCACCGCTTGTTTTACAGTCTTAAATTGTTTTATGTAAATGCACCCTACAAATTTCTGTGACGGTGCAGTATGGTAGCATTTGGGGCTCCACTTTTATTTACCCAAGTCCATACTTTGGCTAAAGCCAACCCAGTGCGTCACTGCCAAGAGTACCAGCCTCAAACCCGGTTGTGAGATTAAAAATATTGGGTGAGTTGACATGCATTCATTACAGTGCGGATATGCTCTCGTGTATGAAAATGAAATCAACACCTATAATTCTATAGACTGGCATGTTGGAGCAATTAAAGCTTGCTCTTTTAGCAGCATGAACTATAGTGTAAGGTGCTGTACACTTACAATAGTCAATGAGATATAGGCATCTTGTTAAAGAAGACCTTGAACTTACTCAAATTTATAAAATACCTTGGGAAAAAATCCCTGATTCTGTTGCTTTTTTCCACAATTATTACTTTTGGAGTGCAGTATGTGAAATCTGCTTGCAGTTCTACTGGGTGTTTCTTCAAAGTCTTCTCAGAGGGTGCGTGCTTTCACCTCTCTCTTCTAGATGCTGCCAATCACAGCTCGGCAGTGTCTGAGACTGCTTAGTTAGCTGTCACTGGTAGCGTCTGGGAGAGGGGTGAAAGCATCCCCCCAGAGATGACTGAAGAAGCACCAAGTTGGACTGCAAGCAGAAATTTCACATTCTGCTCTCCAAAAGCAACTAATGTGAATCTCTCTGTAATGATGTGGCCACAGTTAAAAATGGAAAAACATGGCAGAATCAGAAGAGCTCGGGGATCTTTACAAGGTATTTAACTCAATTTTTTTTTAGCAAGTGACAGGTCCTCTTTACCTGTACACTATATACAGAGCTCCTGTGTATAATGGCATTAGTGTTGTGTTTTTTATTAATGATCAGTATTGTAGTATTCAGTCACTATATGGTGGTAGTATGTGATCTGGTTATGGTGTGGCAGTATTTTTCTCGGTATGTGGTATTATTTGGTCATTATGTAATGGTAATATGTGACCTGGTCATGGAATGGAGGTCTTTGTTCCTTGTATGTGGTATTATTCGGTCACTATGTGGTGGTAATATATGGTCTGGTCATGGTGTGACGGTTTTTGTCCCTTGTATGTGGTATTAGTGGTCATTATAAAAAATGTGACTCATTCCCTTAAAGAAAAATAAATAAAAATAGACCTAAAAAGAGTATTGGATATTTTAAGAAATGTTTCATAGGGTAGAGTAGGGTCCGGCCAAAAGAGCCTACTTTGTCGAGGTGGCTGCTTAAATATTCTTTTGGCCAAAACAAAAGTTGCTGGCTATGTATGTAATCTGGTGTCTGCTGGGAACTGTTAATATCAGATTGGTGAGAATGTGGTGCAGAAGATGAGTTTTTCCCAGAGCAGGCGGTGGGACTGTGGAAGGTTTGAGGTGTGGAGGCGGAGCTGGTGTGGAGCCTGGGTGGAATCTCAAGGGGGCCTGAAAATTTTGCCAGTATGGGGCCCCGAAATTCCTAGTGGCAGCCCTGCACAGGCAAGTGCTAGCTGTCAGGAAACTGCAGTAAAGCGAAGGACATCAGGAACACGCCGGCAAGGAGGTGGAGTGCAGGAAATTTCAGGCAGGCCAAAGGACTTAAAGAAACCACAGGCAAGCAGGTGGTGTGCAGGAAACCGCAGGCAGACAAAGGACCTCAGGAAAACGCAAGGAAGGGAGTGCAATGTGGAACCCGCAAGCAGGTTAGCAGATAACAAACCAGAGTAACGTTAAAGACAGCATACAAGGAAGCCACAAACAGGCAGGATGATGTCCAGAAAACCACAGGCAGACAAGGAAAGATTCCAGGAGACCTGGCGACATGTAGCGGACAGATCTCTGGAGTCAATAGAAGTCACATAAAAGTAGGAAGATGCAGTAAAAGCTGCTGGTCTACAGGAGACATCCTGCAGCCTTCTGTAAGGATATGGACATGCTGTCCACATTTCCAATTGAAGAAGCAAGTTTCAATGTTGTGAAATGTAATATGTGTAGTTTGACTTTGGAGATAATTAGAGTTAGCAACTGGTGCTAACCTAGAGTGGTACTGACTGAGTCATAGGGACTGTGATGATTTCCGGTCAGAAAAAGTAGATAAGACCTGGAGTGAATAGTAGGTGGATCAAAAGAACAGAAATGAACTTGTGAGATGAGTAGAGTTCACCGGGTAGGAGTGCCAGAGCATCAGCATTACTGGCCACACAAGCATCTTGAAAGAGGACTTCGAACCGCAGAGCAAGTAGGCAAGTAAAGACATTTGATTAGGACTGTAGTTTTAAAGCTGGGTTGTGGTGAAGTAGAGAGAAATAGTGGCTATTGTATCTCAATAAAAGCCTTTTTTCACATGGACATTCTGCTGTTGCGTGCATGTTATCCTGTGTCTCTTTTCTCCCTTTTTTTCGAGAGAAATAGTGGGCATGAACAGTCCAGCAGTAAACAACTGAGGAAGGAAACTGTACAAAAAGCTTTAATCCCTGAAGGAAACGTTCATAAGACTTTGTATTCGATATCCAATACAAAATCCCTGTTTAGTAAAGAGTTTAATTTTGGATGGTGGTCTCCCTTATTGAAATGTGAAACATCTTGTCCTGTCAATCCAGCAAAATTGGTTATATGCAGCTTGCCAGGACCCCCATTTTCACATAAGATGCTGGGGCACAACAGATTGGTGGCTACCTCCTCCAGCCAAGTTACACTGCATGTGGAGACATGTGGGGTCAGCAGGTGCCCTAGTATACTAGACTGAACACTAGCCTAAACCGCATAGACAAGGGATCATCCCACCAAACGCCTTCTCTCCTTTTACTGTGGGCAAAATGCTACACAGGGTGAGGGTAAACCAGTGTGGCAATACTTTATTGAAAGAAAAAACAGGCAAATAACACAAATAATTGTCCCAGTAAAATACCCAGGATGGTGCAAAATTACAGAGTCTCTCCCTTCCTCTGACTTGCCTGGATAAGAACAGCTGTGATTTCAGATCTTCAAAAGCCGACCATCCGCACCTGTATCACGCAGAGGAGAGGTAACAACAAGCTTAGGAAGCTGACAGTCCATTGAGGTACAAGGCCGGGTGACCGGAGGGTCACAACCTGGCTTCTCCGAGCATCTCCATGGAGCTAGGTGACCGGTGGATACTAATTCTGGCTGGCTTTCTCAAACATATTCATGGAGCTCAGGTGACCAGTGGGTCGACATCCTGACCTCCCCAAATGTATCCATGGGTTCAGTGATGGTCAGTGAAGCAGATCTGTATTCTTTCAGCCGGTGCCATAGTCCCCTAATTCTGCCTCCTGCCCAACAGCTCCTTCCTCCGAATATTGGCATTCAGTTTACTGACGACCGGGGCACAAATATCCAATTTGCAGGGAACCTGCCTAACATGTATCCTCTCTATCTAGAGCAGTAATGCTATTCATATTTCATATTTACATGTGTTAGCACTACAGAGTGCAACTGTATTTGTTTGCTATTTATGGAGACTGCTGCTCTTAGTTCGCACATGTACACACCAGTTTTCTGAATTGGAAGTGCCTGTCAGTGTTTTTTTATTTGTACTTTGCCTCTCTTTCCAAGCAGTCCGCTTTATAGCCCGTGGCAGTTTTAATTGCAGCAGGATCCTACCTACCCATAAACTCTGGTTTTAACCTGATAGAGGTGTTCACTCTATGCAGGTTCCTAGCAAATCAGAGATTACCTTGTCATTGGCTTCTGGGCATTCATGAATTGGCCAAATTATGTGCTAAGTATCTCTATTTTTTCTTACTATCTAGAGCAGTAATGCTATTCATATTTACATGCATTATCACTACAGAGTGCAACTTTATTTGCTTGTTAAACGAAACCAAACGGCCCCCATTATAATTAAGCTAAATTAGTTTCCATAACTATGTTTGGGTATCACATTTACAATTTAGGATGTCTTCGATGAATATCGTTATTTGTCCCTTGTATTTTGTCAATGGCCGACAAACAAATTATTCTAAAACGTTGAAATTGCGCTCCCTGTTATGCCTCACCTCTAAAGTACACCACTTTTTTTTTTTTTTTTTTTTACTTTTGCTGATATATTTTGGTGAAAAAGGTAACAATTAATGGAAGTGGTCATCAGAGATTGTTACTGGACTGATTGAAGGGAAGAACCACAGCGTTAGAAGTCCTGTTATTCTAGCGTCTAACCAATTCCTTTTCTCGGGGGGAGCCATTGGTTTCATCTACCTAAGCACCAAAATACCTTGTCCAGATCTTGATGATGATATCCATAAAAATTAAAAAGCAGGTCTATATATGAGAAGAATTTGACCAAAAACTTCATAGATGTTTTATAAATGTATTTGTGCAATAAAGTTGTTATTGATTTGCAATGATGATAAAAAAGTGTATAAATACTGTCCCTTTCTGTAGAAAGGAGCAGATGATGATTCCGCTCCTCAGGCCTTGGTTTGTACATGTACCGATTTTGGACATCCAGGTCTGGATCACACATGCATGGCGATCAACCATATGGCCATCTGTCTGACCATGGGCAGGAAGGTGAAGGAGCAGCCGTTTCCTTATGTCTGTACATGGCCAAGTAGGTGAAGGAGCAGCCGCTGCCTTCTGTCTGTACATGGCCAAGTAAGATAAGGAGCAGCCACTTCCTTATGTCTGTACATTTTCTATAAGTGAAGGAGCAGCTGCTTCCTTCTTTCTGTCCATATCCGGTATGTGGAGGAGCAGCCGCTTCCTTCTTTCAGTCCATAACCGGAAGGTGAAGGAGCTGCCGCCTTTCTGTCCATATTCGGTAGTCTCCTTACCACCACATTGTAGATGAGTCATCCAGACGGTGACATAGCAAGTATAGCTGGAAGAAGTCCTTCAATTTCAGCCTTTAATTACTTGCTCTGTTGATCCAGAGGAAGGCGAAAAATAACCCTGAGGATTCGTTCTTGGATTATCCTGATATCAAGGGAAAAAAATTACTTCCTGACCCCAAATATGGCGATCAGCATAAATCCCTGGATGTTTGGTGCTCAAATCTACGTGGATGTTATGTGGTGGAAGCTCGGTAGGTTTCTCACAGTCTGGTAAATGAGAAAGTCCAGTTTTGTTGTCTCATCCGATTAATGTAAATCTCCATTCCTGGAAGTTACTGGAATGGGGCTGATTGTTATCAGCCTAATACTCCTGCTGTAAGACGAGAAATATACACGTCTGAGAATCGGCTCCTCACATTCAGTATATACAGTGTACTGGGGGATATAACAATAAGGGGTGTAGTGGTTAAGTGTGTTACTGAGAAGTGACAACATTTTGGATGTGCATATGTGTTGTACTTACATAGTAATATGCGAATGGTTGGTCGGATCTGCCGCACTCCACATCGTTCCAGTCTATGGAGTAGAAGAACGGATGGGATCTGATAGATGATGTAATGGCAAATCGCGTAGATGGAGTTTTGCGAAGAAGCTAGAAAATGAAAGAGACCATTAGTCATTAGATTATGTATTATTACTGATAAGTTATTACACAATGTCTATGGACTGTCCACATCTTATCTTCTATCTATTCTTGTAATCCCCCATCATCCTTATCCATCTGATCTTACTCACCCCTTTTATGATATAGATGGTATGAATGCAGATCCAAGATGGAAAATAAGGGATGTGCTCACGCAGAGACTGGTGGTACTCCTTCATTGAGCCCAGGGGCGGGCTGGGCCGGGTGGCAGGGAGGCAAATGCCCCCCATGCTGCTTCCCCAGCAGCTGTACAGGGCCGGCCGCACAGCAAATTGTGCGCGTCCGTACCTTCCGTAGTGTGGCGCAGCAGACAGCCGCCCGTGTCACTGTCTATCAGGCCGGGGCCGGGAGCTGTGCGCGACCGTCACCTTGACGGCTGCACAGCTCCTGCTCCCTCCGGCTGTACTTCCGGGTCAGTGTCGGGCGTGCGCGATGACGTCATCACGCACGCGCCGCATGTCCCGGCCGACTCTGAAAGCAAAGGCGCTGATGGGGAGCTGGCCGGCTATTAGGTAAGTATGGGAAACTTTTAATTTTTCTTTACAAAATGAATTCAATGGGTGAGGGGGTGCGGGGGCTGTACAGGATTACAGGATGCAAAGGGGGGTGGTGAGTGGGGGCTACACATGATGGAGGGTGAGTGGGGGCTGTACAGGATGAAGGGGAGGTGAGTGGGGGCTGTATAGGATGAAGGGGGGTGAGTGGGGGCTGTATAGGATGAAGGGGGGTGAGTGGGGGCTGTACAGGATGAAGGGAGGGTGAGTGGGGGCTGTACAGGATGAAGGGAGGGTGAGTGGGGGCTGTACAGGATGAAGGGAGGGTGAGTGGGGGCTGTACATGATGAAGGGAGGGTGAGTGGGGGCTGTACATGATGAAGGGGGGTGAGTGGGGGCTGTACATGATGAAGGGGGGTGAGTGGGTGCTGTTCATGATGAAGGGGGGTGAGTGGGGGGAAGGGGGGTGAGTGGGTGCTGTACATGATGAAGGGGTTTGATTGGGGCTACACATGATGGGGGGGTGAGTGGCGGCTTCGCATGATGAAGGGAGGGTGAGTGGGGCTGCACACGACGAAGGTGGTGGTGAGTGGGGCTGTACAGTTTGAAGGGGGTGAGTGGGGGCTTCACATGATGAAGGGGGGTGATTGAGGCTGTACAGGATGGAGGGGGGGTGAGTGGGGCTGTACAGGATTAAGGGGGTGAGTGGGGCTATACATGATGAAGGGGTGTGAGTGGGGGATGTACATGGAGTGGGGTGAGTGGGGCTGTACATGATGGAGTGGGGTGAGTGGGGCTGTACATGATGGAGTGGGGTGAGTGGGGCTGTACATGATGAAGTGGGGGACTGCACATGATGAATTAGGGGGAGTGGGGGACTGCACATGATGAACAGGGGGTAAAGGAAACTGCACATGATGAATTGGGTAAGAGGAACTGCACATGAAGTGGGGGTAAAAGTGACTGCACATGAAGTGGGGGGGTAAGGGGGACTGCACATGATGAAGGGGGAAGGGGACTGCACATGATGAAATGGAAGGGGGATAAGGGGCTGCAAATGATGAAGGGGCACTGCAGATGAAGTGAGGGGTGATAGGAGACTGCAATGGATGAAGTAAGGGGACTTCAAATTAAAGTTGGGCCGGGGGGACTGCAAATGATGAAGTAGAGGAGAGGACAGGGGCTGCAAATGATAAATTCAGTGTGAGTGACAGGGCACAGCAATTTAATTGAAGGTGGGGGGTGAGGAGAGCAAATGAATTGAAGGTGGGGCCGGGGAGAGCAAATGATCTATGGGGAGAACAAATAATGAATTTTGAGAGTGGGGGAGTAAATGATGTATTGAATGTGTGGTAGAGCAGTTGATAATGAATAGTGGGTGGGGGAGAAAGACATGACAATGAATTGAGGTGGGAGGGACATGTAAATATAATGAATCGGAATTGGGGTTAGAGCAGGAGGTACATAATGGGGGGGCCTTGAGGATGAAGTGCCTGGTAATGACTTGGGGAAAAAAGTTCAGGTGCGAATTAATTATTTTATATTATTATCATATTCTGTATTCAGATGTGTAGTATAGAAGAAAGGGAAAAAGTGGGGAATGTGCTCTGGAAGCCGTGCTCTAGGTAACTGTGTTATTTTATGCAGAGACAAGTCCTGGCTGGAAGAAGTGATGGCGTTCTGTACGAGATGAAAAAGAAAAGTAAAGATGAAGTACTTCAGCTAGAGATGTCACTGGTGAGTCAGTGTGTTACTTGTGCACTGACACTATACACTGTATACTATATACAGAGCTCCTGTGTATGTCACTAGCAGTGGTGATCACTGAATTACATGTACAGTGACACTATATACAGAGCTTCTGAGTATAATGTCACCGGTGATCACTGTATTACATGTATACTGACAGTAAATTCAGAGTTCCTGTATACAATGGCACTTAATATTGTGTTTTTTTTAATTAATTATCAGGATTGTAATATTTAGTCACTATGTGGTAGTAATATATGTTCTGGCCAAGGTGTGGCGGTATTTGTTCCTTGTATGTGGTATTATTCAGTCACTATGTGGTGGTAATATGTGGTCTGAACATGGTGCGACGGTATTAGTTCCTTGTATGTGGTATTATTTGGTCACTATGTGGTGGTAATATGAGGTCTGGTCATGGTGTGACGATATTTGTCCCTTGTATGTGATATTAATGGTTGTTTAAAAAAAAATGTAAATGTATGTGACTCATTCCCTTAAAGAAAAATACATAAATATAGATTTTTAATAGTTTAGAGTAGAGTAGGGCTCGGCTGAAAGAGTCAACCGTGTCGTGGTATCAGCTTAACCCCTTCACCCCCAAGGGTGGTTTGCACGTTCATGACCGGGCCAATTTTTTACAATTCTGACCACTGGCCCTTTATGAGGTAATAACTCTGAAACGCTTCCATGGATCCTGGTGAATCTGACATTTTTTTCTCGTGACCTATTGTACTTCATGTTAGTGGTAAAATTTCATTCATATAACTTACGTTTATTTGTGAAAAAAAACGGAAATTTGGCGAAAATTTAGAAAATTTTGCAATTTTCCTACTTTGAATTTTTATGCCCTTAAATCACAGAGATACGGCACACAAAAAACTTAAGTAATATTTCCCACATGTTTACTTTACAAAAGCACAATTTTGGAACCAAAATTTTTTTTGTTAGGAAGTTATAATGGTTAAAAGTTGACCAGCAATTTCTCATTTTTAAAACCCCATTTATTTTTACGGACCACATCACATTTGAAGCCACTTTGAGGGGTCTATATGATAGAAAATACCCAAAAGTGACACCATTCTAAAAACTGCACCCCTCAAGGTGCTCAAAACCACATTCAAGAAGTTTATTAACCCTTCAGATGCTTCACAGGAATTTTTTGAATATTATTTTACCAAGGGTAAAAGGAGAAATTATACTGGAAAAGTTATTGTGCAATTTGTCCTGAGTACGCTGATACCTGATATGTGGGGGGAACCACTGTTTCGGCACATGGCAGAGCTCAGAAGGGAAGGAGCGCCGTTTGACTTTTTCAATGCAAAATTGGCTGGAATTCTGATCGGACGCCATGTCAAGTTTGGAGAGCCCCTGATGTACCTTAACAGTGGAAACCCCCCACAAATTGCACCATTTTGGAAACTAGACCCCCCCCAAGGAACTTATCTAGATGTTTGGTGAGAACTTTGAACCCCCAAGGGCTTCACAGAAGTTTTCTAACGTTCAGCCGTACAATTATAAAAATCATATTTTTTCCACAAAAATGATCTTTTCACCCTCAATTCTTACTTTCCCAACGGTAACAGAACCCTAAAAGTTATTGTACAATTTGTCCTGAGTACGCTGATACCCCATATGTGGGGGTAAATCACTATTTGGGCGCGTGGCAAAGCTCGGAAGGGGAGCAGCGCCATTTGACTTTTTTGGCTGGAATTGAGATCGGATACCATGTCGCGTTTGGAAAGCCCCTGATGTACCTAAACAGTGGGATTCCCCCACAAGTGACCCCATTTTGGAAACTAGACCCCCTAAGGAACTTATCTAGATGTGTGGTGAGCATTTTGAACTCCCCCAGTGCTTCACAGAATTTTATAACGCCCGGGCGTGAAAATAAAAAAATCGTATTTTTTCCACAAACATGATCACTTACTCCCCAATTTTTGTATTTTCCCAAGAGTACCAGGAGAAAATGGACCCCAAAAGTTGTTGTCCGATTTGTTCTGAGTACCCTGATATCCCATATGTGGGAGAAAACTACTGTATGGGCCCACGTCGGGGCTCGGAAGGGAAGTAGTGACGTTTTGGAATGCAGACTTTGATGGAATGCTCTGCGGGTGTCATGTTGCCTTTGGAGAGCCCCTGAAGTACCTAAACAGTGGAAACCCCACACAAATGACACCATTTTGGAAACTAGACCCCCTATGGAACTTATCTAGATGTGTGGTGAGCACTTTGAACCCCCAAGGGCTTCACAGAAGTTTATAATGCCCGGGCGTGAAAATAAAAAAATCATATTTTTTCCCCACAAAAATGATATTGTTGCCCCCAATTTTTTATTTTCCTAAGGGCAACAGGAGAAATAGTTGTTTTGCAATTTGTCCTGAGTAGGCTGATACCCCATATGTGGGGGTAAAACACTGCTTGGGTGCATGGCAGAGCTTGGAAGGGAAGGAGCACCATTTGACTTTTTCAACACAGAATTGGCTGGAATTGAGATCAGACGCCATGTTGCGTTTGGAGAGCACCTGGTGTGCCCAAACAGTGGAAACCCTCCAATTCTAACTCCAACCCTAATCTCAGCCCTAACCCTAGCCCTAATGGGAAAATGGAAATAAATAAATTTTTTTCATTTTCCCTAACTAAGGGGGTGATAACGGGAGGTTTGATTTACTATTTATGGCGGTTTTTATTTTTGGCAGCTGCCACACGCTAAAAGACGCTTTTTATTGTAAAAATAGTTTTTGCATCACCACATATTGAGAGCTATAATTTTTCCGTATTTTGACCCACTGAGTCATGCAAGGTCTTATTTTTTGCGGGACGAGTTGATGTTTTTATTGGTATCATGTTCGGGCACGTGACATTTTTTGATCGCTTTTTATTCTGATTTTTGGGACGCAGAATGAACAAAAACCAGCGTTCCATGTATTTCTTTTGGGGGTGCGTTTACACCGTTCCGCGTGCGGTAAAATTGATAAAGCGGTTTTATTCTTCGGGTCAGTACGGTTACAGCGATACCTCATTTATGTCTTTTTTTTATGTTTTGGCGCTCTTATGCAATAAAAACAATTTTTATATAAAAAATAATTATTTGCATTGCTTTATTCTGCGAGCTATAACTTTTTTATTTTTTCTCTGATGATGCTGTGTGGCGGCTCGTTTTTTGCGGGACAAGATGACGTTTTCAGCGGTACCATGGATATTTATATGCGTCTTTTTGATCGTGCGTTATTGCACTTTTCTCTCTCCCCCATGACGGCACCACGGAGAGAGAGGGATCCGCCCTCAGGGACAGGAAACCTACAGATGAAAAAGGCGGTACCTCTCTCCCACATCAGTTGGTTTCCTGTCCCTGACGGGGAACCTACAGCACGTACCTGGAGTCGTCGCAGGATCCAGGGACCCATCCAGTCCGGCAATAAGGCAGCGGGGCGCCCTGCCTCGGCTGGATCGAGGCCTTGAACAGGCTCCCCCCCCCCCCGAAACACCACCATCAGGGTCGGCGGGCCTTGAGGGTGAGTGGGGAAAGGCAGTGAAGACTCCTGGAAGCCTGCCAATCCCAGGAAAAAGGGGAAGAAAAAAAAAAAAAAAGGGGGCGCCTCCTGCAGTTAGTGACGGCGGTCACTACTGGAGAGCCCAGCCGATCTGATGAGGGGGCCGGGCAGGTGGCGGCAGTCACCGAGGACCATACGGCAGAGCCTGCCATACCGGGGCGGAGGTGGGGGCCCATCAAGAGCCACGGACCGGGCGGGCCTCTGCGGCACACAGCGGGGCGGCGGCAGCCACCGGAGCCAGGTGTGCAGTGCCGGGAGGCCGGCGGGATGTGCGGTACACCGGGGGGCTCGCGTGCCATGTCTGCTCCCTTAAGGTGCGCGGTGCACCGCTGGGTAATCTCGCGGTGCGCATGCGCGAGACTTCCGGCGGGCCGCGGTACTTCCGGGAGCGTGGGCATCCCTGGGAAGGCGGCGGTAAATTAAAAAAAAAAATTCTTTTTTGCTCTAAAAGTTTAAAAAAGAGGGGAAAGCGGTCACCATGAGTGGGAAACCACAGAAGGAGACACGGCGGTGGTCCCCGAAGCAGGGACCTCAGCGAACGCAAGAACAGCACCTACAGCGCCAGCGCGACTCTTCCCAGCAGCGCAGCAGCAGCGGTCACACGAGATCGCGGCGCAGCCAAAGCTCCACCATGGCGGCGCAGCCAAAAGTGGATGCAGCAGTGGAGATAATCCCTACGCCTGAGACGGTATCATTCGTTCCACAGGAGGGTGAGTGATCTCCGTGAATGCCGTCTGCTAAATTGCGACCATTAATTTTTTCTCTTGCAGGGGCGTAAATGCACAACCAAATCTAAACATGCGGTATGTGCTATATGTACGGAGAAATTACCCCCTAAATGGGAGAAAAAGCTCTGTGCGGCTTGCATAGAGTAGACGATACAGGAAGAATCCCCGGGGTTTGCCCTAGACCTCAGAACGTTAATAAAAACCCAGGTTGAAGACGCCCTTAAGGGCGCCAGGTCCTCAAAAAAGAAACGCCTGTCCAGGCATATATCCCTAGAGTCTAGCACCAGTGAGTCAGAAAACGAGCTATCCGACTCAAGTGATTCTTCATCCTCCCAATCCTCTTCGTCATCATCAGAAGGGGGACGCAGCTGCTTTCCCATTGAGGAGACGGACGCCCTGGTAAAGGCTGTGAGGACAACTATGGGGCTGGTAGACGAACGCCCCAAGAAAACGGCCCAAGATATAATGTTCGGCGGCCTAGAGCAAAAGAAACGGAGGGCTTTTCCGATTAATGAAAAAATCCACTCCCTCATCAAGCGAGAGTGGAAAAAAACAGACAAAAAAGTCCTCCTAACACCAAAGAGGAAATACCCCTTTGACGACCCGGCCTGCTCCTTTTGGAGCAAAGCCCCTAAGTTAGACGTAGCGGTTGCAAAGGCCTCAAAAAAAAAAGTTTGCCCTGCCCTTCGAAGACATGGGCACCCTGAAGGACCCAATAGACAAGAAGGCTGAAACCTTTTTAAAAAATGCTTGGGAAGCAGCAGGAGGGGGGCTAAAGCCAGCCATAGCAGCCACATGTACAGCACGGGCCCTGATGGTATGGCTGGACCATTTAGATTCTCAAATAAAGAAGGTCCCGAGAGAAACAATACAGAAGTCAGTTGCCGTAATCAAGGGAGCAGCAGCGTTTCTGGCAGATGCGTCGGTAGACTCAACCAGACTGGCAGCCAGGACGGCGGCCTTTTCAAATGCAGCAAGACGCGCCTTATGGCTGAAGTGCTGGCCTGGAGATTTGCAGACAAAAATTGTGCGCAATCCCGTGCAAAGGGGTATTCTTGTTTGGTCCAACACTGGACGACATCTTAGACAAGGCCGGGGACAAGAAAAAATCCTTTCCCGGGTTCCCCAGCCAGGCATACAGACGTCCCTTTCGGAGCAAGAGGTTTATGCGACGTAAACCCCCAAAAGGGAACAAAGAAAGTTGGGAGGACAGAAGGAACAAGAGTAAGGGGTTTATGTTTAACAAACCCCCCGACAACAAGAAGCCACAATGAAGGTACTCCCCGGGTCGGGGGAAGATTATCATACTTTCTCCAGGCCTGGGAGAAAATATCCGCAAGTTGTTGGATACTGGACATAATAAAGGAAGGCCTGAGGCTAAAATTCATCTCCCTTCCAAACAACTCTTTCATAATAACCCCTCAAAGGTCGTCACAAGAGCAGCTGGCTCTACAACAAGAAATAACGAACCTAAGGGAGAAAAACGTACTGGAAGAGGTCCCCTACCTAGACAGGGGCAAAGGCTTCTACTCCCCTCTTTTCCTTTGCAAGAAGCCAGACGCTTCGTACAGGGTGATCATAAATCTCAAAAGGCTGAACAAATTTCTAGAAATTCAGCACTTCAAAATGGAGAAGATAAAATCTTGTATAAAAATGCTTCCCCCAGCTTGCTTCATGGCTGTATTAGACCCGAGGGACGCATATTATCATATGCCTATCCACAGAGACCACAGGAAATACCTCAGGGTGGCAGTGACGATTCGGGGGGAGGTGAAACACGATCAGTTCAGAGCCCTCCCCTTCGGGCTAGCTATTGCTCCAAGGGTATTTACGAAGGTAATGTCGGAAGTAATGGCCCACATAAGACAGCAAAACATCCTGATAGTCCCATACCTAGACGATCTCTTAATAGGGGTTACCTCCCAACACTGCAAACAACAATTGGACATAGTGATGAGGGCCCTACTGAGCCTAGGGTGGATGCTTAACTTGCCCAAGTCCAAACTCATACCAGGTCAGGTGCAGGAGTATTTGGGGATAACACTAAATTCAATCGAACAGAAATGTTACCTGCCACAGACAAAGGTTCAAAAAATGACACAAATGACATCCCAAATGATAACCTCCCCAAACGCTACCTTAAGGAAAGCGATGTCACTGTTAGGATCCATGACAGCCTGCATGCCAGCAGTTCAGTGGCCTCAGAGCCATACGCGGGACTTACAATGGGAAATACTAGACGCAAACACTTCCTTACACGGGAATTTAGACACGCAGTTAAACATCTCACCAGAGACAAAACATTCCTTGAAGTGGTGGACAAATCCAGCCAACCTAGTCAAGGGGGTGCCTTGGATATTGCCGGCAACAAAGATCCTAACCACAGACGCAAACCCCTGGGGGTGGGGTGCACATCTAGACAACCAAGTGGCACAGGGGGCCTGGTACCAGGGAAGAGAGTCCGCTTCCTCAAATATGAGGGAGCTGCTGGCAGTAAAACTAGCTCTCAATCATTTTCTTGACTCCCTTCGTTGCCATCACACAAGGATCTTCTCAGACAACCAGGTAGTGGTGGCATACCTAAACCACCAGGGAGGCACCAGATCTCGACCTCTGATGGAGGTAACAAAATCCATCTTCCACCTGGCAGAGCACAACCTACAATCCCTGACAGCCCTCCACATAAAAGGTGCAGAAAATCAAACGGCGGACTTTTTAAGCAGGACACGTCTAAAACAGGGGGAGTGGGAACTAAGCCAGTTAATCTTCAATCAAATCGTGAAACTCTGGGGCCGGCCACAAATAGACTTATTTGCGAACAGTCAGAACCGGAAGCTGGAAACCTTCTGATCGATCGATCCCCGGGGGGGCCCAGTAGCCCTAGACGCCTTCATGATACCCTGGGAGTATCATCTGGCCTACGCCTTCCCCCCAATATCGCTCATTCCCTTAGTACTGAGGAAAATATGGGAGGACAAGGCGACAGTAGTGGTAGTAGCGCCCTTCTGGCCACGGAGAATATGGTTCTCGTGGCTGAGAAGAATGTCCGTGACAGACCCCTGGGTTCTACCAGAAAATCCAGACCTGTTATGCCAGGGTCCAGTTTATCACCCACACATAAAAAACCTGCACCTGACAACTTGGCTTTTGAGCGGGAGCTCCTAAGCAACAGGGGCTTCTCATCAAACTTGGTAACCACGCTACTACAGAGTAGAAAGCCAGTAACCACAAAGGCATATGGCAAAGTTTGGAAGAAATTCATATCAGTGTCAGGCTCCGACCCAACGGGCGAAATCCCTGTAGATAAAATTCTAGAATTCCTACAAAGGGGGTTGGAGAAGGGGTGTTAGCTACCAGCACCTTAAAAGTACAGGTGGCGGCCTTGGGAGCTTTGTATAACCACGATTTAGCTAAAAATAGATGGGTTAAGAGATTCATTAGAGCCTCAAGTAGATCCAGGCCGATCCTTCTACACACCACCCCACCCTGGGATCTAAATCTGGTGCTGAACGCACTAACCAAATCTCCCTTCGAACCCCTAGAGAAGGCTCCCTTAAAATTGTCGCTTAAGACTTCCCTGCTAGTAGCCTTAACTTCGGCCCGCCGCATTAGTGACATGCAAGCTCTGTCTGCCCACGCACCCTTCACGTAAATTCTGGAGGATAGGGTAATTCTTAAAACCGACCCAGCTTATCTCCCCAAAGTATCTACACAGTTTCATAGGACCCAGGAAATCTCCCTACCCGCTTTCTGTCCCAATCCCAAAAACAAAACAGAAGAGGTGTTACACACTATAGACGTAAAAGATGCCTGGTCCAATATTTAACAACCACGGGGGAGTTTAGGAAGGATAGGGCTCTGTTTATCTGTTTTCAGGGGACTCGGAAGGGTCAAAAAGCATCGAAGGCCACACTGGCGAGGTGGATAAGAGAGGCCATCACCCTATCCTACTCCTCCTGCGGGGCAGCCATACCAGAGGACGTAAGGGCCCATTCAACCAGGGCAGTGGCATCATCCTGGGCGGAGAAAGCTGGCGCTTCAATAGATCAGATATGTAGAGCGGCCACTTGGTCTTCCCCCTCTACATTTTTCAAACATTACCGTCTAGACTTGACCTCCTCTTCAGATCTCACCTTTGGGAAAAGGGTTCTGGAGGCGGTGGTCCCTCCCTAGATGTACAATCTTTGTAATTCTCTCCGTGGTGCCGTCATGGGGGAAAGAGAAAATCGTAGTTACTTACCGATAACGGTATTTCTCTGATCGCATGACGGCACCCGTACATCCCCTCCCTTTCACACACACAGGTGTGCACGTTAGAGTGAGTTAGTTAACTTAGTACTTAGCCATACGGTGCCTCTATTAAGCTTAAGTTGAGTAAATTGATTAATTTTGGATTTTTTATAACCATTTGAGTTGCAGCTGAAAGTTCTGTGTAATGCTCTGTAAACCAACTGATGTGGGAGAGAGGTACCGCCTTTTTCATCTGTAGGTTTCCTGTCCCTGAGGGCGGATCCCTCTCTTTCCGTGGTGCCGTCATGGGATCAGAGAAATACCGTTATCGGTAAGCAACTACGATTTTTGTTCGGCTGTATGATAATAAATCATTATTTTTTGCTTCGTTTTTTATTTTTATTTTTTAAGTGGTTCACTAAAGGGGTTAACTAATGGGACAGTTTTATAGGGCAGGTCGTTACGGACACGGCAATACCAAATATGTGTACTTTTATTGTTTTGGTTTTTTTTTTATTTCCAAAAAATGAATTTATTAGGGAATATTTTTTTTTTTATTTATTTAGCGATTTTTTTTTTTTTTTTAATTTTTTTTAACTTAGGTTGTCCCAGGGGGATATCACTGTCGTGTGACAGATCGCTGATCTGTCACATCACAGATCACTGTGACAGATCAGCAATCTGTCAGAGGCAGTGTGCAGGTTTCCTCCTTGCCTGCGCTTTGCAGGCACTGAGGAAGCCAGCTCCCTGCAGGTCCCCGAAGGTCCCCGTCACCATCTTGGATCCAGGGACCTGCAGGGAAAGAGCCCCCCGCAGCAGCGCTGCACATTGCGCTGCTGTGGGGGGCTCAGGGAAGCACTGAGGGAGCCCTGTTATGAATGGGTCACCGAGGAGGAAAAAAGCAACACACGCTAAGTCTCAGAAAACCAGAGAGGTTGGTAACTATGCAGACTGCAGAGCCCTGATCTTAACACACAACTAGAAGCAGTCGTGGAGCGTGCCTACGGTGGTCCTGGACGCCTCGTCACAACCGGAGAGCTAAATTAGCCTAAAGTAAGAAAAGAGGAAAACTAACTCCCCAGAGCAGACCCCAAAGAAAAGACAGCCCCCCACATGTATTGACGGTGAAGCAAGATGAAAACACAAACAAAGGCAGAAAAATAGGCTAAGCAAACGATGGGGCCAAACTAACTTGAAAGAAAAGATACTGTCTGCAATCTGCCAAAAAACACTACCAAAAATAATGTCCAACGCTTCTGATAACAAAATTAACCCTGAAGTCACTAGACTTCTCCCACTATATCAGCACTCTGGAATATTCTGAGACCGAGCAAAAAGAGGCCAATCTAATAAAGGACAAAAAGGCAAATTGGCAAATACAGATAAATAAGAATGGAAATTCAGCACAGCCCAGCCGGGCTGGCTGACCACACAAAAACTGAGTTGACCAACAAGAGCAAGTGTGAACATTAGCAAAAAACAAACTTAACTTGAGATGACTGGAGCAGAGCTGAAGCCCAAGACCTGAGAAACAGACTGAATCACCAGCAACAGGATAGGGCGTTGGCTGTCTTATATCCAGTCTGATACTCCAGAGATCCAATCACTATCCTCCTCGTCAGGTGGCAGACCATTACCCATTAAACTAACCTCACTACCTCCTGTCACCACCAGAGGGAGAACGGAAGGAGAACGCCCAGCTGGTGGAGCAGAAAATAAGCTCATAACAGAGCCACCTCCCTGCCGATGCTTCCCTTTAACCCCCGGTACACCGCGATCATGTTTGATCGCGGTGTGCAGGGGGTTACAGTGTCGGGGGCGGTCTGTGACCGCCCCTGACACATAGTGCCGGGTGTCAGCTGTGATAATCAGCTGACACCCGGCCGTGATCAGCGGCGCTCATCACGTGGGTGCTGCTGATCGCGCTAGACGTACTGTCCCGTCCATGGGCATAGGGACCCGGGTCCCATGGACGGGATAGTACGTCTGATGTCAGAAAGGGGTTAAAGATTATTTTGGCCAGAACAAAAGCTGCTGGTTATGAATGTGATCTGGTGTTTGATAGGAACTGTTAATATCTGATCGGTGAGGATGTGGTGGTGAAGTTGAGTTTTTCCAAGAGTGGGTGGTGGGACGGTGGAGGCGGAGCTGTTGTGGAACCTAGGCTGAGTCTCAAGGGAACCCAAAAATTTTGCCAGTATGGGGCCCTGAAATACCTAGTGGAAGCCCTGGTCTCATAAGCTGCAGAGTGCAGCTTCCTGAGACTTCAGTGTGCTCACACAGGCGACGTGAAGACATTGTCTCATGTCTCTGCGAACCAGTAGAGAAAATGGAGGCTGCAGTGCCGGGAATCAGGATGAGGTGAGTATAAACTGCATTATTTTTAATATTGAGAACTGGAGCCATCCTAGTATATATATGGGACAACTGGAGCTATTATACTATATATATATATATATATATATATATATATATATATATATATATATATATATATATATATGGATTACTGGGGTCATCATACTATATATATGGGGAGAACTGTGGCCTTCATAATATATATATGGGGATAACTGGGGCCATCATATCCAGAACATAACATATATACTGTATAATGTGAGGAGAACTGGGGCCGTCATACTAGATATGTGGGGAGAACTGGGGCCGTCATACTAGATATGTGGGGAGAACTGGGGCCGTCATACTAGATATGTGGGGAGAACTGGGGCCGTCATACTAGATATGTGGGCAGAACTGGGGCCGTCATACTAGATATGTGGGCAGAACTGGGGCCATCGCACTATATATACTATATATATCCCATATCTCTATTGTAAGCTCGGTTCTGCTACCATATCTCTGTGGTAAGCTCTGTTCTGCTCCCATATCTCTGGAGTAAGCTCAGTTCTGCTCCAAATCTCTGTAGTAAGCTCGGTTTTGCTCCCTTATCTTTGGAGTAAGCTCGGTTCTGCTCCCATACCACTGTAGTAAGCTTGGTTCTGCTCTCATATCTCTGTAGTAAGCTCGATTTTGCGCCCATATCTCTGTAGTAAGCTCCATTCTGCTCCCATATCTCTGGAGTGTGTTCTGATCCATATATCTGGATTAGGCTGGGTTCTGCTCCATATCTTTGTAGTAAGCTCGGTTCTGCTCCCATATCTCTGGAGTAAGCTCTGTTCTGCTCCCATATCTCTTCAGTAAGGTAAGCTCTGTTCTGATCCCATAGCATTGTAGTAAGCTTCATTCTTCTCCCATTTCTCTGTAGAGTAAGGTCTGTTCTGCTCCCATATCTCTCGAGTAAGCTCTGTTCTGATCCCATAGCTCTGTAGTAAGCTCGTTTCTGCTCCCATTTCTCTGCAGTAAGGTCTGTTCAGCTCCCATATCTCTGGAGTAAGCTCGGTTGTGCTCCCATATCTATGCAGCAAGCTCCTTACTGTTCCCATATCTACGTACCAGCCTTTCTCTGTAGTAAGCTCGTTTCTGCTCCCATATCTCTGCAGTAAGGTCTGTTCTGCTCCCATATCTCTGGAGTAAACTCTGTTCTGATCCCATAGCTCTGTAGTAAGCTCGGTTCTGCTCCCATATCTCTGCAGTAAGGTCTGTTCAGCTCCCATTTCTCTGTAGTAAGTACGGTTCTGCTCCCATATCTCTGCAGTAAGGTCTGTTCAGCTCCCATATCTCTGGAGTAAGCTCTGTTCTGATCCCATAGCTCTGAAGTAAGCACGGTTCTGCTCCCATTTCTCTGTAGTAAGCTCGTTTCTGCTCCCATATCGCTGCAGTAAGGTCTGTTCAGCTCCCATATCTCTGGAGTAAGCTCTGTTCTGATCCCATAGCTCTGTAGTAAGCTTGGTTCTGCTCCCATTTCTCTGTAGTAAGCTCTGTTCTGCTCCCATATCTCTGCAGTAAGCTTGATTCTGCTCCCTTATCTCTGTAGTAAGCTTGGTTCTGCTCCCATTTCTCTGTAGTAAGCTCGTTTCTGCTCCCATATCTCTGCAGTAAGGTCTGTTCTGCTCCCATATCTCTGGAGTAAGCTCTGTTCTGATCCCATAGCTCTGTAGTAAGCTTGGTTCTGCTCCCATTTCTCTGTAGTAAGCTCGTTTCTGCTCCCATATCTCTGGAGTAAGCTCGGTTCTGCTCCCATATCTATGCAGCAAGCTCCTTACTGTTCCCATATCTACGTACCAGCCTATTTGTAAAGCCTCTTATCTCTGCTGCTTTAGGGCCCCGTCACACATAGTGAATCACCAGCAATCCCGACAACGATATGACCTTGTCAGGATCGCTGGTGTGTCACTACATGATCGCTCGTGAGCTGTCAAACAGGCAGCTTCGCCAGCGATCAGCACCAGCGACGCTGAGCGGGCACGTTGCTCTGTACGTTAGTTACCAGCGTGCTGATGCAGGGAGCTGGTAACCAAGATACACATCGGGTTTCTAAGCGGCGCGCGGCACTTAGAAACCCGATGTGTACCTTGGTTAGTAGCTGGCTGGTCGTTGCTCTCCCGCCTGTCACGCAGCGATGCGTGCTGGCCAGCGGGAGACCAACGACCCGAAAAACGTCCTGACCTTTCATGAACGATCAGCGATACCCGGCAGGGGGGCCGGTCGCTGATAGCTGTCACACACAGCGATCTCGCTAGCGAGATCGCTGTGTGTGACGGGGGCTTTAATGCAATGGCCAGAGATAAGCAGGGAAAGGGAGGGCCACTGCAACTCGAGGGCCACTGCCTTGTGATTGCCCCCCAAGGCTGAAAAGTGCCAGCCAGCCCCTGTTCACAATACTGGGCAATAATTGCTTTGCTCACCCCTCTTAGACACTTGTTTGATCCCTGGTATTTGTCTTTCCGAATAGAGAAAATATGGACTTAAAACTTCCACCACCCCCTTACTCCTCCCTTTGTTTCTTATCCCTTGTATGATCTCCTTCTATTCCTCCTCCTCTCTCCTACTTTTATATCTAATAGAATTTATATATCCTTCTTAGGTAGCGATATTCACCAATGTTATGGTATGTTTTTCTGTTTTTGTCTTTTTTTTTTTTTTTTTCCTCTACTTGATATATCTTTAACATAATACAGAGAAAAGAGTATAATGTACACATTATCTTAAATGCATCTGTGATTAATTTGGATATAAAAGAGCGTTATTATAATTCTTTGGTTATTGTATGCAATGAGGCCCTGCGTGGCCCAAATGGAAATTTGGTTTTTGTTATGTTTTATGTATAACCAATAAAATCTGATTAAACTAAAAATAAAATCTGCACAGGAAAATTTAATTCGCTGGACTCCTGTGCCCGTTGTCATTTTTGTAATACCAATACACCGTAGTTTCATAAAATGAAATGATCAAAGCATCTAATCTATTATGATCAACTCACCATATTAGGCTATGGAAGCGTATAGTGTGGAGCCTTAGATTATGTTCATATCATGTGTTTACATTTAGCGGTTACACAAGGAAATCTCCTGACAATCATGTGTCTATAGGATTGCAGCAACCCATTAGAATCCAATTGAGTATCTTTCTGGCCTCCGTATACTTAAAATTGAAACTGGCATTAGAGGATCTCTATTCATGATTGCCATCATCGTTAATATGTCTTATTTTTCAGTCTCTAAGATGCACCTTACCGTAAAAGGCATCACATGTTTAGACAGCAGAAAATAAGAAAAACCTTCTTCCTACAAAACAAACTTCTTTGGAGGTGTAAAGAGTGGAGGAGTCGTTAACACTAATTTACATGTAACTAGGGTAAAATAGGGAGGTAATCTAATGTTAATATTTCTCTACAGAATGTATTATACATACACAGCTCTGCTGCATATGCACGTTTGCATACAGCTGTGCTACATATGCACTTTCAGTTGTGCCTTATGCACAATAGACACACAGCCCTGCTGCATGCATATAGACATACACAGCATTGTGTAAGTAGGTTGCTGGACAAGCAGGAAGTAGAGCAAGGGTTAACAAATTTAATTAACAATAAAGATACTCCTCACAGGGAGATAAACAGTTAAACTGGGGAAGGATAAAGGTGAATGGCAACAATTCACTCAGTAAGCTTATCATGTCTATGATCCCAATGCAAAGGCTAGTAAAAAAAAAATCTCATCCATTAATAATAAATACCCCCCAAAAATGGACATGAGAGCAAATGATAAACAATAAATGTATTCAAATTTTACTAACAAATATATAGACACTAGACACATACAAATTAAAAAATTCATACCAACAAAAAAGGAGAAAAAAGGATGCAGCGACACCTAAGTGCCACGTCCGGGTTGGTTGTTATACTTGTTAATAAATATATCCAAAAAAATCAATGAATATTTATAAAAGAGGGAAAAAAGGTGCAAAAAATATTATACCATGATGTTACACAAATAAGATCCATAAAAAAACTTTTTCCATAATCAAAATTTCAATAGAAAAAATTATAACCCCCGAAGAAATAGAATAGCTTTTTGTGGGTATTTATCGTGTCTATGGTTTCCTCAGCCGCAAATGTTCCGATGAGGGTAGTAGTCCTTGTAGCTGTTGATGAAATGTCCTCAAGGGGGGGTCTAAGGTTAGCGATCCGTCTTCTGGCGGCAGCGGTCATTCTCCGATACCTTCCGATGAGCCCCTAGTCCATAAGCTGATGCAGCAATCTTGGCGTTAAACGAGGGTTGTGGTACGCTGTCTGGCAGTAAGGTCTGCAGGGTACTGTCCTGTAACCGGCCCTGGGCTCCCTGCACTTGCACCGACTTTACTGTCACTGGGTGTGCGGTGCCTCATACACTAGCTGTCTCGCTGGTGGCATCGGGAGCTGTCTGCTGCAGTCCGTCACCGCATCGGCGATTCGGGTGCCGAGCGGGCTGTCTACCTTGCTGCTCACATGCTGACGGTGGGAATCCCACTGCTCCTTTGCGCGCTTTTCTCTCAGCTTCCAGCCAGGTTCCCTGTCTAAACACGCCTCCGCTGCCCGGGTCATGAGGCCTGTCCGGGTCATGGGGCCTGTCTGGTCCCCTATTCCTTCCCCCCCCAGGAAACATGGGACGCAGCCTCGACAGTTCCAGACCCGGCTCAGTACAGGTATCCGCAGTCCGGTCTTCCTCCTTACACTTGCACATCAAGAACACGCAGCCCCGCTACCAGTGTCGTACTGGGGTGCCAAGGGCCCACCAGTAACCAACTCCAGAGCCCCAGCTACATGCAAATGAAACATTATCCTCAATTACAAATTTATATTACAATGAACTGGGTAGATTAAGTGAATTGTGTATTGTGCCAGGTACTGCTCATGTCAGAGGGTGGTGACCCATTCTTGCACAGGGGCCCAACAGAGGATTCTCCAGTTCTTCTATAGGCCAGTCCAAACCAGCCTGCTACATGCATATATAGCCCCTTCCCGACATGTGTACTAGCACTTCAGTACTAGTATGGCGCGGCCTCACACAGAGTGCGGCAGCATTTGGGTGCGGGTGTCAGCGGTATGTGACCGCTCACACCCCACGATCGGTGCAAGCACCAATTGCGGGCATTTAACCCCTCTGATGCCGCTGCCAGTAGTGACAGCAGCATAGAGCAGCATCGCGCAGGGAGTGGGCTCTCTGCGCGCTTCCCTCAAAAGAATGCGATTTTTCTGATGGCCTCCATGGAGACCCCCAGCGCCAAGATGGCAACGGGGTCCTGCAGGGAAGGTGGCTTGTGAGTGCCTGCTGAGTCCAGGCGCCAGCATGCCTGCTTCCCTGCCTCTCAGATCCTCATCTGATACTCTGCAGTGCAGTGCCAGATCAGCGATCTGACATTTATATAGTGATGACCCATCCTGGGAAAATGTGAAAAAGTTTAAAAAAAAAAAAAAAAATGTAAAAATATATTTTTTTTAAAATCCCTAAATAAGGAAAAAATAAATATTTTTCCAATAAATACATTTATTTAAATAAAAAAAACAATGAAAATGCATATCAAGGGGTCAAGCAGTGCTGGCTACCCTTCTGTCCTGTGGACCTTATATTTAGTTCCCTTCTCATCATAGCATAATCTGTGCTTATTTGCTACAACATTTGGAACATAGACTCTGGATCCTACAGGGATTTCTCTCTTTTCTTGCTTTTTTACGTCTTTAATATACAGCTGGATTAAGCGACTTATGATTAAGACCCCGGTGGGGTCAAAATGTTAAGTTGTGTCGCAATCGCTCCCTTCCCCCCTACTTTTCCAGTGTATTGTGAGCACTATATATTGTATATGCACAATAAAATTTTGACATTCTTTGAAAGATATTTCACTAAAAGTGTGCGGTGAATTTTGAATTCCTTTGTCTGTGGAGGTTGGCACCCTAAGGCCTGTTTCACACGTCAGTTTTTTCAAATCAGACAAAATCCGCCAAAAAGTGAAGCTTTTTTTGTTGCGGATCCGCCATTTTTTCCCATTGAGATACATTAGTGGCGGATGGTCGTCCGTTACGTCTGCTATTCATCGGATCCGCCATATTCCTGGCGGATTGTGTCTGAGGTGGACGGAGCTTGCAACGTTTTTTTGCACCGTCAAAATGGCGGACAACGGCAGATCCGCCGTCGTCCGCCATGCGGTAGAATGGGCACCTATGGGCGGCGGATCCGCCGGGATCAGCTATTTTGTGGAATCCGCCGGCGGAATCCGCTAAATCGCACTGAGCATGCTCAGAGAAAGATACTTTTCCAGACAGTCCCAAAACTAAGCATCGGGTGTTTGTTTTTTTTTTTTGTTTTTTTTTTGCGCCCCCACTCAATGAGGACTGTCCCTCGCTCCCCTACCAATCCCTGGTCTCATAGGTGGGAAAACAATTTCAAAATGGTGCAGAGATGAAATATCAGAATGCCCTATGTGCAATGCAAACAATCCCAGACCAATATACAGTAATTTACACAATAAAAACCAAATGAATCCATGTAATGATAAATCAGGACTAATTATATGTATAGTAGACATTATAATAGACATCACATGTCCCAACTAAGGGGGCTTTAGCTAATAAGACAAAAGGTTAAGAAGTGGTCACTAATCATGTGTAGAGACACCCTGACACAGTAGCTCCCCGGTGTGTGATAAACTCACGTGGATGTATCCGGAAGCATGCAGTCAGGACCTGGCGTGCGCTCCTCCATGGAATGCGCACACGATAGCCAAGGACCTTCCTGTATTATGACATCACTTCTGGGACCATGCGCTCCAACCTGGAATGCACGCCGCTATAGACGCTATGTGTGAGGCGCTTCATTTCCTGTACCAAGCGCTCCACTGTGGAACGCAAATGTCACATCCTGGGGGCGTCATCTGTGCCCTCCCAACAAACACAGCACCTGACTAATAAATCAAAATAACAAAACAAAGTAGATATATCGCAGCTAAATATCGGTAGCTCAGTGACATTGGGGCAAATGATGAAAACCTACAAAAAATAACTGAACGCATAATATATACATAAATATTGCCATACAATATAGCCCATGTCATACAGACATGCTCTGATATACCATAAAGATAAAGTCCCTCAACATCTCTACAGTTGTGGCCAAAAGTATTGACACCCCTGCAATTCTGTCAGATAATCCTCAGTTTCTTCCTGAAAATGATTGCAAACACAAATTCTTTGGTAGTATTATCTTCATTTAATTTGTCTTAAATGAAAAAACACAAAGAATTGTCCTAAAGCCAAATTGGATATAATTCCACACCAAACATAAAAAAGAGGGTGGACAAAAGTATTGGCACTGTTCGAAAAATCTTGTAATGCTTCTCTAATTTGTGTAATTAACAGCACCTGTAACTTACCTGTGGCACCTAACAGGTGTTGGCAATAACTAAATCACACTTGCAGCCAGTTGACATGGATTAAAGTTGACTCAACCTCTGTCCTGTGTCCATGTGTGTACCACATTGAGCATTAGAAAAGAAAGAAGACCAAAGAACTGTCTGAAGACTTGAGAAACCATATTGTGAGGAAGCATGAGCAATCTCAAGGCTACAAGTCCATCTCCAAAGACCTGAATGTTCCTGTGTCTACCGTGCGCAGTGTCATCAAGAAGTGTAAAGCCCATGGCACTGTGGCTAACGTCTCTAGATGTGGACGGAAAAGAAAAATTGACAAGAGATTTCAACGCAAGATTGTGCGGATGTTGGATAAAGAACCTCGACTAACATCCAAACAAGTTCAAGCTGCCCTGCAGTCCGAGGGTACAACAGTGTCAACCCGTACTATCCGTCGACGTCTGAATGAAAAGGGACTGTATGGTAGGAGACCCAGGGAGACCCCACTTCTTACCCCGAGACATAAAAAAGCCAGGCTGGAGTTTGCCAAAACTTACCTGAAAAAGCCTAAAACGTTTTGGAAGAATGTTCTCTGGTCAGATGAGACAAAAGTAGAGCTTTTTGGGCAAAGGCATCAACATAGAGTTTACAGGAGAAAAAAGAGTCATTCATAGAAAAGAACACGGTCCCTACAGTCAAACATGGCGGAGGTTCCCTGATGTTTTGGGGTTGCTTTGCTGCCTCTGGCACTGGACTGCTTGACCGTGTGCATGGCATTATGAAGTCAGAAGACTACCAACAAATTTTGCAGCATAATGTAGGGCCCAGTGTGAGAAAGCTGGGTCTCCCTCAGAGGTCATGGGTCTTCCAGCAGGACAATGACCCAAAACACACTTCAAAAAGCACTAGAAAATGGTTTGAGAGAAAGCACTGGAGACTTCTAAAGTGGCCAGCAATGAGTCCAGACCTGAATCCCATAGAACACCTGTGGAGAGAACTAAAAATGGCAGTTTGGAGAAGGCACCCTTCAAATATCAGGGACCTGGAGCAGTTTGCCAAAGAAGAATGGTCTAAAATTCCAGCAGAGCATTGTAAGAAACTCATTTATGGTTACCGGAAGCAGTTGGTCGCAGTTATTTTGGCTAAAGGTTGTGCAACCAAGTATTAGGCTGAGGGTGCCAATACTTTTGTCTGGCCCATTTTTGGAGTTTTCTGTGAAATGATCAATGTTTTGCTTTTTGCTTCACTCTCTTTTGTGTTTTTTCATTTAAGACAAATTAAATGAAGATAATAATACCAAAGAATTTGTGTCTGCAATCATTTTCAGGACGAAACTGAGTATTATCTGACAGAATTGCAGGGGTGTCAATACTTTTGGCCACAACTGTATATATCAAAGTGAATGTATGTGTGTGTATCACCAACCAATCACGAAGCATCTTTCATTTCACCAGAGCTGTTCAGAGGAAGCTGAGCTGTGATTGGTTGCTATGAGCAACAGTTTTCCTTGCAACCAATCACTAAGCATCTCTCATTTCACCAGAGCTGGTTAAAAGAAGCTGAGCTGTGATTGGTTGCTATGAGCAAGTTTTCCCACTTGACAACACCTCAGCAGACATGGTGGGAGAAATCTAGCATCCCCGGGAACATAAGCTCCAGGCATTGTCTGTCCCCCAGAAAGGAGCAGTGAGTACATGACAGAAATTAATCCCCCCTCCCTGCCTATATACCCATCACACATGCTCCATTTCATAGTCACATCTTCCCTCTTAAAGGGATCATTGGTATGGAAGTCAGAGCAATTCCATCCAGCGCTTTGGTTTTGACCCCAGGCCTCTCTTAAAGGGATCCCCGGTATGGAAGTTAGGACCGTTCCACTCAGCTCTGTGGTTCTGACCCCAGGGTCTCTTAAAGGGATCATTGGAATGGAGGTTAGGGCAAATCCACTCTGTGCTTTGGTACTGACTCCAGGCCTTTCTTAAAGGGATATCCGGTATGGAAGTCAGGGCAAATCCATCCAGTGCTTTGGTTCTGACCCCAGGCCTCTCTTAACGGGATCCCCGGTATGGAAGTCAGGGCAATTCAAATGCTCTGGTACTGACCCCATGCTCTCTTAAAGGGGTCTCCTGTATGGAAGTTAGGGCAAATCTCTCAACGCTTGGATTCTGACCCCAGGGTTCTATTAAAGGGATCATTGGTATGCAAGTCAGGGCAAATCCACTCAGTGCTCTGGTTCTGACCCCAGGCTCTCCTGTATGGAAGTTAGGGCAAATCCCTCAGCGCTCTGATTCTGACCCCAGGGGTTTTATTAAAGGGGTCATTGGTATGGAAGTGAGGGCACATCCACTCTGCGCTTTGATACTGACGCCAGGCTTCTCTTAAAGGGACCCCGGGTATGGAAGGTGGGACCGTTCCACTCAGTGCTCTGGTTCTGATGGGATGATGTGGGATATTATGGGTAGTAGTCCAGTGGCTCTGGCTGACGGGATGATGTGGGATATTGGGGGAAGTAGTCCGGCGGCCGTGACTGGATGATGTGGGATATTAGTGTTAGTTGTCCGGTGGCTCTGGCTGATGGGATGATGTGGGATATTGGGGGAAGTAGTCCGGCGGCCGTGACTGGTTGATGTGGGATATTAGTGTTAATTGTCCGGTGGCTCTGGCTGATGAGATATTTGGGGTAGTAGTCCGGCAGCTGTGACGGGATGATGTGGGATATTAGTGGTAGTAGTCCGGTGGCTCTGGCTGACGGGATGATGTGGGATATTAGGGGTAGTAGTCCGGTAGCTCTGGCTGACGGGATGATGTGGGATATTAGGGGGAGTAGTCCGGTGACTCTGGCTGACGGGATGATGTGTGATGATATGGGTAGTAGTCCAGTGGCTCTGGCTGACGGGATGATGTGGGATATTGGGGGAAGTAGTCCAGCGGCCGTGACTTGATGTGGGATATTAGTGTTAATTGTCCGGTGGCTCTGGCTGATGAGATATTTGGGGTAGTAGTCCGGCGGCTGTGACGGGATGATGTGGGATATTAGTGGTAGTGGTCCGGTGGTTCTGGCTGACGGGATGATGTGGGATACTATAGTGAATGTGGCTGTGGAGTGGGCGGGGCTCTATATATATATATATATATATATATATATATATATATATATATATATATATATATATATATATATATATATATAATATAATATACACACACACACACACTGGACAGAAGAATGGAAACGCCTAACGTTTTGGCATCGTAATCTTTGAAGATGTCATAATGCTGTCTGCAGAACCTGCAGGGCACAAATCAGATTATCTAAAGCTGAAAATGAATTGAGGCTTGCAAGAGATGTCAAAAGCAATAATAAAGGATTTTGGGGATATGTCAAAAGTAAAAGAAAAGTCAAAGATGCCATAGGATTTTTACAGGATGAAAATGATGAAATGGTAAGACAGGATGTTGAGAAGGCTGAACTTTTAAATTCCTATTTTGCATCTGTTTTCTCTCAGTAAGGAAGTGTAACATCAACTGTTATTCACTGTCCTATTAAGGGAATAGAAGAATCCAGGATATCTATAAACAGAAAGATAGTGAGGAAACACTTAGCTAGCCTAAATGAATTCAAGTCTCCAGGTCCAGATGAATTACACCCCAGAGTACTGAAGGAGATAGCAGAAGAAATTTTTGAACCCCTCTCTATAATCTTTGAAAATTCTTGGAGAACAGGAGAAGTGCCAGAAGACTGGAGAAGAGCAAATGTTGTTCCTATCTTCAAAAAGGGGAAGAAGGTGGACCCAGGTAACTATAGGCCGGTGAGTCTGACTTCTATACCAGGAACGATCTTTGAACAAATTATTAAACAACATGTATGTCAATACCTGGATAAGAATGAAGTGATTAAACAGAGTCAGCATGGGTTTGTAACTAATAAGTCATGTCAGACTAACTTAATTTCCTTCTATGACGGTATCACTGATTGGGTGGATCAAGGAAATGCTGTAGATATACTATATCTTGACTTCAGCAAAGCATTTGACAAAGTCTCTCATACAATCCTTATTGAAAAAATGATTAAGTATGGAATGGACAAGGCAACTGTTAGGTGGATTCATAACTGGCTTAGTGATCGGACCCAAAGAGTGGTCGTAAATGGCTGCACATCCAGTTGGAAGAATGTCTCAAGTGGGGTACCACAGGGCTCTGTCCTGGGCCCTGTATTGTTCAACATCTTTATCAACGATTTAGATGAAGGAATTGAGGGTAAACTGATTAAATTTGCTGATGACACAAAGCTAGGAGGGATAGCTAATACTAGAGAAGAGAGAGAGAGGATTCAAAAAGATTTAAATAAACTGGAGAAGTGGGCAGCAACTAACAGAATGGTTTTTAACAGGGAGAAATGCAAAGTACTACATCTGGGCAATAAAAATGGAAAAAGCATATATAGAATGGGAGGAATAGGGCTAAGTGACAGCACATGTGAAAAAGACTTGGTTATACTAATAGATCACAGACTGAATATGAGTCAACAGTGTGATGCAGCAGCAAAAAAGGCAAATGCAATTCTAGGATGTATTAACAGAAGCATACAGTCTAGATCACGTGAAGTCATTATTTCCCTCTACTCATCTTTGGTCAGACCTCATCTGGAATATTGTGTCCAGTTTTGGGCACCACATTTTAAAAAAGACATCAACAAACTGGAGCAAGTTCAGAAAAGAGCGACCAGAATGGTGACCGGTCTGCAAACCCTGTCTTATGAGGAAAGGTTGCAGGATTTGGGAATGTTTAGTTTGCAAAAGAGAAGACTGAGAGGAGACTTAATAGCTGTCTACAAATATCTAAAGGGCTGTCACATTGTAGAAGGATCAACTTTATTCTCATTTGCACAAGGAAAGACTAGAAGCAATGGGATGAAACTGAATGGGAGGAGACACAGATTAGATATTAGAAAAAACTTTTTGACAGTTAGAGTGATCAATGAGTGGAACAGGCTGCCACGAGAAGTGGTGAGTTCTCCTTCAATGGAAGTCTTCAAACAGAGGCTGGACAGACATCTGACTGGGATGATTTAGCGAATCCTGCTTTGAGCAGGGGGTTGGACCAGATGGCCCAGGAGGTCCCTTCCAACTCTACGATTCTATGATTCTATGCAAACCGTGACATATGGTAATGTTTTGTAGTTGATTATTTGTGTTATGTGATATGTGTATGTAAATTAACGGTTTGTTTTGCAGAATTGTAAGAACATTGATGAGAACCTGATACCAAAGGCAGACCTCTCAGATTTTCAAAGAGGCCAAATTGTTGGTGCTCGTATGGCAGGTGCTAGTGTAACAGAAAGTGCCCGACTGCTTGGCGTGTCAAGAGGTACTGTTTCCAAAGTAATGACTGCGTTTGAAAGAAAGGAAAAACGTCCGCAGCAAAGCACAGGTCCGGTCGAAGTTGACTGAGAGAGACCGTCGGACTCTCAAGTGAATTGTGAGAGAGGATCGCAAGACCACGGCTCCAAAAATCACTACTGAGCTCAATGAACACCTACAGAACCCAGTTTTCACGAAAAATGTTCGTCGGGAGCTGCAGAAATCTGGATTCCACGGAAGAGCTGCAATTTGAAAACCACTGCTCTCAATGACAAATGTTTCCAAGCATTTAGAGTGGTGTAGAAACCTCAAGAATAGGTCCCTCGAGCAGTGGAAATGTGTTATTCTCAGACGAATCATCGTTTACCCTATTTCCGACCTCAGGCTGAGTGTACGTTTGGAGACAGCCGAAAGAAGCATTCCATCCAGACTGCCTTCTCCCAACCGTAAAACATGGTGGAGGTTCTGTGATGATCTGGGGTGCTAATTCTTGGAGATCCGCCGGGCCAATGATATCCCTTCATGGAAGAATTAACAGCCGCGATTATTTAGGCATTTTGGGCGACCAAGTGTGTCCTATGGTTCAAGCACTGTTCCCGGAGGGGAACGCCATCTTTCAGGATGATAATGCACCAATTCATACAGCTAGAATCATTAACGCATGGCATGAGGAACATTGTAATGAAGTTGAGCATCTCATCTGGCCCCCACAATCCCCAGACCTCAACATTATTGAGCATTTATGGCAGATTTTAGAGATTAAAGTTAGACGTCAATTTCCGCCGCCATCGTCACTCAAAGAACTGTAGGGTGTTTTAACTGAAGAATGGGCTACAATTCCTTTGGAATCAATTCACACCTTGTATGAATCCATACCTCGGATAATTGAGGCTGTAATCGCCTCAAAAGGTGGACCTACACTATATTAAACTAACTTTTGTTGATGTTACCAGGTGTTTCCATTATTTTGTCCAACCTCTGTGTGTGTATGTATGTATGTATATATATATATATATATATATATATATATATATGTATGTATATATATATATATATATATATATGTGTGTGTGTGTATATATATATATATCCTAACCTGTTATAACTGACCGTAGTTAGTTACTATGCCCGGGCAGCGCTGGGCTCTTCAGCTAGTACATTATAAAGGCCTTTAGAACACAGTTAGTCAATCAGGACATTTCTTAATATAAAAACAGGTATATGACATACACTAGTTCATCCCATCAGGGGATAGAGACTGCAGCCTGAAAATCCACTCACATTCCTGTCTCAAGATGATCTTATCCATTTCCCTCCCCTAATCCTTGGCTTGATCAACTCAATCATGTTGAAGGTGATATCGCTCAGACGGCCCTGATGTACAGCATTCATATGTCATGCGACCGGGGTGTCTCGCTTATTTTTATGTCTCCCAGGTGTTCACTCACCCTCAATTCTCTAGTGGTTTTACCCACATAATGCAAAGGGCAAGTGCATGTTGCTTTATAAACCAAACCTGTCGATCTACAATTTCCAAAATCTCTAATGCAGAAGCTTCTCCCATTAGGTAAATAGCGCTCTGTCCCTCCCTAGTCACTCCTTATGGCAAACTAGTACTGTACAGCCACATATGGGGTATTTCTACATTCAGAAGAAATTGTGGGACAAATTTTGGTGCCATTTTTAACCATTTCCCAGTGTGAAAATGTAAAACTTGGGGCTAGCACATAATCTCAGTGGTAAAAAGTGTAATTTTTACCACTACAAATACAAAATTTGCAGCTACAAAAAATTTATCTGGGAAAAAAATGTTTGTGTTTTTTTTCAATTTTCACCACTTAATGTTATAAACTTCTGTGAAGCACCTGGGGTTCAAGGTGCTCAATACACATCTAGATAACTTCCATAAGGGGTTTAGTTTCCAAAATGGTGTCACTTGTTGGGGGTTTACACAGTTTAGGCACATCAGGGGCTCTCCAAACGAGACATGTCATCCACTAATTATTCCAGCATATTTTACGTTCAAAAAGTCAAATGGCGCTCCTTCCCTTTCGAGCCCGGTCGTGTGCCCAAACAGTAGATCTCCCCCACATATGGGGTATTGGAATGCTCAGGAAAAATTGCACAACAAAATGTATGGTCAATTATCTCGTGTTACCCTTACGAAAGTAAAAAAAAAATGAAAAAATTTGGTTTAAAGGAAAATTTGTGTGAAAGAAATGTAAATGTTTTTTTTTCTTCAGCATTCCAAAAAATCCTGTGAAGCACCTGAAGGGTTAATAAACTACTTGTGTGGTTTTGCGCACCTTGAGGGGTGCAGTTTTTAGAATGGTGTCATTTGGGGCTATTTTCTGTCATATAGGCCCCTCAAACTCACTTCAAATGAGACACACACAGCCCTGCTACATGCATATTTTATGAGACACACACAGCCCTGCTACATGCATATTTTGAGACACACACAGCCCTGCTACATGCATATTTTAGACACATATATTACCACATCTTGATGGTCCTTCGAGGCATGTGACTGATCACATGACCCAAAAAGTTCTGGAGCTAGTCAGGTGGAAGGTCCTTCAACAGCATGTAATGTGCAGTCTCTCTGCAGATCCTGATAGCTTCCTCTTCTGTTCTGCGCCAATCACATAGATCAGTGTAGTGCAGGAAGAGAGAGAGCAGTTCTTTTGGTGATTGGAAAGGACACTGAAACATTGCTCTCCTCCATCACATGAAGCTGCCTCCAGATTATTAGATGTTCCTAAAATTATTTAATTATGCTACATAGACCGAAGAGCACTAAATGACTTAATGTCTTTAGTAGATTCCAGCTGGAAAATTTCTTTTAAGTCTGATTTTATTGTAATTCTTCCTTCTATTTTGACTTTGACATTTTATCAGTGCCACAATTTTCTCAATGCCTTCTACTTACAAACTTGCTTAATACCTTTGTTGGTTGATAATTTTTTTTCTAAAGGGTTACTAAAAAAAATGGCTCTGAGCTATAAATTTTAATAGCGAGTGCATTTGTGTTATACATATCTATTTGACCAATGGCTAATATGTTATGGGTTGCAGCCATGACAGAGCGCTTAATATAAAGTAATGATAATGACAAAGAGCTAGTCTAATAGCAAATAGTTATTCAATTAGAACAAGACTATATCAACAATTGTGCTTGTTTTTAATAATTATGTAGAGCTTCTTTGTATTAATAATGCAAATTATTAAAATGAAAGTTTTATTCATAGTCTTTTAGCTAAGGTTCTTTTTGCCTTTTGGCAAATGTGGTTGTTTGAATATTTCATCCTTATTAGGACTGTGGAACACGATCTTGTTGGTTGTTCAGACTATAAGACCAACATGCTTTTTATCAAGAATTTATCTTGCTAAAAAGTGCGTCTTATGGTTCGAAAAATATGGTGTTTGGTCCTTTTTAGAGACTCCTGTAAAGAGAGCAACTGGGTGAAGTCCAAAGCTGCTCTAGACTTCACTGAATAGTACCTAGTAATTTTACTTGCATATTACAGTACCAGCAATTTGAATTATATCTGCATACTGTCAAGAAAATCCATTGAACAAGGCCTGATTCAGATATCAGTTGTCGTGTCGGACGCTATTCACACCACAGCGTCCGGCAGGCAGCGGTAGTTCCATCTCCGTCCACTATAGCCTCAGTGGCGCCGGCTTGATTTTACTCAGGTTATCTGGGGTTAATCTAGCTAGAAATCAGGTGGGATGTTTGGTCACGCCCACGGTCTTTAAATAGGCATGCTGGCCTATGGGCGTCGCCGATTATAGCTTGTGTTTTATGCCAAGTGGTTCCGGTCTGGAGAGGAGGTGTTGGAGAGAGAAATTCATATCTGGTGGCGTATGATCCGTTGTTACCGTTTCGCCTTCCTATATTTGTGCTTTGTTTTGCCCTGTTCACATTACAGTATTGTCCTGTGTGTTTGCGGCGCGGTGTGGTTTAAGTTCTCCCTGTCTGTCATTACTGTGTGGGCTTTGGTGGTTTGACAACTCACTGGGTGGAGGGTGGAGGATTCAGCTTAGGGCTGAGCAGGTGATAAGGAAAGGTTGGAGGCTCAGGCATTTGCACCATTAGCAAAAACCCTGGGTTGAGGGTCAGACAGGGTTTTCCCTAGTTTGAGGGACTCCGCAGGGGCCCCGGGTATTCCAGCCTCCTTTGACCTAAGCCCCGCATAACATCAGTCTTTCACACACACGTGTTATTTTTTATTTTTTACGGATAGCACATGTACCCATTTTAGTCTGTTATTAATGTGTCCATAGGTTTTTTTTCTTTCGGGACAGTGTCCACTAAAACATGGAAACAGTGGTGACAACGCCGATAGTTTTGGCCTTAAAGGCTGACTCCGTCTTGATTCATCTTCTTACACACCCCCTTCTCTTTTCTCTTGCGATTCCACGGGTGAGGCTTCTTGAGCATAACTGGAGTTTCTTTACAGGTTTAGCGGTTTGACGCCAAATGAACTGATCCTGATTATACCGAATGGGGGGCTGTCCAGCCGTTGTTCGTTCAGAGCGACGTAGATTGGAGATGAAGCCGAATCTGCATCCGCTGTAACATTTGCTTCTGGGGTCTCGGAACCTTGACCCGTAGACAAATCTCCGGATGGTTGCTCGAGATTTTCCTCTTCATCCTCCACAGCCACAGGAGGTACCTCATCAGGAACTTTAGGAGCTTCTTCCTTCTGTATGGGATCCTCTGAAAGGTATGGCCAGAGCATATTCCTATGGACCACCGTAGTGGGCGCATTCTCTTCTCCTTCTGGAAAAACCTCGTACACAGGTCCTTCCGCACCGACCTGATGCTTCACTCTGTATGGCCTATTCTCCCATCAATTTTCCAGTTTGTCACGGGGACATTTTTTCCCGCACCATCACCCGATCACCCACCTAAAGATCTGTCCCCTGGGGGGGAAGCTTCTCAGGGTGCTCCAGCTCCCAGAGCAGTGTCCGTATCAGACGATGTAAGGTCTGTAGACCGTGACTATGTTTTCAGACCCAGATAGACACCCCCGTCCGTGGGTAGTCCTCTCCTGGATCCAGTCCCAGCTCCGTGACTTCTTTCCCTGTTTGGCCGAACAACAAGGAGTAAAGCGTGTGACTGGTGGTTTGATGGACTCGATTGTTATAGATCCACACAAGTTCAGAGACATATTCTGGCCACCTAGCCTTTCTATCATCTTCAAGAGTTCTTAGCATCTAAATCAATGTGCGGTTAAATCGTTCACAAGCCCCATTTTCCTGAAGATGATATGGTGTGGTATGTGATCTGTCGAATTGGTAGATCCGTTGCAACTCATCCATCACTATGCCTAAGAAACAAGCCCCTTGATCCGAATAGATCCGCTGTGGGCATCCATACACCTGAATGAAGTGATTGCAGATAGCATACTCAGCAGTCTCAGCTGTCTGATCTCGGATGGGCGTCACCACCGCAAATTTCGTGAAATGATCTACCATCACAAAGCAGTGGTCATATCCTTCATGAGCTGGCCCGATCATTAAATAGCCGACGGTCAATAGTTCCAGGGGAGCGGAGGTCACTATTGTCTGCACAGGAGCTCTTTGTTCCGGGGACTTGGCCACCTCGCAGGCCCCACAGTCTACAAGCTTCCTTGACTGCTGCTCTCCGCCATGGGTGGTAAACGAACCGTTGATGCCACTGAAACATTTTTTCAAGGCCGAAGTGGGCCCCTTTTTCATGAGCTTCGTTGGCCAGAGTAGACAGTCCTGCCTTCGGTATTGCCATCTGCCAGGAAGCCCCCAGTTCTCCCCGAAATTGAACCTTCCGGTATAACAGCCCATTTCTCATCTGGAGGCGCTCCCACTGATGGAGGATCTTCAATGCTTCTGGAGTCGGAGCACTTCGCTGTTCTGGACTAGGCAGCTCCTCCACAGTTACCCAGTGTCTGAACAAAGCGAGTTCACGGTCTTCCTGCTGCAATTGGATCCATTCATCCCGAGATCTTCCCAATACTCCTTCATGACGGGGGGTTTGTATTTGGTCCAGCATGGCCGCCACCGTCCCAGCGGTCCTTCAGAAATGAGGAACCTCTTCTCCCTCTAGCAATTCATCTCTACTCTTCCCCGGTGGTGCATGTCTTGCTCTAGACAGGGTGTCAACATGTGTGTTCTCTGCCCCTCTCCTGTAGGCGATTCAGTACCGGAACTTCACCATCCAAGCCACCCAGCGCTGTTCCAAGGCCCCTAGCTTGGCATTCTCCAGGTGTGCTAATGGGTTATTATTGGTACGTACTAGCACCTCCAAGCCAGACAGGTATTCTGCAAACCTCTCCGTCATAGCCCACACCAGCGGTAGAAGCTCCAGCTTGAAGGAGCTGTAATTGTCCGGGTTGCGTTCGGGATCGTGAAGGGAGCGACTAGCATAGGCGATCACCCTTTCTCTTCCATCCTGCATTTGCGACAACACAGCCCCAAGTCCATGCAAGCTGCCATCAGTGTGAAGAATGAACGTTATAGAGAAGACTGCATAAGCCAGTACTCAGGCCTCGGTCGGTTCCCTTTTTTTTTTTTTTTTTTTAGCTCACAGAACGCCTTCTCCTGCCTTTCTTCCCAGCGAATGGATCGACCCTTGGCATTTGGGGGTACCCCCTTCAAGAGTTCGAGCAATGGTTGCACCACCCGAGTAAAGTTCTTCACGAAGTGACGGTAGTATCCTGTCAATCCCAGGAATGCAAGTTTATCTTTCACGTTCTCTGGAGTCGGACAGTCTCTGATCACTGCCATCTTTTCCTGTGATGGCTTCACTCCCTCAGTGGAAACGACATGACGCAGGTACTCCATCAGAGTCCGGGATAAGTGGCACTTTTGGGGTTTCACTTTTAGCCCGTTCTTCTGTAGACAGCTCAGAACTTACTCTAGTCTCCATAGATGATCTTCAAATGAGGCAGCATACACAATGGTGTCATCCAGGTAGATAAGGGTGACTTCAAAGTTCAAGTCGCCTAGACCAGGGTTCCCCCACTCCGGTCCTCAAGGCCCACCAACAGGTTATGTTTTCAGGATTTCCTTAGTATTGCACAGGTAATAATTGCATCACCTGTACAATACAAGGGAAATCCTGAAAACATGACCTGTTGGTGGGTCTTGAGGACTGGAGTTGGGGAACCCTGGCCTAGACACCTCTCCATCAGCCATTAGAACATACCGGGGGCATTGGCCAAGCCAAACGGCATTCTATTGAATTCAAAGAGGCCCATGGGGAGTATAAAAGCCGTCTTTGTCCGATCCTTTTATGACATGGGCACTTGCCAGTAGCCACTGGCGAGATCCAGCATTGAGAAGAACTTGGCCTTTCCCAACGCAGAGACTCCTAAATCCGGGGCAAAGGGTATGAATCACATACAGTACAGGTGTTAAGCTTACGGTAGTTCATGCAGAACCTCAGGGTCCCGACATTCTTTCGCACCAGTACAATGGGGGCCACCCACGGATTCTGGCTTTCCCTAATGACACCCGCCTGCAGCATTTGACCGAGCATTTCTCTCACTTCTTGGTATAACTGAGGGAGAATCTGCCGGTAGCGCTTTCAAATGGGTGCTGTATCTCCCGTGGGAATTTTGTGAGTAATTGCCGTGGTGTCGCTGAAGTCATCTTCGTGGTTTGAAAAAAACAGACTGGTATCGCCCCATTATCGCCTCCACTTGATGCACTTGGGTGGATGTGAGTTCGGAAAGTTCAGCACGCATCTGTTTTAAGACGCGCCGACCCTCTTGGATGTATTGCAGTTCGGCCGTCGGGGAGGTGGTGACCTTCACCGACCATGGGTCTTCCTGACTCACTGCTAACTGTATGTCCTGGGGCGGTATGACTTCTTCAGGCCCACTACTCAAGCTATTTCACCTCTGTGTGGGACGACAATCTCCTGATCAGTGAGGTTCATGCAGCGTATCCGTTCTGTTCCCTCTCATACCATGGCCAGCATCCTGGCCACCAAGAGTCCTGCAGGCAGTTGTACTACTGGGGGTTCCAATTGGACTTCCACCCTCTCCAGCGGGGCATGTGCTCGGACGGGTAGAGTTAACACCGTCGGTCCTGGTGGCAGGGTGAGTTGAGCGGGCGCCATCACCTTCCCTAGCATTTCCCCTTGACTGGAGACTTCCTGCACCTGATCTATACAAATCAACTGTTGAAACACCCGCCGCTGGGGGGTGTGCGAACTCCACTGATTTAAAGACAAGTGCGATGGCTCATCACTCAGCAGCTTTCCAAACTCTTTCAGGATATTCATCCCTTATGTCACAGTGTAACTGTGGCCAGCCTCTCCTTGGGTCAATATGATACCCCTTCGCCCAAGATCCTTCCCACACAGAGAGACCTGCATCCATACCACCCCTGCGACCGGGATGGGCAGGTGATTCGCCGCCGTCAATTTTGCTACCGGGCCCCACTCAGGTCTGAGGGTTTCTGGAAAGTGTCAGCAGAAATACGCTTTTGGCATCGTGGTTTCTTGCGATCTGGTATCCACTAAGCAACGCACGGCCCGACCATCAAATTCAGCCCATACCAGTGGACATGTAGACACCAGATTCATGGGACTTTCACTACTCCTTCCTTTCCATTCTGGCCCCGGGCGACGTCCCCCAAGCTCAGAGCCTTCTAGTTTAATGGGCGGCGGGGACGGGGTCCAGCCCATCGTGAACACTCCCTAGCCAAGTGTTCTTTCTCCACAGTTATGTGAAAGACCTCGGCCGACGGACCCTTCGGCCCTCATTACGGGCATTTGTTTTGCCTTGACTTCCGGCGGTACACTGGCCGGTCTCAACTTTCTCTTTCATTTTGGCCATTCTGCTTGAATATTCACCATTTCTCTTTGCATCTCTTCAACCTATTGGGGTTCAACTGCTGATTGCACTGTTACTTCACCACTCTGGACCTTCCCTACTGGGACTGTCACCCATTGCTCCTGTTTACGCGAGCGGGCATCTCTCCCTATGTCAGAAAAAGTAATACGAGAGTCTACCCGTACCCGCTCTCTCAAGGTCTGTTTGGACAGGGCATCCCGCAAGGCCGGTCACCAACAAGTCAGGCAGCATGACATCTGTCGGCCCTATCCCATCTTTTCTGACAATGGTGGTGTGTAATTCTTGTAGGGCATTCATTTATTGCGTAACCGTCTCCTCCTCTCTTTGCATACGGCTAGACAGGCGTGTCCTAAGTTCCCCTACGTCAGTGGGGACCCCATGAGTCGCCTCTAAGATCTGGAGTACTTTAGCAAACGTGTCTTGGTCTCGGAGAGTACGGAAAATCAGAGTCTCAAGCCTCTCCTTTTAAAGCCATAATGGCCACCTCATCCTCGAGTGCGGGGGTCATCGGGTGCATTCTCATCATACCTCTCATACGTTCCGTCCAACTCCACAACATAGTATTAGACCCCGTAAACTTCAGCAAGTTGCTCAGCATGGCCTCCAAAGAGATACTGGTTCTGGGCCCAACCGCCTGTTCTGTCTCCGCGCCAAAATGTTAGGGACACACAGTTCGTGGGATGCAGTGAGTAACTGTAGACAGAAGGGGTTAACAAAGCTTTACTGAACAATCAATAACAAGTAATACTCCACGCAGGGAGGTAAAGGCAATCGGCGAAAGAATATGCAAAATAAACGGGACACTTATCGGTTGCAGTTCTGGCAAGGGGTATCCTGGAAAATCTCCCGGCTGCATCTCAAATGATGAACAAAGTCTCTGGCTCTGCTACGAAGAAACGAGTAACACTGCTGTCCAACAGTGCCGATAGATGCAGTCCTGCTTGGCTTGGGTGCGTGGGAACGTGGAAACAGTCCTCTATGTGGATGCCTCAGAAACGGCGTCGGGCACGGGTCATGAGCACAAGTACAAGCCGCAACAGCCCGCGGTCTCTCGGAGTAGTCTCTTAAAATTTAACTTTTAATATTTAATGTATTCACAATACTCTAGTAGATATACATATAGCACCTCCTGGGCATTTAGAATAGGGGAATATTAGCCAGGGAGTTAGGTACGGTGTTTGGACAGTCTAGTGTCACAATCCTACACTGGTCCTAATGAGTCCCTAATAGACTGATCACCTACCTAACAGCGGAGGTTGGCACCCTAAAATTCGATATTGCGCCCCCAATCATTGTCGGCAGTCCCTTATATTCCCTGCATATCCCTAATTCTACACCAGTACCAAAAAAACAACATACACATAATGGAACTTGTTTATGATCTTGCTATGCTGTATCTAAAAAGTCTCTCTCTATTGATGAAAGGCCACTGAACATGAGGTTAATATATCTGTAAGCAACCTCTGTATAGTAAACTAACTGCCTTCACAGCTAGAACACAACCTAGTGTATATAAAAGTGCATATGTGCTCAGTGTAAACAATAAAATATGACATATGTATATAGAACACTTTCAGATGCAGATTAGAGATGCAATATACAGAAAAAAGGGGGTTCCTCAGAGTTCATAGACTGTAAATTTAAAATTCAAAAGACGGATCACAGTGGATCACTTATATGGTTGAAGTAACCTCCAGTGTATTGATGTCCCTTGTCCCCAGGGCTGTGGAGTCAGAGTCGGTATAAAATGGACCGACTCCTAAAATATATAATAAATTGGGTACAGTAATTCAATGCAGAAAGTGCTGAATATTTTTTCATAGGAATTTGGGAAAGTTATGAAATGTCCTATAAATGGCTGTTCTATTCCTGATCTAAGGCTACAATCACACACAGCGTTTTTGCTGCGTTTTTTGAGGATATGTTTTTCAGCTTCAAAAGCAGATCAGATTTTTAAAAAACCGCATCACCTGAAAGGTTTTTGAGCTCATAATGTTTTCAATAGCAAAAGCAGATTAGAAATCTGCTCCATCCATTTATCTATATCTGTCTGTCCATATCTTATCTGTACCAAAAACAATGAAAACCGGGTAGCACAGAGACTAAAGCCCGCTTTACATTTAGCGATGCACCAGCGATCCGACCCGGTCAGGATCGCTGGTGCATCGCTAAATGATCGCTAGTGAGCTGTCACACAGGCAGATCTCACAGCGATGCAGCAGCGACGCAGCGCACGATACTCACCTTTCACACACAGCGATCCTGGCGTCCTCCCGCCCGCCTCCACGCGTCGCTCGTCTCACAGCAGAAAGCCCAGCAAGAAGCTGACGATGAGAAATGGAGCCGCCCGATCAGCGATGGCGCCGGTCGGAGGTAAGTATCACACATAGCGATATCGCTAGCTATAACGTCACAAAACCGGTGACGTTTTAGCGATATTGCTAGCGATATCGCTTAGTGTAAAACCCCCTTAACACTCTTTTTTTTTTTTTTTTTTTTTTTTTTTTTTTTTAAACCACCAGTCAGGTACACCTCATAGCTGCCCAGGACTGGCATTGCTCGTCTTCAGTAACACATCATCATCAATTGATAGTAGGAATAAATAGACTGCATTCACCACATCTTCTTATACAATATACATACAATATACAGGGAAAATACAGCAACAGGATTGATGAGGACTTGTATGAAGCCAAAACATCAAGTTATTAGCTCTGTTATCAGTTTCTTTGTTCCTGGAGTATGATACACAACAAACTTGCTCCCTCCCTCCTCCCCTCTTCAGAGACTGTGAAGCATTTAGTGAGCTGTACCCTAATAAAAAAAGCCTTGGAAATTCAAAATAAAGCTATCTAATAACATATTTAACAAACTTTATATTTGTCATCTGTACTACTGATTTATGCAAAGTTTGTTCTATTTCTATCTAAAATTATACAGTGGGGAAAGTATGTATTTGATACACTGTCGATTCCCACCTACAAAGAATGGAGAGGTCTGAAATTTTTAATCATAGATACACTTCAAACTGAAACAGAATCTACAGGAAATGTCTGACCTCTGTAATTGCAAACAAAGGTTTCTGTACCAAATATTAATTTCTGTTTTTCTATTGTATCAAATAGGTATTTCATTCAATAAAATGCATATTATTTAAATCATACAATGTGATTTTCTGGATTTTTTTAGTCTGTCTCTCACAGGTGAAGTGTACAATTGTAGACCTCTCCATTCTTTGTAGGTGGGAAAACATGCAAAATTGTCAGTGTATCAAATTCTTGTTCTTGCTGGAATTATAATATACATTATTTTATTTTATAGGACAAAATTATTTTGAGAGTGAATTTATATGATTACAAAATGTCAAGAAGCTCCCCATGAAGTCAGCTGTATTTGAGCATTTCACAGTGACTCAAGAAGAAAAATATTTTGTGTCAATGTATGACAAGTGACCCAGAGGAAAACAAATGCTGTGATGCCAAAATCAGCACATACTCAGGCAGTGATAAAAATGCTCCTACAAGAGCTTCCAATCTAAAAAGATATTTACAACGCTTCCACCCAGAAGTTTTCAAAGCTGTGACTGAGAAAGATAACAGCAGCACCAAGAAACCTGTGCCCAGCACTTCCAGCCAGGCAAATGAGGAGGAAAGAGCATCTCAAACATAATTAACAAGATATTTTGTAAGTGACAAAGTTACTGTAACAATTACAGCAGATATGTTTAAAAGACAGCTCATACAGCTTGTTGTGAAGGACGGTGTACCGTTATCACTATTTGCACGACCAGCTTTTACAGCTCTTAATGGAGAAATGCCCCGCAAACTTGGTATTTCTCTGGAAAGAGAAAGTATTAGAAAATTAGTGATTGAAGAAGCCCTTAAACAAAAGGAAGATCTTAAAAAAAGACACTCAAAAGACGCTTCATGTTTCTTAAAATGGATGCCTGCACACGTCACAGAGTGAACTATTTTGCCATCAATGTTCGATATGTTTGTGACAAAGCAATTATTACCAAGACATTGGCAGTAAAAGATACTAAAGCTCATCACAGCAGCCAGTTTCTTCAGGCCTTAGTGGAAAAAGTCCTGCAAGATTATGAACTCAAAAAAGAACAGGTTCTTGCTATTGTAACGGACAATGCTTCAAACATAAGTACAATTAAACTGATGAATGAGAGTAATGAACAACAGCTAGAAGAAAAATTAGGATTCAGAATGTTTGAGGTGGAAGGCCACAGTGCTGTTCATGCAACTGAGTAACAAACAGATATTACTACAGAAGAACAGCAAAATTATACTTTAGAAATAGATGATCTTGTTGAAGCTGCTTCAAAACACTTTCCTATTCATCACATGCGTTGTGTTGTGCACACTCTGCAGCTGGCAATAAGAGAGTCTGCAAGAGGGACATGCTGGAAATCTGATTGGAAAAGTGAGGAAATTGGCTATTGCCGCCAGAACCCCTAAAATTGATTCCATCTTGAAGAGATGTGCTGGGAAAGGGGAAATTGTTGATCAAGCTACTCGGTGGGGCAGCACTTATTTAATGATTGAGCGATTGCTTGAACTAAAACCGTTTCTTACAGATATGGCGAACCCTCAGGTAACCCTACAGTCAATGGACACAGGTGGCTGAATTGAAGGAATTGCTTAACCACCCATTTACCGTGACTAAAAAATTACAAGCTGAGGATTTAACTCCCGGCATTTTCATAAGGGAGTGGAAGAACTTGCTATTTTGCTTGTCCCAAAGAGGTGGTTTAATCGCAGATGGCATTTCTCCTTCAATGAAACGGAGAGAGACACTGCTATTAGAAAATAAAATTTTTCTGGCAGCTGTTTATGTGGACCCAAGTCATTGTATACTGCTTGATGATCAACAGCTTACTAAAGGAAAAGAAGCTCTGACTGAGGTAGCAGTTAGGATGAGTGGCCTACAGGAGGACTGCCAGGTGCAAGAGGACTTGGGTCCTGACAGTGCTACTGCTGCCATATCTTCATCCTCATCAGATGAGGAGTTTGACTTTGACTTTGACAAGTATTTGGATGACATGGAGCAGGCAAAGCGTTGCCGCAAGGAAAAAGACCACTCCGTCTCCTATAGCAAGCAGATTAACCATATTTCAGCAAAATCTTTCACTTGCTCTCAAAGAAATAGAAAAATTCAACCGTTCATCAAAACTGACTGTGCATGAGGCAATTCCTTTATACCCAGAAATTGATAGAGATGCTGCCCATGTGGTTACGGCTTTTCCTCCAACCCACCCAAGTTAGTGTAGATAGGTTGTTCTCTGGCCTTAAAATTATTAGGTCAGATTTGAGGTCATCTATGAAGAAGGATCTGATGGAGGCAATTCTATTTCTTAGGACAAATTCATAGACTGCACAAATGTTATTTAGTATGTTTTTGTTGAAAACTGATTTTTGCCACTTACATAGTTTTATTACACAGTGTTATATATGTAATCGATATTGCATAGTGTATTAGATATTTACAATTCTTTACAGTTTTTTGTGTTCTAAAGTTGTTTTCCAATAAATATATATTATGTTCTATCTACATATCTTGATTATTGTATCATAAAAATGATTAAGTGTCTGATGTTCACATTGTACTACAATAAATTTTTCACTTGAATATAAGCAATATATGTCAGTCGTGGAGTCGGTGTAAGGGAAATTGAGGAGTCGGAGTCGCAGGTTTGGCTTACAGACTCCACAGCCCTGCTTGTCCCTCTGCGTTTCGCCCCCTCCTGTTATTGGGGCTCATCTGGTGACCATGAATAGGAGTGTGCCATAATAGCAAAGGAAATGGGTCAAATGTTCCTGTGCTGAGATAATCTTATAAATGTGCCCCTGCTATGTGCTGTGTAATGGCCGTGTCTGACCATACAGGAGCATGGTCTGATCATACCACTTCTCCTGGGCAGGGGAGAAAGCAGAGAGTATACAGACATTACAGCAGGGGATCACTGCTGCTGCTTTCTGTGAGGTACTGTAAACAAAAATTTCCCTACCTGTTTAAAACAAGCAGCAAATGTTTTACCTCACAGAAAGAACCAGCTGTGATCCCATGCTGTAATGCCTATATACTCTTTTGCTTCCTCCCATGCCCAGGAGATGTGGTATGATAAGACAATTGTCCTGCATGGTAAAGCCCCCGTCACACATAGCGATCTCGCAAGTTTTGTGACGCAACAGCGATCTCACCAGTGAGATCGCTGTATGTGAGCGATCTCGCTGGTGAGATCGCTGTTGCCAGCGACCAGCCCCCCTACCGGTTACCGCTGATCATCCTGGAATGGCCAGGACATTTTTTTGATCGCTGGTCTCCTGCTGGCCAGCACGCATCGCTGCGTGTGACAGGCGGGAGACCAGCGATCAGCGAGCAGGAGCTGGTAACTAATGTAAACAGAGGGTTTCTAAGCGGCGCGCATCGCTTAGAAACCCGATGTGTACCTTAGTTACCAGCGCGCTGGTGCAGGGAGCTGGTAACCAAGGTACACATCGGGTTTCTAAGTGCCGCGCGCCGCTTAAAAACCCAATGTGTACCTTGGTTACCAGCTCCCTGCACCAGCACGCTGGTAACTAAGGTACACAGTGGGTAACTAAGCGACGTCCGTCGCTTGTTACCTGCGTGTCGCTGGTGCTGATCACTGGTGAAGCTGCCTGTTTGGCAGCTCACCAGCGATCCTGACAAGGTCATATCGTTCTCTGGATCGCTGGTGCGTCGCTATGTGTGACGGGGCTCTTAGACACAGCCATTGCACAGTACACAGCAGGGGCACATTTATAAGATTATCTCAGCACAGGAGCATTTAATTTAACCACATTCAATTGTGGAAGTTATTATTCCAAGATCTGTTGATTAAAATGAATTTTGTTAGTGTGAAAACCTTTTTAATATGCAAGGGTGTAATGGTGCAACAAGGCACAGTTTGTGGTACAACACCTGGTCTTAATTGGCAATACTCGGTTGGTAATAGCGAACGCTGTTTAAAATCAGTTCGGTTGTCTGTGCTTGCACATTGATGCTGGAGGTGTAAGAAGATGAGTCAAGACGTAGTCAGCAGTGTGCGGTGCCCTTTAAAGGGAATTTGTCTCCCCTTTTTTGAGATAGCATGTAATGATAATACCTATTCCCGTGAACAAATGATAAAAAAGACAAAAAATTGTAAACAAAAAAAGCCCTAGTTAAGGCTACAATAGACTATCTGTACCTTTCCTTACCGTGGAGGTTGGCACCCTAATAGATACGATTGCTTGACGCCCCCACTCAACGTCGACTGACCCTGTCTCCGCTATCTCACCCTATGATCACAGGTGGGAAAACAATGTCAAATAGATAAGAAATGAAGGAAGGGGAAAAAAAGGAAAAACCTTTAAAAAATAAACAAAATATATAACCACAATACAAGAGTAACCAGGGCGATATGCCCACACCTAAATTGTAATAGAGGCTACCCAATTGAGGCCACTGACACTAAACCTCACAAGCATTGAATAATGTCAAAAACAATTTTTTGCCTGATAAAGAACAATGGGCCAAAAACCACCACACATTGCTAAAAGCATGATTCGCAAGATATATATGCACCAAGGACATAAATAGTCCAATAAATAGAATTATAGCAATATATGGCGGAAAATGGATAGTCGCCTCTGATAGTTAAAATGACCACTAAGTGGTGCAATAGAATAAACCTAACTAGTCATATTAAATTGTCCCATAACAGACAAATAGATGAAAACACAAATAGGACACCACCTAGTGGTTTTACTTATCATTTAAAGTCTCCCTGATGCGTTTCCCCGATGTAACGGTTCATCAGGAGGCCACAGACTTTAGTACCACTGATACTGGATATACTCCATGATGCCCCAGATAACAGGATGTAAAAAGGCATGGCGGCGGTCTCAAGAAACAAACTTAAATAACCCCTGCTATCATGTATCAGTTAAGCCCATTGGGCGCACGGTCACAAAAGATACAAGTCATTCACTTTACCTAGCCAATCGCTAAGTGTTTTTCATTTCCTCACCCTGCTGCGTTCCAAAACAAAGCCAGCGTGCGTATCAAGTCAAGTGCGCATGACCGGCAGTGATGTAATCAGAAAAAAATCAGGGCCCATTACCTCGCAACCAGCAATAACATCCGGGCGAGTACACATAGTGCCAGCATGTATAGAAGAGATGTCCAGGCTGAACCGCACTATCGCGCAGGCGCACAAACATCCGGGTAAATACAAATGCCAGGAAATGTCAGCATATATAGAAACGATGTCCAGGTTATATCGCGCAGGCGCACAAAGGACTAAAAAATGGCGCATGTGTCAAATTCAGATTAAACAATAATCATATTGCCCATAACTGAGCTGGAAGACTAGATATTAAAATTAAATGAGCGTCTCCAACAACAGGGATATTTTATATCCAAGTGTAATAACACTAGGAAAAGTGAATTTATAATATACTTATAGTATGATAAATAATGACAGACAATAATTATTTATGATAAGCAAACTCATAATAGAGTTAGCGCGAAATTATTACACACTACTTACAAAAAGGTTAGCTGCACATTATCAAAAAAGAAAAAACAAGTTTTTAGGGGCCAAAAAGAAGCCATTGGCGGCTAGATCAATCATTACTCTTAAAGGAAACATGTGAATGACAGGCACTCATTTAGACATTTTGGGGAAAGGGCTTGGAGTCTAAATATCCATTCTGCTTCTCTTCTTTGTATAATTTAATCAAGGTCTCCTCCCCGGGGTTTGGGTCTGACCAGCTCAATCATACAAAAAGTTATATCCTTCAGGGATCCACCATGAACCTCATTCTTATGTCGGGCAATAGATGTATCTCTTTTATTTCTGATGTCATTCAAATGCTCACCTGCTCTTATCCTGAGCTTCCTAATAGTCTTGCCAACATATGAATGAGGTTCATGGTGGATCCCTGAAGGATATAACTTTTTATTGATTGAGCTGGTCAGACCCAAACCCTGGGGAGGAGACCTTGACCTTGATAAAATTATACAAAGAAGAGAAGCAGAATGGATATTTAGACTTCAATCCCTTTCCCCAAAAGGTCTGAATGAGTGCCTGTCATTCACATGTTTCCTTTAAGAGTAATGATTGATCTAGCCGCCAATGGCTTCTTTTTGGCCCCTAAAAACTTGTTTTTTCTTTTTTGATAATGTGCAGCTAACCTTTTTGTAAGTAGTGTGTAATAATTTTGCACTAACTCTATTATGAGTTTGCTTATCATAAATAATTGTTTGTCATTATTTATCATACTATAAGTATATTATTATAAATTCACTTTTCCTAGTGTTATTACACTTAGATATAAAATATCCCTGCTGTTGGAGACGCTCATATTTAATTTTAATATCTAGTCTTCCAGCTCAGTTATGGGCATATGATTGTTGTTTAATCTGAATTTGACACATGTGCCATTTTTTAGTCCTTTGTGCGCCTGCGCGATAGTGCGATATAACCTGGACATCGTTTCTATATATGCTGACATTTCCTGGCATTTGTTTTTACCCGGATGTTTGTGCGCCTGCGCGATAGTGCGGTTCAGCCTGGACATCGCTTCTATACATGCTGGCACTGTGTACTCGCCCGGATGTTATTGCTGGTTGCGAGGTAATGGGCGCTGATTTTTTTCTGATTACATCACTGCCGGTCATGCGCACTTGACTTGATACGCACGCTGGCTTTGTTTTGGAACACAGCAGGGTGAGGAAATGAAAAACACTTAGCGATTGGTTAGGTAAAGTGAATGACTTGTATCTTTTGTGACCGTGCGCCCAATGGGCTTAACTGATACATGATAGCAGGGGTTATTTAAGTTTGTTTCTTGAGACCGCCGCCATGCCTTTTTACATCCTGTTATCTGGGGCATCATGGAGTATATCCAGTATCAGTGGTACTAAAGTCTGTGGCCTCCTGATGAACCGTTACACCGGGGAAACTTTAAATGATAAGTAAAACCACTAGGTGGTGTCCTATTTGTGTTTTCATCTATTTTTCTGTTATGGGACAATTTAATATCATGACTATTTAGGTTTATTCTATTGCACCACTTAGTGGTCATTTTAACTATCGGAGGCGACTATCCATTTTCCGCCATATATTGCTATAATTCTATTTAATGGACTATTTATGTCCTTGGTGCATATATATCTTGCGAATCATGCTTTTAGCAATGTATGGTGGTTTTTGGCCCATTGTTCTTTATCAGGCAAAAAATTGTTTTTGACATTATTCAATGCTTGTGAGGTTTAGTGTCAGTGACCTCAATTGGGTAGCCTCTATTACAATTTAGGTGTGGGCATATCGCCCTGGTTACTCTTGTATTGTGGTTATATATTTTGTTTATTTTTAAAGGTTTTTCCTTTTTTTCCCTTCCTTAATTTCTTATCTATTTGACATTGTTTTCCCACCTGTGATCGTAGAATGAGATAGGAGAGACAGGGTCAGTCGACGTTGAGTGGGGGCACCAAACAATCGTATCTATTAGGGTGCCAACCTCCACAGTAAGGAAGGGTACAGATAGTCTATTGTAGCCTTAACTAGGGCTTTTTTTGTTTACAATTTTTTGTCTTTTTTATCAATTGTTCACGGGAATAGGTGTTTTTTAATTTTATCATTAAAATCGAATTCTAATTTTTATGGGAATACATGTTCACAAAAATTGTTATATTCCTTTTTTTATATAGTTTGTTATATCATATAATGATATCATTCAATTGTGTGTCACATAAGGATTCTCTTAGTACTTTTGCTTCCCCCTGACCCCGCACCTTTCATGCATAAATATCTTTTTTTTATATCGGTTCAGATGTATGTAAACTGCCGCTGAGCGGGGCTTATTCACCTGCTCCCCCCCTCCCTGTCTTGCTCTATGCATTTCTTCTTGTGTAGAGCAAGACAGGGAGGGGGGAGCAGTTGAATAAGCCCCGTCCATCGGACCGGACCGTGGCAGTTTACATACATCTGAACCGATATAAAAAAGGTATTTATGCATGAAAGGTGCGGGGTCAGTACCCGCACTGTTGGACACCCCTGTTCTACCCAAGATACACAGGACCAACCGCTTAGGGTTTTTCTTTTTGGTTTAGGTGTATACAGGCATTACAGCATGGGATCACAGTTGATTCTTTCTGGGACGTAAAACATTTGCTGCTCGTATTAAACAGGTAGGGAAATTTTTGTTTACAGTACCTCACGGAAAGCAGCAGCTGTGGTCCCCTGCTGTCCTGTCTGTATACTCTCTTGCTTCCTCCCCTGCCCAGAAGCTGTATGATCAGACCATGTTCCTGTACGGTTAGACACAGCCATTACACAGTACATAGCAAGGGCACATTTATGAGATTATCTCAGCACAGGAACTATTATTTATTTAAATCAGATAATTTTTTTATTCAACAAATAAATCAAATATAACTTGCGCCAATAAGCATACAGTTGGGCATTTATACAAATTTTGGGTACTGTATCACCCCAACCAATCTTGGACATCAAAAACATTGACCAACTCTCTCCGGGAACTGAAAAATGAATTGCAATATACATACTCCACTGTACTATATAGATGTATCAGGGCACTTGCCCAAAAAGACCTTTATAAACACCCACACCGTCCACACACTTACACCATCTGCAACCAAGATGCCCAAATTTTTTCAAACTTGTGCGCTGCATTCCTTCAATATATAGCCTCTTCCAAAGACACTATGTAATCCACTTAGCGAATATATTCCGTTCAGGGCTCACCCAACATCTGGCTATTAATTTTCTGGCCAAGAACAGCAGCCTGGCCACCGTCACCTTCTTTGAAATAGTAGTTGCAATTTTGTCAATATATACCAACACGCAAACCAACGGAGTCCTAGGCACTACACATCCATACCTTCCCTCAATCATACAAATCACCACAATCAAAAAAGCCTGCAACCACAGACATTCCCATAACATATGCAAAATACCCGCATCTTTGTTCAAGCATCTCAGACATTCAGAAGTGTGCTTCTCACACCGACCCTATATAAAAACTCAGGAGATCCGTAGGCTCTATGTATGGTAAATAATTGTGACATATGACCAGGCTCGCTTAGTGACAATTTTGGAATATGTTCTAAAATAGACTGACAAACTTCATCTTCCAATACTCCCAATTCTTGCTCCCATCCATCCCTTGCCCTAATACGGTGTTGCATTAAAAAGGAGTGCAGCAGGTCTTCAAAGATCTTGGAGATCACCCTTTTCGTGGTCCCTTCCATACAAATATAGTCAAATAATATCTTTCTGAACTATCAGCCCACTAATGTTCCACTGCTGCCTATAAGCATGTTGAATCCTCAAATAAAAAAACAGTCTGTATCTGGCACCTGGAATTACTCTTGTAAGGATTCAAATGACCTCAACACTTGATTCACAAATAATTGCAATACATAATAAATACCTTTTCGCGAAAAAGATTCTTGCTATCCCAACTTATGACATTCACCCAGATTTTCATTTAGCCAAACAGGAGTATATAGTTAATTCAGAAATCTCTCTGATCTTTTTAATGTTAGACCACGTTTTTTGCACAAGACCCAGATTGGGGAACCTCCTTCCCAACCGCCCAAAACTACCATCTTCCAACCCTTGTACCAAAAGAAAACTCCTAACCACATATTTAAAGACGGCCTGCACTGAACTCTTCCCCCCCCCCCCCATCAACTAATCCCCAACCTCTAACATGCTAACATGTTGGCCTTGGGACACCAGAAAGTATGGCCAAGGATTTGGCAAAGCCAGACCCCCCTCATCTTTAGGCCTCTTCAATATTTCTAATTTAATTCTGGGTTGACGTCCACCCCAAACCAGATCTCGAAATATGGAGTTAAGTCTTTGAAAAAAAAAAAACCCACGGGAGCCTGACCGGTGAGTTATGGAGCACATACAGGAGTTTCAGCATATGAATCATTTTGGCCAAATTCGTCCTACCCACCACCAAGAGACGCAGCCTGCACCAAGCCTGAGCTTTATCTTTAAATTTTCCCAAGAGTGGAAGCACATTTAACCTAAAATATTCCTTGACCGGCAAAGCAATCTGGATTCCCAGATATCTGAATTGATCAACAACTGTTTAGAATAATCAAACTCTCCCAAATCACCCATTCTATCCCTGTCCACCATCATGAGATTAGATTTATCCCAGATTGTCCTCAGTCCAGACATAACTCCAAACCACTCAACAATAGCTACCGCCTGATTCAACGAGTCAAGGGGATCCTCCAAAAACAGAAGAACGTCATTGGCATATAACGCAATCTTTTCCTCCACCAGGCCATACTTAAAGCCTTTAACTCCAGCAGCTTTCCGAATATGAGCATCGTGATGGAAAGAGGGGACATCCCTGCCGTGACCCTCTAGAAAGATCAAGTTTCTCTGATCTCTCTCCGTCCACCCTTATTCTAGCCATTGGGGAGGAATAGAGTAACCTAACCCAGGAGATGAAAATCGGCCAAAATCCCATCTGCCCGAGAACCAACCACAAAAACTCCCACTGTACACAATCAAACGCCTTATGCGCATCTAAAGAAACCACCGCTCTGCAACCTGCGTTATCCGCTGGCAGTTGGATATTTACGAATAACCTCAAGTTAATGGCTGTTGATTTATTAGGCACAAACCCAGACTGGCCCGGGTGAATCACTGTGGCAGGCAACCTGCCTGCCTGCCAAGACTTTAGCCAACAATCTCTTCCTTAGGCAAAACAACAATCGTTGCCTCCCTCAAAGACTTCGGCAGCCACATTTTTTTATTTAACGCATCTATTTGTGGATCTGTTGATTTAGAATTAATTTTGTTCATTGTTCATGGGGAAAACCACTTTAATATGCAAACAGAAGGGTGTAATGGTGCATCAAGACATAGGCAATGCCTAGGATAAAGAGTGCACCCTCATTATTTACATATTAAATAGATGTTTTCACAAACAGTAAGTTAAACAGTATGTGCCCGATATGATCTTTATAGGGGTTACGCCCCAGTAGAAATGTTTTTTGCAGTTTGATATTTTGGGGATGGTTAAGAGACTTGCACCCATGCCGTCCAATGCAGACTGATTTGTATGCAGATCTGAAGCAGTCCTAATGCCAGATTTTGTAATTATTTTTTTTTTTTTTTTTTTTTGGAGGGGTGGGTTTCCTCATGTGTGACAGTGTCTGTGGTTTTTCTTTTTTCAGTGTGCTTGATATGTTGTTTAAACCATGTGTCAGTTTTTACAATACTTTTTGTATCCATTTCTCTGTGAAGAAAACAAATCTTCACCTCTCCTACCCACTCACTTAGCAGTAAAATACGGACAGCTCATGGATTACATCTGTGTAATATCCCTCTTTTTTTTTTTTTCTCATGAGACTATTGACTAATATTGGCGAGTGTCATACACAACATTGATCAGTCTTTTTTTTTTCTCACATTATGAAATGGTATATCCTTTGTGGTGGTCTGTGATCTGTCCTTAAGAATAACAACTGATGATAAATTGCCAAAAAACTGATGTGTGAAACTTTCTCTGAATATATATTAATTTATTTTTTTCTCTATAGGTATTTTTGGTTCGAAAGATCACTCCTCCTGACAACAATCATCTGTATGCAATGAAGGTGCTCAAGAAAGCTACGCTTAAAGGTGGATTTCTTTATCCAGTATTCTGTGCTGTCTTGTGTATAAATGTTATTCTTCTTTGTATTAGTCTAGCCTGATGAAGAGACCTGCCTAGTCTCGAAAGCTTGCAATTTGTTACCATCTTTTCAGTTAGCCATTAAAAGGTATCAACCACTGAGGACTCTCAATTCTAAATATTCTTTTATCCAGTATAAGCATTAAAGCAATGATGGGCCTTACAGTGAGCATATATGGTACCATATGAGTCAGAACTCTTGGGGCCATACAGTTATATTTTTTCCTAAGTGCGTCGCTCTGTGTCCAGAATCTCTAGTATCCAGTGTAGTCCAAATAATTAAAGGGAACCTGTCACCCCCTCCAGGCGTTTTTAAGTAAGAGCCACCTTGTGCAGCACTAATGCTGCATTCTGTCAAGGTGTCTCTGTTACTTAGCTTCCGTTCCACCGCAGAAATACTTTAGTTTCGTGGGCATGCGCAGTTAGCGATGCCCAACGTGCCCATGCTCTCAGTTCACATCCTGGCCTTCATATCGCGTGGCCACAGATCCCGCCCCGCAGTTGTTTATGATTTATTCACACTGCGGGGCTGGGAATCTTGGGCATGAGAGCCGCAGATAACTACTGCGCATGCCCGAGATTCCCAGCCCTGCAGTGTGAATAAATCCTAAGCGACTGCGGGGCGGGATCTGAAGGCCAGGATGTGATCTAAGAACACGGGCACAATTGATGAATGCGAGGCGTCTGTCAGAGGGGGAAGATCTGCTCCCCTGTCAAATTTCAGGTATTTTGAACAATTTTATAAACGATTATTTCTGCGGTGGAACGGAAGCTAAGTAAAAGAGCCACCTTGACAGAATGCCGCATTAGTGCTGCACAAACTTTTGGCATTGAAGTCGCACTCCATTCATTGGAAGATTGCCTGTAAAGGCTTCATTTGCACTGTTTGCAGCATTACTGCCACACTGTAGTGTGGCTATGTGCGGTGCCTGTGCTGTTTACAGAACCAGTGATAGCTAGCTTACCTGGTGTTTTGCCAATATATAAATATCCCTTGTTTAAAACACAAGAGGTTGAAAAAATGAAATCTTTATTGCCTTTATGAAAAAAAAAATTGTGGTCCATGAAAAAATGTGACTAGACCGAAGTATATAAATGATCTAAATAAATTGATCAGTAAGTAGAATGTTCAGAATCCCTGGTTTTCATCAGCTCCAACATGTTTGAGAATGTAAAGCCAAACATCCCATATATTCAAACCACAAAATGTGTTTAGTTGCACAGAAAATCTAAGGCAATAATGAATTGAAAAATTAAATGTCTAACATCAACACAAGAAATTTAATGTTCCTGCTCTAACAAAGCGCAAAATGTAAGTGTCAAAGGGTATTCTAAGCCTAAAATACTGCACCACCCAAAAGCACGATTTACAGTGCAATGGGCAGTCTGGCAGTACAAGGGGTGCTGCCATAAAAGTGCCATAATCCAAATCCAACCCTTAGTTAGACCTCCAATACACCTGTGGGCATGTACAGGTATATGAATAATGTAACATCAATGATAATTAGAGAAGTGAGGATATAAGAAGATGGTATACTGCTCCTATTTTATAATAAAAGATCATCATGAAGGACATATAGGCTTGTGAATGGGTCTCGTATATGGACATGGCGTTCATCTGTTCACTTGAAATTCTTTGACTCATTAATGTCACATTATTTGCAAAAGTCTTTGTATGCATGTTTAAATATCTATTAATCATTAGTGTTACATTATTAATCTACCTGTACCTGCCCACAGGTTTCTTTGGGGACCAAGCGCTTTATTTTTACTAAATTTATGGCAGTACATTTTGAATTTGGAGTCATGATTTGCCTATCATGCTTTTGTATGGCATATTATTCTGTTATATCCTTTGCATCATACATTTTGTGCTTTATTGAAGCAGGATCTAGCAGGGGAAGTCACATCTATATTTTGTTGACCGTAGACCTTTAATTTTCCATTTTTTAATATCTTCTCTTTGCTTTACTTTTTGTATCAATAATAAAGATTTTTATTTTTTGCTATGTTTGGTTTGTGCAATGTTTTTGTGGGCATCTTTAACTATCTAGAAAGTTGGCTTTTTTTGGCACACTGCAATACTCAGTTGGCATAGCATTTACTGTATATTTGTGGTGCTGTCTGCTTTTGTAGGTTTACTATAGAGCCCAACTTTTACTTGGTAATTCAGGCCTTTAAAAGTTTTTAGTTATCTCCATAATGTATTGAAATTGTAATGTTTATTCAAAGCATGTGTCAGTCGTTATATGACAATTATTATTGATGCAGTTGTATTAAGTGTGTGATTAGATTGTACTGTGGTAAATCCTTTGGTTTTCATGCATGGCAATACAATCTCAGTGGAGGTGGAGTATTTATAACATTAGAAAATGGTGTTCACGCATTTGTAAAATCAATTTCTAAAACTAAATAATCTTCATAGGGGAAGCTTTATCTTCAAGTAAGTAGGATTTTTTTTCCTGTTGCTATTTGGATGATTATTATAATGGTTTTCACTTTTCGTTTCAGTAAGAGACAGAGTAAGAACTAAAATGGAACGGGATATTCTGGCTGAAGTTAACCATCCATTTGTTGTAAGGCTCCATTATGGTAAGAACTCTTAATTCGTTCCTAGTTAATGTTTTTCTTAGTGATTTCTTTGATCCTGTGTAGCCATAACTAAATTGATGTCATTTTGGTTACAGCTTTTCAGACAGAGGGGAAGCTTTACTTAATTTTAGACTTCTTGCGTGGTGGGGACCTCTTCACTCGTCTTTCAAAGGAGGTCAGTGCAGAAGCTGCATGTCTGCCCATATCATCAACCCGTTCTTCTAGAATGATCCTTGCCTGAACATCATGCCCTTCCGGCTGATGGCGTTATTTCCATCAATGGAAAACACAAAGCCCTTGTTTCTGGACAGGCTTAGGAATTTATTTTTCTCTTTTAGGTAATGTTTACCGAGGAGGATGTAAAGTTTTACCTGGCTGAGTTGGCTTTGGGCTTGGATCATTTACACAGCCTTGGAATCATTTATCGTGATCTAAAACCTGAGAAGTATGTACCCGAGTACTTTCAGATATGTCTGCTTGAGTCATGTCTGTGTGTAAAAAATCAGCAATCTTATTTGCATAAATGTGTTGCCTAAAGTTGACCAGGGATCCCAAGTTTGAGGCCTGTCCCTCTTGATTACCATAATAATGGTGTTGCATATTTAAGTGTTTTGGGCTTTTCAACAGTAACTGGCACAGGAGGCACAGAGCAACCATTTTTAAGACCGAAAAGACATGATTTTTTTAGGACTTGTTGAACTTTCAGACATGTGACTAATTCTCTCATTCATGACAATGGGGCTTTGAGAAATTCATGTACACACTGCAATGACTCAAATCAAGTGTATTGAGTGGGTTTCTACTGCATGTGAATATACCTTACAGCTTATTTATACGTAGAATAAATTTGCCTAATGGGATTCAATCTGGTCCTAGAAATACATCCTCCCATACAGTAGTATACAGGTGTATTTAAAGGGAACCTACAGGCAGTATGAATCAAACACTGGCTACGTTATTGCAGCTGCGTATATCTGAAATGCTGCATCGGGGCACAGTGAAGCCAACGAGGACTTGCCTCAGTCTTGTTATGCAAGACCCATAGTTCCTTATCTCTTAACCCTGCTGTTATGTTCGGTCAAAAACGACCGATTTTGAACTTTAATATTTTTTAAAATATTCAAGATGCGGTTCTGAAACTTGTGGTTCATTGAGTTTTCCTCATTATTTGAGGGGTTCTTACTATGGGTACTTTTTTTTTTTTTGGATTACTTTTTGCTCCACAATTTTTAATACACTTGTACTGTTCGGTCAAAAATCACCGATGGCCTTTTATAGTGATCTCCAGCCATTTTATGAGTAAAATAAAGGAGCTATAATCTCATTTTGGACTATAATATATTACATCTACTACTATTTATCATTTTATTTAGGTCCTTTTGGTCCATGCAGATTTACACATACATACATTTTCTCATTACAATACTGCTGATGGATTACCTTCCAGTATAGTTATGTGCCAAATATTTTTACCCTCTGTTCATGTAAAATAGTTCAATTCGGTTCTCAACATTTCATATTGTAAATGAACATATTCTCTTTTTTTACTTGTGTTCCCTGATCTAATTTCTGTGAAATGCTGACCTGAAAGAGTACTAATAAATTCTGTCCGAAAAGTGTGTTTGCTTTACTCTGAGCTCTTATCCTAAAGGGTGGGGGGTGTTTTATTTTATCTTATCAGTAGACAATTGCCATAGTAGTCTATCCAGTTTCATTTTCAGTCCAGCTGGAGAGAGCAGAGAGGACATATACAGACAACAGAGTTCTGAAGGATCATCGTTAAATATGCATAAATATTCCAATAAAGCCATGTTAGGCCGGTTTCACATTAGCGCTTTTTAAGCGCACGCACGGCCGGGGGTAGCTCCGCCCCCGAGCCGTCTCTCTGCCCGGCGTGCCCGCCCCTTGCTTGTAGCGCCGCCTCCTAGCGGACAGCGGCGCCTGCGATCGGCGCACCCTATCTTTAGCATAGGGTGCGCAGATCGTGCGCAGGCCGTGCGCTAGTTGCGCTTTGACCTGCGCTGCGCACTTTTAACGGTGCGCCGTGCGCGCCAAAATCGAACTTTTCGGATTTTGGCGCGCACGGCGCACCGTCAAAAGTGCGCAGCGCAGGTCAAAGCGCAACTAGCGCACGGCCTGCGCACGATCTGCGCACCCTATGCTAAAGATAGGGTGCGCCGATCGCAGGCGCCGCTGTCCGCTAGGAGGCGGCGCTACAAGCAAGGGGCGGGCACGCCGGGCAGAGAGCCGGCTCGGGGGCGGAGCTACCCCCGGCCGTGCGTGCGCTTAAAAAGCGCTAATGTGAAACCGGCCTTAAATGTTTTGACACAAAAAAATAAAAATTAAGTTTTTCTGTCCATTTTTCATTTGTTTATAAACAACCAGGTTCACATACAATATAATACTGCAAAAATTATTCAATTAAAACACTTAAATTAGCTAAAAATCAAGACTTTATTAGGTCCGGTCAAAAATGGCCGGAACATAACAAGTGTATAGTGGTAACGAACAGAATAGCAGGGTTAAAAGTTGCAGAATTTGAGAGTAAAACCTACACGGCTGCAATAATTATCTGTCTCTGATTAATGTTGCCTGTGGTTCGGGTATCATGAATCGGCAGACTGCTTTCCTTTCGTAGAATCTTTCAGCAAAAAAAGATTGTGACATGAATGTACTTTTCTGGGCCACAAGTATGTTTCATACTAATGTATTGCTGCTGTCTGTTTAATGTATATTTTAATTTTGCAGCATCTTACTTGATGAAGAAGGTCACATAAAACTAACTGGTAAAGTATCTTCAGTTCATACACCACATCTTCCTGAATCACCCTATAGTGTTAAAAAGTAATTGCCGCTTTAATTTTTTTTTTTCAGCGATAGTACACATGAAATTAAGAAACTTTGTAATAAATCTTATCCGATAAATCTGCTTCTTTCTGTTCCAGGACTGATCATCCATTTCCAACATTCTCAATTCTTGGGTAATGTTTGTCTTTAGGGAATGCAAACTTTCCCGATAGGGAGGCTTGGAGATGACACTTGATGCTAATAAAGTTCTATGGAGAACTGTAACTGGTGTTTTCAGGAGAACATGGAGCAGAATATTTGTATTTTCCCTCTAGTTCCTCCCTCCTTTCCTCTACATAAAATTTTAAAAGCATCAAGTGCCATATCCTATGTTCGTAATGGGAAAATCTGTCTTCATTGACTACAGATTTTACCTGTTATTTGAGAATAACTGATCCGTCCAGGAAGAACTAGAAGCAGATTTCTCTAAGACGATCTATTAGAGTTTCTTATTTTCATGTGTCCTATTGATTTATGAATTAAAATTAAACTCCTGACCACTCTTTAATGCTCGTGGCTAGAGATAAGCAGATTTCACACAATCCAAATTTGCCAAATTGCTTGTATGTTCACAGAAAAAAAGCTATTTGCAGCAGTTATTCTCTGCAAATTGAATGTTCTTATTATGCTCTGGGGTGTGCCCACTGCCTGTACAGCAAAATACACGTAAAAAGTAGAAAAATATTTACGGTATACTCCTTATACACCTTACCACTCGCCTCTTCGGCCCATCCGCTCCTCACTGTCCCTCTTTCAGTCTTTGCCTCATCTTATCACCGCTGCTGAGCTCTGAATCCTCAGGCCTCCTTACACTAGGCCAGGACATTTATGTCCAAGTGCACTTGAGGTCACAATGTCATAGCATGCTAAGTGAACTTGCATGCTCATGCTCAGACTTTCTGGGTCTCATCAGTGCCGGAAGTTCCGGTCTAGTGTGAGGAGGCCTGGGGATTCAGCACTTGGCTGCGGTGATAAGAAGATGTGACAAGGACCAGACTAGTGGCGGTGAAGAGCGGAGGTCCAGATAGGTGAGTGGTAAGGTGAGTATAAGTATTTTATTTAGTTTTTAACCTTTTCATGACCCTTTGTGGTTCATCAAAATGGTGGCTAGGCAGCGGCCATATTGTTAAATACGCGCAGTTTGGCAAATGGGTATTTTTGTTATATTTGAATAAAATTAATTTCCTGTTGACTTAAAGGGATCATTCAGTTTATCTGTATTTAACAAATGCTTTGGAGACTTGATTTTCTGACACGAATAGAAGTATTGCTTGTTAGTGTAACTGTTCTCACAGTCTGCACAGCTCTTCTGTCTGCAAAATGGCTGCTGGTGAAGAAGCATGGGTTGAGACCTGTCCAGCAGCAGTGGCCAACCCTTTTAATTTTATGTAAGATTCATTATTTTAATTTCACATTCTTTTACCTTGTTTATAGTTGTAACTTTTTATTCCTTAGATTTTGGGCTCAGTAAAGAGTCAATAGATCATGAGAAGAAGGCATACTCCTTCTGCGGAACAGTGGAGTACATGGCTCCTGAGGTGGTGAATCGTCAAGGCCATTCTCACAGTGCAGATTGGTGGTCATACGGAGTTCTTATGGTAAGAAGAAGATAGCAATAACTTGGCATCAGCTGTATGTTTCCATCGGTTAAGTTCAAACTAATCTATAAGGACGTTAATACAGTGATTGTCACAATCCCGTTAAGATCAGGCTAGGGTAGATTCTGTAGTAAGAATCTCCTCCTTCACCAGACTTTTTCTTTTTTCTCAGTTTGAGATGCTCACTGGGTCCCTACCGTTCCAGGGAAAAGACCGCAAGGAAACAATGACACTAATTCTTAAGTGAGTGCCTTGAATAGAGTTAGAATTTAGTTACATGGAAAAATAAAGTTGGAGAGTTCTGGTAACTATAAATCTTACAACATCTTTATCACGATCCTCACTTGCACTTAAAGGGAGCCTGTCACTTTGTGAATTTTATCTGATGTGCGGGTGGGATGTTATATTACAGAAGGGAGCTGATCAGATTGGTTTACATTTTTGTGCAAAAACTTTAATTTAAACTTGTATTTTATTAGCTGAAATCCCTGATGTCTGAATGCATATGACCAAGTGGGTGGTACATGTAGCGATAGCTGTCACTCACTGAGAAGGACTGCCCACTGGACTCTTATAGAAACACCATTGACCAATGAATAAGGAACAAGTTATATGGAAACTGTTCCACCAATCCTATATATCCTTGTGCTTAGCTCCTCCTTCTCTATACCAGTCTGTCCACAGATCGGACTGCATGCACAGTGTGACCAGTTCCCTATAAACAGCCATACACATTTGTACTACTGATACCCAGGCGTCCAGTAGTGGCAGGATGACTGTGCCCATGTGAATGGTGAAATGGAAGAAGATCTGACTACATTAAAGTATTTGTGAAATCCTAAAATTCTGTGGATGCAAAGTAAAAATTCAATAAGAAGTTAAAAAATGTGGTAAAATCTGCGTCAACTGCTCACAAGTTCAGTTATAACGCATCACGGTACATTTTCTGCAATTCACTCTAAGTTTCTCATGGATTGCTTTCAGATGGAATGAAAATTATTTTTAAAGTTTGTATTCACGTGAATGGCACATAATTATGGTGCAGAAAGGGTCATGCCTACTCATGCCGTATGCATCGTTCAATGTGAAAATCTGCATGCTTTACTTATTATTGCCTCGTATTAATCGTTGTACCCAATCTCTTGTCTCTTTCCTAGAGCCAAATTGGGGATGCCTCAGTTTCTCAGCAATGAAGCTCAGGGTTTGTTACGAGCTCTCTTTAAAAGAAATCCCACTAATAGACTCGGTAGGTTTTTGCTGTCAGTGTGGTGAATTTGCCTTTTTATTCATTTTTCCACATTAACTGATTTACACGTAAAGTCTTTAGAACCGCTAAGCTGTAATGCTTTTCATGCTGCCATTTTTCTAGGTTCTGGCACTGATGGAGCAGAGGAGATTAAGCGACACCCATTTTTTTCCACCATTGATTGGAATGTGAGTCTTAAATTCTGCAATTAAAGTCTAACTTGGCAGAAAAAAAACGCAACTTTCATGTGTCTATACCATAGCCTCAGTGTACACTAGACAACTTCATCCACAGAGTTTTTCTTTTTCTGCACCCCACCTGTTACGTTCTTCCTTTATATGTAATGTACCATATAGTTTCTTCTCTTCCTCCATGTTATTCTTGTGATCTCGGCTATAACCAGAATCAAGATCTTCAAATAGGATGTACTATTACTATACTATCAAATGTTAGTGTCGTGGTTTAACATTGTAACCTATGCATTCTGCGTATTGCACATCATAGCCCACCTGCTACCAGGCAGCCAGCCAGTATCAATGAGAAATGAAGAATAAAGTGTTAGTAAATATTTCCAGAGGGTTTTGTCCTCCCCGGGGAGAACCATGAGTTATTGTTGGCCTCCCCCCAATGTCATTGAAGCTCTATTCACCGGCAGCCCCCGTTACAAATTGTCAGTAACTAAATATACAACACTTGCCTTTTTTGTTCCATGGAAATCCAGGACTGATGCACTTGAAAGTCTCCATGGTCTTTGCAAGTGGTCAGCTTGTCACTGCTGCAGCCAGTCATTGGTTTACTGGTCACATACCGTAGTGCTACCCACAGTGGGAGTTAGGATGCCACCATTATGACATCTGACGGCTGTAGCTACTGATTGACTGCAGCAGTCCTATGCTGACCACCTGCAAAACAACCAGAGAACCAGCAATGATTTGCCAGGAAAAAAATGTCCCTACCCAAAATTTTTGACATTTGCACTTTTTTTAAGAAAGTATAATCTTTGGATAGCAGATACCTTGGCAGTAGTGAGAATTGAAACAATCATGAGCTTTTTGTACTAAAGCCCATCTAAACTGCATTTCCTCTTTCAATTTCTAGAGGTTGTACCGACGAGAGATTAGCCCACCATTTAAGCCAGCAGTTACACAGCCAGATGACACATACTACTTTGACTCCGAATTCACGTCACGCACGCCAAAAGGTGATTGTCTTTATTTTTTGGGGGGACATCAATGTAGTTATCATGTGTCAGGAAATGTGAGTAAATTATTACTGCAATCTGCTTACTCAAAATGCATTTATTCCAATAATATCACTTTGATCATGTAGTAAACTGCTGCCTGTATTTAGCTCTTCAATTGGTGACAGATGACAGTATCAACGGTACCATCAAGGCATTTTTTATTACTTTATTACATTTTATTATTATTAAAGTGGTCTTTTTACCTGTTTATTGCACAGAGTGACTTAATGATGCTTGTCACATCCAAAAGATTTTCAAGTACAGAAAAAGTTTTTAAAACCTTTGCTATATTAGATATATTGTTACACCATTGGGTTTAACTGGTGTTACAAAATAGTGAGTGGGTAGAGAGCGTAGTATGACCCAGCACCAGGCTGAAAAGCCGTTCCCAATGCACCTGAATGGAGGGTCCGGTATGGTAACGTGTGGTAATCAGAGTGCCAGACAGCAAAACAGAGCTATGGAAATGTCCAGTGTAGAGAAAAAGCAGCACTCACCGTACCGGTTGTTTCTTCTTTATTCAAGAGCAGATAAACACATAGTGGAGGGGGAGTCGAGGTGGAGACAACAAAGGACTACGGCCATTTCGTTCTGCAAGCACTTTCACCTTGGACCCGTGGAAGTGCTTGCAGGGCGAATCGGTTGTAGTCCTTTGTTGTCTCCACCTCTTTTCTCCCGTCGCTATGTGTTTATCTGCTCTTGAATAAAGAACAAACGATCGGTAACGAGAGTGCTGCCTTTTCTCTTCCTTGGACATTAACCAGTGTTACAATCTATTACTGGTATTTGAGACCGAGATAATTTAGTGACTATAAATCTATAAGAAAAATATTTAGAATTGAGAGTCCACATTGCAAGCTTTCCAGACTACTCAGGTCTCTTCATCAGGCTAGACTAATACAACATCCAAAGAATCACATATTTATACACGTGGACTCTCAATTCCAAATATTTTTCTATCTAATGGCTAACACGGTACAATAATACATATATTTCCTGTATATATCTCTAAAACACTGCTGAGTGTCATGATGGAATTTTTACAAAACTGTGTGCATCAGCATTCTAGAAAACCAGTTTGCTAGCCCATGGTCATTTACAGGAGCTGTCCATTACTTTTTTATGTTCATGACCTATTTTTTGGCTAGACCATAAATATGTTGCCTCTTATGTTCGGTAGGCACCCACCGATTTTATATCCTAAGGATAGGTCATCAATGTAAAAGGAATGTACGATCCCTTTAATGCTCATGTGCTAGGTGACTATTTTTCTTCCAATCCATGCTATGCCTCACAAGGCTTCGTTAGTTATAACTTTGGGTATCTGGTAGGTTATTGCCACTTCTATCTTTTAACATTATTATATAATTAAATAAAAGGCAGAGTGAGTATAAGGAATGGCAAAAATGGTCTGCAGAGGATATAACCATTATGAGAAGGGAATCCTTTTCTGCTTGGGTTGAATTATGTGCAGTGGAGGTTTGTGTCTTGTTGCATTTTCCATTCACTTCCTGCTATACGAACATTTTCCCTGATACCAGAAATTGATTATGTAACACAAAAGCTGAACAGTAGCTGCATGTAATATTGGGAGACATTGACACTAGTAATAAACTGCTTCTTTATTAACCAGACTCCCCTGGAATTCCTCCGAGCGCAGGAGCTCATCAGCTGTTCCGTGGCTTTAGTTTTGTGGCTCCTTCTTCATTGACAGAGGTGGATGGAAAAGCCTCTACTTCTCCAATACTTTCTGTACCAAAGGTGATCTTCCCTCAAGAACAGTAATTTGGTTACTTATCTCAACTTACATGTCAAAATGCCAAGATATCTGCATGATCTTTGTTTTACAGATCTACACAAAAAATACTGTGTTTTGTGATGTGTACACTGCACGGGAGACTATTGGTGTTGGTTCTTACTCTGTGTGCAAACGCTGTGTTCACAAGGGAACAAATATGGAATATGCTGTGAAGGTAAGGAAATGCCGACTCTATTAGGCTATGGTCACCCAGAGTAAATTTTACAGGTATTCCACATGCATATCGTTTATTGATGTGGATACTGTCAGGTAGCCATACACCAATTAGCCCCATCGTATAAGGTGAACATCTATGGCATGTTACACATGCAAATACCCAGCAGAAATTTTAGGGTGTGTGCACACGTTGCGGTTTTTGCTGCGGCTCCGCAGCGGTTTCCATGCAGCTTAAAGTACCATGTAAACCTATGGCAAACCAAATCCGCTGTGCACATGCTGCGGAAATTTCCACCCAGATTTGCTGCGGTTTATTTTCCGCAGCATGTTTTTTGCAGAACCGCAGCTGCAGTTTTTGTTCCGGGAAGAACGAACATACAAAATCCTCTCTCTCTCTATCTCTCTCTGTGTCTCTCTCTCTCTCTCTCTGTCTCTCTCTCTATGTCTCTCTATCTCTCTCTATCTCTATCTCTCTCTATCTCTCTGTATCTCTATCTAGCTCTCTCTATCTCTCTCTGTATCCTCTCTCTCTCTCTCTATCTATCTATCTCTCTCTCTCTCTATCTATCTATCTATCTATCTCTCTCACTCTATCTCTCTCTCACTCTATCTCTCTCTCACTCTCTCTCTCACTCTATCTCTCTCTCACTCTATCTCTCTCTCACTCTATCTCTCTCTCACTCTATCTCTCTCTCACTCTATCTCTCTCTCACTCAAATTCAAATAGGCTTTATTGGCAGGACCAAAATACAATTAGTGTTGCCAAAGCAAGAAAAGAAGTGTGGCAGGGGAGTGGATTAGGGTAGTGGGGATGGGGAGTGATTGTCCATTTGGAGGTCTTTAGTTCCTCTCATCTTATGACATGTGGTGACATATTGGGCGGCGACCTCCACCATTGATTCTTCTTCCCCCAGCAGGATGCAGAGTTTCCTCTCCTCGTCCATGGATGGGAAGTCTGGGGTATGGGTGGTAAGTTTCTGGAAGTGGGAGTCCCTCACTGCTGAGTATTTGTTGCAGTGCAGCAGGAAATTCACCTCATCTTCCAGAGCCCCCTGCTGGCAGTGCTGGCACAGTCTGTTCTCTCGTGGCTTGTATGTCTGTCAGTGCCGCCCTGTTTCCACCTCTAGGTTGTGGGCGCTTAATCTGTATATACTCAGGGTCTGCCTGTCTTTGGGGTGGCGTAGCCTTTCCAGGTATGGAGCCAGTGTGTAGTCCCTCCGCAGTGACCGGTACATGGTGAGTTTCTGGGAGTTCTCCAATTCACTCTTCCAACCCTCTATGTATTGCATCTTGCAGCTCTCTGAGATCTCTTTTATTTGGGCTTTAGTTAGAGTGTGTTGCTGACTTTGGTTGAGCTGGCTGCCGAGGTTCCTGGCTTGCTCTTGGCTCTGGCTCAGCAGGGCTTTATGATGGTAGGAGCTGGGGTTGCTGTTCTGTATATGCGCCTGGTGTGATAGCGCCCTCTTGTGTATAGTGAGCCATAAGGGGAATCGGCCCAGCTCTGCCCGACAGGCTATGTTTGAGGTGCTGCGATGTACCTGGAGGAGATATTTGCAGAACTCCAGATGGAAGACTTCGGTTGGGCTGGAATCCCACTTTTTCTGGTCTGGATAGGTTGCTGGACCCCATACCTCGCTGCCATATAGCAGTATAGGTGTGATGACGCTGTCGAATATCTTGAGCCAGACTCTCACCGGTGGTTTGAGGTGGTACATTTGTCTTCTGATGGCATAGAAGGTTCTGCATGCTTTCCCTTTCAGGGTCTCTGCTGCTTGCTTGAGGCTCCCGGTTTGGCTTGGCTCCAGACCGAGGTAGGTATAGCTGCTTGTCTTCTCTAGCGTGGCACCATTTAGTGTGAGGGAGGAAGTGGAGGTTTCTTTAGAACTCCTCTTTTGAAACACCATGACTTTGGTCTTCTTTTGGTTGATGGGCAGCGTCCATGTGGTGCTGAATGTTTCCAGCACGGCCAAGCTATCTTGGAGGCCTCTCTCGGTTGGGAAAAGCAGCAGGAGGTCATCTGCATACAGCAGGATCTTCACCTCTCGGTCGTGTAGGCTGAGACCTGGGGCAGAGGAGGATTCCAGGGCCGCTGCCAGTCCATTTATGTAGATGTTAAATAGAGTTGGGCTCAGGCTGCAGCCCTGTCTTAACCCACGGCACTGCCGGAAGAAGGCCGTCCTCTTTCCATTCACCTTCACGCTGCACCGATTCTCAGTGTATGAGCTCTTGATGACGTCGTAGGTTCTGCCACCTATTCCGCTCTCCAGGAGTTTCAGGAACAGACCTGGGTGCCACACTGAGTCAAAGGCCTTCTTGAAGTCCACAAAACATGCAAATATTTTCCCCTGTTTTTTTCTATGGATGTGGGTCTTGATGAGGCTTTGCAGGGTGTAGATGTGATCCGTGGTGCGATGGTTTGGCATGAACCCAGCTTGGCTTCTGCTGAGGGCGTCCCGCTGGGTGAGGAAGGTGATGATCCTTTTGTTAATAATGCTGTTAAATAGTTTTCCCAGAACGCTGTTAACACATATTCCTCTGCAGTTTGCTGGATCATATCTGTCTCCATTCTTGTAGATGGGCGTTATGAGACCTTGATTCCAGCTTTTTGGGAAGTAGCCAGCACTCAGGATGTGGGTGAATAGTTTTGCCAGTGCTGCATGTATATCTGGGAAACTGAATTTGATCATCTCTGGCAGGATGCCGTCACTGCCCGCGGCCTTCTTGCATTTCATAAATTTGATACTGTCTTTTATTTCCATCACACTGATTGGTATGTCCAGAGGATTTTGGAAGTCTTTGATTGTCTCCTCCATGTCTCTGAGTTTAGTGGTTAGGTGCTTCTGTTCTGGGGTTAGGTCTCCTTCTGGTATGTTCTTGTAGAGGCCTTTGAAGTAGCTGTGCCAGATGTTGCCATTTTGGATGTGGAGGGTGCTCTGCTTGGGCTTTGTGCCGATATGATTCCAGGTCTCCCAGAATGAGTTGTCCTGGAGGGAGTCCTCAAGCTTCTGTAGTTCTTGGCAGATATGCCTCTGTTTTTTCTCCCTGAGAGTGCGTTTGTATTGCCTCTGTAGGATGTCATGGGCCGCTCTTAGGTCCCTGTTGTTTGGATCTCTGTGCTTTTGGTTTGAGGCTACCCTTAGGGAGTTGCGTAGTGACTTACATTCTTTGTCAAACCATTTTTGGCCTTGTTTATTTGTTGGTTTCTCGGGGTTGGTTCTTC